>NC_139459.1:296062500-296720000 GCF_057233095.1 Heloderma suspectum
CAAGTGAAAGAGTTATTTAACATTACATGTCAGAAAAACCTATTAGGAAAAAGTTGACATTTTGACCTTCCTCAATCTTGTTTTCTAAAACCTGCCCAGCTTTAGCTTAAACCTCTTATGGAATTAGTTTACTTTGATAAAAGAGTTATTTGCTTCATTATTTTAAGACTTATCTAACCAAACTAATTCAAAGTATGTATGACTTTCCATACAAAAACCTCCCACAGATGCCAACAACAGGGATAGGCAACCTGGTGCCCCCCAGATATTTTGGAATACAAGTCCCATAATATCCAGCCAACATACCCAGTGGTCAGGAATGATGGACATTGTAGTCCAAAAAATCTGGAGGGTACCAGTTGCCTAGCACTATTCTAGGTGGACCAAAAACAGAGATCATGCTATTTTGTTCAGTCCTTATCATTATCATATAATCCTTGAAAAGTGTTTTATAGCCTACAGCAGCAAAAACAACTGAACAGCAAGTGGAATCTAGGCTCAGATTACTCTTTCAGTATGTTTCTTCCCAACAATGGCTTTCCATTACTCGCCCAAGATTAAGACATTTTATTTCAACAGCTCAAGCAGTTGACACATTAGCATATTGGTTCAGAGCAGTGCTGGCCCAAGACATTTTGCTACCTGAAGTATGAACCAAAAGCAGGAATCCTCCCCCATGCTAGGGCCAACATTTTAAAAAGTCTTGCTGCATTATTCAGACATAATTTCCTACCTTCATCTACCCTCTCCCCTAAATTGTGCCAGCTGGAAGCAGCATGCGTAACCTCACTGCATGGTAAAGCCAACCCTGGTTCACAGCATACACAAGCCCCCTCTCCATGCATACACTGATCACTTTACCAAAATAGTAATATCACTAAACACGTTTATTTATGACTAATTAGAATTTCTGCACTATATTTAATACATCCTCTCAGTGCACGAAAAGACACATTATAGTTATATACATCTGAGCAGTTGTATTTGAGCTTTGTATTTTAAGCTTCATGTTCTCTGGAGCTCAGAATGTTTATGTTATGGCCTTGAAAATGCATGCTGTGCTTGGCTGAGGATAGAACATGACTGTGGTTGTGTCAGTGATTTGGATAGAGAAAGCAGTCTTTTTGCTGTGCTTCTACTTTCCGCAAATCTTTAGCAAACAAAACAGCCATAAAGCTGCAGGAACTGGTTTAGAAACCTTAGATGCACTGAGGCCTGGCATCTATCACTAGATCAATAGTTGAAATTCTGGTGCAGTTCCTTGATAGGCAGTTTTGCCTCCAGCCAAGCACTTTTGTTCCTTGATACTATGTTTGTGAAGGTCCCAATTCCTGTAGTTCCTTCCAGTCTCTAAGTGCTCCATGCCCCCAAACATACCTGGTTTTATCCAGACCAAAGAGAACCCATGCCCAGATAACCTTCTCATAAGGAATAAAAAGTTTGGCTTATTTAAATATCTTACAAATACCGTGGCATATACAAAACTGCCAGTCTTATGGGGGATTAGGAGGTGGCAGCCCATATACATTCCCATGTGGAACCATTATTTATCTCATAAGGAATATGAAACTGGTACCGGTTTGTAGAGATCATCTTCCTTTGTCATGAAATATCCAAACTCACTATGTTACATGGGATGATTCCCAAATCAGACTACATAATGTGGTCAGTATCACAGCTGTTTACTAGGGCAGTTTAAAACAGTTTTTGTTTGTTGTACAGAATTATATAGTGCACAGCTGGCATTTCATATCATAGCTAAAGCAATTGCTTGTACTCCTAGCGCCAGAAGGCTGAAGGCAATTAGTGTCTCTTGCTTCTGGTGCTAACTTAGATTTAGGCAGGGGCAGTGGAATGCCTACTCCTATCTTCCTATGAAGTTACAGAAATCTCTGACAAGTGAAAGGGGAGGCCATAGAATGCTGAAAAAGAGGAAGTACAGGAAAAGTTGGGTAAGTTCTTATCATGGATATGTACAAACCAAAAGATGGGTCTCCCCTGACCATGATTAAGAGGAGCAGACGGGAGTACTATGCCAGCATGTAAGCCTGCCACCTGACAAATTTTGAAATGAGCTACACAAAGGCTCATGTAGGATCACAGCCTTAAAAATCTTTCTTATTGATTACATTATATCCCACCCTTCCTCCAAGAATGTCATAATATGAAAAGGTAACATTTTAGAGCAGCAGCATAAACAGATTTCTTTGGTAGAGTCTTTATCCTTAAATAAATGAAATAGCTTTCTATGTATAACAGAAGGGAAGTCACCATGGGATTTTTTTTAACTGGCAACAGACAATGTTCTTCTAGCAAGAAAAGTCTTAAACAATTTGCAAGATACATAAAGAAATGTTCTAACTATTCTAAATAAAGATGATAGAAATGCAGCCAAAGAAAGAATACATCTCTGTCCTTTTATAATCATAGTTTTGAACATGCCCTTAAGATTACAAAACTCAGCTATAGACAAAATCCCATCTCAACAGAGGTTGCTATTTATTTCAAACAAATAGTAGCAGATATTTCTGACATGACAAGTTCAAGCCAAGAAGCACACTTATGATAGCCCTGCTGTTGTTTCAACTACATTTCATTAGTTGATGAAATCTAAAAGCCACTTCACACATTATATTTCTTCAGGAACATGAAGAAAAAAATCACATGGCTCTGTAAAGCAGTAATGTGTTCACACAAATGAATTATTTCAAGCCACATTTATGACAGACACATACACACACCCTGGATTGTGTAGCTCACATTTTACCTTAGAAGGATGCAGAAAGCTTCTCTATAGATTTTTCCCATTCAACTTCCATAATTTGTGTATATCAAAATGACATGAACAAAACCAATGATATGGTGTCTTCTCACCTTAAGATCACATTTCTTTGGGAAGATACTACACTATTAGCCTCATCCATGCGGTTCTGAGATACAGAGGGATCTACAAAAGTGGTTGCCAGGTGGCAAGCATTCACCCACAAACCTTTTCCTGAGAAGTGGTGGACCAAGTCAGCGAGAGAAGCTTCCCCTTATCTGAGTTGTCTGCACAACACAGAGAGTGGGATGGGTCTCTCACTTTGTGCTGGCTAGAGAGACAGACCATGCCACTCTCCCAAGTTCTTTGGCATGTATAGAGAATGATGGTAACAGGAGGTGTCACACCAGGATTTGGTGAGATTCCCACTGCTTCCAAGGATCTCCAAAGTTTAGCCTTTCTTCTCCCCTCTCTCAAGTCCTCAGCATCTTTCTAGCCACAAATAATGGCTACTGAGACCAGCCAAATTTGTGCACCCCTAGCAATACACAGTGGCTTTGTTGAGATATATTATGGGAAACAATGGTTTCCTACTATGACAACAAACTGTGGTGAAGCTCAGGTTCATGTGCTCCCCACTTCCCTCTCCTCCCCTTTTGTACTTGTGAGGACACTGAAAGCTTCTGCTTTTGATTATAAACTAAGCACAGTCCTCTATGACATCTGAAACTCAGGGAAATGGAGCTTGTTTAAAAAGTGATAAGTGAAAACAAGACAGGATCTAAATGTGGTTTCAGATTCTGACTTGTTCTCAAATCATAGTTTATACAAACTACAGCTCCCTGAGTTTCAATGTCATGAGGAACTGTGGCTAGTTTAAAAACTTCTCATAAGTGCAAAAGAGGAGAAGGGGAGAATATGAATCTGAGGTTTGCTGCAGTTCCTGCTTGTAGTCAGGAACTATGGTATCCATTTACAAATGAACCAAGTCACTGTCAGGAACTTTCTCCCCTTGTTAGGTCTGACCACTTCTTTTTACAAGAATCTTGCAAAAACTGACTAAAGGTCCTATTCTGGGATTAACTTAGTTCGCAACCAGATCCCTACTGGCTATTTCCCCTCCAAAGTAGGGGTCCTTTAGAGGAACTGCAAAAGAGAGTAGACCCTTGATGCAGGTTGATTACTTTTCCACCTCCACACTGACTTTCCTCATCCAATATTTCAACTACTAATGTTGCTCAACTGTCTAAGCATAGGTTTTAAAATTTAATTTAGGGTGCGATCCTATGGATGTTTAGAATGGCTGGCTAGGGAATGCTGGGAGTTGTGGGACTTTTTTCTGTCTCGGCATCCACAGAAGTGCACCCTTAATGAACTACACCTGTTTAGAATATTTATTTTGCATAAACATTTTTATTAGACACAGAGAAAAAGGTATTAAAAATTATAGGCAATTTAGAAATGGAACCAAAAGATACTCTGGCTCTGCATTATTGAAAGTTTATTTATGGAGCAATCCTATGGTCCCTAGACAGCATCTGAGGGGGGCCTAAGACACATCAGATTCTCAAATCCAAGGTCAGAGTTAGCGCTCCAGTCTCAGAGCCAGGACTCCATGCTCCCCACTCAGCCAGTACACAGAGACCCATGCCAGCTGCCTCTCTGAGGTCTCAAAAGAAACCTTGGAGAGGGGGGAGAGGGGGCATTCCAGTAAGTGGGGGGACAGGACTGAGGGGCCTGGATACATGCTATCCTGAGGTCTTTCTAGCCTCCTTCCCTCCCCATCCAACTCATTTTCCTCTGCTGCTCCTCCCACTCTGCACTGGAAGCTTGTAAGCCTCTCAGTTCAGAGGCTTACAGGCATCAGGCATGGAACTAGTAGGATTGCGCCCTTAGCTGGCTCTAAGACTTGGAGTCTGCATTCTTCAACCATAGTTCAGTATCCCAGGAACAAGCCTGGGCAAGCCACAGGCTAGTGTACTCCCTTCTCCTGAGATCTTCAATTCATGGTTTATAATATCCTGCCATCTCCAGGTAGGGCTCAGAAAAATGATCCTGCCTTGTTTGGGTAAACCATGGTTAAATCTAATGGTAGTTCCTGGTTTTGACATAATGACAAATCACAGTAGCTGAAAACAGAAGCAGATGCTTTCAAGCTCCTCCTCCTCAATTTGTTCAGTGAGAAGCAGTATATAAATATTGCTGCTGCTGCTGCTAAGAATAAGAATAATGCTGGAAGAGCAGAGGGATGAGCACAGGAGCCCAAGGCTCACCCAGGATAATTTCCATAGCACTAAAGAATGGCTTAGTATTATATCAAAACAAGGCCAGGAAGTTATTAGATTCCCCATACTCACAACTCAGATAGCATTCCCAAGGATGAAATTATCAGACAATTTTTCCTCAGAAAGATGCTTTGGAGGCATAGCGCTCTTAGCCAATCAAGCATGGGGGCCGAGCCTTGCAGATCTGGGACTAGCCAATGGGCTAGTTTTGAAGCTGGTCTCTCCAGGTGTTTTATTAATTACTAAAAGCAAATGGGGCCAGAAAAGAATAGTTATCTATCAGGACAGATATGTTTCTTAACAATCAGATGAGAACTTATGGGCGAGGCGGAATGTATACTGTACTGGAACAAACAGTGGCTGTGAGACAGTTCTCTGGGACCACTTCTACGGTTTGCCAGAATGTGATTAATAAAGCATATTCTCATGGTAATCTTGGAGTCAGTTTGTAATTATAGGTAGATGGGTTATCAAAATATAGCCAACAAGGGGTTTCTTCATCACACACAAATGTTACCACAGAATCATAGAATAGTGGGGTTGGAAAGGGCCTACAAGGCCACTGAGTCCAACCCCCTGCTCAATGCAGGAATCCAAGTCAGAGCATCCCTGACAGATGGCTGTCCAGCCTCATCTTGAATGCCGCTAGTGTGGGAGAGCCCACCACCTCCCTAGGTAGTTGGTTCCATTGTCATATTGCTCTAACAGTCAGGCAGTTTTTCCTCATGATCAGCCGGAATCTGGCTTCCTGTAACTTCAGCCCATTATTCCATGTCGAGAAGAGATCCTGGCCTTCCTCTCTGTGACAACCTTTCAAGTACTTGAAGAGCGTACCAGAACAGTGTGGAATGTCCTCATGCTGCTAAAGGAAAGAGTTCGTTGGGCATAGGAGTTTGGGATTAGGGTTACATTAGTGCCTGGAGGCTGGATTTGAACCTGTAAGGGTGATTGGAGGGGTACTAGCACTAACAGTTAGAAGGAATAATCCAACCATGGTGCAAAATTTGTGCAACAATCAAGAGCCAGTGTGGTGCAGTGAGAGACAATGTGGGTATAGTGGTAGGGTTTAAGAACAGGACTGGGGAGACTTTGGTTCAAGTCCTCATTCAGCCATGAAGCTGACTGAGCACCCAATCCTATATCCCCTAGACAGCATCTGGGGGACACACGGGATAATTTGGTTTCTGGGATTCGAGGTTGGAACCAGGGCCCTGACCTTGAAGCCCAGAAACCATTCTACCCTCCCCCTCCCCCACCCCCTCACAGCCAGTGCTGTTTTTACCATGCCAGCCATGTCTCCATGCCAGCTACATCTCTCTACAGAGTGGAGACAGGGAAAAGAGGACAGTCCCAGGGACAAGGAGAGGAGAAGACCATGGAAGCCACATCACACAGCTTCCTGTGTGTGTCCCGGCCTCCTTCCCTCTCCCTCTCTGAAGCCGCAGCTAGACAGGCAAAATCTCCCATCTAGCCAAAAATGTAGGACAGTTACAGCACGGAGGAAACAACAGCCTCCATTTTCCAGCTGCCCTGCATTGGATACTAGGCAGCCTCTGACTTCAGAGGCTGCTGACTATCTCAATAGGATTGCGCCCTGAATGACTTCGGGCCAGTCACTGACTCTCAACCTAAGTTACCTCACAGAGTTTTTGGAGGTAACTCTTTTTGAGGAGGATCATGTACACTGTCTTGGTCTCCTTGGAAGAAAAGGTAAATGTAATAAATAAATACATAATTCTGGATTTTTTTTCCTTAACCGATTTTCCACAATAAGTTAAAAGATAGAAGAAGCAGTAGGAAAACACGGGAAGGTTATGAGTGGAAAATTTCATGATCTGGACCCCCTGTAAAATTCTGTGAATGAGGCAGGGCGATAGCCTGATAAAAGCCTCATCTGGTAGCACCCTAAAAATGGGGTGGGAAACCATTTTTCTGTCAAGGGCTGTATTACACTGGGAGTAATTTGTTGGGGGTGAAATGCTGGGGGAGCAAAGCCAAAAGCGGATGGAGGTACACCTTTTGTCTCTTCTTCTGCCACCTAATTCTCTCTCTCTCTCTCTCTCTCTCTCTCTCACACACACACACACACACACACAGGGTTGGTTTGCACATGACAACAACCCAGACTATGGGTTATCATTGAATAGTGGGTTGTTGTTGAATCATGGATTGTTATGTGACCCCTGCAGTATGGTTTAACTTTAGGTTGTTAACCACAAACAACCCAGGAAGGGAACCCACAGTTTGTTGCTGAGTTGTGAACTCTGGATTGTTTGCGGTTAACAACCCATAGTTAAAGCATAGTGCAGGATTCACACATAACAACCCACAATTCAACGACAACCCATACTCAACCTATATTCTGGGTTGTCATGATATGCAAACCAGGTTACACTCTGCCTAACAAGTTTCCAGGGAAAAACAGATGGCTCTTGCCAAAGGTCTGAACTGATCATTTACAGTGGGCTTTTGAAATTAGGCCAAAGGCCACATGAAATTAGACCAAGGGCTGCAGGCTGCCCACACCTGCCCTAAGATATCAGTTGCCTAACATTTGTAGAGCTGGAACAGGTACAGAAAGGGTGACCCAAATGATTAGAGAGACTGAACATAATATTTATAGAGAAAGTCTTAAAATTTGGTCTTTTCACCTAGAGGGAAAAATGACAGGAGGAGAAAAGATTAAAAAGTATCTCTTAACATTGCAACTTTGTTCCAAGCAGTGAAACTGATTGGCAGTAAGTTTAAATATTTCTAGAAATACAACCTGATGCACAAGATTGTTTTAAGGGATGGTTTTATTAAACAAAGTAGTCTGTTAACTCAAGTCAGATTGTATTAAAGCATTCAGATTTGTAACTGGAATGATTAACTGCTAAAATGGTTTAGATATAATATTCCCCCTCCACTGCCACCTCTCAAGCATAACCTAAAAATAGATTCAGGATGTCATCTTGAGGCTCTTGCAATAAAACAAGGTAAAAATACTACAAATAAATTGATGTAGCTTTCTTTGTACAATGCCATCTACTTCTATTACTAATGCATGTACTAACCTTGCTTTAGTCCTTAGTTTCACAAACCCTCAACATTATTGCACCTTATTCCATTTTAAGTTACCTTATTCTAATGATACAGTACATCACACTTTTGGCTCCGTTTACAGTTTAACCCCTGTAAACTGTAGCAGGAAAATTCCGGACTGGATTGTTGTTCTTTAATTTTATTTTTAAAGACTCATTCTGATCTGAAGGAATACAGTCTTGCCAATACTGAATTTATAATTTGGCATTACAAGCATGCTGCATGACATGCACAGAAGACAGTATATGATAATTAAAAAGATATGCATCCAGTCATCATCCTATCAGACTGGAATGAAAAGTATGCATTACTTGTTGACTGCAACCTTTGCAAAGGTATCTGAAGCATCTATTAATTAACCATTGTTCCCGGGCATCATTTATTTTTTATTATTTTATTTATTTCATTTCTATACTGCCCAATAGCCGAAGCTGTCTGGGCGGTTCACAAAAATTAAATCTTGTGGGCTAATTCTGCATAGTTGCAAAATTGGCTGCACAAATTAAAAGGCAAAAGTCTACAATCACATCTAAATATAATGTGCAACAAAAAAATTGACAAGAAAAAGGAGAAAGTGATTGAACAGATCACAGAAGCTTTTATCTCATTTGAGTGTGTGCTATAGAAGAACAAGACCTATTTGGAATAAAGAAATAATCTTAGAAAGGAGTCTATTTTCCTTTGAAAGGTCAATGAGGCTCAAAGAATGATCCCAGCACCCTGTCATATAATTTATGTAACACATAGTCAAATCTTATATCTCACAGCTTACTTACATCTCACAGCTATGAGACTTTAAAAAACAAACAAACACCATGGCACTGAGGCAGGCTTGTCAATGTTGTCAGAGTCTAAACAGATTAATTCCCTTTATATATTAAAGAAGAACGCCTTTTTTGTTTTTAATAGGAGGGGAGGGGAGGTCATGACCATGTTCAGAGAAAAAAACAACAACAATTCCTTCATTTAGCTGTCTGCTTATATTGAGCCAAAGTAATATCGATAACATTTCAACTTTGCACTTCATTCATTCAGGCCATAAACTTTAGAGCCTAAAGAAACGCCACTGCATTCAGTGGGGCTTACTCACACCTAAGTGTGCACTTATGCAAACTTACTTTGGCATCAGAGTGGGATTTACTTCTGAGTAAAGATGCATAGGATTACTCTGCACAACTGCAATCCTATGCTCACTTACTTCAGAGTAAGCTCTATTGACCTGAGTAGAACTTCTGAATAACCATGCATTCTTTTGCCCTGCATATGTAGCATTTTCTACAATTAAAGTAAAATGGAGCCTGTCACTGTAAAAACAAGACAGAGTTTTAGCACCAACAAACATATTGTAGCATGCATGTTCTAATATACCAAAAAGAAATATACTTTTCTGCTGTGATTCACTGCTACCTTTTGCCAACAATTTTGTGTCATAGGAAGGGTTAGTTCCATCTAACCCTTCCTAAGGGTTAGATGGAACTATTGTATGCTACTGAAAGTCCCAACCCTTTGGAAGCCCCTCCTAACATTTGCTGAGCATACACACAGAATTAGCAGTTTATTTATTTACTTTTTAAAATCCTGGGACAACCAACTTGCCATTGGTAAACCGCAGGACTAAGTGGGTTAAACTAGGAGTGCGTGTATGCATATGAGGGTCAGAAGAACCAATGAAGCTACTGAGCTATAGTTAGCTCCACTGGATAAGCTACAGAGACTATTCTAGCAAAGCTTTTATAGATGCCACATGCACTTTGTCCTTAGCTACTGGGTCACATAAGCTCAGGCAAGACATTAAAATAGGTGTTACAGCTTACCTGAAGTTCACACCAAGCCACTTCAACCCATGTTTCCGTGTCTAGCCCCTTATAGACTGTTTTGAAAGACCCTCTTCCAAGTTCAATATCGAACTTTAGAAACCTGCCATCGGGGGAGGTGGCCACAGCTTTCATATCGGCCTCTTCCTCCTCTTCCTCTGCCTCCTCTTTCTTGGACTTGCTCTGATCCTTGGGAAGCTCGGGCACCTCTTTTTTCTCAGCATCCTCCTTGCCACTGCTCTCCTTCAGTTCGACCCCTTCTGCTATGGAGATGCTCTCCGGCGCCACCCCTTTTGCCTGGGCGGTGGGCTCTTCCCTGAGCTGCGTCTCTTCCACTACTGGCCTCTGCCCTGCCTTCACCCGCTCGGCAATTATCCTCCTGGTTTTGGAGATGAAAATGATCTTCTTCTGCTGCTGCGGCAGCTCCGGTTCCGAGGGTTCAAAGGTGGGCTCCTCCTGGTCAGAATCCACCACACTCCTCCGGAGAAAGCGCTGGTGGACTGTTTTGGGATCCTTGGCGTAAGGCACACGGGGGAAGGGGCTGGGGGCCACAGCTCTGCCTCCTTTTGCCATTGCAGCAGGTTCCATGCCGGCCACGCTGCCTAGTCCATCAATATTCATGTCCTTCCTACCCGCAGGAGCAAAAGCAGCCACTGCTTGGAAAAAGGCGGGTTCTGCAGCACCAGCAGCTGGAAACTCGCGGCCTCCTGCCCCCAGCGGAGGGCCTGTCCTGGCATCGCCCCCAGTTTCCATTACAGCTGAGCTTTCAGCTGCTCCGTCGGCTGCCGAGGGAGAAAGTAGTGGTGGTGCCGCTGCCGCCCGAGAGACTGTCCTCGCTCCGTGGGAGTCATCACGGTGCATCCTTGTGTGTGTCAGTGGAGCCACCTGCGAGGCAAAAGCAAAAGCGCTAGGGATGCTGCTCAACTCTACCTGGGGAAAAGCAGCGGTGGAGACCACCTGCAAGAGCGCTCCCCCACCCACCCGGAGAGGCACACCACAGATTTCTGAACTCTGTGCATCACTCCCGATCTCCTCACAGGCTCTCCTTCAGCATTTTTCCCTCCTGCGGGGGGGGGGGGGAGAATGGACATAAAATAAAAGCCTCTTTTCTTTCGCAAGTGATTGCGGGTGAGGAAATCTCTTCAAGAGAAGTGAAGCGGATGCTTCCAACTGCACGTCCCCACTGCACAACTCCAACTAATGACGGTCCCCCCTTCTTACCCTCCCTCCAACTCCGATGCCCCCCAAATCTTGGCCAGTGCCCTCTGGCCACAAGCCCCCCATAGAAGCTCACGTCGCCCGCCCCTTTGAAGAGCACGGCTCCGTCTCCCACGGCATCCCCGCCCCCCTACGCTATCCCTCGACAGCCTCCCTCCTCACTCAGCCCGGCCCCCGTTGACACGGAGGATGCTGCCCTCGAACGCTCCACCGGGGCCCTCCCTCCCGTTCCCCGCAAGACGCGCCTCAGCCAGCTGGGAAAGGAAGCCCCCCTCAGGCTTTGCTCACGCGCTCCGTCCTCCTCACCCCACTTCCAACAGCCGCCCAGGGCCTCCGCCTCCCCCGCCCCCTCACACTGCAGCTCCTCAATGGAAAGCCATATTGAGGCTGGAAAACCGGGCGGGAGGGAAAGAGGCAAGGTGGGATTGAAGCGAAGGAGGATCTCGCGAATAAAACCCGGACTAGGCACGTCCCCGCCCCCTCAGCTCTGTGTCTACAAGACGGGCAAGGATTTTTTAAAAATATTGTTTATTGTTATCATTATTATGCGTCCCGTCGTCCCTCGCCCCCCGCCCCCCCCCCGGTGCCAGTCTCGGTAAGATTTTCCCTCGCACCGAAAGCCCCTGCTTCGATCATAGCGCGCAACGCAGGCAGGCACGGCACGACACCATCGAGGCATCCGCAGCGAAGCCCGGGTGGCGGCGGGGCCGAGAAGGGCTGCTGCTGCGTTCCTCGTAAAACCGGAGGAAGGAAGTAGGCGGCGGCGGCGGCCGCAAAGTGCCCCGGAGCCTTTGTCACGCGCTCCCAACGCAACAGCCCCGAGGGTGGCGGCTGCGGGAGAGGAGGGGGGCGACAAGCAGCAGCGGATCCAGGTGCTCGACACAATGGGGCGAGCAGCTCACCTGCAGCCCGGGCGAAGGAGAAGGCAGCACAATACAGACGGCCTCCCCCTCCCCGCCTTGCCGGCTACTTACGCGGAGGAGAGGGGGCAGCCATATTCAGAGCCACCGGCAGAGGTTGGGGGCGGGAGGGTGGCAGAGCAGCGGGTCCGCTCTTCCGTCTCCAATCATGGAGCCCCCTCCCCCACCACGCAGGCCCGGGCTCCGCAGCAGCAGCCGCTTCCCCACAGTCTGTCTCTGCCTCGTCCTTCAGCCCTCCTCGGCGAGCTCCTCTCCCCTCAGCAGCTGCCCCACGCGGCGCTCTCGGGGTCCAAGCGTTCTCCCCGGGCGAGAGCAGGGAACCACCGGCCGACCGACCGACCGGCGCGAAGAGAAGTGATCCACCTCAGGCAGAGCGCGCGCACCTCTCCGTCGCCGCCCCCTCCTCAGCCAGCCAGCCAGCCAGCGTGCCGGGAGCCTCGGCAGCCCGCGCTTCCCCCCACGCCCCTCGAGCTCATCCCCTCTCTTTTCCCCTCCCCTCTCGCGCTCTCTCGCGTCCCCCCTTCGACGCTCCTGTCAATGGAAATCGCCCTGTAATGAGCGTCCCATTTAACGGACGGCCAGGAGCCCTGGGCATCTCTAAGCAGCCAATGAGGAGGGCTTGGAGGAGGTGGCCCCCTGCTAGACCCGCCCCGTGTCACTGGGGAGCAAGCGGAGTGTCGGCGCCCCTCCTCAGGTGCTAAGAGCGGGTGTCCCCCGCCCCCTGTGCCCCTCCACGGGCCGGGTGCGTCCGCGCCCGCCTGCCTGCGCTCGGAGCCGGGCAATGGCCCTTCTTGCTTGGCTTCCAGCTTCCCAGTGCGAGGGCGATAAGCTTGTGCCAGCGGGTTGCGCATGCCCACTGTTCGAGCCGCAGCCTATGCCCTCCTGTGGCTCAGGCCAGGGGGCGGAGTGGGGGCCGGGGGTGCCTGTTCTGAGGAGGGACCGCAGGGAGGGGAAGGATGCGCAGGAGGTCTTGGAACCGGCCCGGGAGCGTCCCGGCCCGAGAGGAGGAGATAATGGGGCGGGGTGGAAGGAGTTATCCATGCACATGGAAGGGCCTCGGGGATAGGGGCAGGAGGAGGCTGGAAAGGGGGGCAGAGACAAGAAAGCCTCTCAGTCTGATTTTATTTTTGCTCTTCCTGGAGGCGGCTGCGACTGTTTCCACTGTCTGATGCAAGCCAACACCGGCTGTCCTCCAGGGACTAGGTCAGGCACAGCCGTCTTTTCTCATTTTCTTGGTCGAACCGTTTTCCTTCCTAATAAATCTTGTTAAACCACCTGCAGCTTCGCCGGATATTATTAGTGTTATTAGTATTATTAGTTTATTTCATCTGCCTTTGATTTGCATTGTGCGTGCGGGGCGGGGGGAACTATCCAATCATGCTGGAACACCCCATGACCTTTCAGCTATTGCACGGCTCTGCGCCCGCGTGTAAAGAGAGGGAGGGTGACTTTCCAGATCTGGCTGTGGGTTTCAGACCTCTTGGGAGGCCTCCTTCTCACCGGTCACTGGGGGGGATTTGGTTAACAAATGTTATTAATAAAAAGGGTGGCTTCGCCTCCCAATCCTTAGATTAAAGCTGCAATCCTATACACGCTTACCTGGGAGTAAGTTCCATTAAACTCAATGGGCTTACTTCTGAGTAGACGCACGCACAGAATTGCACTGTTAGTCTTGCCTGTAACAATAACCTGTGACATAATAGGTCGTCATTCAAAGCTGGTGCTTATGGGAGCTGGGGTTTTTTTTTTTTACCCCTGCTGTACTGATTAAATCACAGGATAAGTCAGAATCAATCTTGAAACTCAGGAAGCAATTCACAACCAAAACATTATTGTGCCATTCCATTTATGTCAAAAATATTGCTCTAGAGCAGCCTTCCCCAACCTTCAGATGTTTTGGACTACAACTCTCATCAGCCACTACATCAGACTACAACTCTGCATGGCCAATGGTGTGGAATGCTGGAAGTTGTAGTCCAAAACATCTGGAGCGTACCAGGCCAGGGATGGCTGCTTAACAAAAACAACAACTTTGAAGTGGTCCAAAGCTGAAAGGTGGGAAAGTCCAGACTGAACCTCTTTTCCAACTGGTGGTCCAGACTGAAGTGGTCCAGACTGAACTTCCTTTCCAATCGGTGGTCTGGTGCAGGTGGGAAAGTCTCTCTTGAAATCTTCATTCATTCATTGCCTCTCAGGATGGCTGCGATAGAAGGTTATGTCTCACTTTCAGTTCCCCATCTGCAAAATGGAATAATGCCTACCTTGCCAGGTTGTAATGAAGATTATTAGGTGATAAGGAAAAGTTGCTACATGCCCAAAGTATTAGCAATATATACATCTAAATAAAACAAATGGTCCACTATAAGGGTCCTGTCCAATTATTCTTGTTGATGTATCTGTTGCTTTTATTGTGATTGTATACCACTTGAGGTGCCACGTGTTGGCAGAGAACATGGTACAAAAGTTTGATTTTTTAAAAAGTAATAGTAAAAATATCCGGACCAATCTAGTTAAAATTAGGAGTGAAACAGCTACTGTTCCTGGTTTGGGCTGGGGAGGGGGTGGGTGGTACATATAATTCCTGCTGTGCAATGACAGTGAGTATATTCATTCTCAGTGTAATAGAAAATGAAAGGTAACAATCCACTGTTTTCTGAAAATGAAGAAAGCTATTACCAAGGCAACCACAGCAAAAAAATAATAATTAAAAAATGAAATACTTGAAATGAAATACAACAGATGGCTATTTTAAACTGCATGAAAACTCTGGTGATTTCATCTGTAAGGCTCAAAGGAACAATGATCATTATTTGTAGCATAACTGGAAAGTCTAACAGGCCACTTCCAGCTCCTCAAAAGAAACAGTACCAGAAATGGACAAGGGATTGAATTATGCAAATGTATTAAATGGTATCGAATACCCTATAAGCATATGACAGCTTCTTACTCTGTATCTCCATACTCTCCCTGCAGGAGTCAGGGAAAGAAAAGCGGCAACCAGTGCATATGGGCCAAGGGTGTACGCTTACGCACAAACCTGTGTGTGCATATACACAAAGAGGTTAAACACAACGATGATCGAGTGGTGGAATGGGACAATGGTAGATAAGTGTGTATTGGGGGGAGATATTGTTTTATGCCCCAATGAAGCTGGGGTGGAGAGCTGCAGACTAGAACAAGGCTGTCCAAGGGTCAGTGGCGCCGTCTTGGGGGTTTAAGGGCGCAATCCTATGCCTGTTTGGATGGAAAATGTCCTACAACTCCCAGCATTCCCCAGCCAGAATTGTAGGACATTCTTCCATCTAAACATGCATAGGATTGCGCCCCAAGAGTACTTCTTTCCTTCTTGGCTGGCAAACTGTCTTGTGCTTGTTTGTCATATTGGGGCTGTCAAAGCAATTGTAATGCATGGAACAGCGGTTGGAGGTGAAGAGAATGGTTCTTTGTGTGCTCTTCACAGCTGAAGCAACACACATGGCCATCTAAAGGGGATCCCCATAAAACTATTAAGCCCATGGTCTAAAATGACCTCACTGCGCCATTTCCAAGAGCAGGTGGTAGCAATAAAGAAAGACAAATACTATCAGTGATAAAAAGCCTCAGTCTTTCTTCTCAAGAGGCAAATTGCTGCATCTCTTGAGATGCAGCAGAAACAGCCAGAGCGCAGGAGAAGAGACTCAACACCGCCACCCTTGTCTCTGTGGGAGCCTTGAGAGAAAGTGAGGCATGGGATCAATCAGCTGCTGTAAGCTGTAAGGAACCTGGTTGCTCTTTCCTGCAAGTAGCTGTTTGCAGGCTGTAGTGTTTGTTAATGCCTCAGTGCATTGGAACGCTTTGGTTGATTTGGCTCGGGCTTACGCTTTACTGACAATAACTGTTATTGTGATGCAATAGCTGATATTTTTTCCTTTGAAATGAATTTGAAATGTTACCATGTTAGAATTAGTGAAATGAATTATTTGGGTTGTTTATTATCGTAACGATGTACTCTTGCAATTGACGTATCGGTAAGCATTCTTGTTCACTGCTCTTGTGTTGTGAGCTGCTGTGTGCACATTTTGTGGAAAGGCGGCATACAAATGGAATGACATGAAAAATGAATTGAAATGAAATTCTCCACCCTATTTGTGGGCAGAGAAATTGGGAGGACAATTTCACAGAATTTTTCCAGTGGGAGAAGAAATTCTCCAACAGTTTCTCCCAGGTAGGGCTCACCATTGGCAGGGGTTGTAGCACAGCTTCTTTCTTTTTTTCCTAAGGGTTTTTGTATTTTTGTGCTGCCATTGTGAGAGGCAACAGCAGCAATTGTGTTGGCAGCCTGGCCCCCATTTTGAATCCTCTGCATTGGCCCATACCTAGTGTCTTCTTCCAAGGCATTGTTGGGAGGAGAGGGAAGGCAACCACCACATAAAAAATCATGGTGGTGAACATTTGGAGAAAATTCTGCAATGTGGCCTTTTATTTCTAGTGCAAATGCTTATCATAGCACTGCTTCCCTGAAAGCCCTGTAGCAGGTGTGTGTGGGTGGGGGGGCTGTTGTGTCCAGCTTCAGGGAAGAGTTGGTGCTAGTGCTGTGCCAAAATCTGTCCTCCAATTTCCAGAAATTTTTCATCCACTATGAGAGAGGCTTCAATCCCACCCCCCTTCTCAGGGCATTTTATAATTTATTTTGGTGGTGTTTCTGAGCTTACCTAAACACCAGGCTGCATGCACTTCCTGATCTGAAAATCATATCAAGAAAGTGAGTATGGAATTGTAGCCAAATTGTGTTAAAATCTTTAAAATCCACATAAAAAAAAAAGAACGGAATGTTTTCTCTTGTTTTTTTTGAACTCCTGGCCTGAACTATTATTTTCTTTTCCTTGTCTGAATAAAAGAGCACGCGGAATGCTTTATACTAAACTGAGAGTTCTTGTATGGCTGGCTGCAGTTCTGTGGTCTTTCACCATTGGAACACCTTAGACCTATTGTCTTTGGTGGGCTTCTCTGAAGGCGGTTGGTATTTCAGATTCTATCAGACCTGGAGGCGGAGTTTTGTGTATCTGAATCTGACGTTCTGTGTGCATATTTCTATTTTATACAGGAACTAGGAAAACGCTTATATAAGAGGCTAAAAATAATTAAAGGGCAATAATATTCCTTGCTAAAATTAATTTCAGCCCAAAGGATGATTCATAAAACATTACATATATAATTATTTTACCAAAGACAGCCTGTTACATGTAATAGGGATGGAAGGGAACCTATGAGGGATGTCAAATGCAATATCTGGGGGGTGGAGTGAATTGCATGTAACATACTGCAGTCTAACGTAAAAATTAGTGTTCACCTAGCCTAGAAAAAAAAATCTTACCTTGGTCTCCATTGAGGTCTATTTTAAAAATTACAGGGCCCCATGAGGAACTAACAATGAAATCAGAACACTTCTGCATGGTGGTCACCATAACTTTTGAAATCCAGTGTTTGTGTCAGCCCAGCTTCATGGGGTGTCTCTATGCCAGCAGTGCATATTCTTCCTAAAAGTGGATGCTTTGGGAGGCATGGTGGGGCTGCATGTGATTGGGACAGAATTATATCTTATAAGGGAAATACAGGATTGTCAACTCTTGTTTCCTTTGCAATCCTAGAGTGGGCATAAGGGGTATTTGTAGGGGGGAAATCAGCAGGTAGAGGGTGCAATCCTATGCATAGGATTGCACTCTAGATAGCTTAGCCCTTCTCTTAACATCAGTTCATCCCAACAAATGCCACGCCAGGCCATTATCTATTAATTTCCTAAGCCTGCCTCTGAAATCAAAGGTACACCTGTCTAGGGTAGAATAAGGCCTTGGGTGGGGCATTTGCTAAGGAAACATTATTTTATTCATTACATTTATATCCAGCCCTTCCTTCAAGGAGCTCAAGGTGGGATACATCATTACTCATCCCCTTTTATCTTCACCACAACCCTGTGAAGTAGGTTAGGCTCAGTGGTAGTTGTGACCAGCCTACAGTTACTTGACTTTCATCCAAGGGTGTTGTTATACGCCGGCCCACCTGGGCACTGGGCCCAGATCTTTTGAGCTGTGCCCTGGAGCTTTTGAGCTGTCCTAATTGCCTTCTTTTTTTTTTTCATTTTCCCATTGATTTGCAGAGGAAAACAAAAACGGCAATATCTTTTTTGTTTGTGTGATAAGTACATGGAATTTGGAGGCTTGGTAGCCCCCATGGAACTGATTAAATCTGCCAAATTTCAGGCAGTTAGGTACAGTGGTTTTTGTGCTAGTCACAGGTAAAATTTGCAATTTTCAAGAAAATCTGTCAAAGCAAAGACCTATTTTTTTTTTTTAGTTTGTAAGATAAATATATGAAATTGGGAGACTTGGTAGCTCCCATGGAGCTGATTGAACTTGCCCAATTTCAGGCAGGTAGGTCCAGTGGTTTGCTATTTTCAAGAAAATCTGTCAAAGCAAAGAGATTTTTTGTGTGTGTGCTTCCACGTAAGTGTATGGAATTTGAAAAGTTAGCAGCCTCCATGGAGCTGATGGAGCCTGTAAAATTTCAGGCAATTATGTCCAGTGACTTTTGTGCTAGTCACAGGTAAAGTTTGCTATTTTCAAGAAAATGTGTCAAAGCAAAGAGCTATATTTTTTGTGTGCTTCCACATATGTACATGGAATTTGGGGACCTGGAAGCCCCTATAGAGATGACTGAGCCTGACAAAGTTCAGACAGTTAGGTCTAGTGGCTTTTGTGCTAGCCACGGGTAAAAATTGCTTTTTCCAAGAAAATCTGTCAAAGTAAAGAGCTATAATGTTTTTGTACTTCCACATAAATTCATGGAATTTGGAGACCTAGCAGGCCCTATGGAGCTGACTGAATCTACCAAATTTCAGACAGTTAGGTCCAGTGGCTTTTGCGCTAGGCCTTTTCCTAGTCCTTTTCTCAAAGTCTAAAACAAAAAGTAAAAACTGTCAAGTCACCCAGGGGATCAGAGATCCTAATCAAAAGATGTTTAAGGTGACCATTAGGAGGTCACTATCCCTAATCTCTGCTGTAGGTGTTTTTGTTGTTGTAGTTTGTTTTTTGAGGTTCAAAAAAACTCTCTCCCCCTACTTTTCTGTTCTGCTCTTACATGCCCACTGTTGGGAGCTTGCCTGCAAAGAAATTTTGAAGAGGGAGAAGGAAGGGAAGAAAGAACTCCATGTGAAATACTGGTATTTCACACAGCATCAGATTTTACTGCCCCAAACTGGAACCTTTGGCTTCTGCAGAAGTTTAGTAGCTTCAGTACAGCAAAGAATCCAATCAGCCTCCACAAACTTCTTTCTCCCCTTCAACTTAAATTTCTCCTAAATAGCTGTAGGACTCAAATAATCCCAAAGGGAGGGTTAGGACTATGTGGTGTCATGATCGAGAAACTGCTGGGGCTTTTAAATAGGTTCTACAGTTTTAAAAAAAGCTAGAAAAAGCCCTCAGCCACCTCACCTCATAAATTCATTTCGGTATGTGCAATCCTTGCAAACCCTGCACAGCCTCCTAAATTCCTCTGAAGTACTACCTCTCTGCAAGGAGCAGCTTGGCTTAAGGAATTCTCTCTACGCCCCACCCCCACACACATTTCCAATCACCATTCTTCTTTTCTTCTCCCCTCCCCTCCCCTCCCCTATCCTGTTCTTTCTTTCTTTCTCCTCTTTATTCCACCCAGAGCATATCTTGGGGAATTCTTAAAGAGAATTCTCTTTGGTGGGCAAGAAAAGTTCTGAACTGTATTTGACTTTATACAAACAGACAAGAGGGTTTGTGTTTCTCCTTCTCACTCAAGTCTTTGAGAAAAGTGGGTTCACATGGTTGCATAGAAACAAATCTGGGGCTGTTTTGTTTGTCCGTTGCTGTTATCCAGCAATAGGAAGGGCTGTAGCTCAGTGGTAGAGCACATGCTTCGCATGCAGAAAGTCCCAGTTTCAATCCCCAGCATCTCCAGGTAGGGCTAGGAAAGAATCCTGCCTGCAACCCTGGAGAGCCGCTGCTGCCAGTCAGTGTCAACAGTACTGTGCTAGATGGACCCAAGGTCTGACTCAGTACAAGGCAGCTTCCTGTGTTCCTCTGAACAGAAAGCTTTAATAAAAATAGGAGGTTTTGGTTTGTTTTTTAAGTGGAGGGGAGATAAATATTGCTAATTATACAATCCTATGTATGCCTACTGAGAAGTCCCATTATGTTTAATGAGGCTTACCCTCAGGAAAGTGTGCATAGGATTCCAGCACAAGTTACTTTTGCAGGGAGGTTTGCACCTCGATGTTCTGCATGTTTACTCAGAAGTAAGTCCTGAGTTGTGAGCATGGTACTGCAGGCTTAATACAGTGCCTACCCAATTCTGTCCAATGAATTGACTACCCTTTCAGCTCAGTCCTATGCGTGTTTGGGGGTTTGGGGGTTTGGGGGTTTTTTTTGCATGGGCTTTAGCTTCAGTGGTGAGGGAAAGGCACTTAGTTTCTCCATAACTGAGCCCTAGTTTTGAAAACAGACTCATTGGCTGAATCCTGGTGAAGTCTTGGCACAAATGACGTTATGGGGAGGAAAATACAATGAGAGCTTGTGCACAGAGGGGAGTTGCACAAAACAAGACATCTGCTTTAATGAAAAGTTGCTGGAGGATGGTAGGATGAAACCCACAAGCAGGACATGAGTGCAATAGCACCTTCCCACCCATGTTCCCCTGCTGCTAACATTGGTGAAATATAAATAAATTCTAGTAATTCTAAATTAAAATGCATGCACGTATATCCTTCAGAAACTTTGCAGATTTCTTGCCTGGGGGACATCTCTAATGACTTGTGCATTTTCATACAAATTTGCCCAAAAACTATTGGGGAAGGGGTGAATGGAAGGGAAAGCAAATCACTCCCTCCCCCAAACTGGAGGAATCCCCTTCCACATGAACTGCTGCACCTATCCTTCTGAAACTGTGCTGGTTTCTTACTTAGGAACAACTGTAGGCTGCCTGTAACTTTCAGAACAGTGGTCCACAAGGAACATAGGAGGATAAGTCTCTTTTGGAGACCTCAAAGTGTAAAGGCCACCCTTGCACAAAAAGTCTTGTGGCTATCATTCTGAAATTTGGCAGACATGATCTCCTCTGATGGGGCAATGAATCCTGAAATTTTTATCCAATCCTTCCAAGGAATTAAAATGTTATTGACAGTTCCCTTTAAAAGAAAATAAAAATATAAACCCCGCACCTATTTTTCTGACATTGGGCAGGTGTAATCCCCTTCTCGGGGGCTACTATGCCTGAAATTATCCAGCTTTGACCAAGAGAAAAAAGTTACAGGGTTTTTTCCTAATTTCCCATGGTAGTCAACAGGAAGCATAAAGACTCATTTTTCTAAACCTTGACTCAGGTTTGGTGCTGAGCTGAAGTGGTCTGACTACAAATTGGCCCGAGCAGAAGTGGGATGTTTTCTAGAATGCTGAATCAGGGTCTGAGTTGAAGTGGGGTGGGGGGTCAGTGCACATTCCTTATGTATGTATGTATATATGTAATCTATACACACAACCAAACACACTGCATGCATGCACCGCGCGCGCGCACACACACACACACACATATATTAGACGTGCACTTAAACCCGTGTGTGTGTGTGTGTGTGTGTGTGTGTGTGTATGTATGTATATATGCAAATTTGTGTTATGGGCCTGTGCCCCGGATCTTTTAAGACCCTAGCAACACCCCTGCCTTCACCACTGTGTGGGGATTTGAACTTGGGTCTCTCCAGTCTTAGTCCAATAGTCTAACCACTACAACACACTGTCTCTCTATTGCTGGGCATTTATGGGGTTGAGCAGCCCTTCCTCTTGCCCCTGCAAATGTCCCCTATGCCTGTGTTATGTCAGAAAAAGATGTATTTGGGTCAGCTTTAGGATTTTCCGGGCCCTTGGGCAAGACACCCTCAGTGAGTCTACCTTCTCACCACCTTTGTCACCAGCTGCTCTTGCTCCTCATCCTCGCTACCCCTTGCTTACTGGACAGGCAGACAGCCAGTGAGCAGGTGGGCAGGGGCATCTCCTGCTCATCCTTCTCACCAGTGCTCTTGCCTGGTGGCAGAGTGAGAGGCAAGTGAACAAGCAGGTTGCCATGGTGAAGAGGAGGAGCGACCCCAGGGAGCTGCTATCAGTGGGGCCCTGCTGGGGTGTGGGCCTTGGCAGGTGCGCAACCATGCCTAAAGTTGATGCCAGCCCTGCATTTGGGAACACACATTTGCCAAGATAACGCGTAGATCTGCTGTGGGTCAAAGCATCTATTTACAGACTTTCAAAAACATTGGCCATCTTTAGGTACTGCCATTTTCAGTAGCTTCCACTGAAAATGAGGTTAGAACATTAACATCTGCCCTGCGTTTTCTACTTTTCCTTAGAAATATTGAACAGAGAAATAGCATTTTATCTCTTTTTGATCTTTTACTTCCTCTAGTCTAGTGCAATTTGCCTGCATTGCAGTAGCATCCCTTGCCGATTCATTCATTTATTCATATTCTCCTTGTAATCACCCAGATTTTTTAAAGGGGGGTCTGTTGTATGGCCTCACTCTATATTTGTGTATGTGTGGTTATGTGTTGGGTGTTTGTTTGTTTATAAAGCAATGCTTTGCAAATGTCTTTGCAGGAGAAAGACAATAAGGTGTTGCTGTTACTCTGAACGCTGGTGACAACTGTTGCATGCACACACACAATACCATTAAGCTGTTTGAAATGAACGTGTTCCTTGCTATCTTAGTAACAGGTTAGTCTTAGCTGTATATGGCATCAGGTCCTTACCAAACAGCTTGTTTTTTATATTAAAAATAAAATAAAACAAAACTCTGGCTAGTCCATTCTGAACGCTCAGGTGGTTCAGTTTTCTGGGAAAAAGCTGATGTTTCAGGGAGTGAATCTCCTACCAAAAGCCAAGCTATACTCAGAGAAAAAATAACTTTTTGCAATGAACTATAGAGATCTGCCATGTGATGCACAGCACAATTCTTGCCCCTTTCTCCAGGTGCTTTGCCAAGGGGGGTGGTGGTGGTGGTGCATGGCAGATGGACTTCCTTAAAGTATCAATTTCAGCTCTTATTCTTCACCTTCTGGAAGATCACTAAAATGTGGAGGGGGGTTCTTCCTCCCAGGGAAAAACTACCCTCCTCTCTCTCTCTCTCTCTCTCTCTATATATATATATATATATATATAGAGAGAGAGAGAGAGAGAGAATCTCAAAACATTGTTTATTTGATTTTGTATTGTAAGGTACCCTGGAAATTTATTTGAAGGGCAAGGTATAAATTCCTGCACTCAGTCAATCAACCAATCAATGAATAGTTGGGGTTCTGATCACTTAAATGAAAGTAGCATTTATATTTTTAATCTGGGGGTCATCTTTGTTTTTGTGTGCTTCACAGCTAACTTTTAAGGTGGGTTTTATCAGTCATCAGTTAACAGATGTTTAATACCCTGTAAGGCAGTTTCCTGGACCTATGCCTTGATGTAACAGAGTAAAATTTCCTGAAATAGAAACAGCCCCTGGAAAATATATCCATGGTGACTGTGTGGAACCAGTAAAAGTTAAATCCTGTTAGTGGATAGTATGCCTATTAGAAATTAATAGATCATTTAACAGATGGATGTCACACAAACTGCAATTCATGTGCTACTTACTCTGGAATAGACTCATTGAGGTGTATGGTTGATTCCAAAGGATTGGGATTTGGGGCTTGTTGTAACCAATCTAGCACATGGTTATCCCAAGGCCTATGGATCGTCTTTGCCCTTTGCAATCAACACCACGATAGGCAAAGCTTCAGACTAATACAACTTTATTTTGCTAGAGACTAGCCTCTCTACAAATGCAGATTCAAGGAAACTCTCAGACTGCCCCAGGCCCTAAAGAACTAATCAACATTCTCTAAGTCTAAGCAGAGGAGTTGAGAAGGCAGAGAAGTTGCCGGCAATTTGGGTATGAATCTCACCGCAGTGTGAGATTTTTTGCAGTGATGACCCTCCCTTAGGGTGGCTCCCTCCTATGTTGGCTTCTAAGAGTGGCTATCTTGGATGAGTGTCTGAGCCCTGCTCCTAACTGTTCCCACTCTGGTTTGTCAAGCACCCTAGCATCTCTCCCCTCCTCCTCTTCTTCCTCGGAAACTTGAGTTCCCACAGAGGAGGGAGGGGGCAGGGACTCTGCCTGGGCCTTTGTCAAGGCCTTCAGAGGAATCTCTCCCAGCATCTAGGTGCTCTAGGGAAGGTCCCTCCTGCAGGCTTTGATCTAGCAGTTCTAACTCTGACTCAGAATCAAAGCTATCAGACAACTGAAAGGGCTGGTACTTATCCCTGACACCAACTCAGTACAGCCTACTGTGAGTGTTAACACCTCCCTGTAATCACAGACAGGATCTTTTGATCCCTGCTATCCAAACTGTAGGCTCTCCCCCAGTGGTGTCTATGTCAATGTAACCATAGGTAGAAATACACATTCTGTTCATATGAAAGGGGCAATTCTTCATGCTCAAAGGGATATGCACACAAAACCGCACCCTCCATTGAAATGAATGGGATACTGTTATGGGCTTCTGTGTCCATACAAGAGCACCCAAACTTCAACTGGAGCAACTGACTGCAGTCCAGCACATGGTGAAAAGCATTAGATTCTCATGCCTTTAAACTGTGAGCCAGGTTGATTAGAAGTTATTATATTATGTAAAAGGTTTCATATAACCTTGGACACATCCCATATCTTTAACAACATCATTTAAAAATAAACAGGCCTTAAACAGAAATGGTCTATATATTTCACACAAAAAATGAGAATATGCAACACCAGTGTTACTTTTTTTTTCTTCCTCCAGCAAATAATAAAGATGTCGTTTTAATAACCTGATCAAAGAATCAGACACCTAGTACCTTGTCAATGGCAGAGCAATGGCAGAGCACATAAGTTCCCAGCTTCAGTCCTTGGTATTTCAAATCAGAAGGTGGTCAGGAAACAGGACGTGGAGAGAGCTCAGCTGAGAGCTGGATAGATCAATGATCTTGCAGGCATAGGTGATGTAACATTTGCCTTTCCTCATAATCACTTCCATAAAACAGCAACTTTTGGCATGATTAAAATATCCTGATATAGACACACACACCAAGTCGTACTAGTATTCCATCTGTCCCACTCCAGATCTGATATAGCACTTCAACAAATCCCAAAATAATCTTTAAGTGAAAATGATTTGGTAAAATCTCCAATGCACAGGCCTTTCCTTTCAATTCTATTTTTATGGACTGCTTCACTTAGAAATACTTGTCCTAGAACTCTTTCTCAAACACAGAATCATCATAGATAGTATATACTAGATATTAGGGGTGGGGGTGGAATAAGCAGAAATGAGGCACATACAAAAACCAAGCAAAGCCAACAACAACAAGATACTTGGCAGCAGCAAGATCAGCTGAAGGTTCATGGCACAGTCTGAAGTCTCACCGCCCTAGGGTTGGATCCAGATTTAAGCTGGATCAGCTGCAATGGTGGAAGTGAGCTTCGCCACCCCCTCCTTCCCATGGCAACCCCTCCATCCCTCTGAAAATGTCAGGAAAACCTGCTGTATGGAGTGAGCTGTGGTATGTGGGGAGGGGCAACTTTCTAAAATCCTGCAGAGGGAAATTCCATAAACAGAGCCCTTCCTCATTAATTCCATCACTATTGAATTCATTGAATTCAGCGGTGTATACCGATGTCGAACTGAGCAACAAGCAGGGACTAACTGTATATTTAGTCATTTAATGCACCACATTTGGGTAACTAAGTTTTGACCAAGAAGGATGCAGCTTCTTGTGAATTGTTTGTGTTAAGCTCTTACCTAAGAGGTGCACAACCTCTTAAGCCTCAGAGAAGGGCACAACTTCTTGAGGATTGTTTGTGTTATGCTCTTACCTAGGAGGTGCACAACCTCTCATGCTTCAGAGAGCCTGAAACTCTTTGAAATTTCTTTGTAACTACAGTAAGTTTTACCTAGGAGGCGTGCAACCTCCTAAGCCTCAGAGAATGTGCAACTCTCTGAGGAAATAAGCAGAAGTAGAACCTCCTCAGAGAGTGTGCAACTCTCTGAAGAAATAAGCAGAAGTAGAACCTCCTCAGAGAGTGTGCAACTCTCTGAGGAGGTTCTACTTTTGCTTATTTCTTTTATTTAAAAAAAAAATCCTTTTATTTCACCTACATTGGTTGTGTGCGTGTTCTTCTCCACCTCATAAGATCCCAAACCTCTCAGCCTGATCAACTGAGTGGTCCTGGGTAAATTGAAATCCTTATTATACACACACACACACACACACACACCCCTGTGTGAAACTGACAGGAAGCTTCTCTACACTTTGCCTTGAGACTAGTCAGTTTCAGCTTCCAGGTGTGCCTCTTTTTTGAAGGCTGAGCTCTCCAATCAGAATCACAACAGGAAGGGTTGTGCTACTGACTGCCAGTGATGACACACATGCAAACGCCAATACGCACAATGGCACTTAAACAACACCCACATTCCAGGATGTACCCGGGAATGCAATGGCTCCACTCAGCGGGAAGTAATTCCATTTCCCCAGCACCAAAACACACCCATTTGATTACTGGGAACATGCAAAATCCTTGAAACAGGAGCACATCCTGAAAGGCTGCAGACACATTCTCTTTGTTCTCTTCGCAATGCCCCAGATGCACCCTATAAAATATCAGGCAAACTGATTAGCCATTTGCAGGAGTCCTCAGAAGTCCAAATATTCTCTTTTGGTTACACTAAAAGCAAAACAAAACAAAACTTCTGGAAGTTGCGGATTTTTTCTCATGACAAAAGTCTCTGAGCAACCAAAGTGTTATTTTTTCTCATTCATCTATTGACTGACCAGGCAAAATTACTGTGAAGCAAAGTTGAACCCATCACAAAAGGCAAAGTATTATGCTCAGATTTTAATCACCATTGAGGACAATGCAGGCTATTTTGTTTTCTTATTTGGGCATATTACTTGTCTAAATAATTGTGGAGAATGGCAATACTGTCACTCCCCCGGGAAGCTAAAGCTATCTCCATGTTTTGATGTATAAAATTGTTGAGATAAATGCTTTGTAATATAAAGTTTCCATAGCAACACTTGGCTCCCTTCTTGTAGTTTTTGCAAGTTTTGGTGGCGATGTCAAAATCACTGGGGGAAGGGACCATACTCAGTGGCATAGCAGATGCTTTGCATGCAGAAAGTCCCAGGTCCAATTCCCAGCATCTCCAGGTAGGGTTCAAAAGATCCCCGTCTGAAAGCCTAGAGTGCCACTGCAGGATGGAGTAGACAACACTGGTCTAGGTGGACAAACAGACCAACTTGGTGTTAGGCTGCTTCCCATAACCATGTCACAGGAGTCAGTATGATTGCCCCACCTTGCAGCCTGATCCTTTCCATGTTCACTGAAATAGAAACCCCATTGGTTTCCATGGCATTGGCTTTCAGGTGCTTAGGACTGCCACCTTCTTCAGCTTTCAACATATCAAAAACAAGGGTGCTCCTTAGGGCTGGTGTCAAGGGTAAGCAAGGTTGGGCACCTGCCAATGGCCCACACTCCAGCAGGGCCCCACTGACAAGAGCTCCCAGAGTTGCTCCTCCTCTTCACCCTTGCAACCTGCTTGTTCACCTGCCTCTTGCTCTGGCCCAGGCAATAATCTGCTGAGGAAGAGGAGCCGTAGATGCCACTGCCTACACGCTCACTGGCACTCTACCTGTTGAGCAAGCACACGTAGGGCTGCACAAATCCTCCTATATCCGGTCTGGGGGATGTCCGTTGTGGGGAAATCCAGCCCTCTTGGGGCTCGATGGATTTCCCCAGAGCCCCTGGCTTGACTTGTGAATTTTGGCTTAATTCTTTTCTCTACAAACGGCAAGATATGCAAATTGTGATTGCAATTTGCATATCTGGGAAAGTTACAGCCATAATTAGCATAATTTGCACACAGTGCAGCTGCAAAGGGCTTAGTTATGTGTAAATTGCAGCAGCAATTTGCATATCTTGCTGTTTTTAGAGAAAAAAGTAAAGGCAAATTCCGCAATGCATTTGTATTTTGTATGTATTACATTTCTCTACTGCCCAATAGCTGCAGCACACCATGCACTGGCAGAGACAGCCAGTCCATTGTGGATTCCACAGGTCAGATTCTTAGGAATCCAATGTCCTTTCAATTTGGTGAGCATCCCAAAGCAAGCGGTAGCAGTGATGAAGAAGAGGATGAGGAGCAATAACAGCTGGTGGCAATGGTGGTGAGATGGCTGGCTTGGGTGCTGAGGCGGCCCACTGATGGTGCCTTGCCCAAGGCCCTCCAAAACGTGGAGCTGGCACTGGTGCTCCTCTGTGCCTTCTCCGCTTTTTCATCATCTGGCATTCTAGTCTGCATCTGGGAAAACAAATATCATCCACACATTTCTTGCTGCTTCTCCATCTGCAGTTCCTGCAGACAGTCTTTGCTCACTTCACCCATAATGTTTCTCTCATACTTTTCTGGGAAAGTTTTCATAGCCGGGATGCTGGTGTTGCTTTGGACAACGTTGGCTTGCTTCTGCATCTCCGTTACGCTTGCTCAACCTGTACATTTGTAAATAAACCAGCGGTGAATTACAGGGACATCTTGAATCTCCAGTGATCAATCTTCCAAAGAAATTCACTCAAAAGTCAACCTGCTCCCTGCTTGGGCAAGGAGGAACATGATATAATATCATAGCATAATGTCCATATAGTCCTCAAGGATGCATCCATATTTCTATTAGTGGGTAAAATGTAAAATGTACATACCAGGGCAACAGGAAAGATTAGAGGTATGGAATATGGTACTCATGAAGAAATTTTTAAAGTTTAGAGAAGTGTCAGCATAGGATATAAGTGCCTGATTAGGATCAAATTAGTAATAATGGGTTGTACCCATTGATAGCTTTGTGCTAGCAGAAAGCACTCATACTAATGCAAGGTGGGACATCCAATTTTTATCAACCTCCCCCTATCCACTGCAGCCCCCACGCCCCCTGAATAGCTGATTCTGACAATTGGGGGGCCCTCCAGAAAGTATGGGATTTACTGCAGAATTGGTAGGAGAGATCAGCAAAAATCAGATGCATCACCGTGCACACAAGAAAGAGCTTTCTGCTAGGATGCTGGACTAGACAGGCCTTCGGTCTCAAACAGCAGGGCTCTTGTGTTCTTAGGTTCATGTTCACATGTATGCAGCAGTGTGGAAATGGGGTAAAACAGGAAAGCTACTGAGAATGGACCAAGGTCTGCAGAATCAGGCATATGTCCAATGACTGGGAGCATTCATGAAGTGTCTTATGGAAAAGGAACAAGCTCATGCATTCCATGGAACAAAAGTGACAGAAGTCTTGTCAAGCCAGTTTCCCCCTGGCCTAGGGGTAGGACTAAAAGAAAAAAAAAAGCAGAAGGAACTGGTGGAGTTTCTTGAGTCACAAAGACTGTTATGACATGACAATTAAACATGAAAGGTATTGCTTGCATTGTCAAGGGAGCCCCAGCAGGAAAATACAGCACAGAAAGAAAAGGAACAATCTGAGTTTTTCTTCTTACGGAACTAATCTGCACTCTCTTGTATCCTGTTTTCTAACAATGTACAGCACCAGATCAGTATTTATTGTCTCTTAGCTTGTTTGGAAGGGGAGAAGTCCAATAAAGGTCACTCAGGAAATCCTCAAGCTATTTCTAAGCAATAACCAGACCTAGACATACAACAAGCGATTGCCTACATTAATATGTTTCCTGACCATGTCTATCGGCTATTGAATACTGCCACCTTTGTGACAACCAAGGCTGGCCTTTCTATGAGACTCTTGCCTTATAGAGCAAGTTCTGTGTACAGGATGGCAAATTGTCAGTTATATCATCATCATCATCAACTACAACCACTTGGATTTTTTTGCATCCAGTGCTAAATTGTTTAGGGACAGTACTGTCAACTATTATTTGCATGGAAAACTACATAGTATTGTATCCATGGTCTTTCTTTCCCAGCCTTATTACATGCAATCCTTTTAACTGGAGTGGCCAGGGACTGAACCAGGTATTTCTTACATGTGAAGCACATACATGATCTGCCATTGAGTTATGGCCCCTATCTGCTCTGGGCCAGCTAAGTAGTTAGGCAAGTGAGCACCTCATGGCTTACCTTGCTTCACAGTGAATAATTTCCAGGATTCAATTACCTGAGAAGGAGATAGTAATAGTCAGCCAGAGAAGCCCTATTCAGGCATTTTACTCATGTGTTGCCTTATACAATTCAAACCACATTCATCTTGTGTGGTGGCTCACTAATGGTATCAATAAATCTCTTGGGTTATACTGTATCTAACATTATGCTCATGGGAACAATACTAGAGTTGGCTTTGTTCTGCTTGTGGATGCACAGCCTCTAGCAGAGCAACTAGCAGAACTAGTGCAAGCAACACCTATCCTAATGGCAATGTAATAAGTAGTGCAACACCTTGTGGAATGGCTTGTGGAATGCCTTGCAGAATGCGTTGCAGAACAACGTGTCAGCGTCTCGCGCAATGGCTTGGAGAATGGCTGGCACAACAGCGTGCACAAGCAGAATCAAACTACTGGATTGGAGGCATGTGCAAGGACAAAAATAGGGTTTCTGGAAGCTTTGTGCCAGTGGAATGATGGCAGTGGACACAACCCCTTTTTTTGCTTCCTATCTTGGTATAAAAAAACAGGAAGTTATCAACCACCTGGCAGGCCATAATACATGGATGATGGATGATGGCAGTATTTGGCTTAATGGGTAACATTGTGCAGGTCTTCTATAAAGAAAAGGTTCTCTGTGGACTACCAAGGGTACCATTAAAATAATATAGGACATACCAATGAAGCCTATGTTTTTACATGCCCAATATTGGGTAACATCAATATATTGATCAAGTTGTAATGCAGTGTAGTTATACAGATTTAGGTTACACATAAGAATACTGATGAAACACCTCAGGCCAGGCCATCTTGCTATGATTAATTTCAATATAGGTGCAATTTATGCAGAGCGGTGTATACATAATCTAGCTGCAGCTGTGAGAGAAAAGCTTTTATATCTCCTGGCTCTTCAATATAATAGCTCCCTTGCTAGGCAGAAACCTTCTGTTTTCCCACCGAGAATGTCCTTGCTAAATAAAGAAAAGTCTGGTTAAAAAGGAAGCACATTTGATGGTACTATTCCACAGTGGTCATACATTTAGTTATATGCATGCTCGAATATGGATTATTCAGGGAGGCATCTCCAGACACCGTCGCTTCAGTCTGCTCCAGAGTTCATTAAGCTGAATGGAATATGCAAAACTTTAAATAATTGAAAGTTGAGCTGTGCTTGAAAACCAACAGATGCCATCGAAACATTCAGATGCCACTGCAGAAGATCCATAACACCAGTCAACACAAAGGGTTAAAACAAAACAGTAGTTAAAACAAAAGCAAAGAGCTGTGGACCACGAGAAAGTATAAAGAAGGACACTGTGTAGCTGCTGCTGCAGAGTTTTATATGCCTGCTTATTCACTAGTACATGTAATAATTGCAGCCCAGCGAGAAAATGTATTTTGAAAGATGCTGCTGTGGAGGAGTCAATTGTCTGCAGGGAAAACTATCAAGAAGGATAAGCCCACTCAATAGTTTCTGAGGACACGTAATTCCTAAGAAGAGGCAATTTGTTCACTCTGCTACTTAACTGTGGTACTCTGTCTTTGTTTTTGACTAGAAGATAGGGGCCTATTCAATAGGTTTTCTTTTTGTTCTCTGTTTTATGAAGGAAAGATAGGTAGTACTTTCCCTCCTTAGAATGTGAACTTAAGGCAGTGCTTTGCAGACCTCTCAAGAATGGGATTTGCTGGATCCACCCAATGATCTGGGGGAAAACAGCCTTTATTCCTCCTGCCCTTCCTACCTCTTGCTGCTTGGAGAGCCATACATACCCTTTCTGTCATGGTGGTCACAGAATACGGACATCACTGACCTAAATCTATCCAGTTTGAAGAACTAACTCTTGCAGAATTCTAAATGATTACTGGTCTCCAAAGACTTTCTCATCATTTCACATCCAAATGAGTTCCAAATTCATTTGTGATAATAACAATGCGTATGTAGCATCATGGACGCACCTCCAAATGCAAGACGTACTTTTGTATAATGCCCCAAGAGAAAGGGTTGCTAGATGCTTCATGAAAATTTCTCATTTCCTTTGGTTGAAATCCATAACTTTGAGCATCATCTGTACTAAAAATACAGCTCATTATTTTCTCATTATACATGGAAAGAAATGACTGCAAATGACATCATCAAGTAATCTTTTATAGTAAGAACTTGAACATACACGGGGGGGCGGGCTTTAAAATGAGCTTTTATTTGGATTACAAAACAATCTGGTCAGATCCCTGCATTCTTCATGCTTTCTTCTTTTCTTATTTTTGTAAGACTGACAAAGAAAGATATGCATCCACAATTGCTTGACTCCGTTACAAGTATGCCAGGCATAAACCTAGGAACATAGGAAGCTGCCTTATACCGGGTCAGACCATTGGTCCAGCTAACTCAGTATTGCCTACACTGATTGGCAGTGACTCTCCAGGGTTTCAGACAGGAGTTTTTCCAACCATACCTGTAGATGTCAGGCATCGAATTTTGGACATTTTGCATGCAAAGCAGGTGCTCTATCACTGAGGGGTGACCCCTTTCCCTAAGTAAACTGCAAATCATCATTTGGTCTCTTTAATTTTCACAGTCTCAGCCAGTGGTGTGTATTGTTTACACAGAAACATCCAGATTTGGTGCCTTGGGTGAATTAAGAAAATTAAGAATTTATTTATTTATTTTATTTACAATATTTATATACCGCTCCACATCTAGAACAGATTTCGGAGCAGAGAACATGAAAGATAAAAACAGTAAAAGAATAAGAAAGATTAAAAGACCACATTAAAATTATACTGGTTTAAAAAACACAATACCAATAAAAACCGTAACTGGTCAATTAAGGCATGCCTCCTGGAACAGTACTGTTTTCAGGAGGTGCTGAAAACAACGCAGTCGGTGCCTGCCTGACCGACAGGGAATTCCAAAGAAAGGGGGCTGCCACACTGAAGTCTCTTCTCCTGGTGGACTCCAATTGGGCCATAGGTCCATGTGGAACCACCAGGAGCAAGCCTTCTGATGACCTCAGTGACCGGACAGGTTGGTAAGGGAGAAGGCGCTCTCTCAGATAACCTGGTCCTGAGTTGTTTAGAGCTTTGTATACGAGTACTAAAACCTTAAACCTGGCCCGGTAGCAAATAGGCAGCCAGCTCAGTTCCCTCAGCAAAGAGTTGCATGCTGGAAAAGGGCAAACCCTGACAACAGCCGAGTTGCTGGGTTCTGCACTAGCTCCAGCTTCTGGAGCAGCCTTAAGGGCAGCTCCACAAGAGAGCATTGCACTAATCCAGTCTTGAGGTTACTAGGGCCTGTACCACTGCGTCCAAGCTATCCCTGTCCAGGAGAGGCCATAGTTGGCGAACCAGCTTAAGCTGGTAAAAGGCACTCCGAGCCACCATGGCCACTTGGGCTTCCAGTGACAGTGATGGATCTAGGAGTACTCCCAGACTACGCACCTGATCTTTCAGTGGGAGTGCAACCCCACCCAGAACAGGCAATGGCCTGTCTCCTGGACTCAGGAACCACTTACCCACAGAGCTTCCATCTTGCCAGGATTCAGTTTCAGTTTATTGGCCCTCATTTAGCCCATTACTGAGTTCAGCCACTAGTCCAGGACTTGCACAGCCTCTCCTGATTCAGATGTCACAGGGAGATAGAGCTGTGTGTCATCAGCATACTAATGGCACTCGGCTCCAAATCCCCTAACAACTGCTCCCACCAGATGTTAAATAACTTTGGGGACAAGATGGTACCCTGTGGAACCCCATAGCTCAATTGCCAAGGGCCCGAGGAATAGTCACCCAATGTTACTCTCTGAAATTGGGCTCACAGGTAGGACCAGAACCACTGTAACACAGTGCCTCCGATACCCATCCCACGGAGTTGATCCAGGAGGGTATCATGGTCAATGGTATCAAAAGCCAATGAGAGATCGAACAAAATTAACAGAGTTGCACTCCTCCTCTCCCTCTCCCAATAAAGGTAATCCATCAGGGCTACCAAGGCTAATTCAGTCCCGTAACCAGGATGAAACCCAGATTGAAATGGGTCTAGAAAATCAGTATCCTCCAAGAGTGCCTGCAGTTGTTCTGCCACTACCCTCTCCAGAACCTTCCCTAGAAAAGGGGTATTTGCAACTGGGCAATAGTTGTTTAATACCACTGGGTCCAGAGTGGGCTTCTTCAGGAGTGGTCGCACTACTGCCTCCTTAAGAACAGCAGGGACCACCCCTTCCCAAAGCATTCACCACACCCTGGACCCACCCAGTCATACCCCCTCGGCTAGCTTTTATTAGCCAGGGGGGGCAAGGATCAAGAGGGCACGTGGTCAGTCGCATTGCTGCAAACACCTTGCCAATGTCATCAGGCTGTAACAACTGAAACAAATCCCACAATATCAGGCAATTGGTGGCATCAGAGACCTCAACCGGAACTGCGCTAACAACAGCATCAAGTTTGCTGCAGAGACAAGTGATTTTGTCCTCAAAGTGTGATGCAAAAAGGTCACAGAGGGTACTTGAGGGGACCAGGGCCCCATTCAATGGGGAGAGCATTAACAGCCCCAGACCACCTGAAATAACTCCACTGGACAGCTACTTGAGGACGCAATGGAGGCAGCAATATAAGCCTCCTTTGCTGCCTGCACCGCCACACAGTAGGCATGATTATGTGCTCTAGAGCATGCTCAGCCATCTTTGTTTTTAGACTTGCGCCATTTGCGCTCTAGCCAATGTCTGGCCTGTTTCATTGCCCGTAGCTCCCCAGTACACAAGGGAGCAGAACAGGCTCCACAGCATAGGAGAGGGCACTCAGATGGAATCGAGTTGATGGTTTTCCACATCTCACTGTTCCACACTGGGCTCTAGAGATTTGGCTGGATCACCAGCTTTATCCACTGGGAAATCCCCAAAACCATTCAGAAATCCATCAGATTCCATTTGTGTCCTGGGGCGGACCATCTGAATGGGTCCCCCACCCCTGCAGGAGGGAAGTAATGCCATTAGTTCAAATCTCACCAGGAAAAGATCTGACCATGACAATGGGGTTACTTGGCCACACATACCCCTGATTACTCATCTCACAGCTTGGAGCAAAAACCAAATCAAGGGTATGCCCTGCTTCATGTGTTAAGAAATTAAGAAAATGTTCATAACTATCCTATGGTTGAGTTTCCCAGATCTGGGGGCATTTGTGGCAATATCATCAGTTATAGTAGGAATGGAGAAATGGGAAACAGAAAGTACAACAAGCAAGTAAGACACAGAGGGATTAGGACAATGTGGTGCCTCTGGGCAACAATGCACCCCTAGACATATTTCTTGGTGCCCACCAAGAAATATGTCCACTAAAAAAAAAAGTCAACCCACTTTAAACACACATGCACATTAACACATTTTCTTACCAGCAGCTGGGATTGCTGTGACTTAGGTTTCTGTTGGTGCTGAAAACTGTGGTTTCAAAGGAGCTGTTAAGTGTCCTGACGCACAGAACCCTCCTCTGCCTTATACTCAGTTTGTTGGGCAGGTTACTTGTCCTTTGCCACGTCTTCCATGGCAGCCATTTTGTGGTGGTGCCCAGGACAGTTTCTCAAATTGCCAAATGTGCCCACAACCCAAAAAGGTTGCCTACCCAAGGATTGGGAAGTCATGGTCCAAAATGGTGTCTGAAGGCTGCTGCCTTCCCCAGGCATTCTTTCACTTTGTTGCCCTTAACAGTTGTGGCAGAATTCATGGGCTCACACTCAAAATATTTTTGTCTATTTAAAATAACAGCCAAGATGTTTAGGAGAAAAACAAATGGCTATTTAAATCAAATGAAGAGTCTTGTGGCACTTTAAAGACTAACAAGATTTCAAGCACTATAGCCCACTTTACCTGGTGCTTCAGTTTCCAAAGAATTCGGGGCATTTGTCACAATATCATCAGTTATAGTGGAGATGGAGAAATGGGAAATAGAAAGTAATCTGATGGAGTTGGCTATAGCCCATGAAAGCTTATGTCAGAATAAACGTGTTAGCCTTTAAGATGCTACAAGACTCTTTGTTGTTTTTGCTGCAATAGACTAACACGTTTACCCCTCTGAAAAGAATGGAAATTTATGCTACTATAATCCCATTTACTTCAATGGAATGACACAAGGGCTGTGGAATCAGCCACTCTGTAGTGCTGTACATGGACTTGTGAGGTATATACACCTGGGACTGTAGCTGCTTGAACATTAAACATCTGCAGCAGCCATAAGGCCTGGCCTGGCTATTTGTAATATTTTTGAAACCCACAATAAATCCATCCCCGTCTCACAGCAACCTCACATTTTGGGAGAATGTATCCTGACAGAATGTCCTCAGGCTTCAGATTAGTAAATATTGAAATCACCTGTGTATGGACTGAATTTTGTAATGCCCTTGCATCCACAGAGCACTGGAGCTTAGTTGAATGGTTCAAATTCTAGTGATATGCATATATGTAAAAGGTTTAGGGAGCAATCCTATGGCCACTAGGCAATGGCTAGATGGCCATAGGATATGGTATTTTCCGGGAATCGACCTCAGAGCCCGCGCTCCGAGGTCAGTTCCCGGAGAACTGACCTCCCTTCATTCTGCACTGTCTCGGAGTCAGCGCAGAACAGCCCCATCTGCACTCACAAGAGGAGTGCGGAGTGGCCGGAAAGGGGCATGGCTGAGGGCATTCCAGGGCGGGGAGATCATAACTGCCTGCAGGACACATCCTATGTGTCGTACAGCAGCCTTCTTCCTCGCTCCATTCTCCCGTGGCTAGACAGCTGCAATTGGCTGTCTAGCCGAAAAAGCAGGGCAGGAGATGTCAGGGTTCCCTTTTGTCCCTGCTGAACTTCAAATAGCCAAATCAGAACACAGACAAGAGGCTTCTATCCACAGCTCTTTAATCCTTTTACTTCAATGGGTCATACAGATGCAAATTGTCAGTAATTCACAGTCTACAAAGGAAATGCCTTCTGGAAGTTCAGAGGGAAGCTACGAAGGTTGAAAGTTGCCCACCATTTGAGAAAAGGCGGGCACACTTTCCTAACTTAAGGGATGGGGGGGGATATCCCTCTATCTCGTGAGGTCTCTACACATAGCTGTTCCCACTGGGCCAGTCGGGCAGATCACCTAAGCTCCAGCCCTGCCATCTCTCTCTTGGCTCTGCGTCTGCACCTGGCGTCTACGAATTCAGGCTCTCCAAGCCCCACATCTCCCTGTTTGCTATCTCTCACAGGGGTAGAATCATAGAATCATAGAATAGTAGGGTTGGAAGGGGCCTACAAGGCCATCGTGTCCAACTAAGGATGTCAGAGAATTCTGCCACGAATCTCGGGAAGGCCGAATGCCAGCACATTCGGCCCCCCGAAATCGGTGGTGGAACGGTCTGTCCCCCCCGGGATGGGACTTACCTTGGGCGGATCTTCCTGGCAGCGGCAGCTCCAGCGGCAGCTCTGGCAGCAGTTCGGCGGCAGTTCGGTGGCGGCTGCAGCAGCCGGTCTTCCGACTGGCTGCCGCCGCCGCCATTTCCAGTTAAAATCAAAACAAAACAAAAAAACATGATAGACTACGTAAAGATTTATGTAGCCTATCATGGCTAGATTTTTAAAAAACACCATGATAGGCTACGTAAATGTTTACGTAGCCTATCACGGCTGATTTAAAACAAGAAGAAAAAAACCGCGTACGCAAATGGCAGCGCTGCCATTTGCATTCCTTATTTTGGCACGTCTTAGTCTACATAAACATTTACGTAGACTAAGATGGCGAAAATAAGGGGAACTCAAATAGCATAGCGTCTACGCTATTTGCATTCCCCTTATTCTCGCCGTCTTAGTCTACGTAAATGTTTACGTAGACTAAGACGTGCCAAAATAAGGAACGCAAACGGCGGCGCCCATGGGCGCCGCCATTTGCATACACGCTTTTTTTTTTCTTTTAAATCAGCCGTGATAGGCTACGTAAACATTTACGTAGCCCATCACGGCTGACTGCAGGGATGCAAACGGCGGCGGCTACGGCCGCCGCCATTTGCATCCCTGCTAGCCAGCAGCCGGATGTCTGGCCACTGGCAGAGCCGGCCGGCGGCTCTGCAGAATCCCTGCAGAGCGGAGCCGGCCGGACAGAATTTCGGGGGGGAGGGACAGAGCGCCTCTCCCCCCAGCCAGAATTTCAGAGGGAGGGACGGAGTGCCTCCCCCCCACCGTGAATCACCCTGTCGAAAAGGTAAGTGATTTTCATACATCCCTAAGTCCAACCCCCTGCTCAATGCAGGAATCCAAGTCAGAGCATCCCCGACAGATGGCTGTCCAGCCTCATCTTCAATGCCTCCAGTATGGGAGAGCCCACCACCTCCCTCGGTCATTGGTTCCATTGTCGTATTGCTCTAACAGTCAGGAAGTTTTTCCTGATGCTCAGCCGGAATCTGGCTTCCTGTAACTTGAGCCCATGATTCCGTGTCCTGCACTCTGGCATGATCAAGAAGAGATCCTGGCCTTCCTCTCTGTGACAACCTTTCAAATACTTGAAGAGCGCTATCATATCTCCCCTCAGTCTTCTCTTCTCAAGGCTAAACATGCCCAGTTCTTTCAGTGTCTCTCCACAGGGCTTTGTTTCCAGTCCCCTGATCATCTTTGTTGCCCTCTTCTGAACCCTCTCCAGTTTGTCTGCATCCTTTTTAAAGTGTGGTGCCCAGAACTGGACACAGTACTCCAGATGAGGCCTAACCAGTGCTGAGTAGAGGGGAACAAGTACTTCCCGGGATTTGGAAGCTATGCTTCTCTTAATGCAGCCCAAAAGAGCATTTGCCTTTTTTGCAGCCACATCACATTGTTGGCTCATATTCAGCTTGTGATTGACAACAATTCCAAGATCCTTCTCGCTTGTAGTGTTGTTGAGCCACGTATCCCCCATCTTGTAAGTGTGCATTTGGTTTCTTTTTCCTAGGTGCAGAACTTGGCATTTATCCCTATTAAATGTCATTCTGTTGTTTTCTGCCCAGCGCTCCAGTCTATCAAGATCACTTTGAATTTTGTTTGTCTTCCAAAGTATTAGCTATCCTGCCCAGTTTTGTGTCATCTGCAAATTTGATCAGTATTCCCTGCACCTCCTCCTCCAAGTCAGTAATAAAAATGTTGAAGAGCACTGGGCCCAGGACTGAGCCCTGCGGTACCCCACTCGTTACCTCTCCCCAGTTTGAGAAGGTCCCATTGATAAACACTCTTTGAGTCCGATTCTGTAGCCGACTGTGGATCCACCGGATCGTTGTTTCATCTAGCCCACTTTGAGCTAGTTTGCTCCTCAGGAGATCATGGGGCACTTTGTCGAAAGCATTGCTGAAGTCAAGGTATATTATGTCTACAGCATTCCCACGGTCCACAAGGGAGGTTACTTGATCAAAAAATGAGATCATATTCGTCTGACAGGATTTGTTCTTGACACATCCATGTTGGCTTCGAGTAATCACTGCATTGTTTTCAAGGTGCTTACAGATGGATTGCTTTATCATCTGCTCGAGAAGTTTCCCAGGGATTGATGTCAGACTGACTGGTCTGTAGTTCCCAGGTTCCTCCTTTTTACCCTTTTTGAAGATAGGGACAACGTTAGCCCTCCTCCAGTCATCTGGGACTTCACCCGTCCTCCATGATTTCTCAAAGAGAATAGACAGTGGTTCTGAGAGTTCTTCTGCCAGTTCCTTTATTACTCTAGGATGCAGTTCATCTGGCCCTGGAGATTTGAACTCATTCAAAGTAATTAGGTGTGTGAAGAGAGGCCCTCTCTATCCAGCTGGACTATTGAAACCTGAGGAGTCTGCCTCTCCCTGTCTGGAAGAATCTGGGAAAGTTCCTCCTCCATGTTTTGTGATTCCTCTTCAGGATCTGAGCTATTCTGCCACAGCCTATGCTCAGAGGCACCCCTGACAGGAGAAGCGTGGAGGGAACAATCCCCTCCATGCTTCTCCTGCCCTGCTTTGGATAGGCGGTTGCCTCTGAGTTTGGAGGCGGCCACCTATCTAGGTAAGAATGTGGCTTAGAGACCAAAATAATGACCCCTCCACTGAAATGCATGCAAGACACCCAGTAATTTGAGCCTCAAATACGCTTTTCTGTTTAGAAACTAAAATAATGGGCACACTGTGTGCAGCTTATTTCCATTTGCAATTTTCACCCAGCATGTAGGATTTAGATTTTAAATTAAACGGGAGAGTAACAGGAAATCCTAATAACAAATCCTAATTAAAATACCAGAAATATTTTATTGATCCAGTCTGAGCACAGTTTCTTATATACAAAGTACTTACTTCATCTGCTCTCTTAAAATATTTTCCAGAAGCTGTTTCAGCACCATAAGGCAAGCAATATTGTTTATATACATTTCTGAAAGCTAGGTCAAAAGTAACATTGCTTTCTGTCTGGATCCAATTTTTACATTATACTTTGCATACTGATGTTGATAACTGTGTACAAAATCCACACACCTCTCACCAAGTGTGAAAGGTGAGCATGGGTAAAATTTGGTACCTGTTACAATAAGCTGAACTAGTGACCAGGAAAGCATTGGGTCTGAATGCTTCAGAATTCATCACGATCCAAATCTTTGATACAAAAACACTCATTTCCTGCCTGTGAGATTCTCCCTGCACCCCGGCTACCAAAGTTGACTTCATGGATTTCCCTCAACCTCAGTTTCCCCCTGGCTCTGGTGATTAGCCCTGATTACCCCTTCACCCTTTCTGCAACTGCAGCACTAGTTCTGTTGAATGATTGGCACCAATGCCTAGTTTATGGTCATCATCTCCCAGGCAGCAACAAAAGATTCCTGCCATGTGCCAGGATAGGTAAGCAGACAGGCACCCAGAAATACCTTTAAAAAGGCTAGTACACTTTGCATAACAGTGAACAAAACTAAACTGCATAGCTACAAAATCTACAAAATCCATGTTAGTATAATACCTTTATTAGGCCAAACAAAAGGTCACAAAATGTGCTTAGACATTAAGGAATGAAGCACACATACATACTTGAAACAGAGAGGTGTACACACGCACGCACGCACACGCACGCACAAAATGTACATACATAAAACCAGCCAACAGAAATGTTATCCATAAAAAAACAACTCTCCATCCAAGACATTTAAAGCAGACAACATCCCTAAAAACTCAAAACCCATTTTGTTGTTTATTCACCCAGTCGCTTCCGACTCTTCATGACTTCATGCACCAGCCCGTGTCAGAGCTTCCTGTCAGCCATCGCCACCCCCAGCTCCCCCAAGGTCGAGTCCATCACCTCCAGAATATCATCCATCCATCTTGCCCTTCGTCGGCCCGTCTTCCTTTTGCCTTCCACTAGCATCACTTCCTAGCATCAGCATCTTCTCCAGGGTATCCTGTCTTCTCATTATGTGGCCAAAGTACTTCAGTTTTGCCTTTAATATCCTTCCCTCAAGTGAGCAGTCTGGCTTTATTTCCTGGAGTATGGACTGGTTTGATCTTCTTGCAGTCCAAGGCACTCTCAGAATTTTCCTCCAACACCACAGTTCAAAAGCATCTATCTTCCTTCGCTCAGCCTTCCTTATGGTCCAGCTCTCGCAGCCATAGGTTACTACGGGGAATACCATTGCTTGAACTATGCGGACCTTTGTTGTCAGTGTGATGTCTCTGCTCTTCACTATTTTATCAAGATTTGTCATTGCTCTCCTCCCAAGAAGTCAAAAGCCCATATAACTTTATTTTATTTGAAAGATTGTATTTGAAAGATGTTTACCCTGCTTTCAGACAAGGAAAAAAAGGCTCCCAGAGCAGCTTACAAAGATCAATAATAATATGATAGTCCTTGTCCACAGGTTTACAATCTAAACAGATACAATATAAAAGGAATAAAAGGGGTTGGGAGGGAAGAGGAAAAAAGCAGGCACTAATTCTTAGTTACAGAGTTCTTATAATGACCAGCTAGAGTGCATACATTTCAAGGAGAGGAGGAGCCAAAAGTTGCTGGTCTTTCAGCAGAGCCAGTGGGGTGGCCCTGTAGTCCCATCCCTCCCTCTGTTACAACCAGGTGACATCTGATACAGGGAAGAGTCCAATAGAGCTGGTCCTTCAGAAAAGCTGATGGAGTGGCTCTGCTTCCCTTCTCTCCCTCTGCTGCAGCCTGATGGAACGGCTGCTGGTTGGAGAATGCTGGGAGTTGTAGGACTTTTGTCTGTCTAAACATGCATAGGATTGTGCCCTTGGTTATCTAAGAACTTCAGAGTTTGGGCTCATATTTTGCTTTGCAGATTGGACATTATGCCCTTGGTTCATGTCCCTGATCAGATTACCTATAGTGGGCAACTAGGAAATAAGAGCAGAATTCATTTATTCGATTTCACATTCTTATTACAGATATTTCCACAAAAGAGCTGCAGTTCTTTGCTTCACAAAGTCTTGCTTTGTTTTCCTTTTTGCACTGCCAATGAACAGAAAGATGGCACAGTATCCGTCCTCGTGATTATGAGTGGGACTGAAAGATGTGTTAGCTAGCTTGCACTGATGCTTAGTCTTCAACATGACATTTGATACACAGATAAGGAAGACCATAAAAGGGTGCTTGTCACTCTTTGGGGGAATGACTGCATCCCTTCTGGAACTACAGCGGATCTGACTTTTGAGTGGCAGAATTTCAGCAATCAGCAGTTAGGTGTACTTAACTTGAAGAGCAAGGAAATTACGGGAATAGTCCCAAATCTCGCAATGGAATGCTATTTCCAGAATCTCTAGTTTCTTGTAGCAGGGTAGAAGTAAGAAGTTGGTCCTAATGAATAAGTGTTCTAAGATAATCCGCTCCACCAAAGGGAAAGGCTCCTATATGAATGTTGACTCTTTCTCACGATGCATTGCTTTATTTTGCAAAGCATTGTACATAAAAAGAAAAGAAAAAGAAAATGGCCACATAAATGTAAACACCACCTAGTGATTTCATGTCTCCCTCATCATGAGCATTATACAGCACTGTGCAGCATTACACACCACGTGCATTATACAGGTATTCAAACCACTTCACATATATTATCTCAGTAATCCTTTGAACAGATCTGTAACATAAGCTCATATATTATTATTAGTATTATTTCCACTACTACTATTACTATTATTATTATGCCCATACTGCAGTGGAGGCAGAGGCTTACTTGGTGAGTGAGGAACACAGGAAGCTGCCTTATACAGAGTCAGAGCATTGGTCAATCCAGTCCAATATTATCTACACTGATTGGCAGTGGCTCACCAGGGTTTCAGGCAGGATTCTTTCCTAGCCCTACCTGGAGATGCCAGGAATCAAACCGGAGACCTTTTGCATGCAAAGCAGGTGCTCTACCATTGAACTGCAGTTGGAGTTCATGGCTGTGGTGAGATTTGATTAAACTAGGAACTTCTCAGCTCACACTAGCCCCAAGAGAAGCCAGTGATGTACTTACGGAAGCAAACGAGGGCTCCAGTAACTGATGTCAGTCTGGACCATCACTGGGTTTCATTAACTCTGGTGGCTGGTGGTCCATATTTGCGATTAGGAAGGAAGGAGCAGTCCTCATTATGCTATCATTTCTATGCAAGGAAGAACAACCTTGGACTTCCAAACCCCACTCTGATCAGGCCACCTGGAAATTCCCCATGGGCCTATTTCCCTCTTATAGGCACATCACAGGCCGCTAGGCCAGATGGCAACAATTAGAAGAAACCACAGATTCAGATGGAATGTTTATCAAAGGAGAATCTCTAAAATGAATATGTTATATCAATATAGCTGACTTAAATTAATTCACCATCTTAAAACAAACAGGCCTTTTGTTAATGTTGAAAGCTTAGTCTGGATTTTGTAGGCAAAAGATGGCTTTCATGTTTATAATTGTACCTTACGTGGTGATTTTCTTTTCTTTTTTTGCTTTGTTTAATGTTTCTAGAATTTTCTTGTAAGGCATCCTGAGCAACTCTTGAAAGAATGGGGGCGGGGTGGGGGGGGGAGAAAGGAAGAAATACAGTTATTTGAGATGCCAACTTGATTGATTTAGTAGCTTGAATTTTCCTTCAGTGCAATCCTATACATGACTACTCAGAAGTAAGTCCCACTGAGTTCAGTGGGGCTTACTCCTAGGTAAGTGGGTATAACACTGAAGCATTAATGTAGTCATTTTTCCACACAGAGCATTAAAGGTGTACATAGGGGAAGGAGTAAGAATAGAGTTAACCGTTAGATTTGTGAAAAGGTCATATGGGGTAAACATGTCAATATAGCTGAAAGAATATATGAATAGAATTCTAATATAGGATTCCATTAACAAGAAGAAGACCAGAATAGAGGATATCTCAGAATGAATTAATTAATGAATTAATTCATGACACTATCAATTTGGCAGGCATGACAGAAAGATCGCCTTGTGTTTAAACCAAAATGTTACATTCTTCAGCTTCAGTGTGGTAGCATACTTTTAATTGTTTCTTGGATTTTTTAAACAAGCTTCATTAAGTAGAACCGAGTTGATTTATGATATAATTCTGCTGATAGGAATTTGGCTTTCTGTGTTATTTTCTGCCCCTAATGCACAGACTGATACAGAGCCAAGCCAAGACCCTGGAAATTTGTCAAACGATACCTAGCTCTTTTCCAATTTGAAAATATCTCAAGAATTAAAACTCTCCAAGTTGGTGTGAAATCAACCCATCAATATTAATCATGGATATGACCCCAGGGCTGAAGAGGCAAAGGGAAACTTATCATTGCATATTGAATGAGAGATCAATGGTTTGTGAATACATCATCCTTAGACAAGCTGGGCTGCCGTCATTGATTATTTCCAATTATGTGCATAGAATTTATCATTCATTGGATATACAAGTGTGCCCCTTCCAAGAGAGACAGAGAAAATATGTCCTAGCCCCGGACCCCCTCCCCCCTTGTTCCCAATCAAAGGGCAAGGGTGAGTGACATTTCATGGAGACGGGTTAGAGAGAAAACCTGTTCAGGCTCTTGTTCTGCAAACACGACATAGGCTTAGCTCTGTGTCAATGAGATTGTCCACAGCCGGAAGTTGAAAATGTCTGTGTTTGCAGATTCAGAACCGAGAGAACAAATCATCTCAGTGTCACTGTTATAAAGCTGTCAGTGCCAAAAAAATGAAATAAAAATGTATTGCTGGACTGGTGGCATGTTCCTAGATTATGTCATTTTAGATACAAATGTATTTGTTAATGAACGGGATCTCAAGGAGAGAACGTATGTGAAAGGAAGTGTTATGCAATAATATACAAGAGTAACTTCCACATAAAATCCTATCCTTTGAACAACAGTTTCAAGAAGAATCTGTTTCTCATTGAAAATATATGAGAAGCTGGTGGCATTCAATGTGTGCAAGTATTCTAAAAAGATGCTGACATTTTTAGGCTCTAGAGCCATATACAAGTTGCCCAGAAGAAGAGACATATATAGCATAGTTACAAAAATTTCCTGGCATCATGAAATTAACAGGGCGGACCACAGCAACAGGTTTCACAATACACTTGCTACATTTTAAGCTCTGGGAAGTGGTTGAATTGGTTATTATGGAGATATAAGGGTCCAGTGAGCTCAAGATTAAAGGAATCATTATGTTTTTTAATGGAAAGTAGTACTGGTTAAAGGAAAGCACCTTACACTGTAAAATAGAAGTTTTAAAAGAATTGGATGGATTCACATAACTAGATCAGGATTTACTTTCTACCATGAAGTCTTTTGGTTATCTTGGGTGTATATTCATAAGTAAAACAGTCTTGTGAATGGTCTGACATGTGTTCAGAGTAAGGGGTTACATATCTTTGAATGTCATGATTTTTGAAAACTTCTTAACGTAAGCTGCCCTGTCTTCTGAACACAGTTTTAACCATTCACAAGCTTGGGAGGGACATGTGTGTATCCATCATGATGATGCGACTGAAAAAAAATGTGGAGAAAGTAATAGGCAAATGAATTCTCCCTTGCATACGAAATAGCCATGGTGTAGAAGACAGACATGAAATATTGAGAGTTGGACAAGTAACACTGGATCATAAGCTACCACTGAACTGGAAGTTCATCAGTACTTACTGGGGGTTAGACTATGGGCCTGTTCAGACACGCAGGGGAAGAGGGTGGTTTGGGTACCTGGGGCAGGGGGTAGAGAAACCATGACACTCAGACCTTGTGAAACCACATGGAGCTGCGTGGTTCTATTAACCACCCTTCTCCACTGTTACCTAGCAATTGTCCTGGCGTTAGTAGCATACATCCCATTGTCCTCTGCAGCGTGAACAGGCTCCCAGAGTCTGCTCCAGCATCCAAAATAGCCACATGACCATAGGGAAAGTCCATGGCAGCTAGAGCATCGTTGGCAGTGGCAGACACTGTAGCTGATGGATTCTATGGTAATAGCCTGGAAGTCCTCCAGAGCCCATTTTAACCACTGGGGAGCCCGCCAAACATCATGGTATGCCAACCCGGGGCCCATTAACCCTGTTATGGGGGGGCGGTTAGCTGGGGGGGCTTACTAACCATGTGAAATGTGGTTTTCTCCCCCCACATGACACACTAAGCCACAGTGGTTAGAGGAAGTTCCCTAACCATCATGGCTTAGCGTGACATGTGAACAGGGCCTATATCTTTTAGCATTCATCATGATACACCCATGCTACTCCCATTCCCCACTCCCACAAAAAAAATTATTAAAATAGTCTGAGGATATTCTCTGGGTTCTGATTTCCCATGTCTGTCCATCTAGACCGACATTAGAGGACAAGAGTTGCTGCCCATCTGGGACCTACTTTTATGATTATTTTACATTTATTTTACAGTTTGTGCAGAATGTTTAAAAACAGAATAACATTTAACAATGAATATACATGTTAGAAGCATATACAACAGCACAATATAATATCACCAAAAAACCACAATGAGTTAAAACATCTATATAAAACAGCACCCTGAACATAAAATAACACCATGAAGGCCCATCTAAGTTTAAAAGGAAAGGTTTTCCTAAATTCTGGAAACCTACCTGTGAGGCAAGCTAGCGTGATAGGGTACTTTTTGGAAAGTGGGTGCTTTCACAGAGATGGTGAAATCCCATATGATGACTCACCAAAACTTAAGCAGCACTAAGTAAGTGCGCCCTAGCTAAACCCAGTGTGTTCTGGAATCTTAACTGCTGTATTTTGCTCGCTCCAGATTTGCAGTTCCAGTGACTAAGTATGCTTCTGACAAATAATAACAGTTGGGGTGTTTGTCTTTGCCTAGCGTAGAGGAAAGGAAAGGTTCCTCCTGTGCAAGCACCGGGTCATTACTGACCCCTAGAGGGACGTCTGCTTGCGCTGGCATTTTCATGGCATTTTCATGGCGTTTTCATGGCAAATGATGGTTTGCCATTGCCTTCCCCAGTCGTGACTACCTTTCCCCCAGCAAGCTGGGTACTCATTTTACCAACCTCGGAAGGATGGAGGGCTGAGTCGACCTGAGCCGGCTACCCGAGACCCAGCTTCCGCTGGGATTGAACTCAGGTCATGGGGAGAGTTTCAGTTGCAATACTGCCGCCTACCACCATAGCTCGATAGTAGAGGGCATGCTTTGTATACAGAAGATCCCTGGTACAAGCTCCCAGGATCTCCAGTTAAAAAATTAGGTAGCTGGTGATGGAAAGACCTCTGCCTAGATCCTGGAGAGCAGCTGCCAGGCCAGTGTCTGAACTGGTAAAAGGCAGCTTCCTGTGTTCATACAGGAGGCTTGCAAATTACCCATTTATAGGAATGTTCAGATAATTTATGATTGCATTTCCATTGTGATACATGATGATTTCAAGGAAATGAAGGATCAATCCAGTAAAACATTAAAGATTTCAATTAAGTCAGCAATAGTTAGGGCCTCTAATGTGTATCATCTTAGCCAAACATGCTTACGGTATCAAATAGCAAACATCAAAAGAGCTATGCAGGTATTATGTCTAAACTGGCTTCCATCTGAAGATAAAGATGATGAGGATATGTAGTAGATGGAAACCTGATTTCTCATTACCTCTGACCTTCCATTCTTTTCCCTCATACAACAGATGGACTTTTTAAAGTGAAGTTTTGTAGTTGTACTCTAGAGGAGGAAACATTATTTGCTGTCATTTTTAGTTCTTAAGGGCTCTAAATGAACTGAGTTTTTACTTTCTAAATAGCCCCCTTTGTTTTCTTCACTTGGAACTTCCTCTTAAATGGGGCTCTAAATAAGTGCACATTGCAGAAGTTCTGAATCCCTTGTTATACACAGAAAGGTAGTGAAGTCTACCAGGCCATGAATCACTCAAGGTTGTCACAGCAGAAAGAGCTGAGCCTTTTGTTGGCAGCCGCTGATAACCAGGAAGGGAGCATTCTTGTCTACATTTCAGAACAGGGCTTCCATGCTTGAAAAGTATTTTCAGAAATATTTCAGAAATATTTTCAGAAATTTTCAGAAATATTTTAATAGCAGAGTTTTACACATAAACAATGTAAGGGTAACACTGAGAAGCTGTTCAGATTTACAACTGCAAGTTAAAAAAAATATCCTACCGTCAGTTGTACAAGCATGAAGCCATTTTATTCTTAGCATTTTTGCTTATCAGCTATGACAGGGGTATAGAACCTCAGGCCTGGGGGCAAAATTTGGCCTTCTGGAGATCTCAGTCTGGCCCTTTGGGGTTCGCCAGAAGGCTATGCCCTCTTTGCCTAACCTCAGCCCCTTCCTCCCAAACATAGATAATTTGGTGGTTTCCTGGCCTTTGTGCATTTTCTTCCCCATGCTAAAAGATTGGAAGGGCTCTCCTAAGGCCCAGTTACTGACAGTAGGCGCTTTACACTAAAATATGCTGGTATCTTTGGTATTTTGGCCCTGCCCGCCTCTGGAATGCAGCCCCTGGGAGCATCTCTAAAATTAAATTTCGCCCGTGGATGAAAGAGGTGCTGTACCCCAGAACTACAATGAGACTTTTCAGAACTGTGTGCATTTCCACATGGGCATTCAGACAATTCCCCAAACCATAATTTGAAGGAATGTGAATGAGCTGCAGATCTGCACACTCCCTTCTCTCCTGTCTCCTTCCCCAAATCTCCTTTATGGCTTTCTTCTTCATTACCTCTTTAGCACTAACCATAGTTTGACGGCCACGAATGAGCAAACAAATTATGGCTAGTATTACTTGTCCTCCAAATCAGTATCAGAAATAGAGCTGTGAGCAAATGGCCTCTCAAAATTCCCCAGCCTATCTGTGGGCAGAGAAACTGGGGGGAAATTTCACCAAATTTCTCCTAGGGGAGGAGAAATTCTCCAACAGTTTCTCACAGATAGGGCTCACTATTGGCAGGGGTTGTAGCACAGGTTCTTTCTTTTTTCCTCAGGGCTTTTGGTTTATTACACTGCTTCTGTAGGTGGCAACAGCATCAACTGTGTTGAGGCTTCCACTTTTTTGATGCAGAATTTTGAATTTCTTTTGGTGGCATTTTTTAGCTTACCTAATCACTGCAAGGTGGCCGAGGGTGCTGTGTGTGTTTTCTCTATTACACATCTTTCCATTGCTCTGCAGTCTCCTAGGCCACCTGCACTTTCTGAGCTGAAAAGGCCCCATGGGAGGAATTGCCTCATGATGTCTGCCTCATGATGGCTTTTACTGAAGTGTGGGAAGCCGAGGAGGCTACAGACTGCCACAGAGATTACTGTACAATGACAGATAGGACACTCATGCACACTCCTCAGCCACCTCATAAGTAAGGTAAGCTTACTTACTTACCAAACCCAACCCATGAGAATTTCTCCAAAATTTCTCCTCCTCTGAATTTCTTTTTGAACACAATTGCTTTTCTATCAAAAATGAGAATGGTCCAAAAAATGTGGGAGGAATTTTCAGCACAGCACTAATCAGAAACCCATTGAGTTGTATGCATTTAGTGTTTAGTTTAGATGGAATGGTCTTTGATACAGCAGAGGCTCCCATCAGCAGGATGAAATTTTCAGAAATTCCCCCTCCAGCCCCCTGTGCCACCTTCCACGCTGCTCCAAGGCGTCTTCCAATGCTCTGAGCAGTTTTTGGAGCTGTGGGGGCACTTTGGGGAAGGGGAAATGACTGAAAATGGCCTCTCCCCATTCAATTGATAGAAGCCTCTGCTGGATCAAAGACTATTCCCTTAATGGAGTGACACCAATTGGATACAACCCCATGGTTTCTAATGCTGGTTTGGAAGGCAAACATGAACTATAGTTAACTAACTATTTGTGGCAGTTTGGGACATTGAAAAGGGAAGTCATGCACAAGTGGGATGGAAAGTGGGGAAAGGCAGAAGGGAGTGAATGAGTCCATGGCTTGTTTCTGGTCTTCAGAAGTGAATCTTGTTGCAGAGCATGTAAACATAATCTCTAAATTAATCATGCATTTTCTTAGGAAGGTTCTGTCAATGACTGGCAGCTCAGTTAGGTAAATGTATCTCTATATGTTGAGTGATAAGATACATTCTTCAAAATGTGTTTGCATACCTGGTATATCAGCCATAAAGATATAAAGATCCTTTGGTAAATGTAGCTAATACTGTCAAGTATCTGAAGCGTGGCCTTTGTCTTCCTGTTGGCTTTTCCTGCAGCAATGTGATGACTAACACACATACAGGGAAAGTCAATATCACTGGCTAATAAATACAGGATATTGAAATATTGCTGGTTATCCGATCTGGAAATGTCTCCACCAAAGGCATGCAGCTTTCTTTGTGGCTGGTTTGATGGCTTAGATAACATGTTTACACAGAAGTATGAAGTGTCTGTATTGCTTTTTTAGCTTGCTGGTATCTTTCTAGGGTAGCTCTTTATTAGAAGTGAACACCACACACACACAGAGCCAACTTCCAGCTGTAAAGACAAACGAAGCATCCTCTGCAGTAAAGCATCTGGATGACAAGCCACAATTGCTCTCCTACTGTGGATGTTCAAATACATAATGATGCCTTCTCCGGTGTCTTTCTTATGTTTCATAGAAGAGAGCTGGAATGCCTCAGTATACATCCATCCTAGGCTAGGGATGCCACTCCAGACAGAAAATATGTTTAGGGGCTTCCCCACTTGTACCCATAGAACAACAGAAATCAGCAAAGAAATCCATGTGCCTCAGCAGAGTACCAACTGGACCAGGTTCAGACAGGGTTTAGGGGGAGACAGGAAAACATGGGTCTATGCTTAGTGACCACATATACACCCACACATTAGCAAAATAGTCCCTACGGTAGCCTTCCCCAACAGAACGCCATCCAGATGTGGTGTACTACAACTCCCATCAGCCACAGCCAGCATGGCACAGGGATGTGTTGGCTGTGGGTGATGGGCATTGTAGGCCAACACATCTGAAGAGAGCCCGGATGGTGAAGGCTATACTAAAGTAGGAAGGAGCTGTAGGCAGCCGAGGCACCTGGACGCAGCAGGGACAGCTCCCAGCACTCACGGGAGAAACCAGTACCTGGAGGAAATGTTCCATATTTCCAACGGGTGAGCCAGCCCCACTGACTCTAAAGCTGATTGGCTAGGTAGAGTGTCTCGGAATTCTGCCTTTTGTTATGATGCCAACCAGGCTGCTCTGCCTTTCGGCACATGAAAGGGAACTGCACTGCATTATGGACGGGGGGGGGGGGGAGCACTCCTACTGCTAACACAGTCAAACATCAAAGAGAGAAGAGTGCAGCATTTTGTTTGTGTGTCCAGAGTAAAGAGAAATTGGCACTGAAGAGCTGGGTAAACATAGCCACCGACAAGGGCTTCTTTTTTGTTCATAGGCTTAGATCTTTTATTGTTACAAGCATAAGAATACTGGATGGCTGGTAGTAAGTTGGCAATAGGAGCAATAGTGTGTGTGTGGGGGACATGACCCCCCCCACACACACACACACTTTTCTTGCTTGTGGCTGACTAAAGTTATATACAATATTCTAAATTTTACTATACAGGGAGAGAGAGATGTATTATGAGTAACAAAATCAACAGGCCAGTCCTAGACCTGTTTTCCTGGTAGTATGTCCCAAAGCAATGGGACTCAAAAGTACGTTCGGGATTGTAGACTTAGGAGAAGTTTGTACACAAGACATTTCTTGGATGGATCTGTAAAAACAGGAAAAACCACAAGCTTCATAAAGAAAAAAGTGTATGTAGCTGCATGATATGCAGGTTTTAACATTTCAAAATAACTTTGCTTTGCTTGGTGCATCGGCTTGCCACCAACTCCAGTAGTGTGGGGCATCTAAAGGCCCAGAGGGTAAGAACACTGACTTGGGACGTAAATCCCTTTGAATTTAGAAGAATTTAATTCTGAGTAAACATGTATAGGACTGAACTGACAGCGAGCCAAATTAAAAGTTAAATGAACCTATGTTTTTATCTCAGTTTTGAACATGGTTTTCCCACATTGTTCACCCTTTTCTACAATTCTTTGGTCTTATATGTCATAACAAAGGGTCTGGAGCAGGCTTCTCCAACCTGGCGCCCTCCAGGTGATTTGGACTACAACTCCCAGCATTCCTGATCATTTTGCCATTACTGGTGGGGGCTGATGGCTGTTGAAATCCAAAACACCTGGAGGGCATCAGGTTGCGGAAGGTTTTTAAATGTGGTGGTTCGAAACATGTTTAGCCATCAGTTCATCTTTTCCTCCCACAAAACTAAGGGATCATAGGAGGCTCATTTCATGGCAACTGATGTGGAGTACAAGTAGGCCTCTAAGACATTAATGAGTTCCATAAATTACTTATACAAGAGTCTCTCCTTTCAATGGTTTTAAATTGGATACTCTTCAATTTCACTAACTATCCATGGATGTTTTCTTGTGAACACAGAATTGAAAGTATGCCTCTTCTTCTAGATTCAACATGATTTTCCTGTTAAATTAATGTCCCTGTGCATGTTTACTGAGAAACAATTCTCACTAAATTAAATGAGCTTACTCCTGAGTAAGTGTGCACAGCATGGAACCTTAATTCTGATATATTTTTGTATGGCATACCTTCTACAGCTCTAGTATTCTCTGAATTGTCTCTACATGCATTTCCCAAGAATTTTGTTGATATGTATTTTCCTAGCTTTGTTTCTACATGTATTTTTTGAATTGTTTCTTGCACGTTTTTTGAGAAAAGATCACCTGTAGAAAACAGCCAGGATCTATAGGGAAGATACTTTAGGGAAGGTCAAAGACCTGGGGATGTCCAGCGGAATCTTTAAAAGTTTTTTCTTCAAAAAGGGGCTTCCCCACTCCCACACCCACCATATCACAAATTGCTTTTGAAAGTCCTGCTCAGTCTCAAAAGTGGTTTGACATGCTGGGTTGGATTAAGATTTAGACATACGCAATGGGGTAGAAGTGGATGTCCCCATCCTCTCCTCTCCACAGCAAACCCTCCAGTTCCGCTGCCCCCATGCGACACAGAGGGTTGGCTCTGCTAAATGGGGTAGGCTGCAGTATGGCGAGAATATTCCCTGAATATTGAGCGGAGGCACCTTCTATGAGCTGAGCCCTTCCATTCACAGAGGCAGGTCATGGATCCAATCCATGGAGGGGAGGTGCTGTTTGAGAAACACAGACTCAGTGGTCCATTGTGCATGAGAAAATAGTAGCAGGGTTCTTTGGATTACAGCCAGAGAGTACAGGAGAGGACACAGCAGTAACATATGCATACTTTTAATAAAGAATGAGGAGGGGCTTCATTAGGACCATTATAACAATACAAAAAGTATTTTTTATTTTACAGTAGTGCTTAGTTTAGACTAAAGCAATCTAATTCTTCTTCTTGTGTGATTGTGTGTGTTTAATAATACTTTACAGTCTCTTTTATGCAAATCTAATTACTTCGCTAGATAGCAGAAGCATTTATTACACAGTTGCATGCTTTCACATGGCTGCATGGCACTATCTGTTAAACCTGGCTTTCATATTAGAAAGCTGTATAATGGGCATTCCGCTATATTCAATCTTGTCCACCATTAAGGTTTCCACATGTTTACTCTTATTGATGGCCTATGAGATCTTTCACTCACCATAATTTGCAGATGCTGCTTTCACTCTTTATCATATAACCAGCCAGAGAGCTTCAGCTATTGAACGGTATAGAAATGTAATAAATAAATAAATAAAATTATCGTATTTGTATTTTTTTAAAGCTCTGTTCATTGTTCTTAGTAGTGCTCAGCAGTTTCAGTTGCACCCCCTTTTGATCCAGAGAGAGGAGGGGCTACTATTTAAGAGCTATATCTGCTAAAAACTACAGCACTTTTCTGCCACCCACCAAGTGCTCATTGGGCGAGGGTATAAAGAGGAGATATTCATGCTCCGGTGACATCCAGGCTGGACTATTGTAATGCATTGTTTATGGGGCTTGACTTTGAAGACCGTTCGGAAGCTTTAGCTGGTGCAGAACACGTCCACTCGGATACTGGAGGTGGCTGAGCGGTTGGCTTATGTGACACTAATACTGTATGTACTGCAGTGGTTGCCAGCGTGTTTCCAAGCTCCATTTAAAATGCTGGTTTAAATTTATGAAGTCTTAAATGATTTGGGCCCAAGCTACTTGAAAGGCTGCCTTCTCCAGCCTGGCTACACGGTGAGGTCATCAACACAGGCCCTTCTTACAGGCCACCAAGGAGGGTTAGGCTGGGAGAGGGTCTTCTCAGTGGTGGCCCCACACCTTTAGAATAAACTTCCATCAGGAGTTCATCAAGCCCCTTCTTTGCAGCCTTTCAAGAAAGCTCTGAAAACCCACCTGTTTTCGCTGGTCTTCCCTTAAGTCAGCGCTACTGGTTTTTACTAGTAAATTAAGTTTTTTTATTATTTTAATTGGCAATCTCTTTTTTAAGGATTTTCCTGAAACACGTTTTATGGATTTTTTTATTGTATCCACTTTGTGTGGCTTTTATTTGTACATTGCCTTGAGAGGTTCCACCTTTAAAGGTGGCCTAGAAATAATTTTAGATGATAGACAGAGTAGTTGAGGAAAAGCGAGAACCTGATCTACCCATTTCTTATGCAGGTACTTATCCAGGACTGCTGGGGATGAAACAAGAGCTGACCAAAGGGTGGCCATATGCCTACTGTATAGAAGACAGTCCTCTGTTTGAAGGTGACCTCTGTTTGAAGGGCTGTCCAGTCCAAGTCCAGTTTAAAGATAAAGTACCCTAAGAAGGGGCAGCCTGGAAGTTGACCATCAACAGTTAGCACTGGGACAGCAGACTGAGCAGGCCCACAGGTCACCTGGACACAGTCTTTCCCAATATATTGAGATTTACTGTATTTCTATTTAAATTCTAGACATTATTTCTAAATGTGCCTCTCTCTATAAATTAGCATATGCATTTTTAATGCAGATCGGTGTCCTCTTTTATCATCTTTGCTGATGATGCATTTCCACCTTTTTAGTGATGCATGTGGCCACCCTAGCTGAGCTGTTCTGCCTCTCCTTTCTCAGTCACCTGCTCTCATAGAATCATAGAACAGTATCATAAATAGTAGGGTTGGAAGGGGCCTACAAGACCATCAAGTCCAAACCCCTGCTCAATGCAGGGATCCAAGTCAGAGCATCCCTGACAGATGGCTGTCCAGCCTCGTCTTGAATGCCTCCAGTGTGGGAGAGCCCACCACCTCCCTAGGAAATTGGTTCCATTATCCCATTGCTCTAACAGTCAGGACGTTTTTCCTGATGTTCAGCCGGAATCTGGCTTTCTGTAACTTGAGCCCATTATTCCGTGTCCTGCACTCTGGGATGATCGAGAAGAGATCCTGGCCTTCCTCTCTGTGGCAGCCTTTCAAGTACTTGAAAGTGCTATCATGTCTCCCCTCAGTCTTCTCTTCTCAAGGCTAAACATGCCCAGTTCTTTCCTCTCATCTCTTGATTACCGTTACTTAGAGGCAGAGAGAGGTACAGGCAGTGTTCTGCAGAGGTAGCTCTTAAAGGGATGGTAAGACAATAGAAAACCTATTCTTCAGACGGCACCATATTCTGCACCCTTCTTTACCTGTCATCCTAAACAATACTTATGTTTCATTAATAGACTTTGTACTTTTATCCACCCCAAAAGCAGTCTTCACACCATGAAGTCCACTGTCTACCCCCATCCAAAGTGCAGTCAGAGCTGTGGGAGTCCATAAACAATGAAATGTGCTTTTAGCATAAGATAATATGTTCCAGAAACCTAGAAAGAAGTCTGATATTTCTCTCTAAACTAAAGTTCATTTTTAAAAAGCCAGCCTGAAAAGCTCTAATTTACTTGCCTTTATCTCTCTTTCTGCTGCTGCTTTTGTTCTGATTGTGAGGTTAATTAGTAACTACTCTCTAACTGGAGTTTATAATTTGAAACACACTATCTTCACTATAAAACATGCCCAGACATTTGTTTCATTTGTGAGGAATGGAATCTATTTCTGGATAAACGAACTGGGGTGTTTCCAGATTGGTGGGCGGAGGTGGGGGGGAGCTCCCAAAGCTACAAATTAAAAGACACTGTGTAGCTACTGAAAATTTTCTTCTTATGGCAGTTTTTCTTTCTTTATGGAAAGACAAAAGATGAGGTGGTTAAAAAAAAAAGTGGGGGGAGGGTTATAATTTGAATATATCATATTCTGGACCCTCCATAAAATTCCGTGAATGAGGCAGGGTGATCACATGACAAAAGCCTCATCCGGAAGCACCCCTGTTCAAGACAGTATACACAGAAACCTAAACATTCTTTGAAAATTAACTGCTATTTAGTTTTGGCACACTTGGAAAACATCCAGCACACAGGTATTGAACCTCTTTCATCCCGAGATCCGAATTCCATTTCAGAGAAGCTCTGAGGGCTGCATTCCAGTAATAGGCAAAGCTGAAGGCAAAAGGGGCAAGGCCGGAATACCCCAAATGCCAGCATATTTTAGCTTAAAGCTCTTAGTACCAGGAACCAAGCCTTGGGAGAGGCATCCCAACCTTTTCATAAAGGAAAAGAACCCATGCAAAAGCTGGGAAATCACCAAACCATTGGCGGTTGGGGAAAGGGGGCAGTGCCAGGGGCAGGAAGCGTGGCCAGGGGAGGGGAGGGGCTGTCTGTTGAACCTGTGAAGCTGTATGAGGAGCCCAGGCAGGCTGGATTTGGCCCATGGATTTGAGGTTCAGCACCCCTGATCTAGCACTTCTACTGTTTGTAAACATGTGTTTACTGTATGTAAACTTGTACCGTACATAAACATGTGTCTGTGGGCAACTTACACCGCAATCCTATGCTTATTTAGACAGAAAAGGGTCCTACAACTTCCCAGCATTCCCCAGCCAACATAGCTGGCTGAGGAACCCTGGGAGTTGTAGCACTTTTTTCTGTCTGAACATGTATAATATTGTGTCCTTGATGGAGTGTTTACTTATGCAGGATGGGGAAAAGAACTTTATTATGGTAACTGAAATAATGGTAAAATAGCAGTCATAAGTGTCATAGGTAGTTACTTACATTATTTTATACAGAAAAGAGAGAAATATGGGTGTGTTTTTCATTTCTGCCCCCAGAACTGCATAATCCTTCAGAAATTATTTATACCACTTTCTAACTACCAAGGCTTTGCAATCTTCCTGAAGCTAATGCAAATCCATCTACCTGCTCCTTCTCCCCCTCCCTGCCACCCACACTCCTTCGCCACACACCTTCCTCATTTGTTTTCTGTCCTCCTGGCTGTGGTCCCAACCTGGCTCTATCTTCCCTTTACTTCCAGACTCACAGTCTGCTCTCCTGATACCATCCCCTGCTGTATCTTAACCTCCACACCATCTCCCAGGCTTAGTTGACATAAACAGTTGGTCCTCTTTCACAGAACATTGTGTTTTTAGTTGAACAGCATTCCCATCACAATAACTCTTCATTGTTTATCTGCAAGGTGATGAATATGAGTAGACTTACCTGTTCACATGAGAAGCACGTTAGTCCCTGTCTCCCTTATGCTACGTTTCCCACACCCACCCCATTTTATTTTGTTTCTTTTTTTAAAACTCTCCCCATCTTGCTTTATATTCCTTTTCTTTGCTAAACTTTCAATACCTCTTGTATTTATTCTTCTGAATTATTAGAAAACTCAAAAATGAAAACAACTACATCATAGAATGTAAAAGCACTGCTCCTAGACTGTGTTACTTCAGAACACCATTGGAACGAGGGGGGGGGGGGTTGGTTTGCAAGATTTATTGTTATATATACTCCCTGCACATAAACATAGAATACTACATGTGAGGGTGAAAGATTCTAGCCTAGCCATAATCCTGATATGTGAATTTTATATATGTAGGGATGATGGTGGTGGTGGTGGTGGTGGTGGTGGTGGTGATTCCATGGCGAAACATTCAGCCACAAAATCCTCTGCAATGGTTCATGCCTAGAGCAATTCTACCTCTTCATCTGCTTTTTTCTGTGAATACATTTCATTCCTGCTCTCTCCCATCCTTAAATCTGATTCCTTCTCCCCTCTATCTTTAAGCCAGGGCCAGACCAAGACATCTTTCTGTCTGAGGCACCCCCTCACCTATCCAAGTCAAGGTGCATAGTACCCAAAGCCAGCCAAGTTATTTTGGCACCTGAGGAGAAAATCCCCCAAGTGCCTCTCCCTATCCCCTGCCAGTAAAAATACAACAATAATACATTAAATAGCTAATTATTTTCTCCCCTTTCATGACACCCTAAATCTTCTCCCTGAGGCAGCCATCTCAGTCTGCCTAGTGGTAGGGCCGGCCCTGTTTTAAACACAGTCACACATCCCACCCACCTATCCTTTTAAAGCCCCAGCCTGGGACCCACCTGCCCCTTCAGGTGTAATACCATTTAACAACTTTGTTTTATCTTCAAGCTCCTTGGCAGTGTGATTATGCTTTGCCTTTACATCCTGCCCTCCATGTCTTTTCTTGATCCTCTCTAATATAGTCATCAGTTTTCTACTTCGTTGAAAGTACATTTACAAAGGTTTCCAGTGGATGTTTCCAAGCTTGCATTTAGGGGCCTCTCCCCAATTCTCCATTCTTTGCCATTATCAGTCATGTAATCTGCACTTTCCTCATTGGACGTCCTTTATCAAGCGGTTTTATAGACATAAAAAAGCACACAAAGGCAAAAGTGCAGCCATCTCATACTAAAGGTATGAAAGAAATCGTTCAGGTGTGGCACAATAGTTAATGAGTACTTTTTGATAAGGAGAGAGAGATTTAATAGGCTCAAGCTAAAGATATGGTTGATTCAAATCATTGAAGGGAAATGGTATTTGCTAAAGTTACATGATGTTCAATACTTTTCAAATGCACATATGCAGTAGGCAACATGTATTCTCTCCAGTTATTAAGATCTGTAGGATGAGAGGCCCTTTGAGGACACAGTTGGTCGTGATGGGCATGCATGAAAGGACTTCCTCCTGCATTGCTCCCAAAGGGTGGACAGCTTTCCCCGCAGGGCTACGATTGCTCCCCACTCTTGGCTTTTCAGAAAGGAGCTAAGACACATTTCTTCCTTTTAAACTGTAGGTGGTTTTAAAGTTGTTTCAACGCAGTTTTAATATTTTAGGGCACAATCCTATTCAGATAGGCGGCCACCTCCAACCTTGGAGGTGACTGCCTATCCAAGGCAGGACAGGAGAAGCACAGAGGGGATCGTTCCCTCCGCGCTTCTGCTGCTCTGCATTTTCAGCCAGACAGCTGACTGCGGCTGCCTAGCCCCCGGAGGGCGGAGCGGGGGAGGAGGCTGCTGTACCACACACTGGATGTGTCATACAGGCATTTCTGCCCTCCCCGCCCCCAGAACGCCCCCCAGAAAGCCCCTTTTCAGCCGCTCCACACTCCTCTTGCAAGCACAGAGCACGGGGCTGTTCCGTGCTGCCTCGGAGGCAGCATGGAAGGGAGGGGAGGTCCAAGGTTTCCGAGGTTGCTTCCCGGAAAACTGGATATCCTATGGCCATCTAGCCGCTGTCTAGTGGCCGTAGGATTGCTCCTTCCATGTGGTTTTATTTTTATGTGTTAGTATTATTTGAATTGTTTATGTGTTATTGTTTGAATTGTTTATGTATTATTGTTTTACATAATATTGTTTCTAATTCAATTATTTATCTGAATTGTTGTTGTTTGCTTCTAAGGGCATTTGCCAGTTTCACAGTACACAAATCTAATAAATATTATTAATAATAATAATTTGAATTATTATACATTGCTTTGCTGACATTTGTGGAAGGGCACTATATAAAGATTATTAAAAAATAATTAGTAATATTCTCTGGTTCACTGAATATTAAAGCAGCATGAGAGCAAAAAACCTTTAAAAACCAATTTGCACATAAACCAAAGTTACCTGACAATTTAAGAAAGCCAGGGCAACACAGTGGACAGGATGTCAGGTTCAAATCACTACTCAGAGACACAAAGCTCTGGGGGTCGCCTTGGCACAGCATTAGCTTAATGTACATACCTTCCAGATTTACAGAAAGACAAGATAAAGGTTGGATGAATCACAGGTCAGAATTAAGATTGCCGGGAGAATTATCAACAACCTCAGATACGCAGACGATACCACCCTAATGGCAGAAAGCGAAGAGGATCTACAGAGCCTCTTGTTGAGGGTGAAAGAGGAGAGTGCAAAAGCTGGTTTGAAACTCAACATTAAAAAAACTAAGATCATGGCATCTGGCCCCATCATTTCCTGGCATATAGAAGGGGAAGAAATGGAAGCAGTGACAGATTTTATTTTCTTGGGCTCCAAGATCACTGCAGACAGTGACTGTAGCCATGAAGTGAAAAGACGCTTGCTCCTTGGGAGGAAAGCTATGGCCAACCTAGACAGCATAGTAAGAAGCAGAGACATCACCTTGCCGACAAAGGTCCTTCTAATCAAAGCTATGGTTTTCCCAGTAGCAACGTATGGCTGTGAGAGCTGGAATATAAGGAAGGCTGAGCACTGAAGAATTGATGCGTTTGAACTGTGGTGCTGGAGAAGACTCTTACGAGTCCCCTGGACTGCAAGGAGGTCAAATCAGTCCATCCTAAAGGAAATCAACCCTGAGTGCTCATGGGAAGGACAGATACTGAAGCTGAAGCTCAAATATTTTGGCCACCTAATGCGAAGAGAAGACTCCCTGGAAAAGACCCTGATGCTGGGAAAGATTGAAGGCAAAAGGAGAAGGGGACGGCAGAGGATAAGATGGCTAGATAGCATCACCGATGCAATGAATATGAACTTGAGCACACTCCAGGAGAGAGCGGAGGACAGGAAGGCCTGACGTGCAATGATCCACGGGGTCATGAAGAGTCGGACACGACTGAACGACTGAACAACAACAGCAAGGTAAAGGAACTCCATGTACAAAGGAAGAAGGGAAGGATACAAACGTGTTAGGTAGATAAATGAAGTCAGGCCAGCATTCCACATATAGCTAAAGGCTGCAGTCAAAATGATCACGTTCACACCATCCTGCCCTGTTTTATTCTTGTCTTTGCAGTAATATTTTTTGGTTATTTATTATTCTTTACTGTTTTCTAAGCCAGTAGGTGTTCCTGCAAGGCAGATGCTGAAGAGAAAGTTTTCAGGAAAGTTCATATACATGCCTCTCTGAATTGCAACCAACAAAGGCAACGACATCAGCTCTGGTAATGACATAGCTCTCAATTCAGCTCCAGTTGTAAGGCATTGGAATAAGAATGAAAGGAGACAGCAGTTAAACTTGGTCCATGCTGCTTCCATATCCACACCTTCTGTCTCTGTGCATGCTCCCTTTGAGGTCAAGATGCCCTCTCAAGTGGCGATATGGGCTGGCCTCAACCCTACTGTGAGAGGCAACCCTGGGTGCCATTTCCCTAAGCAACAGCTGTGCCCAGTGGTGCTATCAGGTCAGGACTTTAGGGCAAAATTCCAGGGCCCCCAAATACACCAAGTCTGGCTTATCACATATTGAAGTAATACATGTTGGCATCCAAAGGGTGGGTCCCCTGTAAGACCATTCTTTTGAGAGTCTAAAATTACCTCACTGCACCATCACTATGCCAGACCTTCAGGCAGGCAGCAAGATGGTTTGATTGCGATGGCATGCGTGACCTCCCTGCAAGTCCTTCAGAGAGTTCTTACTTCTTTCCTTAACCTGGTACCCCAAGTGGGAGGACAATTCAATGGGTTTCTAAGTGCCCCAGTTTTACCACTGGGACTAGATCTACCCTAAAACCTCCCAGTGCCAACACTTACTGAATTAACAGAGCAGTAGAACTCATAACCCCTTCATGGATCACTGCCTTGTTCTGGTGAAGGGGCTTGCATAACTCAGTGAAGCCATAAGCTATGCCGTGCAGAGTCACCCAAGACGGACAGGTCATGGTGGAGAGTTCTGACAAAATGTGGTCCACTGGAGAAGGAAATGGCAACCCACTCCAGTATTCCTGCCAAGAAAACTCCATGAAACGTATCACAAGGCTAAAAGATGACACCGGAAGATGAGCCCCTCAGGTCGGAAGGTGTCCAATATACTACTGGGGAAGAGCAGAGGGAATTTCCAAGTAGCGCCAGAAACAGTGAAGCGGCTGGGCCAAAGCCAAAAGGACACTCAGCTGTGGATGTGTCTGGTGGTGAAAAGAAAATCTGATGCTGTAAAGAACAATATTGTTTGGGAACCTGGAATGTAAGATAAATGAATCAAGGTAAGCTGGCGGTGGTCAAACATGAGATGGCAAGATTGAACATCGACATCTTGGGAATCAGTGAACTAAAATGGACAAGCATGGGCGAATTTAATGCAGGTGACCATTATATCTACTACTGTGGACAAGAATCCCTTAGAAGAAATGGAGTAGCACCCACAGTCAATAAAAGGGTGGGAAAAGCAGTACTGGGGTACAATCTTAAAAACGATAGAATGATCTCAGTACGAATCCAAGGCAAACCATTCAACATCACGGTAATTCAAGTCTATGCCCCAACCACTGAGGCTGAAGAAGCTGAGGTTGATAGGTTCTATGAAGACCTACAACACCTTCTAGAACTAACACCAAAAACAGATGTCCTCTTCATCACAGGAGATTGGAATGCTAAAGTAGGAAGTCAAGAAATAACAGGCAAGCATGGCCTTGGTGTATAAAATGAAGCAGGACAAAGGCTAATAGAGTTTGGCAAGAGAACACGCTGATCATAGCAAACACTCTTTTCCAACAGCACAAGAGACGACTCTACACATGGACATCACCAGATGGTCAATACTGAAATCAGATTGATTATGTACTTTGCAGCCAAAGATGGAGAAGCTCCATACAGTCAGTAAAAACAAGACCTGGAGCCAACTGTGGCTCAGATCATGAGCTTCTTATTGCAAAATTTCGGCTTAAATTGAAGAACGTAGGGAAAACCACTAAACCATTCAGGTATGACCTAAATCATATCCCTTATGAATATACAGTGGAGGTCAGGAATAGATTTAAGGGATTAGACCTGATAGACAGAGTGCCTGAGGAACTATGGACAGAGGTCCATAACATTGTTCAGGAGACAGCAACTAAATCCATCCCAAAGAAAAAGAAATGCAAGAAAGCCAAGTGGCTGTCTGATGAGGCTTTACAAGTAGCTGAGGAAAGAAGGGGAGCGAAAAGCAAGGGAGAAAGGGGAAGATATATCCAACTGAATGCAGAGTTCCAGAGAATAGCAAGGAGAGACAAGAAGGCCTTCTTAAATGAACAATGCAAAGACATCGAGGAAAACAACAGAATGGGAAAGACTAGAGATCTCTTCAAGAAAACTGGAGATCTCAAGGGAACGTTCTGTGCAAAGATGGGCATGATAAAGGACAAAGAAGGCAGGGACCTAACAGAAGCAGATGAGATTAAGAAGAGATGGAAAGATTACACAGAAGAACTATACAGGAAAGATCTGAATGTCCCTGATAGCCATGATAGTGCGGTCACGGAACTTGAGCCGGACATCCTAGAGAGTGAAGTCAATTGGGCCTTAGGAAGCATTACTAACAACAAAGCTAGTGGAGATGACAGTATTCCAGCTGAACTATTTAAAATCCTCAAAGATGATGCTGTTAAAGTGCTGCACCCAATATGCCAACAAATTTGGAACACTCAACAGTGGCCACAAGACTGGAAAAGGTCAGTTTACATTTCAATCCCAAAGAGGCAGAGGAACTAGAGATCAAATCGCCAACATTCGCTGGATCATGGAGAAAGCAAGAGAATTCCAGAAAAATGTCTATTAAAGAGATGGGAGTACCAGACCACCTTACCTGTCTCCTGAGAAACCAGTACGAGGGTCAAGAAGCAACAGTAAGAACCAGACATGGAACAACCGATTGGTTCAAAATTGGGAAAGGAGTACGACAAGGCTGTATATTGTCGCCCTGCTTATTTAACTTATATGCAGAGTACATCATGAGAAACGCCGGGCTGGATGAATCACAGGTCGGAATTAAGATTGCCGGGAGAATTATCAACAACCTCAGATACGCAGACGATACCACCCTAATGGCAGAAAGCGAAGAGGATCTACAGAGCCTCTTGTTGAGGGTGAAAGAGGAGAGTGCAAAAGCTGGTTTGAAACTCAACATTAAAAAAACTAAGATCATGGCATCTGGCCCCATCACTTCCTGGCATATAGAAGGGGAAGAAATGGAAGCAGTGACAGATTTTATTTTCTTAGGCTCCAAGATCACTGCAGACAGTGACTGTAGCCATGAAGTGAAAAGACGCTTGCTCCTTGGGAGGAAAGCTATGGCCAACCTAGACAGCATAGTAAGAAGCAGAGACATCACCTTGCCGACAAAGGTCCTTCTAATCAAAGCTATGGTTTTCCCAGTAGCAACGTATGGCTGTGAGAGCTGGAATATAAGGAAGGCTGAGCACTGAAGAATTGATGCGTTTGAACTGTGGTGCTGGAGAAGACTCTTACGAGTCCCCTGGACTGCAAGGAGGTCAAATCAGTCCATCCTAAAGGAAATCAACCCTGAGTGCTCATGGGAAGGACAGATACTGAAGCTGAAGCTCAAATATTTTGGCCACCTAATGTGAAGAGAAAACTCCCTGGAAAAGACTCTGATGCTGGGAAAGATTGAAGGCAAAAGGAGAAGGGGACGGCAGAGGATGAGATGGCTAGATAGCATCACCGATGTAATGAATATGAACTTGAGCACACTCCGGGAGTGAGCGGAGGACAGGAAGGCCTGGCGTGCTATGGTCCATGGTGTCACGACGAGTTGGACACGACTTAACAACTGAACAACAACAACAAGAACTCATAAATATATTGGGGGGGGGTAGTGAAGAGATTGACTGGAGTACCAAGTGACCAGTCTGCCAGCTCCCAGTCTCTGCCTACCGAAAGCATTAACGTATGCGAGTATGTTCAGTACTTTGGCTGATAAGCTCAAGGAAATAATGTGGCATGAAATACAATGCTGCAGAAACTACCCAGATCAGAACACAATGGCCAGAAGAGAGTCAATAAATTACTTTAACCAAATAATTAGGTTTCTTAATCAGTCCTCACAGAACACAACAGTGCAGTCAATTAAATATATAAGGAATGGTGTTTTTTTTAACTTCCCACATGCCCTAGCTGGTATAATAGGCATGTATTTTCTTTCTTACATGTTGCAAAAGATCCTATATCCTGGAAAACTCATTCTCTGTATGTGGATTATTATGTAGTCAAACAGCACCATCAGCTCAACAATATGGAGTTATCAGCAGGCTTAGGAAAAAGCCAAGGTTTTTCCTAAGAAGTACAAAAAAAGTCTTTTAAAATCAGAAGGGACCCCAAAGCAGCCTAAGGAGGGCTGAGCATGCTCAGTGATCACAGAATGCTGACTGATCATTGAGGTGGCAGGGGACAGGAAGGGGGAATGAAGTGGAGTGTCCTGAAAAAGGGCACAGTTAGCTGTCTGGAACCCTGAGCAGTAGCACTCCACACTGCAATGTATTGCTGCAGGCCCCACTTGACCATTCAATGTAGTCATGCAGTGGAGCCAGGGCTCGCAGGGTTATGCTGGCACTGCTTTATTAGCAGGGACCCTGATGTCATTTGCTGCTACGGATGGGCAAATGCCCTGATGTCTGGTCTGGGAGCGGGGGGTCCATCGCAGGGAAATCTGGGCTGCTTAGGGCCCCACAGATTTCCCCAGAGCCCTGGTGTGTCTGCCATAGTTTTCAGGGTGGCTCTCTGGCTGCCTAAAAGGCATGAGAGACTAATGGCAGCGCAGGAAAAGCATGGCTGTAAATGGCATAGTTTATGGCATGTGCAGCCATTAAGCACTTCTATGTAAACTGTGGCCTTTTACACTGCAATTTATTGGGTGCTGGTCCGCTGCAGAATCTGGAGGTCAGATTCCTTTGGGTCTGCAGAGGATTTCTCCAGCATCCCTATCTGCCACCCCCTTCAACCCACCCTGTTCCCCCTGAGCTTAGCTGAAATCCTCACAGCAGCTGGGGAGAAATTTATTTTTCCCACCAACAATATAATGTTCACTGTTGTGATACAAAGTGTTTTTGTATCACAAAAACTTAGTCACGAATGGGCAGTTAAGGCCCATTAGCTTTACAAAGGACCTGCTCCTGATGGAGATGAAAACTGCTGGAACTGGTTTGTTGATATGGATCAACACAGTTTCCTGAATTGTTGGACTCTCCTTGGGGGCCTGGCTATGGGGACTCTCATGATGAGCGCCTGCACTTCAAAACTTACCCCTACACCACTGATCCTAAGATGCAATAGTAGGATCCAAAACTAAGATGTTTCTCCCTGCCCTTCTGGCAATTAACAGCATGTGCTTCAGAGGGCATGGCTGGTTAGCTTCAACTGGAAACTGAACACTGAAGATTTGATACTGGACACAGGAAACCTACTTATCCAAATGACTAGAGCCCTATTCAGAAACAATGCTCACGTGTGGAATCAACACCACACCATAACAACTAGCCCCTCTCCCGCCACCCCCGAATGTAACACACATCAGCTTGGTCAGAACAGCCCTTCAAAAAGAGCACACCTTCAAACAGAGAGCTGCCCTCTGTCAAGTAGGAAACATGGCCACCCTACCGATCATATTGCTGGATATCATACATGCACTCACATTTAATACGTATTTGCCTTACTTATTAAAATTTATGTCCCCCCTGACCAGGAGCGTGACTAACAATGTAGCCAATATGCCCAATCAACAAAGCTTTGTGTTTATGGACTTTGCTGAGAATTTTGAAATGTTGATTACAAAATTGTCTTCAGGCCCTTAATGCAAAACATTTGAGAGAGACTTCCCAGTTAATACAAGGTGGATAGTTAGACCCAAACAATCTTATACAGAAACACATGTAATGGTGGACTAGTATCCTGTTTCGATCCAGGAAAAGCCACTTCTGGTGGGGGCAATTGGGCCTGGTGGGGGGGGCAGGTAACCCCTCTTCCACCTATTATCTTTCATATCCAAATCTCCCTTTCCAGCAGCTTCCCCTCAGGGTTTTGAATGGGGTAGCAACTTATGAATCACCCTAAAGAGGAAATTCATCAGCAAAAAAGAGAACACAGGTTTGTATCAAACCTATATATGCTAATTTATATGCATCAATGCAAATTTAGAAAGTATTCTTATAATTTTACAGAAATTACTGTGCATCTCACCCTAGTGGGGAAGACCGTGAACATCTCTACACCAGCCTTAATTCATAGAATGATAGAATCGTAGGGTTGGAAGGGACTAGCAAGACCATCGAGTCCAACCCTCTGCTCAGTGCAAGAATCCTGATTCCCAGGCAGTGTCCCATCCAAGTACAAACCAGGGCTGACCCTGCTTAGCTTCTGAGATCAGACGAGATCAGGCACTTCCGTTTTAAATGCAGGATCACAACAGACTCCCTTTACATGCGCTTCCTTTCCCTCTACTTCTCCCCCTTACCTAAGTCTTCCATACGTTTCATTGGTCTAGCGCCTCTTCTTGCGGCTTTTCCCTTTTCATGGAGGGAACTCAAGTGGAACACAAGCAGGGTAATTTGATACCTCATTATCTCCAATCTATTTTAAAACAGAATAAAGGTCATTTAGTGCGGGAGACGCCCTGGAGGCTGACGACTTCATCTAAAGGGCCTGCGTACTCCCATGAGTGAGCAATCTCAATAGAAGGATAAAAGCTCTGTGTGAAGAAGCCCCGTGACCAGGTGATCTGTGTGCCTGCCTGTTCAGTCTGCCTGCCCAGTTGTTAACCGTTGATGGGCAACTTGAAGCCCTTGCAGCTCCCCCTTATGGTTCTATATATCTTCAAATGAGACTTGGACTGGACAGCCCTTCAAAGAGGACAGTCCTCTGAAAAGAGGACACATGGTTACCCTAGGTTTGAAATGCATGTCAAATGGTTTTACACATTTAAAAAATGTCTGCTTCGAGTGCCATTTTTTGGTAGAAGGGCAGGGCACAAATCAAATTAATAAAATAATAAATGAAAACCTTGCAGAAGGAAAAAGTGCCGAGGAGGGGCTGATTTGGAGTGGTGAAATGATGCGTGAAGAAAAGGCTGAGCTCCCCCACCTCACCCCCTGCCACAAAAATATCTTCATTCTAATTGAAGGAGCAGCTTTTCCTAACCTACACGGACTGTCAGGTCTCTGTTACATATGTTGGTGTGTAATGTGTAGTTTAAGACTTAGGTTTAATAAAAAAATACTTGCCCTATTTTCCCTGTACCCAGCAAAAAAGCTTTTAAAAATGTCATTGCAATAGAGCTGCCATTGCTTCTGTCTTCAACAATGTATCATTGTGTCAGAAGCCAATTCAGACTTGCTAAAGGTTATTGATTTAAAAGCTGATGCCATTTTTTTTTAATTACTAAAAAGAGGGCTACAGCAGCACGTTTGTTTTTAAGAAGCCTCTCTTTTTGTCTCGTTCATACCAGCAAGGCCGGATGAGTTGAATAAATGGAGAGATTAATTGTTGCCTCATTGCATTTCATTCCTTGCTTTTTAATGAATTATTAATCTTAATAATAGAAGATGTGAAGGACCGTTGGCAGCTTTCACTGGAAGGTGTTGCAGTTCTCAGATATCCCTAGTCTAGTAATTAAATGGTAGTTTCTGGCAGTTACTTGAAGAAGAAAATCCTAAGTTCAAAGAAGGAGAAGAAGAAGAAAAAGTATGGCTTTCATTCAGACTAGTGATTTCAGGTCTTAGGAAGAGGCAAATACAAATATTCAAGAGGGCAGTTGCATAGTCCTGATTCTGGAATTGTGTTGTTTTAAAGATCTCATTGGGCATCACTTGCAGACACTTAAGCATGTTCTCGTTGATTTCAATTGAATGAGTATACAGAATTCTCTTTGAACTGCAGCCAGACATATGTGTACCAGCAACTATGAAGTACAGCAGAAGTGATGACTGCTGCAGCACTCACAGGGCCCCTCCTGCACCTGCCTTCAGTGGTAAAGCTAGGTAATTTTAGATGCTGGACTTAATGATCTTATGGGATTCCCCTTTAGACAACCATATGTATTACTCCAATTGTGAAGCACACAATTCACATTTATCTTCTCCCTTCTGCATCCCATTCATTCAGTCATTCATTTATTACATTTCTATACCGCCCAATAGCTTAAGTTTTCTGGGCAGTTTACAAAGATTAAAAAAACATTAAATACATTATACAAAGTGTAAAACTATTTACAGACAAATATGTAAACAGACAGCACACACAGAGACAACATATAACTAAAACAATGTCAAACTATCATCAATAAGACAAATCCAAGACCTGATTAATCTCATATGCTGCCAAATGCCTGAAAGAAGAAAAAGGTCTTAACCTGGCATTGAAAAGATAACAGTGTTGGCACCAGGCAGGCCTCATCGGGGAGATCATTCTGAATTGGGGGGCCACCACTGAGAAGGCCCTCTCCTTGTTGATGTCCTCTGAGCTTCCCTCGGCCATCCCACTCTTTTTGAGTGCTGCCACAGTCCTGATACATTCAAATAACAATAAGAGAACTGTTTGCCAACCCTGATAAAAAAAAAGATACTCTGAAGCATGTGCAGTTTTACATTTTAGACTCACTTAAATCACAGCACCATCATGGCTAGAGATATAAAATGGAGTTTGCTTCTGCTGCCTTCATTACCTGCTGTTCTCAGGTTGGTCATTTTGGGGGGAGGGGGTTGCTTGCCTTGTGAAAAAGTGGGTCCATGCTCTCACTTACTTCACCTTTTAAGGAAAGGTGAGTCAGATAGGTGTGAAAGGAAACTACTGGAACATCTTCGTTTGCTCTCTTCTCATCCCTTATACACAAGAGTGGGTCCAAAGCACCATTGCCCATGAACAGGCTTAAAATAATAAGATCTGACTTAAAGCACTCTCATGGGTAGAGGGGGCAGCACCACATATACCTGAAAAAGGACGCACATGGACCCATGGCCTGATTGGAATCCACCAGGAGAAGAGCCTTCAGCGTGGTGGCCTCCTTCCTGTGGAATTCCTTGCCTTTGGAGGTCAGGCAGGGTCCACCATGGTGTACCGTCTGGCACCTCCTGAAGACATTGTTATTTCAAGAGGCCTTCCTTGCATGACCAGCTATGGTTTATTAAATTCAACTTTATTGGAATTTGTCTTTTTAAAAAACGTTTTAACAGTTTTAACCTGGTGTTTCATTCTTTTACCTTTGTTGGTGTGGGATAAAAGCAGAGGAGAAGCTGAAATCAGAGGCAAATGCTGATGAATATGCATCGCAGCAGAATCCTGACCATCCTCATCACCATCTTCCTGCCAGTGTAGCATAGTGCTTAGAACAGGGGTATGAAACCACAGGCATGGGGCCCCAATCCAGCCAAATGCTGTTCCCCAGATGGCCCCACCCTGTTCCCCGAACCACTAGCATTTTGGTGGTTTCATGGCTTTTCTGCATCCCACCCCTCCCGATTCTAAAGGGTTGAAAAGCCCCTCCTAAGCCTTTGTTACTGGCAGAAAGAACTTTAAGCTAAAATATGCTGCTATTATGGCCATGCTGCTTTTGTTCCACCTTTTGCTTCTCGCCCCGCCCCCTTTGCCTTCAGCCCCGCCCACCACTGGAACATGGCCCCCGGGAGCTTCTCTGAAATTTATGTCGGCCCTCAGGCTGAAGCAGGATTGACACCCCTGGGTTAGAGCATTGGAGTTGGACTGGGGACACCCAGGTTCCAATCCCCACTCTTCCACAAAGCTCACTGTGGGATTTTGAATGCGTCACCATCTCTCAGCCGCACGCATGTCATGAGGTTAAAGCTGGGCACATAGGCCACCTTCAGCTCCTCAGAAGAAAGTGGGATATAAATAAGTAATAAGCATCTTTTTTAGCACAATAGATCGATGCAGAATTTGCCTTTGTTACAATGCTATATTTGCTCCCGCTGTCTTGTCCAAATACAGTTCAGCTGGCATATGAGCCATGTTTGGTTAAGATGGTGTGAGAAGGGTAAGAAGAAAAGAGAGGACCTTTCTCTCCTCTATCTATGGATTTAATAATCCCAGTCCAAATAAATACATCTTACTTCACTGATTCTTCATTTGTTCATCTCTGTTTATTCAGGAAGCAATCATTTGTCCACAGCAAAATAACATAATTGATGACAATGACAATGACAACGAATTCTTGGCTTGTGAAAGCTGCAGACTGTGCTCTCTGTGTTACAGCCTCTCAGGGTTCAGAGCATTAGAATAAAGGGAGAGTCCATCTTACGAACACAAGAGGGTTGCATTTAAGCTCTAATGACCTAACTAAAGATTAGCTAAAAGAAAATCCGATTGTGTCACATCCATCAGTGTGGGAGGCATTGAGCCAATTAATCTGGTTTATGTGTATCCCCCATCACAGGCTTATGCGTATCTCCCCCTTATTCCCCCTTCACAGACTGATTTCTTTTTTTAGTACTTCTGTGAAAAAAGGTTGGCTTTGACACCACTTGCACTCTGCAACATGCTAGGAACATTGCAAGCATGGCTGCACTGCTCTGCTTGTCTGTGAAATGAAACAAAATTAAAAAAAAAAAATGGATTTTATCTTTTAACTTTTTAAGCTTTTATCTCCCTTGCTTCTCTGAGTTAATCCATCACATGTACCAGGTGGTCCAAAAGTAGGTATACAGTTGTTTAGAATGTTGATGGGAGGGGGAGAGAATTTGTGAGTAGAAGTTGTGTGGGTGGAGTCAGAATGAGTTGGGAAGAGTGAGTGACAGGGAGTGACAGTTAAATCAGTTAAGTATAGAGAGTGAGGGGAGTGAGGCCCTTAAGTAGGTATACAGTTGTTTAGTTGTTTAGTTGTTGTTTTTTACAGATATTGTGAATGATGGCAGTGAACTTGAGTCAAGAACAAAGAAAGTGGATTCTAAAGCAGTACTGGAAGACTGAAAATGCCGAGTGAGTGTGCACAGCGTGGCAAGAAGCATCTGACACTCGTCCACCAACACGTCTGACAATTTATCATCTTAGAGATAAATTTGAAGCAACAGGTGCAGTGGCTAATGCACCAAAATCTGGCTGTCCTAGGACATCTATGACAGAGGAAAATGAGATGAGAGTCGCTCTGACATTTGTGAACAGTCCGAAAAAGTCCACACAACGTGTGTCTAAGCAGTTATCCATACCTAGAACGTCCTTGCAACGCTTAATGCATAAATTGAAATTGAAGCCGTACCATCCAAGACTGTTACATGGTCTTCTGGAGGATGACCCAGACCGTCGGTTGCAATTCTGTGAGATGATGTGTAACCAAATCTGTAATGTACCAGACCTTCTTCATAAGATCATCTGGTCAGATGAGGCTTCTTTCAAGTTGTCAGGCCACATGAACAGGCATAACTGTGTGTATTGGGCAGATGAAAATCCTCATTTGACTATCACATCTCAACTGAACCAGCCAGGCGTCACAGTATGGGGTGCACTGTCCAGCGAAGGTGTTGTAGGACCAGTTTTCTTCAATACAACTGTGGATAGTAACAATTACCTAAACACGTTATGTGACATAGTAGTGCCACAACTGAGAGCTAACTTCGCCGAACTGCTCTTCCAACAAGATAGAGCACCTCCTCATTATGCTTTTGCAGCAAGGGACTATCTTGACAACACCTCCCCACAGCATTGGATCGGACAACGTGGCAGCATTCAATGGCCACCACGTTCACCCAACTTAACACCAATGGACTTCTGGGGGGGGGGGGAGGCAGCGTAGTAAAGAATAAGGTTTTTGAGAGGAATACCCAGACAGTGGACGAATTAAAAAAGTTCATCTTGGAAGCATTTATGGACATTGATGCGGACCGGAATTTGTATCATACTGTGTGTCACAGTTTTCTGGACAGGTTCAAGGAATGTTGCAATGTTGATGGAATACATTTCAAGCACAAGTTTAAACAGTGTTAAACACATGTAAATGTAATAAACAATGTAATAAAATGCAAATAAACTATACTGTATACCTACTTTTGGGCCACTCTGCATATTGCAGTGTGTAGATATGTGTCTGTGAGCATTATGGGCTAATGTTTTTTTAAGCATTTAAATTGTTTTTAAGTCTTAATTGTAAGTCTCCTTGAGGGCCTTGTTTGGGCTGAAAGGCGATTCTTAAGTATATAAATAAAAGAAAATAAATAAGAATAACATGCTTTGGAAATGGTAGATTCATTTTCAAATCCACCCTAAATGTAGTTCGAAGTACTATTCAGACAAACTGCATTCACTTTACATCTCTGGAAGAAGGATGCTATTAATTGTCCCTAGTTTAGTGTCTTCTGTGGACACTGAGCCATCAGGCATGGATGGGACTGGTACAGGTACACAAGACTAGTGCCAGGTTTGAGAGGGCCCTGGACAAGGTGTCTTCTTGTGGCAAGGCCCTTGGTGGGCCCTCCAAAGCTTAGCAGGGGTTAGAAGCATTGGGAATAGCAGGCAGGAGAGTGGACAGGCAGTGGCACTGAAAGCAGTGCCACTCCAGCTGCCCGGGACGCCCTCAGCCGGGCACTGAAAAGAGAAGCACCAGGGGAGACAGCTGCAGTTGCTGCCATCTTATTTATTTATTTATTTGTTTGTTTGTTAGTTATTTAAAGTATTTTTATCCCACCCCTCAGGCAAAAAGGTTCCTGGAGCAGCTTACCTATAATCAGAAAAACAAGACAGCCCTTGCCTGGACAGTTACAATCTAAAAAGGCATGACAAGGAAAAAGGTATGGGGAGGGGGAAAATTAGGGGGGATTAATTCTTTCAGCAGGTGGGATGGCCATGCTTCCCCCTCTCATCTCCCTTAGTATAGCCTGTTTTTTGTCAGAAGTAAGTCTTACTGTGTTCAAGGAAGGCCTACTCCCTACTAAGTGTGTTGACGATTGCAGCCACAGGAGATTGACGTTATTGCTCAGAGGCGTGTGTTCCCCACTGGCTGCTTTTCTTCTCAAAACACCCCATCTGATTTCCACACAGCATGGTGTCCCACGCTAGCCTTCAAATTCAGGCAGGGAAACTCTCCAACTATGTCAGCAGTCAAGGGCCAAGAACTGAGCAAGAGAGGAACTGTCCAGACGATTGCTAGTCTACGATGCTGTTCATTAGCAACCTCCAGGAACTAACTGAAGATTTAAGCCAGAAATGGGTAACTCTGGCCCACAGGCCAAACTTGGTTTTACCAGGCCAGCCCATCCAGCCTGTGGGGCTTCAGATGAGACCCCTCCTCAAAGCCCCACCACCTCTGAGGGAGCAGGGGTGGATGGTGACTGGCCCACTTAAGTTCTCAGTCACTTCACTGCTCTGCCACATCTCCTGCATGGGGAAGGCGATAAAGGAGTGAAGCTAGCTGAGCCCATTTGGCTGTTCCATAACCTTTCCTTCCCCATGCAGCAAGGGCAATGGACCAGTGAAGCCAGAACCTTATTGTGTTTTGCTCTGCCTGGTCTTTTCCTAGCTGAGGAAAGCCCAGGTGGAGCGAAGGCAGCTCCCTGACAGAGGAATGGTCAGGCAAACAGATTCAAAGTACTGTAAGGCTGTGTGGAGTAAATTCAACAGTTTTACTTATTTATTTACTTACAGCATTCCGCCCCACACACGCACACACTTTTCAGCTGAAAAAGGCTCGCAAAGCATCTTACAAAGATTACCATTTACTGTATAATTAAGTTAACTGTTTCAAGGCAAGTCAAATCTGCATACAGGACTTTGTATGCAATGGTTAATCATACTTACTAGGGAGAAGGCCTCCCCTGAACACAGTAAGACTTACTTCTGTCAGAAAAGCACAAACAAACCATGATTGGTTCGACTGTGACGTAAAGCGAAATAATGAAACCAGAGAAAGAAAACTAGATAAAAATAAAGGTAAAAGTATAAAAACTATTCATTCCAGTAAAACAGGCAGGTCATACAAGGCCAACTTTAAAAAAAAAAGAAAAGAAGAAAAGAAAAGAAAAGAAAAGAAAAGAAAAGAAAAGAAAAGAGGAAGGTCTTCATCAGCCTCCTGAACACAGGAGGTAGGTAGCCTTAGCTGATAATCTCTCCTGTCCAAATAGGGTATATCAGCCTCCCCAAGCTAGCATCCTCCAGATATGTTGGACTGCAACTTCCATCATTCCCAGCAAGCATGGCCATTGGTCGGCTCTCACTGTTCCTGACCTTGCCAGGTTAAGTAGCAAGCTCTGAAGAGGGGTTGTACCCATGTGTATAAGAACACAAGAAGAGCCCTGCTGGATCAGACCAAGGGTCCATCTAGTCCAGCATTCTGTTCACACAGTGGCCAACCAGCTGTCAACTGGGAACCCACAAGTTGGTCTTGAACTTGAATTGAATGCTCTGAGTGATCAGGGACCCTGTGTTATTAAGGTTCCTTATTATACTGGGTGGGAGGGTTCTAGGGGCATTCAAGCAAACTCAAGTACAAGCCCCCTTCAGACCTCCCTGCTTGAGAAAGGGAGGCTGGGGACTGAGGTGGTGGGGCCGGCACGTGCAGGGACTTGGGAGGTGGGACCAACGCACGTGGCCCTGTGCCCTTTACATGCATCATATGCCCTGTTCAGGCATAATTTCTGAACAGGGCTAAGGCGTTTCGGCGACATGTTCAAGGCGCTTCCTACGTATTCTCTAAGGAATCCTGGCGTTAGATATGCTGCTCTGATTATCCCCATATTGCAGACTAGAGACTGAGGTTGAGGTGTCATGGCTTCCCTAAGATCACCTAGCTAAGAGCTGAGCAGATGAAATCTAGGCAAATACATCACAATCTGTTCAAACATTCCACAGCCAGGAATGGAGACAGAATTTCTATTTGGTGATGAATTATTCATCCATTCCCTCTCTGAAGCCTATATCACCTGTCTAGTCACATGGAGCTCCCTGAGTGCACAAAATTACCACTCTGACGAGCTTCATTAGTATTAAAAACCACAATCCTTTGCAGAGGGGACCTTCACATTCGGCCTAATACCACAACAGCAAATCAGAATGATTCATTCTTACTGTTTTTGTGGTCCACAGAAGTGACAGAGTAGGAATTTAGCAGTATAATTCTCTGTGAGTACTTCTGTACTGAGAGTTTGACTATTCTGTATCAGCTCAGAAAACTTACTATGGCTATTTTGTGATCACATGACGACAGCAGTGATGTTCCATTTAGTTGTGGAGAAATTATGCGTAGCCGGCTCATGAGGTGTGATATTCCGAGTGGCTCTTGTGCACATTCTGGGCATGCATCCCTCTTTTTTTGAGTTTCCCATTTAGAAACTGCCCCCAGCTTCCCAAACATATGTTTAAACTCCAGTGTTTGTTTGTTTTTAAGTTTAGGGATTAGTCATCAGAGCTATTGAAAGCAGTGTTGATATGAAAAAGGAGGCATCATTCATGAGCATATTAGTCCCCCTAAAAAACCCATTAGTCCCATATTTGACCCCAATATCAGTGTATTGGGGGAAGAAAAATAAAATTATTTGCCTATTCATTGTGAAGACAATGCTTCCTGATTTCACTCTGAATTGGCTTCATGATGTAATCACGAAGTCAGCTAGGCTATATGGTGTCATTGCAAACATTGTTCATAATGAGGGTAGGAAGCATTGTTATCACTCTGAACTGGCTTTGTGCCAGTACCATGACAGCAACATGTCACTATGATCCTTGACAAGCTGGGACCTCATAGCCAAGAATTTTAAGCAAGAAAAAAATGGTGCCAAAGGAGCTTCTAATGGAGGAGCTAATGGCCCTTGAACAAAGACAACAAGCAAGACTGAAGCTTGGGAACTTTTAAATTCACATCGCAAATATTTGCATGTGAATATTCAGTACATCACTAGTCCAAAGAGAAAATGCTATCAATGTGCATTGTTTTTCTTGCTTTTAACTTTGAATAGTTTTTGCACCTACTTCCCAAACTGCTTTTTGTAAATGCACATGTATGCGTAACTGAAATAAAAATTAAGTTTGTATAATTGCATTTGCTCATTTTCATCCCTTACCTACTCCTTTCCTTTCATCCCATTCCACCCTTGCCTTTGTTTCCATCTCTGTCTCTGTCAAAATGTGGATTGTAAGATCCTTGGGCCAAGACCTCTAATTTCTGTTATTCCACTCTGTAAAGCAACATGTACACTGAACGTGTTCTATACATCAGCAGTGGCACAAGATTTCCCACCACCTGAGGTGGCAGGATGTTTGCTCCTGTCACCAACCCCTGCCTCTCCCTCTTCCCTGGACAAGAGATCGGGCAGGTGGTCTCTCCGGAGAGGTGCCCAGGCCTGAATGCCACACTTTGAGTGGTCTTTCCTCAAAGCACAGCATTGTGACACGACTCTGGAGACTGCCAATCTCTCACTCTGGGAGAATCCTCCAATGAGAGTTTGGGGGGTGGGCAGCCTCTCCGGAGAGACATGTTGGTCACTGTGTGCAGCTGATGCTCTCTGGAGAGTCGGCTGTCCTGCCCAGCCTCTCATCTGGGGACTCTCCCACAGCGAGGTGGGCAGGGAGGTGGCCGACCTCTCTTCAGAGCCCACCCACCTGGTCTCCCACTCTGGGCCTTCTCTCAAAGCAACAGATCAGGTGGGAGGCCTCTCTAGGCAGCCTGTCTGCCTGAACTCTCGCTCTGGGAGAGGACTCAGAGTGGGAGATGGGGGCAGCAGCCGCTCCTCCAAGGAGCCCTGTGTGCTGCTGTTCTGCTACGGCAATTTTTTGCAGCAGGCAAATGGGCCAGTGTGGCAGCAGTGCCCGCAGAGGAAGCCCTGGTGGGGAGGTATCCACAATCTGTCACCCCTCCCAATGTGCTACCTCAGCAGGAGATTCACCCTGCCTCATGGGAGGGCCAGCCCAGATATACATTATTATTATTATTATTAAATTTATTAATCGCCCATCTGGCTGGTCACCCAGCCACTCTGGGCAATGTACAACATACCATAAAACAATTTAAAACAATAAAATTCTACCATAATTTTTTTTTTAAAATACCCTAACCCACCCCAAATGCCTGCCTGAACAACCACGTTTTTAATGCACAACGGAAGCTCATTAAAGAGGGGGCATGACGGAGTTCCCTAGGGAGGGAGTTCCACAGAGTGGGGGCCACCACAGAAAAGGCCCTCTCCCTCATCCCCACCAGTCTAGCTGTCCTGGCTGATGGGACAGAGAGAAGGCCATCCGAGGCTGATCTTGTTAAGCGGCCTGTCTGGTGTTGCTGGAGGTGCTCCTTAAGATAGGCTGGGCCGGAACCATATAGGGTTTTAAAGGTCAAAACCAACACCTTGAATTTGGCCCGGAAAACAACTGGTAACCAGTGCAACTCCTTCAGCACTGGAGTGATGTGATCTCGCCGGCGGCTGCCTTTAATCAGGCGAGCTGCCGCATTCTGTACCAGCTGCAGCTTCTGAACCGTCTTCAAGGGTAACCCCACGTAGAGCGCATTACAGTAGTCTAAACGAGAGGAGACCAGGGCATGTACTACCGATGGGAGCAGATGGTCGGGAAGGAAGGGGCGCAGCCGCCGTATCAGATGGAGTTGATACAGCACTGTCCGGCTCACAGCTGACACCTGAGCCTCCATGGACAGCTGGGAGTCCAAAATGACCCCCAGGCTGTGGACCTGGTCTTTCAAGGGTAGCCGTACCCCATTCAACACCAGGTCAACATCCCCTAGCCTCCTCTTGTCTCCCACCAAAAGTACCTCGGTCTTGTCAGGGTTCAGCTTCAGCTTATTCCTCCCCATCCAGCCACTCACCGTCTCCAGACATTTGGACAGGGATTCTACGGCCAACCTTGGTGAAGATTTGAATGAGAGGTAGAGCTGCGTGTCATCCGCATATTGATGACACTGCACCCCAAACCTCCTGATGATAGCCCCCAGCGGCTTCACATAGATGTTAATTAGCATCGGGGAGAGGATGGAACCCTGTGGCACCCCACAAGTGAGTGGCCACGGGTCCGAAACCTCCTCTCCCAGTGCTACCCTCTGGTACCTGCCGGAGAGGAAGGACCGGAACCACCGCAATACAGTGTCTCCAATGCCCAACCCCTCCAGGCGGTCCAGGAGGATACCGTGGTCAACGGTATCGAAAGCCGCTGAGAGGTCGAGGAGAACAAGGAAGGAGCATTCACCCCTATCCAGAGCCCTCCTCATATCATCCACCAAGGCGACCAAGGCCGTTTCTGTCCAATGCCCAGGCCTGAAGCCCGATTGAAATGGGTCTAGATAAGCAGTTTCTTCCAAGTGTGCCTTCAACTGCACCGCCACCACCCGCTCAATCACCTTGCCCAAAAATGGCAGATTTGAGACTGGGCGAAAGTTGTTCAGAACTTGAGGATCCAAGGAGGGCTTCTTTAAGAGCGGTCTTATCACTGCCTCCTTGAGGGTTGATGGCATCACTCCCTCCTCAAGGGAGGCGTTCACCACCGCCTTGATCCCCTCACCCAGTCTCTCTCTGCAGCTCCTAATGAGCCAAGATGGGCAAGGATCAAGTAAGCAGGTGGTCGGCCTTACAGATGAAAGCACCTTGTCCACTTCATCAGGAGGAAGAAGCTGGAACCGATCCCACAAAACTGGTTTGCCACAGGCCACCTCTTGCTCACTAACTGTATCCACAGTGTGCAGAGTAACACACCTAATCTGATCAATTTTATCTGCAAAGTGCCTTGCCAAAGCCTCACAGGAGGCCTTAGAATGCTCCAGTGGTTCCGGAGCCACAGGACCGACCAGGCTCCGGACCACTTGGAACAGCCTCCTGGGACAGCACTCTGCGGATGCGATGGAGGCAGCATAATATTCCTTTTTTGCTGCCTTCACCGCCACGTGATAGGCTGAAGATACCGCTCTAGCCCGTGTCTGATCGTCTTTGGAGCGAGACTTCCGCCACTGGCGCTCTAGCCGTCTCACCTCCTGTTTCAGAGCTCGTAACCGCGGATTGAACCATGGTGCAGTCCGAGCCCTGTTCAGGGGGAGAGGGCGTTTCGGAGCCACCCGATCTAATGCCCCAGTGATTGCGGCATTCCAGCCACCCACCAGGGTCTCGACCGACTGGCCGTTGGCATGCCCCAGAGAATCCCCAAGCGCGTTGAGGAATCCATTTGGATCCATAAGACGCCTGGGGCGGACCATTTTAATGGGTCCTCCACCCCTGCGGAGGGGTTGTGGAACCGAGAAGTCCAACGTCACCAGATAGTGATCTGACCATGACAAGGGGGTGGTGGATATACCCCCGACTTCCAGATCACTCCCCGCTTCTCCAGAAACAAACACAAGGTCTAGTGCATGACCGGCTACATGGGTGGGCCCAGTTAGAATATGGTGCAGCTCCCAGGAAGCCATGGTCTCCATGAAGTCCCGAGGTGCTCCTGTGAGGATGGCCTCCGAATGTACATTGAAGTCCCCCAACATACATAATAATATATAGTCATAACTTAGGAGTTTGTAGAGCTGATATGGGGGCAGGGGAGAGCAGGGTCTTCTGATGTGCAATTTCTTTCATAATAGAAATTTCTGTGGGAAATCAGTTGGATCCTGAACCAAGGATAGGAAGGCCTGCCTTTTCAATATTTAGTGCCAGTTTCATTTTGTCCCTCATTATTAGCACACACACAAAAAAGATGCCTGAGGCTGATTGTGTGTGTTTGTGTGTTTGGGGGAGGGGGGTTCCATCTGACTCTCTCTGTTTATCGATCAGGCTGCATGTTTGTGGAGAGATCTGGTCCCCAGAATAATATAGCTCAGCAATGGTTCTCTAAGACCTTTAGGGCGCAATCCTAAGCACATTTAGGCAGAAAAAAGCCCTACAACTCCCACATGGCTGGCTGGGCATGCTGAGAATTGTAGGACTTCTAAATGCATAAAATTGCACCTTTATCCAAGTACACACCACACTGGTTCTCATTCACTGAGGGAGTTGAATACAAGACACCCGAATGGCTCTCATTATAGTTGAGCATATTTCTGCTTATATTTATCCATACATTTCCCACCAAGGGAGACTGAATTTAGCAGCAAGACAAGGCATTTTGGTTTTGTTTGTTTGCTGTGCAAAGGTTCCCCACCCCCTGCCCCCATTTAAATGTCTCAAAACACAAGGAAAATATTTGTGGTGTCGTTGATCAGGGTCTCAAAGTATACTGGTAGCTGGGTGAGAGATAAGCATGTTGTTCCTTTAAAGAGGTTCTGATTACAGCTATCTAGGCAAGAGAAAAGAGCATTGACCATCTAGCAATGCTTTTTAGAATGGCCATGACTATATTGACCATTACAGCAGGTTTTTGATGGCTTGGGACCTGGGCTGTGTTTCCACCAGTGATTTACTCTCCAACCTGGCTGCGCGGTGAGGTCTCTGTTTCCATGATGTTGTGGCCATTCAGCACCAGCCCTGTATTTTAACATGGAAAAAACGCTTCTTCTGAGACTGGTTATAGTCTGACTTTTCCAGCTTACTTCGGTTCCATTACTGACCGGTTTCCACAACCGCACTGGGTTTGGTATCATAGTCTTGCCCATGGGGCGTGTAGCCCGGCCTTTGTGGGTGTGTCGCTCTGACCTCAGTGACCCAACCCTTTCCCTCCCTGTTTTCCAGAAGCTTCATCACCGTTTTGGAGCAGGATGCCGAGGGACCAACTTTTAAAACATCATTGAAAATAAACACTAGAACACAGCCCATGCGTTCAGTCAAGGGATGTTTTCTCCCATTGTGCTGAATGAGGCTTGCCCTCTCAATGACCACAGAAATAACAGAGAAGCCCCTCAACTGACACAGCACATATCAAAGCCCAATTCCTTAAATGTGATTAAGCGCGATCTTGAGGCTCCGGTCCATTGCCTTAGGACGTAACTCCTTCACAGCTTCCATATAGAGATGCTGTGCATTAAAATGGGTGATGGTTTTGGTCTCTTTCTCACAACAAACCTATTTGTGTCTCCTCAGAAGTAACTCCCATTGCGGTCGATGAGGCTTGCCTTTGAATGCCCACATCAGAACTTACAGAAATTCCCTCTCAGTTGAAATGGCACACTTTTAAGCCCAATTCCTTAAGTGTGATTACGTGACCAAGTGGGATCTCGAGGCTCCAATAAATTGCCTGAAAGTACTTCACAGCTTCATTATAGGTATCCTGCGGGTTACAATGGGGGCTGGTTTCTGTCTTTGTGTTTACTGCTCTCTTTCCCACAACAAACCCATTACTGTCTCATCAGAAGTAACTCTCATTGTGGTCAATGAGGTCCTCTGGGTTAAAGGGGGGGTGTCCCTCTTTGTGTTCCCCCCCCACCTTTCCTAGCGCAAGCATATGTGTGTCTACTCCGAAGTAACTCCCATTATGCTCAGTGAGGCTTGCTCCTGAAATGCAGGTGCATCTGGACTTTCCAGGGAAAGGAAAGAGGGGGGGAGAGAGGGGGAAGCCTCTCTTCACAGCAAAACTGATTCCTTTTTAAAAATCTGGTACTCCATTAGCTTCGCCTTCTGTTGTCCTAGAAGCATGGCCGAGGAGGCGGGAACACCGATGAGGTCATCAGACCCAACCCAGACTCCACGCAGCCATCAAGAAAATAATTCAATTAGAGCTCAGTGGAAACAGCACAGAGCCCCAGGCTACAGTGATGATAAGCCAGGACTTTAAGCGCTGTGGAAACTGGAAAAGGAGAAGATGCGATTGGGGAAACATCGCAACAAAGTTGCAAACAAAGTGAAGCCAATAGCATGGAAACACGCCCCTGGTTTTTAAGTATTCCAGTCCACCAACAATCTAAAGATATAGATATATGTAGTCTATATATATCTATATCTTTCTCTTCCTTCAGAGGGGTGATTTCATAAGGTTTGAGATTTCTGAAAGGGAAATAGTCTTTTTTTTTTTGGTTTTGTTTGTGGTTTCTCTCTCCCTAAATGTCTAGCTTGTCTGGAAGATGCATACATATACCCTTCTTTCTTCTCCTCTTCTTCTATTGGTAAAACATGTTATTTTTATTTGACATATAAACAACTCATATAACAATATATAAGCCTGCTCATAGAAACTTGTAAGACATTTCCTGCACTGAAGAACACATCATAAAACACAATATGGTACAAAAAATGACCATGACTAATCATAGGCAAAAAGCAAAAAAAATAAGCAAAGGTGGAAAAAATAGGATAAGTTGATTGGGGAAGAGCCGAAGCTCAGTGGTAGAGCCTCTGCTTTGCATGCAGAAGCTTCCAGGTTCAATTCCCAACATATCCAGCTAGAGCTGAGAAAGAAGCCTGCCTGAAACCCTGGAAAGCCAGTGCTGCCAGTAAGGCAGTTCTAAGAACATAAGAAGAGCCCTGCTGGATCAGACCAAGGGTCCACCTAGTCCAGCATTCTGTTCACACAGTGGCGAACCAGCTGCCCATGGGAAACCCACAAGCAGGACATGAATGCAACAGCATCCTTCCACCCATGTTCTGCAGCAACTGGTGTACACAGGCTCACTGCCTCTGGTACTGGAGGTAGCACATAGTCATTAAGACTAGTAACCATTGATAGCCTTTTCCTCCAGGAATTTGTCCACCCCCTTTTAAAGCCATCCAAACTGGTGGCCATCACTACATCCTGTGGTAGCGAATTCCATCGTTTCACTATGCGCTGTGTGAAGAAGTACTTCCTTTTATCTGTCCTGAATCTCCCATCAATCAGCTTCAGGGGATGACCCTGGGTTCTAGCATTTTGAGAGAGGGAGAAAAATGTCTTCATATCCACATTCTCCACACCATGCATAATTTTGTAGACTTCAGTCTTGTTTCCCCTTACCCTCCTGTTTTCCAAGCTAAACAATCCCAGCTGTTGTAACTGTCTCTCACAGGGGAGATGCTCCAGCCCCTTGATCATTTTACTTGCCCTTTTCAACTGGGATAGATGAGCCCATGGTCTGACTTGGTATAAGGCAGCTTCCTATTTTCCTATGATTATCTTTGCCGTGGAATGAGAGTATGCAGAAAACTGCATGGTATATGCCACACAAATGTGAGTAAAACTGTCTAAAACTGAGTGGAAAGGGGATTCACTCATAGTTAATTTTGAGCTAATAAATATAAATAGCCAACAGTAGCTTCAGTAAGGAATGCTAATCACAAGAAATAACAGTAAAATTATAGGACTGCAAAGATCAACAAAGACTGAAGGCAACAAAGACTAAAGGCAAAAGGAGAAGGGGACGGCAGAGGATAAGATGGCTAGATAGCATCACCAATGCAATGAATATGAACTTGAGCACACTCCGGGAGAGAGTGCAGGACAGGAAGGCCTGGCGTGCTATGGTCCATGGGGTCACGAAGAGTCGGACACGACTGAACGACTGAACAACAACAACAACAACAACAAAAGATCAACAACACATTATCAAAGACTGTGTGGCAACAGCCGTTGAAATTCAGATCCATGTGCTGATTAATAAATAAGACAGAAATAACATGGGATAAGTGGAAGCATTATGTCCCAGACCATCATCAGTTATATCAGGGAACAAAGAAGTACATAATTGTCAGGACTGGGCTGAGGCCCAGTACAGGCCTGAGGCTACTAAACTATCATGGCCAGGGGTGGGCAACCTGGTGTCTTCCATGTGTTTCAGACAACAACTCCCATCAGTCCTGACCACTGGTCATGTTGGCTGAGGCTGATGGAAGCTGTAATCCGAACATTTGGAAGGCAGGTAGATGCTGCAATGCAGTCCAGTGGCTCACCACATGTGGGAGCCCTGTAGGCTCTTGACAGGAATACAGAGGTCGCCAACCTTCGGGCCCAGTTGGGAATGTTACAAAGTGTCCTGGGCACCACCACAAATTGGCTGCCATGGAATGCATGGCAAAGGACAAGTAACCTGCCCAAAAGACTGAGTACAAAGCAGAGTGGGGTCTGACCCAAACACACTAAACAACTCATTTTTCTGCACTAGCAGAAACCTATTTTACAGTGAGCCCAGCTGCCAGTAAGAATGCTATTTTTTTTACTGAAAAAGTGGGAGGGGTAGGGCACCTTGGTGAGTGCCAAGAAAAGTGTCTGGGGGACATTTGTGTCCGGGGCCACAAGACTGCCTATCCCTGGAGTAGGTGGGTGGCTACTAAGGAGAGGGCCTTTTCTGCTGTGGCACCCTGGTTGTGGAATTAGCTTCTTAAAGAGGCTTGCCTGGCGCCTACACTGTGCTCTTTCCAGCGCCAGGAAAAGACTTCTTATTTTCCCAGGCATTTTAGTCTTCCAGTTTCTGTTGTTTTAAAACTGTCACTGTATTTTAAATGTTTGCATTGCCGCTAAGCTTTATTTTGGTTTTTATTTGTATTTTATACTGTAGTGTTTTTTATATTGTAATTTACATTGTATTTTATTGTTTTCATTGTTGTGAACCACCCAGAGAGCTTTGGCTATTGGGCGGTATAGAAATGTAATAGATAGATAGATAGATAGATAGATAGATAGATAGATAGATGATAGATAGATGCTGCTTACACAAGACTCCTGGTTGCTTGGAGGTCCCTATGCGAGCACAGCCAGCTCCTCATTCAGACTTTTGCCAAATGCACAGAAGTCAGAAGGGTGGAGCCGAGGGTGTGTGGGACATCGGAAGCAGGGTCTGGGGGTGTGGTCCTCCTCCCCCTCCATGTATTAGCCTTTCACACGGATGGCTAACACTTGCATAGGGCTATCATTATTTTTATGAAACTGAATTTTGTTTATTTATTGACAACACTTGTATGCCACCCCATCACATAACGTTCCCTGGGTGGCTTACAAAATGAACATAAAAACCATTTAAATACAAAATAGGACATAAAACCATTTAATCAAAAGCAACATGCAATGAACGGAACGGAACTCACAGCGCACAGCACACAGACGTTCAAACAGAGAACTACATTAATTATTGCTCTGGTATTCCACAAGGTTCATCCGAAGTTGCCCTATACCAGAGTCTGGCCATTGGTCCCCCTAGCGGTCCAGCCCAATATTGTTTTTACTGACTGGTAGTAACGGTCCTTTGTTTCAGACAGGAGTCATTTCCATCCTTTTCCGGAAATGCTGGAGACTGAACCTGGAACCTTCTGCCTGCAAAGCAGGTGTTCTACCACTGAGCTAAGCCCTTCCCCTAAAAACAGGGGACCATATAAATTCTATAGAATCTCCCATAGAATCATCTTGGAGGTCATGTAGTCCACTCCCCTGCTCAATACAGGATCCACAATGCAGGATGCAACTACAAGCAGCCTTCCCCAGCCTAGTGTTTAGGACTACAACTCCCAGCGTTCCTGATCATGATTAAAACTGTTTCTTTCACATTCCCTTTACTTTTGTAAAGTGGTATAATATAGTGGGCAATGGCGTGATTTAAGAGCTCAGAAATTACTAGTTAAAAATCTCCACTGACAAGAAACTCACTCGGCCTAGGCAGTGGAGGTTGGCAGCTCCTATTGCAGTGGGGATTGGGTTCAGCACTTTGGATAGCTCCTTTAGGGTTCTGACTGAAACCCAGAGTGAATTTACCACTCCACTGAAATAGGAGCCACAAGCCTCCACTGGGCCTAGGACATGCCATTACTCTCTTCATCTCAGCTCTCATGATCCACAACACAGATGGACAACACACAACCTGCAGGCCCCATGTGCCACCTCAGCTCTTTTTTGTAGCCTCTGCCTCTCCCAAGTCACCACTGCTGTGGAACTGCCATGCAATTTTGGCTGTGGGGTTGTTGGAATAAAGCTGCATTTACACTTTAAAACAAGGTGTGGGAGGAGCATGCACCTTGTTTTAAATGCAAATTTGTGCTCCTCTGGGGCTTCTGGGTATGCAATTATGCATTACAAGATTGCTCTGTGCCATGGCAATTGTGCCATGGGGTTCCACAGGGCTCTATTTTATCCCCCATGCTGTTTAACATCTACATGAAACCGCTGGGGGAGGTTATCCGGAGGTGTGGGCTGAGGTGCCATCAATATGCGGATGACACCCAGCTCTACCTCTCTTTCTCATCAAACCCAGGTGAGGCAGTGGCTGTTCTGAATCAGGGCCTGGGCATGGTAATGGACTGGATGAGGGCCAATAAACTGAAACTCAATCCAGACAAGACGGAGGTGCTGTTAGTGGGTGGTTTGTCTGCCCGGCTAGGTGGTATTCAACCTGTTCTGGAGGGGGTTGCACTCTAGAAGGATCACATTTGTAGTTTGGGGGTGCTCTTGGACCCAGAACTGTCACTTGAGCCACAGGTGAATTCAGTGGCACGGAGCACTTTTTATCAGCTTAGGCTGGTATACCAACTACGCCCTTATCTGGACAGAGATAGCCTAGCTACAGTTATCCATGCTCTGATAACTTCTCGTCTGGATTACTGCAATGCGTTATACGTGGGGCTGCCTTTGAAAACGGTCCGGAAACTTCAGCTGGTCCAAAATAGGGCAGCAAGATTGTTAACAGGGACTGGCCTGCAAGCTCATATTACGCCAGTACATTTTCAGCTGCACTGGCTGCCAGTCCATTTCCGGGCCCAATTCAAAGTGCTGGTATTAACATTTAAAGCCCTTAACGGCTTGGGGCCAGGTTATCTGAAGGATCGCCTCCTCCCATATGTGCCTGCCCGAACCGTAAGATCATCGTCAGTGGCCCTTCTCCATGAGCCCCTGCCAAAGGAAGTGAGGCGGGTGGCTACTAGGAGGAGGGCTTTATCTGCTGTTGCACCCCAGCTCTGGAATGAGCTCCCTGGTGAGGTTCGCCCGGCACCTACATTGTATTCCTTTCGGCGCCAGGTGAAGACCTTTTTATTTTCCCAGGCATTTTAGACTTTTAGCTTTCTAGACTTTTAGCTTTGCTGTTTTAAATCTGTATTTTAAACTCCTGCACTGCTGCTAGGTTTTATTGTGGTTGTATTGCTATATTGTGGTTTTAATGTTCTATATATTTTAAATTGTTTTATTGTGTGCTGTTTGGTTTTAATTTTTGTGAACCGCCCAGAGAGCTTTGGCTATTGGGCAGTATAGAAATGAAATGAAATAGAAATGAAATGAAATAAATAATTAAAAAAACAAGGCACACGTTCCCAATGCACCTTGCTTTAAAATGAAAATGCAGCTCTTTTTTTTTTTTTTTGCAGCCTGTAGAAGGTACTGCCTGTGGTGCATTCCAGGGCTGTAAAATGGTGTCCGAACCCTTTGAGGTTGTCCACGTCTAATCTACAACAATTTCTTGGCAGAAAGGTGGGATATAAATACATTAATTAAATAAATAAAATAAAAATACAATGCTGATTAATTTCTTGGTGATTTCCTTGTCAGAACGTCAACTACAGAAATGCTATTTTTAGGGATGTTCCTTGCTCTCTGTTTCTATGATTGCTGGAAAAAACATTTCATAATTACCAATTGGCTAGCTTCTTCATTTCTTTGAACAAATAAATAAAGAAAAAATGCTTTTAAGAATGGTTGTTTCTTTAGTATTCCGTTCCCTGTTTTCTAGCCTCCGAGAAAGTGATGTTATGCCTGCTTTGCCAATGCCAATATTTTTAGTGTTACTTCTAAGGGGCCAAGAAACCTGAACAAACAGTTTATCCTGACTCTGTTTATTTGGGCAGCATTCCTTGCTGACACAGAATCTACCTCTGTGCAAATTCTTGAAATAAGTACCACTAAAAAAAAAAAATTCAGAGACTACATCTCCTTAAAATCCTTTTTCAATACAAACTGCTGTTCACAGCATTTCCAAAGTATTACTGTTATCTGAACTATAGTATCACCTGAAGTGCTAGTAATAAGTCAAAGACTGATTGTATTAGGCTTTCTGAAAAGACCATCAAAGGCAGCTTACAAAAGCAGCTTGCAAACTAAGTAAATATGAAAACAATTGTTACTTAAAACCCTAGGTTCAGATTCAAATAGGGGAATGGGTGAGGGTATATCATAACTATTATGATCACAAGATTTTGCTAGGACATAGCATTTTCCAGATGCAAAACCTCTGCTCAGGAACGTCACCATTCCGCAAAAACTGGAATACGGACCAAAATGTATCAGACACAAATGTAACATTGGTAGCAAATGTGTACACTGCATACAACAGCTCCTCTCTACAGGATGGGTTTTTCTAGAACAACTTTCTGATCATTAATTCTTCAGGGTTAATGACTAGTGAGCCAGATCCAGAAAAGGTGTGGGCACATAACTCCTACTGGAAATAATGGGACAATGTAGGGTGCTTCCTAGTGGAGGGTTCCTGATGTTAACAGTCCAAAGGCACCGTGCAGCTATTCCGTCTTTTCTTCCTCCACACACCTTTTCTGGTAAGAACAAAGGCGAAAGAAGTGGTGGGAAAACATGGGAGGGCTACAAACTGAAGGCGTTGTTGTGTGGACCCCCTGTAAAATTCTGCGAAAGTTGGTCCCAGTGATTTAGGTCCCATTGATTTCAATAGGAAGTAGGTGCTGTCAACTTTCTCTGGATCGGGGCCATTGTTTCCCAAAAACCTATGGGTCAATTCAAATATACAGGAAATTATGTGATACTGTCACTCTTCCTCAGGGCCGGCCTTAGTGGTGGGCAAGCTGGGCGGTCACCTGGGGTACCAAGTTGAGCTGAACGGGCCCCCCAAGCTGAACTCAGTGGCTGTGTTTTTTTTAATGTATTGCCTGGAGTGAGCTAGGGTAGCAAAAGCAAGTGTCAGTAACAATTCTTTCAAGGTTCTACAGGTTGTTTGGGTACTAACTACAAAAATGATCTTCCTTCGGATAGCTTGAAAGTATGTTTCTTTTTCAGTTTCCACTTTGATGTCATTTTCACTAGGTAAAAATCAGTGGAACACAGCTTTACTTTGAGGTGATGTTACCGAGCACTTAGCACTTCAAATACAGTAAACAGTATAAGCGCTATATAAATAATAATAAAGTAAAGCTGTAAGGTGTAAAAGGTCAGCTGGACACCTTTTTTATTTATAACTTTTATTTATTATTTTTAAAGATAAAGTACTGGATATTCTAAAATAAAGAATGCTTACCAAAAGATAGGAACTGCTACAAAACAAAACAAAAAATAAAAGTAAACATGTGATAGTTCTGCCATGTTGCATAGTGCACTACCACTGCTCAAAATGTGCTTTTCGACCTTTGGCTTGTGCAAACTGTAGCACAGTGGCTGACAGATCAAGGTTTTGAGCAATGTCATTCTCAAATGACGTATCTTTTTTTTAAAGATGTGGTGACCTGAACAGTATTCTAAGCATGTTTGCACCACCAATTTGTATAAGGGCAGTATGATACAGGCAGTTTTATTCTCAATTCCTTTCCTAATTATGCCTAACATGGAGTTTGCCTTTTTTATAGCAGCTGCACACTGGGTTGACATTTTCACTGAGCTGTCCACCACAACCCCAATATCACTTTCTTGGTCGGCCGCTGCTAGCCCAGATCCTATCAGGTTATACTTGAAGTTGGGATTTTTTGCCCCAACGTGCATCACTTTTCACTTGCTTACTTTGAACTGCATTTGCCATTTAGATGCCTGTTCTCCCTAGTTTGGAGAGATCCTTTTGGAGATCCTCACAATCCCTTTTTGTTTTAACCCCCCTAAATAATTTGGTGTCATTGGCAAACTTGGCCACTTCACTGCCCACTCCTAATTCCAGATCATTTATGAACAAGTTGAAAAGCACTGGTCCCAATACAGATCCCTGTGGGACCCCACTGTTTACATTCCTCCAGTGGGAGAATTTGCCATTTATTCCTAATCTCTGCTTTCTGTTCTTTAACCAGTTACTGAGCGATAAGGGGACTTCTTTTCTTGTTCCATGACTGCTAAGTTTGCTCAGGAGTCTTTGGTGAGGGAGGGGCTGTGGTGGCTTAGTGATTAAGACGCTGAACTGCAGACCAGAAAGTCGGCAGTTCGAGACCTGAGTGCTGCGTGACGGAGTGAGCTCCCGTCTTCAGTCCCAGCTCCTGCCAACCTAGCAGTTCGAAAGCAAGAAATTGCAAGTCGACAAATAGGTACCGCTTTGGCGGGAAAGGTAACAGCACTCCGTGCACCTCGGTGTTCAGTCATGCCGGCCACATGACCACGGAAGCATCTTCAGACAGCGCTGGCTCTTTGGCTTAGAAATGGAGATGAGCACCACACCCTAGAGTCGGACACGACTGGCTGGGGACACCTTTACCTTTTACTTTGGTGAGGGACTCTGTCAAAAGCTTTTTGGAAGTCCAACACCCCTGTCTACATGTTTATTGACACTCTCAAATAAGTCTAGAAGGTTAATGAGACAGGACTTACCTTTGCGGAAGCTGTGTTGATTCTTTTTCAGCAGGGCTTGTCCTTCTATATGCTTAGTAATTTTATCTTTAATAACGCTTTCAACTATGTTACCCAGAACAGAAGTTAAGCGGCCTGTAATTTTCTGGATTCCCCCTGGATCCCTTTTTAAAAGCTGATGTTATATTAGCCACCTTCTAGTCCTCTGGTACAGAGGCTGATCTTAGGGACATGTTACATATTTTTGTTAGAAGATTGGCAATTTCATATTTGAGTTCTTTAAGAACTCTAGGATAGATACCAGCTGGGGGTGGTGATTTATTAACTTTCAATTTGTCAATAAGGTTGAGAACTTAATCTTTTGTCACTACAGTTTGCCTCAGCTCCTCAGACTCCCTTGCTGAAATCATCAGTTCAGGAACAGGTATCTGTCCTATATCTTCTGCAGTGAAAACATATGAGAAGAATTCAATCCACTTCTCTGCATCCTTATCCTCCTCTACTACTCCTTTGCCATCCAATGGTCCAACTGCCTCCCTAGCTGATTTCTTGCTTCTGATATATTTAAAAATTGTTTAAGGTTGGCCTAGATGCTGTTAGGAATATGCTCCTCAAAATGCTGTTTTTATAGTCTGCTTGTATTGCCTTTGTGCAAGCTTGTGTTCTCCTAAACTTTTCCCCCTTGCCTAGCTTTCTCTGCACTTTTGTATTGGTTCTAAGCAACATAGCATCAGAAATGTGTTCATGAAATTGTCCAGACATTATGGAATTCTTGCCATCCCTCCCTTAGTTACATTTTTATCCCTCTTTTAATTCATCTTCAGTGGTCCCAAGTATGTTCCAGCAGGCCATATTTATTTTTGTACAGAATAAAGGATTTACAACAAAGGTTGCTTCCATTTCCTAGTCATCCCATTGTACTAAAGTCAGCTGATATCAGCTCTGGATGGAAATGAATGTTTTCAAAGTTAAAGTGCTCTTGATTCTTTTAAAGCAAGCAAACAAATGAAAGAAACAAATACAGCCTGGGGTAAGCAAATCCGCTAAATGAAAAAGTTGTTCAAAACCTATCAGTGTGGGTTCAGCCTAGAAAACAGTAAACTCCTGGACTTTTGGCAAAAACAGGAGTAGGGTCATTTTACAAATAACAAGATTTGGGGTGAACAAGGGATAAGACAAGAATTCAGTATAACAACCATCACATAAATAAGTCATATGCCCAAAGTAGAATTCTAGCTCTGTTGAGGTGTTCTGTTTAAGAGGAAGTCCAACATGTGATTGGGGCTGCACAAAGTAACTCCACCCCCAACGTTGTGCATGCTGAGTAGCCCCTCCCACTGTCATACATATCTGCTGCATGAAGGGCTTTGTGCAAGGCCTCCATGTGACTTAGAACCCCAATAGCACAGGGTTTGACATCATCGTGTATACAGCTGCATGTGTGACGTTTGTGCTGTACACATGGATGCCTGGGGGAGGGGCTACTCAGCACATGGTATGTTGGGCGTGGAGCTACATGGTGTGACCCCCATCCCCACTAGTGTGTTGTTGTTGTTGTTGTTGTTATATTTATTTATATCCCGCCTTTTCCCCAATACTGGGACTCAAGGCGGCCTTACAACATTAAAACTGCTACAATTAAAACCTATAAATAGAAATATAAATACAACTGTATAAAAGTTAAAAATATAATTAAATCATCAATATTAAAATTGTAAAGATATTAAAACATTAAAAGACAACCAGAACAACAAAAATGGTATCCATACGTTGCATTTTCCCAGGTCCAGACTAGTTATCCCCAAAGGCCTCCTGGAACAAAAAAGTTTCTGCATGCCTGCGAAAACATATCAAGGAGGGTGCCACTCTCGCCTCCCTGGGAAGGGAGTTCCAGAGCCTTGGGGCAGCCACCAAGAAGGCCCTCTCCCGCATTCCCACCAGGCGTGCCTGTGATGATGGTGGGATGGAGAGAAGGGCTTCCCCTGAAGATCTCAGGGCACGAGTAGGCTCATAAGGGAGAATACGGTCTTTCAGATAACCTGGACCCGAGCCGTATAGGGCTTTATAGGACATAACCAGCACTTTGAATTGTGCCCGGAAACAGACTGGGAGCCAGTGAAGCTGTTTTAACAGAGGAGTTGTATGCTCCCTGTAACCAGCCCCAGTCAGCAGTCTGGCTGCAGCTCTTTGAACCAGCTGAAGTTTCTGAACACTCTTCTGAGGCAGCCCCACGTAGAGCGCATTACAGTAATCCAAACAGGATGTCACTAAGGCGTGTGTCACTGTGGCCAAGTCAGACATCTGAAGGACTGGGCGCAGCTGGCGCACTAGCTTTAACTGTGCAAATGCACCCCTGGCCACTGCTGAAACCTGGGCTTCCAGGCTCAGGGCTGAATCCAGAAGTACACCCAAGCTGCGAATCTGTGTCTTCAGGGGGAGGGTAACCCCATCCAGCACAAGCTGTATCCCTATTCCCTGATCTACCTTTCGACTGACCAGGAGCACCTCTGTCTTGTCTGGATTAAGCTTCAATTTGTTTGCCCTCATCCAGTCCATTACTGCCGACAGACACCGCTTCAGCACCCCAACAGCTGCCTTGGAATTAGATGGAAAGGAAAAGTAGAGTTGGGTGTCATCAGCGTACTGGTGACACCGAACCCCAAAACTCCGGACAACCTCCCCCAGTGGTTTCATGTATATGTTAAATAGCATGGGGGACAAAACAGAACCCTGAGGGACCCCACAAGCCAATAGCCAGGGAGTCGAACAGGAGTCCCCCAGCACCACCTTCTGGGTCCGCCCCTCCAAGAAGGAATGGAGCCACTGTAAAACAGTGCCTCCAAGTCCCATCCCAGTGAGGTGGCCCAGAAGGATACCATGGTCGATAGTATTGAAAGCCGCTGAGAGGCCCAGCACAACCAACAGGGACACACTCCCCCTGTCTAGTTCCCAGCGTAGGTCATCCACCAAGGCAACGAAAGCTGTTTCTGTCCCATAACCGGGTCTGAAGCCAGATTGAAATGGATCTAGATAATCTGTCTCATCCAGGAATCTCTGGAGTTGGGAGGCCACCACGCGCTCCAATATCTTGCCCAGAAATGGAATATTGGAGACTGGCCGATAATTATCCAATATGGTGGGGTTCAGGGAGGGCTTTTTTTTAAGAAAGATTTCACCACCACCTCCTTCAAGCAGGCTGGAATTCTGCCTTGCCTAAGGGAGGCATTAACCAATCCCCTTACCCACTCGGCCAGTCCACCTCTGGCTGCTTTTATGAGCCAGGAAGGGCAAGGATCTAGAACACATGTGGTGGTTCTCACCTCTCCAAGGATCCTGTCCACATCCTCAGGCTGTACAAATTGAAAAGTATCCAACAATACTGGACAAGCAGGGGCCAAAGTTACATCCTCTGGGTCTGTAGCAACTATAGCGTCCAAGTCAAAGTGGATCTGAGCAATTTTGTCTGCAAAGTGCTGAGCAAATTGTTCACAGTGGGCTGTCACTGGGTTTAAATTATCCTCTTGTGGGCTAGTGTGTAAAAGACCCCTAACCACTCGAAACAGCTCCGCTGGATGGCTCTTTGCAGACACAATAGTGGCAGAAAAAAATATTTTCTTTGCTGCCCGTATTGCCACAGAGTAGGCCTTCAAATAGGCTCTAGCTTGTGTTCAATCGGATTCACTCCAAGTTCTCTGCCAACGTCGCTCCAGTCGATTTCTCACTCATTTCATCACTGCCAGCTCTCTAGAAAACCAGGGTGTTGGTGAAGCTCCACTTCGTGAGAGATGATGCTCAGGAGCGATTGTGTCCACAGCCCTGGTCATTTCTCCATTCCAGAGATCGGCCAGGGCTTCGACAGAATCGCCTGCTGAGGCAACAGGAAAATCCCAAAGAGCCGTCAGGAAATCATTCGGATCCATCAGCCTCCTGGGGCGGACCATCTTAATCGGCCCTCCACCCCTGCAGAGGTTCTGAGTGCCAGCAAGTCAAAACCCCACCAGCTAGTGATCTGTCCATGACAACGGAACTATAGAGAGTTCCTCCACTCTCAGATCACTATCACCCCATCCAGCACAGAAAACGAGGTCCAGAGTGCCCAGCAGCATGGGTGGGGCCAGATACCTTCTGGGACAGACCCATTGTTGTCATGGCAGACATGAAGTCCTGAGCCGCTCCTGACAGGACAGCCTCAGCATGGATGTTGAAATCCCCCAGCACAACAAGCCGAGGGGTCTCCAACACCAAACCCGAGACTACCCCAGCTAGCTCAGGAAGAGAGACTGTTGAGCAGCGGGGTGGATGGTACCCCAACAGAATCCCTATTCTGTCCCGGGCACCCACCTTCTAATATATACAGCCCAACCCACCTCACAGGGTTGTTGTTGTGAGGATAAAATGGAGAGGAGGAGGATAATGTAAGCCGCCTTGGGTTCCTTGCAAGGGAAAAATGGCGGGGTATAAATGCAATAAATAATAATAATAATAATAATAATAATAATAATATACACTCGAACCCAGCAGACTGCGGGATAGGGCACCTGGTAAGGGGGATAGAATCACGATAGACCACTGCCACTCCACCTCCCCGCCCCCCAGGTCTTGCTTGCTGCTGAACAGAGAACCCAGGAGGGCAGAGCTGAGAGAGATTAACCCCCCAGCTTCATCTTGTTGTTGTTCAGTCGCTAAGTCATGTCCGACTCTTCATGACCCCATGGACCATAGCACAGCAGGCCTTCCTGTCCTCTGCTCTCTCCCCGAGTGTGCTCAAGTTCATATTCATTACATCGGTGATGCTATCTAGCATTCTCATCCTCTGCCGTCCCCTTCTCCTTTTGCCTTCAATCTTTCCCAGCATCAGGGTCTTTTCCAGAGAGTTTTCTCTTCGCATTAGGTGGCCAAAATATTTGAGCTTCAGCTTCAGTATCTGTCCTTCCCATGAGCACTCAGGGTTGATTTCCTTTAGGATTGACTGATTTGACCTCCTTGCAGTCCAGGGGACTCGTAAGAGTCTTCTCCAGCACCACAGTTGGAAAGCATCAATTCTTTGGCGCTCAGCTTCCTTATAGTTCAGCTCTCACAGCCATACGTTGCTACTGGGAAAACCATAGCTTTGATTATATGAATCTTTGTCGGCAAGGTGATGTCTCTGCTTCTTACTATGCTGTCTAGGTTTGCCATAGCTTTCCTCCCCAGGAGCAAGCGTCTTTTCATTTCATGGCTACAGTCACCGTCTGCGGTGATCTTGGAGCCCAAGAAAATAAAATCTGTCACTGCTTCCATTTCTTCCCCTTCTATATGCCAGGAAGTGATGGGGCCAGATGCCATGATCTTCATTTTTTTAATGTTGAGTTTCAAACCAGCTTTTGCACTCTCTACTCTCACCCTCAACAAGATGCTCTTTAGATCCTCTTTGCTTTCTACCATTAGGGTGGTATCATCTGCGTATCTGCGGTTGTTGATATTTCTCCCAGCAATCTTAATTCCAACCTGTGATTCATCCAGCACGGTGTTTCTCATGATGTACTCTATATATAAGTTAAGTAAGCAGGGTGACAATATACAGCCTTGTTGTACTCCTTTCCCAATTTTGAACCAATCGGTTGTTCCATGTCCGGTTTTTACTGTTGCTTCTTGAGCCTCGTACAGGTTTCTCAGGAGACAGGTAAGGTGGTCTGGTATCCCCATCTCTTTAAGAATTTGCCAGAGTTTGTTGTGATCCACACAATCAAAGGCTTTAGCATAGTCAATGAAGCAAAAATAGACATTTTTCTGGAATTCTCTTGCTTTCTCCATGATCCAGCGAACGTTGGCGATTTGATCTCTAGTTCTTCTGCTTCCTCGAAACCCAGCTTGTACTTCCAGTACTTCTTGGTTCACATACTGCTGAAGCCTAGCTTGTAGGATTTTGAGCATCACCTCACTGGCATGTGAAATGAGCACAATTGTACGGTAGTTTGAGCACTCTTTGGCATTGCCCTTCTTTGGGATTGGAATGTAAACTGACCTTTTCCAGTCTTGTGGCCACTGTTGACTGTTCCGAATTTGTTGGCATATTGAGTGCAGCGCTTTAACAGCATCATCTTTTAGGATCTTAAATAGCTCAGCTGGAATACTGTCATCTCCACTAGCTTTGTTGTTAGTAATGCTTCCTAAGGCCCACTTGACCTCACTCTCTAGGATGTCTGGCTCAAGTTCAGTGACTGCACTATCATGGCTATCAGGGACATTAAGATCTTTCCTGTATAGTTCTTCTGTGTATTCTTCCCACCTCTTCTTAATCTTATTTGCTTCTGTTAGGTCCCTGCCTTCTTTGTCCTTTATCATGCCCGTCTTTGCACAAAAGGTTCCCTTGAGATCTCCAGTTTTCTTGAAAAGATCTCTAGTCTTTCCCATTCTACTGTTTTCCTTGATTTCTTTGCATTGTTCATTTAAGAAGGCCTTCTTGTCTCTCCTTGCTATTCTCTGGAACTCTGCATTCAGTTGGATATATCTTCCCCTTTCTCCCTTGCTTTTCGCTTCCCTTCTTTCGTGAGCTACTTGTAAAGCCTTATCAGACAGCCACTTGGCTTTCTTGCATTTCTTTTTCTTTGGGATGGATTTTGTTGCTGCCTCCTGAACATTGTTACGGACTTCTGTCCATAGTTCCTCAGGCACTCTGTCTATCAGGTCTAATCCCTTAAATCTATTCCTCACCTCCACTGTATATTCATAAGGGATATGATTTAGGTCATACCTGAATGGTTTAGTGGTTTTCCCTACGTTCTTCAATTTAAGCTGAAATTTTGCAACAAGAAGCTCATGATCTGAGCCATAGTCAGCTCCAGGTCTTGTTTTTACTGACTGCATAGAGCTTCTCCATCTTTGGCTGCAAAGTACATAATCAATCTGATTTCGATATTGACCATCTGGTGATGTCCATGTGTAGAGTTGCCTCTTGTGCTGTTGGAAAAGAGTGTTTGCTATGATCAGCGTGTTCTCTTGGCAAAACTCTATTAGCTTTTGTCCTGCTTCATTTTGTACACCAAGGCCATGCCTGCCTATTATCCTGGTGATTTCTTGACTTCCTACTTTAGCATTCCAATCCCCTATGAAGAGGACATCTTTTTTTGGTGTTAGTTCTAGAAGGTGTTGTAGGTCTTCATAGAACCGATCAACCTCAGCTTCTTCGGCCTCACTGGTTGGGGCATAGACTTGAATTACTGTGATGTTGAATGGACTTGTGTATTAGACTCCCTCAAAAATATAATGCCTGAACAGTGCTATTCTAGCTCTAATTTTCCCAAACCTTGTATCACTTTTCCTTCCTCTTCCCCAACTGCCCACTCCAGATGACATAAGTTGAGTGTATTTTCTCTTGTCTCCCTGGTAACCAGCCATGCATACTCCAGTTCCACCCCTCCCAACTGGGCATACCCACATAAGGTTCACTACAAAGTTTGTAATCATGAAGGGTGAAGACAGAAGAAGAAAAGCAACACAAAATGTTAAGTAAAGCCAACTCTTCAAAGCAGTCCATTGATTTACATGGGGTGTTTAGTCTAATAATCAAATTGTAATGTCAAAGATTTGTTTGTTTGTTTGTTTATGAAACTTTCTATCTCACCTTTCCCCAGCTTTCATTATACAATATTGAAAATCATCAATATTCATAAAAGCAGCAATCATGAAAAACTAATATTAAAACCCAAACTGAAGAAATAATCAAAACTGAGAAAAGCAAGAATGAGGCAGTCTCATCTAGAAGCTCCCCAAGAAAGCCCATTATCTTTATTCTAGATGTACTTTACTCCTCCTAGGGTACGGTACCAAAAAGTAAGGGATTTTTTAATAGTTCACATGCAAATGTTTGTAGTATTAATACAAGGTTCTGTCCATTCCCTTTCCATCAGATCGGAACAAAAAGTCATTTCCCATTGAAACACATAGCTTGTCGTCCCGTCCCTCCCCCCTTTCAGCTGTATGGTAAAATAAACTACTGTTAAGTCCTAGAAATAAGATTCATTGTATCTACAGATCAAGCATTGAAACAACAGAGTTTCAAACAGGGGAAATCACCTAGATACTGGTTGAAGCAATGTAATTGTAATTGTTTTGCATTAAACTATGGACCTGGAAAGATGCAGAAGCAGCCAGTGTTCCAATCCTTCCATAAGCTCTTGGTATAATTGGACTCCATTCTGCTCTAAACGGAAATAATTTTTCAGCTCTTCTTCCTACTTAAGCTGACACTTTTTGCTCGGCTTTTGCTTTAACAAAGGTCAAGGCCAGAACACATGGTGTCTTTTTTGCTAGAGTGCCCGGTAAGAATAAAATTATGCCATGAATGCCAAATCACTGGGCTTGGATAGGTATAGGCATACAGGAGACGAAAAGGGATTAGAATTCTTATTTAGCAATTTCCAAAGGGGTAGCCATGTTAGCCTATGGCAGCAAAAACAACAAAGGGCCTTATGGCATCTTAAAGACTTAGTGTATTATGGCATAAGCTTTTCTGGACTTCAGTCAACGTCATCTTCAGATACATACAGCCTCCATACATACAGGGCCTTGTTTAGATCTTATAATGAATGTGTGGAGGTTGGGCACATGTGATCAGAGCCGGCCCTAGCATTAGGCAAAGTGAAGTGGGTTGCCTCAGGTGATAAGTGCTGGAAAACAGCAGCAAGGTGTTGGAAGAGAGAATTGTGTACCACATGGCCTGCCCTGCTCCCCGTTGGCTAGCCTGCTGCCTTGAGGTGTGGTGGAGGATACTATCCCATCGTCAGTGTTGAAGAAAGATTCAACTGCCAGCCCAGTTGGCTTTTGTACATGGAATGAGAGGGGGGAACCATCTTGTCCTTTGCTTCAGGCAGTGAAATGTTTTTGTTTGGTCCGTTCACTGTACATTCATCTAAAGTCCAGACATGGCTAGTGAGATGACCATATATATTGGCAAACATAAAGTATGAGAAGTCTGTGAAAGGCCAACTGTCCTTCTTTTCCTTTTCTAGATGGAGAGCCTTCCTAAAAGTATCAAAACTGAAACAGTATCCAGTTCTGCAACATACTGGAAGAGGATGCAAAGCCTCTTTCTGGGGTAGGTGTGGGAGAATAACACCATATGCTTAGCATCAGGACTGATTTATGCCTGCAGATGCTGGACTTATTCTCCATCTGTATTTCCTTTTGGCAGCCCAAATCGAATGTTGAAATAATAAAACAGTTGTCTGAGAGCTCTGCCATGGGCCCCTCTCCCAATTTAACTAATCATGATCATAATCACAGCTTCTTTTGGAAGCTTTTGCGATAGTTCTTTTGGGGAAGAGATGGGCCTTTATTACTGTGCTCTGATGACGACTTCTGCTCCCTGAACGTTCAGTCTGGATGGACAAGAATGGTGGATGGAAAAGAAGGCTAAAAGTGAATTAACCCTGAGACACATTTTGAGTACTTTATAAAATCAGAGAATAAGAGATCACCTAGATCATAAAATCTAGCAATAAGCCAGTTAAAGTTCAGGTAATAGCCTCCATAGTTTCTCAGCTGATGTTATTATCCTGCTTGTTTCTCTGGAAGTCACAATGCTCAAACTGATATCCTCCAGTACAGTCAGAGAGCTCACATGAGCAATGATGATGGCAGGATAATTTTGCTGTACATCTGTGGAGAAACTCATATTCTGCTCCATCAGCTGAATGACCTTCACCCCAGTTCCCTCCATGGAAGTACCAGAGGCAGTTAGCCTATGTGCAGCAGTTTCTGAGGAACATGGGTGGGAGGGTGCTGTTGCACTCATGCCCTGCTTGTGGGTTCCTGGTCGACAGCTGGTTGGCCACTGTGTGAACAGAATGCTGGACAGGATGGACCCTTGGTCTGATCCAGTATGGCCCTTCTTATGTTCTTAAGTAATATTCTGACACCTCCATTTCTTGATGTCCCCATAGCAGACATGTGTCCCCATTGCAGTATGGGGAACTGCCTGCAAAAATGGGAGCTGTGCTGATGAATCCTCAGCCTGATCCAGCAGCTAGGAGTATGCACACATTGACCTGGCACATTAGCTGCGACAACTCAACTACAGCTACAGGCCACATGTCCAGTGGAACTGCAGCTCGTTTTTGGCTACATGTACTTTTAAGCGGGAGTCATTGCAAATATTTTATGTATTATTGCTTTCTAAAATTTATAAACCACCCTTCATCCACAAGGGATACTCTGGCATGGTAGCCCTGCCCAAAGATGTGTCTTTCACACCTGGCCGTGACCTCACTGACCCCGGTAAAGGGGTGTTTCCCCCGTGTTTTCCCCGCCTGTGTTTCCCCGATGTTTCTGCCATTTTGGGCATTGAATGGGAGTAGCTATATCCCTATTGCACTATTGCAAAATAGCCCATTTGAACAGGACTAGCTATACCCCTATTGCACTATAGCACTATTGCAAAATAGCACATTTGAATGGGAGTAGCTATACCTGCTGTTGCGCTACTGTTGTTTAGAGGGACAGTAATAAAAAAGGGGGGAATAGGGCATAGGTTGAGGAAGCAGGTCCTAACACACACTGGTCAGAGAAAGCAGAAAGAATGGAACAAGGTGAGAGTGAGAGGGAGTGGGTGGGAGGGAACAGAGTCTGCAAGTGCTGATATGGATGAGACTCCACCCAGTAGCCACCCAAACAATTCACAGTAAACTGCCCTGTGTGACCTGCCAAGAGTCCCAGGCTAGCTTTGGGATAATCCAGGCTTTCAAGCCCTGTGTGTCCCCAGACAGAGCAGATTTGACTCCAATTGTTTTCTGGGCCAAATTCAAGGTGTTAGTTTTGACCTTTAAAACCCTATATGGTTCCGGCCCAGCCTATCTTAAGGAGCGCCTCCAGCAGCACCAGACAGGCCGCTTAACAAGATCAGCCTCAGATGGCCTTCTCTCTGTCCCATCAGCCAGGACAGCTAGACTGGTGGGGACGAGGGAGAGGGCCTTTTCTGTGGTGGACCCCACTCTGTGGAACTCCCTCCCTAGGGAACTCCGTCATGCCCCTCTTTAATGAGCTTCCGTCGTGCATTAAAAACGCTGTTGTTCAGGCAGGCATTTGGGGTGGGTTAGGGTATTTTAGAAAATGTTTTTATTGTAGAATTTTATTGTTTTAAACTGTTTTTATTGTATGTTGTACATCGCCCAGAGTGGCTGGGTGACCAGCCAGATGGGCGATTAATAAATTTAATGATAAAAAAATAAAGTAAAAACTGCAGCAAAGTGGAGAGCGAACTAAACCCATCACCATCAAGATCCCGCCCCCAGGTGAATGTTAAAATAAGCAGTATTTGTTTCTTTTAAAAACTTGAAGTCCATATTATATCTAGCTTTCTAATATAAACACACTCCTTTGATTTAACTTAGAAGCAATCTTCCGTTCAATTGTACAAAGTCATGCAGGAAACACAACTGTAGAGTCCATTTGTGCCTTTGCCTAGCAACCAGCCCTCTTGGTGCCTGATACTCTGAAGAACGACAGTTTCATTAACAACAAGGATTACAAAAGTCTTTCCTCCTTCTTAGAGTTCTTTTTTTAGTGTTTTTTTTTTTTGCCCACCACTGCTGATGACAGTGCTGGAAATGAAAGGCAGTCAGTGCTCATAAGGAAGATCATAGGTAGTTTATAACATGTTTTTTTCATTGCTGCTGCCTGAGCTAAATCACAATGCTGTATTAATGACCTAATCCTCTATAAAGTCATCAATCATTTTAAGAACTGTTCAATACTGTGCTATTTTTATTGTGCTGCATTTGGTAAAAAAAAAAAAAAAAGTCTATAAACCAAACATCCAGTCATATTTTAAATCCATGGCACTTAGAAACAGTAAATTTACAGATACGTTATATAAATACAGGTTTAAGAATCCTACCATACTAATCTTTGGCCATTAGTCCATCTAGCTCAGTAGTGCCTCCACTGACTGGCAGATCTTTCCAGAGATTCAGAAAGGGACTCTTTCCCAGCCTGGAGAAGCCAAGGATTGAACCTGCAACCTTTTGCATGCAAAACACGTGCTCTGCCAGTGAGCTACAGTCGTCCTTTTTCTTGGCATAGTTCAAATTTCAAGATAGTTGCAAGCATAGAGTGGGAACAGGGACAGCAAGGATAATAGGAACAGAGGCAGGAAGGATCGTAGGCAGTGGCAGACCGTTTTGACAGGTGGGATGGAGTAATTCGTCTATTTCTGGTCCATGCCAATTTGACATGCATTCAGTCATAAGTCTGTTCTGTTCGATTTCAACATCAGTGTGCAAATTAAAAGAAAAACTGCACGAGAATTTGCATCTATTTTCATATGCTATTCCCACCAGCATTTCTAATGAAGATTTCCCGAATACTCGCAACTTTCCCTAATATAACATTTTTGTACATGATATTTGAGCCAAGAAGTGCATTGCAATTTTGGAGAAGTGCACAAAGGATAACTGTGTTCAGCTCCTCCTATTAGTCCTGGGATCACAAATTTGCTTTAAAATGCAAACCAAATGAAATTGTCCCCCCTCCCTAGTTTATAGCAATGAAAGAGAAGTTTAGAACCTGTTTTGGATCCAGGTTTTGTTCTGAGACACAACATGATTAAAAATGAAGGACTTATCTGAAACCACAAGGCAGAGCCCTATCCCTACTTTTTTTTTGTGGTCCCTGGGATTTGGACCACATAATCCTTCAACTGGAGAATGGAAATAACATTACACTTCCACCCAGCAATGACCCCATCCATACAGCTGGGATCTATATAGATTCTTGCCTTTCTCCATTCTTTTGCCATGTAGATGGTGCTGGGAGGGAATCAGTCAGCTTTAACTTCTTCCAAACCATCTCCAACTTCATGTGCTCCCAGGCATCTTAGACAACCTCATTTGACCTCACTTTGGGGAAACATGGATAGACATCCCATGAGATTCAAACTTTGATTCTACATTCATTTCTCATATAAGGCTGAAATGAAATCTCATATATTAAACCTAAATTCTGGCACCTTCATTTCCAGAGGAGAAAGTGGTAAATGCATCCCTATTCAGGTGTTCTGAACCTGAATAGGGCAAAGGCGTGAGGACAAGGTGCTGTCCAACCCCACCCCTCTCCCTCATCACATTTGTAGCCCTCTACTCATGGAGGATGACTATCTGAAGAGGAGAGCCTCCTGTATCCATGAGGGCTCTCATGCGAGCCAGAGGGCAGATTTTCCAGTTTAGCCATACCCCAAATGTTTGTTAAGAACGTAAGAAGAACCCTGCTGAATCAGACCAAGGGTCTATCTGCTCCAGCATTCTGTTCACACAGTGACCAACCAGATGCCTGTGGGAAGCCCACAAGTAGGACATGAGTGCAATGGCACCCTCCCACACATGTTCCCCAGCAACGAGCATACAGAGGCTTCTTGCCTCTGATACTATGTAATATGTAGCAATCGTGACAAGATTGGTAGTCTTATCCTCCACCTAGTACTCAAAATATAAAGGGTTTTCAAGTCTGTGTTTTGTTGGCAGCTTGGGGTATGTAGGTTTTTGACAACTTTAAATGGTAATGCCATAGACTTTTAATTTTATGTGTATGTATTATAGCCTGCCTCTGACGGCGTCATGCTATCTACCTGGCATGACAACTACAATGCCAGCCAGTTTTCATCAAACTATTCTATACCTTCCCACTATTTATCTGGTGCTCTAAAATTTTACATACATTTGGGCAGACATACCAGTTTGGAAGCTTTTGAGGGATGGTGAAAACATTCAGCAGCTGGGCAAAATTCTCAGCAAGGTTTAGAGACGTACTTTTGGATATAGTCAAGATTAAGTTGAAAATAAGCATTTAAGAGCATTGTTAAGGAAAAGGCAATAAAGGACACCTTCACACTCCAACAATATGTTTTCAAAGTATATGAATATACATATCTATGTATTCTATATCTTGAAATATTGTTTTATACTGAAGCCTGTAAAAATAGAGATTATGGCTTTCTGATGAACATGATAATCATATATGATCAGCAAGATTTCTTGTCGTCTAATGCTATTCTAGAATCTAATAGAAGGATGCAATTTTTCTAGCAAAGTGGTAGTTATATTAGTTCTGTCCTCCCACAGCCATTTACAGAGCAATCCTACACTCCCATTATACTACTACACTGGCAGAACATCTGCCATATCCTATATGCACTCAGCCTATAAAAGGAGGGGGGAAACAGTGACAGCCACACCCCCAGCTTCCCTGGCAACAGTGCTAGTCTCCCCCAATCACAGGTCAGTATGGCAATGTCCTGGAGATGGCATGGTGACTCCCCCATCTCAGCCAGATGTGGAAGCAGCCAATCCACTCACAGCGACAGGGAGAAGGCCCCATTATGTCCTCCACCGCACCAATAACACACAGCCTGTCAGATACAATGATTCCACAGCACCTTCCAGCATGTGAGCCGCCATGACACAGGCGAGGAGACACCAGGAAACAAGAGGTGCAGGCATCCCCACAAACAGGTGCTTGAATCCCCTCATATTATACACTGCATGGAAGTACAGCTTTGGATTGCAACACAGAAAGGAAAATAACTGCATATAATTCAGCATGCAGATAGCTCCTCTGGAACAAGGCCTGCCAAGAGGGCACAGAGCCCTACTTGGGACAAGGGTTCAAGGCCCCCTGAGGGAGGAAAAGAGCCTTTGCCAAGCAGGGAAGGGGAGCGATCAAGTCAAGCAACAAGGGAAGCCACAACAGCTCATTCGCAGCTGCAGCTGTAGCTTACCGCATAAGGCACAGGGCTGGGAAGCAGGAGATGGGAGTTCAAGACCCACTATGGGAAACTGGGGGAGGAGGGCAGAACAGCCATGTCAGAGAGACATGTCACAACATGGCCATCTCATGTTGTTTAAAAGTTTTGTTTTGTTTTTAACTGTTATAAATTTTTAAATTGCAAGACTTCTCTGGGCCCTTTTTGGACCAAAAGGCAATTCAAAAATGAGTGCATAAATAAACAGAAGAGAAGGAGCACCTGGGACTCAAACCCACACAGTAAACGCCATAGCACAGCTCTTTCCCACTCAGCCGCACCAGCAAGTGGGGAATAGGGAGACATCATAGGGAACTTCTCTTCCTCCAGCCGCCAGCCTGAGACCCCACCAAGTCACATTCAGCCAAGATTCCTTGGGTTCCAGAAGGAGCCCTATCCTGGTGGAACAGCTCAGCTTTCACATTCAGGATAGCAGCTCTCACTTAGATGTGTGGGGGGGAGCTCCTACATTAAGGCATATTTGAGCCAATTAGGGGGAGAGCTGCATGGGCCAACACCACTTTTGGGGCACCCCTCCTCCTAGCAATCCATGTGACCAGTTCCCCAACTTCTATTCTGCTTGATAGGCCAGCCCTGCTGGATAGCATTCCAGCAAGATCCATTTTCTTTCCATACAGTCCAGGTATACACCATAGCAGCAGCACTCATCCCAGGGGTGCACTTACTGAGCTTGCCCCCTCTCACACACACCCCAAGCCTGATTGAGCAGAGAGTGAAGGATCTGTTGCTGATTCCTGGCCACTTCTTGCAATCCATCTCTTCAAGGGTTATTCCCTTAAGGTCGTAGAGTCATAGAATAGAAGAGTTGGAAGGGGCCTACAAGTCCATGGAGTCCAACCCCCTGCTCAATGCAGGAATCCAAGTCAGAGCATCCCCGTCAGATGGCTGTCCAGCTTCATCTTGAATGCCTCCAGTGTGGGAGAGCCTGCCACCTCCCTAGGTCATTGGTTCCGTTGTCCTATTGCTCTAACAGTCAGGAAATTTTTCCTCCTTGGAACTATTGTGAGACCTTACACTGGCAAGATCAGTGGATTAATTGCAGCAACATGAAGGTTTTAAAATCTGAAAAGTTACATGTGCCCATTTATATCAGAGAAATCCATCTTCCCTGGTTTTAGCAGGTGGTTGGATAGGATTAGCTGACTGTCTGCTGTTTTTGTTAGCAGCACTGGGCAGGAATGAAAGACAGGGATAGGGACACTGCAGAAAAAGAGGATGAAGGAGAACTGTGTTCTGCTCCATGTATTGATTCAGGAAGTGCAGGTTTGGTAACTCCTGATCAAATGCCGAAACCAAACAAACTAAGGTCTTCCCCCCTCACTACATAGAGCCATTTTCCTGAAGCCCTCCCTGGGATTCCAGAGAGCACAACATCTCTGAAACAGACAGCGCCCCAGAGGGACAGCCAGAGAGCAGACCAGTGCAGTTGCTGACGATGGGTTCATCATCCTGCTGATGCCTCTTTGGGGAACAGCCCAGCACAGGGCTGGAACTGGTTTGCTTTCATACACCCTTCCACGATGCAGTTTGATCCCAGAACCTGCTTTCTGCAGTATTAAAAGCAGGAGCCAAAACACAAAACAAAACACAAACAGAAGTAAATTGCAGGAATGAGATACTTTCGGTTACCTGACTTCAGAGAGGCGACAAGCCTAGCAGGGTGTTGGTGGTGGGTTTGGCTGCCCTTTGAATCCCCCCAAATCAGACTGATGGTGTAGTTTGAAGTTGTCTGCTGGAATTCTAGCTCTTCCGCCTTTGTTTCCCTCTCAATATTTGTGTGATTTTTCCCCCCATATCTGACTTACTGAAATCAATGGCAAAACGCACAGTTAACAATGACCAGGCAGGGTCAATGCCTAGGTTGCAGTTCTTGTTTCAGAACATGCATACTCATCCAATACCTAATGTCTCTCTCCCTGTTTTCTGTGCTGATAAAAGCAAGCTGCAGTCCCCTTCTGCACTTTGCCTTTTTCAGACCTCCAAATGTTGTTCTCAAAAGTATAACTTTTACCTGAGCTCATGTTGGGAGTTATGTAAATCTTGTAAACTGTACATGGTGGGGGCAGTAAATAAAAGTGGACAGTTGCAGTGCAGAAGGCTACAATATTTGGTTCTGGCCGGGTTTTATGAATGTCTTTCTGTCAAAGAGCAGATGCAGTCTACTTTCATCTGAATATGAAAGTTCATTTATAGGAGTGCTGTGCCAAAAAAATTCTTCCCACATTTTTTTCGACCATTCTCATTCAATTTGATAGAAAAGGAATTACTTTCGAAAAGAAGAAGACATTTTCAGAGAAATCATCAGAGAAATTATCAAGGGTTCAGGGTTCTTGTGCTTACTTATGAGGTGGCCGAGGAGTGCACGGAAGTGTCCTGTCTTTCATTGTACAATCTTCTCTCTGGCAGTCTGTAGCCTCCTCAGCTTCCCACACTTCAATTAAAGCCCAGGGGAAGACACAATGAGGTTATTCCTCCCATCTGGCTTTTTCAGATCAGTATTGTTACAAGCCCAGCCAATGAGACCTACCTCTGAGAAACTGTTGGAGAATTTTTCCTCCCACTGGAGAAATTCAGTGAACTTGTCCCCCAGTAGGGTGGAGAATTTCAAGAGGCCATTTGTGCATGGCTCTAGTTTATATAGCTTCACTTAGACTCAGCAACCAGAATATGATATATGTGTTTGCAGCGGGATTTGCCCTCTTTGACTGAGAAAGCTTTGATTCTCTCTCTTGCTCTCTCTTTTTGGTACAATGAGTCCTTTTTCATAGTTCATATGAAAATACAGCTCTTGATGCTGCTATTAAAAACAAACAGACATGTGATGTTCTTCCTGACCAAAAAAGAAAAGAAAAAGGGAAACTAATTTTTGGCAACAGTGGTGCCCCAAAGTCCTATGAAGCTATCAGTATGAAAATGTGTTTTTTCATTTTTATTAATGGATTATTATCTTAATGGAATAAGTACTTTTGTAAGCAACAGAGCAGTCTGTTTTCCTCAGTTAACAAAGCACCCCCGCACACAAACACACATGCGCAACCATAAGTTGTGACAAAAACATACGCACACAGTCTGCAACAGCATTGTTCATGCTCCACAGATAAAACAGCTGCGGGATAGGCTGCAAAGGATTATGGACTTGTTAACACATTGGAGACAAAATTGATGGAACAATGGAGCAGCCCAAACAATGATAAGCATAGGGACAATCACAGGCAGCTAAGATGAATCCATTCATGAGCTTAATCATATTGCCGTAAAAAGAGAATAATGAACTAGAGGATTTAGTTCTCTTTCCCTCTCCCCTTCCCTCAAATAAATACTAATGGCAAAGGAATCTGTGTGGCGAAGCAGGGCATGTAATAAGATCTTTACAACTCAGTCCTATGTATGTTTACTCTGAAGTAAGTCCCACTGTGTTAAATGGGGCTTATGCCCTGGTAAGGCTACAATCCTATATCCAATAAGTCCCACTGAACTCAGTGGAGCTTACTTCTGCATTGTATAAGATTGCACTGTAAGCATGTTTAATGTTACACTCTTAGAGTAAAATCCGATGACATTAACTCAGAAGTAAGTCTAACTATATTCAAGGGATCTTACTCATAGGTATGTTTGCACAGGACTGCAGCATTAACAAAGAATTCTATCACTTATTCGCCAACGTGATAGTCTCGGCTTATTTTGAAACAGAAGTTGATACATCGGGGGGGAGTTATTATTGTTTTCATGAAAGCTATTTACTTTCGGGCAGGAAAGGTAAGTTGAATAATTAACTGATAAGATTGATCAATTAAGAACAATGTTAATTAACTACATGTCCCCGATTAGCTGATCAGAGTTTTTAAATTATAGAATCATAGAATAGTAGGGTCGGAAGGGACCTACAAGGCCATCGAGTCCAACCCCCTGCTCAATGCAGGAATCTAAGTCAGAGCATCCCCGACAGATGGCTGTCCAGCCTCATCTTGAATGCCTCCAGTGTGGGAGAGCCCACCACCTCCCTAGGTCATTGGTTCCATTGTCATATTGCTCTAACAGTCAGTTTTTCCTGATGTTCAGCCGGAATCTGGCTTCCTGTAACTCAAGCCCATGATTCCATGTCCTGCACTCCGGGGTGATCGAGAAGAGATCCTGGCCTTCCTTTCTGTGACAACTTTTCAAGTACTTGAAGAACGCTATCCTATCTCCCCTCAGTCTTCTCTTCTCAAGGCTAAACATGCTCATTTCTTTCAGTGTCTCTCCATAGGGCTTTGTTTCCAGTCCCCTGATCATCCTTGTTGCCCTCCTCTGAACCCTCTCCAGTTTGTCTGCATCCTTCTTAAAGTGTGGTGCCCAGAACTGGACCCAGTACTCCAGATGAGGCCTAACTAGTGCTGAGTAGGGGGGAACTAGTACTTCTCGGGATTTGGAAGCTATGCTTCTCTTAATGCAGCCCAAAAGAGCATTTGCCTTTTTTTGCAGCCACATCACATTGTTGGCTCATATTCAGCTTGTGATGGACAACAATTCCAAGATCCTTCTCACTTGTAGTGTGGTTGAGCCACGTATCCCCCATCTTGTAAGTGTGCATTTGGTTTCTTTTCCCTAGGTGCAGAACTTGGCATTTATCCCTATTAAGTGTCATTCTGTGGTTTTCTACCCAGCGCTCCAGTCTATTCAGATCACTTTGAATTTTGTTTCTGTCTTCCAAAGTATTAGCTATCCCACCCAATTTTGTGTCATCTGCAAATTTGATCAGCATTCCCTGCACCTCATTCTCCAAGTCATTAATAAAAATCTTAAAGAGCACTAGGCCCAGGACTGAGCCCTATGGTATCCCACTTGTATCCATGTTGGCTTCGAGTAATCACAGCATTGTTTTCAAGGTGCTTACAGATGGATTGCTTTATCATCTGCTCCAGAATTTTCCCAGGGATTGATGTCAGACTGACTGGTCTGTAGTTCCCAGGTTCCTCCTTTTTACCCTTTTTGAAGATAGGGACAACATTAGCCCTCCTCCAGTCATCTGGCACTTCACCTATCCTCAATGATTGCTCAAAGGGAATAGACAGCGGTTCTGAGAGTTCTTCTGCCAGTTCCTTTATTACTTTAGGATGCAGTTCATCTGGCCCTGGAGATTTGAACTCATTCAAAGTAATTAGGTGTTGCTTGACCATATGCCTATCGATCTCAAGCTGCAATCCTGCCCCTTCAGCCTGTACTTCGCCTTTGCGGGGGGGGGGGTCATAGACCCTCTTTTGGGAGAAGACTGAGCCAAAGTAGGAATTGAGCACCTCTGCCTTTTCTTTGTCATCTGTTATCATTTTGCCATCCTTATTTAATAGCTGAACCACCATTTCTTTCCTCTGCCTTTTACTATGCATGTAGCTGAAGAAAGCCTTTTTGTTGCTTTTAGCATCCCTCGCTAACCTCAGCTCGTTCTCAGCTTTAGCCTTCCTGACGCCATCCCTGCAATTCTGTGCTACCTGCCTGTACTCTTCCTTTGTTGCTTGGCCTTCCCTCCACTTCCTATATGTGTCCTTTTTTGTTTTCAGGTCATCTCTAAGCTTTTTGTGAAGCCACATTGGCTTCTTTTGTTGTCTTCCAACTTTTCTTCTTGTTGGAATGGTTTGTAATCGTGCCTTGAGAATTTCCTTTTTTAAAAGCTCCCACCCATCTTGGACTCCATTTCTCATTAGAGTTGCTTGCCATGGGACCTTACTTATCATTGTTCTGAGTTTATGAAAATCAGCTTTCCTAAAATCCAGGGTACACGTTTGACTACACTTGGCTTTTGCTTAGAATCAATAACTCAATTATAACATTGTCACTTTCCCCCAGAGTTCCTGTAACTGCTACTTTCTCCACTAAATCATCTCTGTTGGTTAGGATCAAGTCAAGGATAGCCGATCCTCTAGTTCCTTCCTCTACTTTCTGTAGGAGGAAGTTATCCACCACACAAGTCAGGAATTTCCAGGAGGGGCCATGTTTTGCAGAATTTGTCTCCCAACAAATATTGGGGAAATTGAAGTCCCCTATTACTACTACATCATGCTTCCTTGAAACATTGGCTATTTGCTTTTCAAAAGTTTCATCCTCGTCTTCTCCTTGATTGGGTGGCCGGTAGTAGACTCCGACCACCAGGTTCCTTTTATTCTTTGCTCCATTTATTTTGATCCAGATGCTCTCGATGGGGCTACCAAGCTCATGCTCCTGTATTTCTGTGCAGAGATATGTATTTTTCACATACAGTGCAACCCCACCTCCCTTTCTGTTCCTCCTGTTCTTTTTGAACAAGTTATATCCTTCAATTGCTGTATTCCAGTCATGGGAGTCATCCCACCAACTCTCAGTTATAGCTATCAAGTCATAATTTCCCTCTTGTATTAAGAGTTCAAGTTTGTTCTGTTTGTTTCCCATTCTCTGGGCATTAGTATATAGACATCGAAGACCATGTCCTGCATAGTCTGGCTTTCTTCCTACATGTGTCTGAAAACTATTATTGGATGCTATTAGAGCTGTTCTCTCTATTGCGGTGCATGAGCGGTCCATTGTTACCCCCAACTTTACATCTCCCTCCCCCGTAGGATTCAGTTTAAAGCCCTCCTGATGATGTTCTTCATGCTGTGGCCAAACACATTCTTCCCAGCCCTTGTGAGGTGCAATCCATCCCTTGCCAACAGCCCATCTTCCAGGAAGTATCGCCCGTGGTCCCAGATTCCAAATCTCTTGCGCTGGCACCACCTTCGTAGCCTGTCATTCACCCAGAGTATTTTTCTTTCCCTTTCTAGCCCTCTTCTAACTACTGGAAGGATGGATGAGAAAACTACCTGGGCCCCAAAGTTCTTGAGTTTCCTTTCCAAAGCTTCAAAGTCTGATGTGATTTCTTCATAGCTCCGTTTGGCGGTATCATTTGTTCCCACATGGATGAGAAGAAAGGGATACCTGTCAGTGGGCTTTATGAGTACAGGCAACCTTTCAGTCACATCTCTAATCCATCCTCCTGGGAGACATCATACCCGGTGAGTCCACGGGTCTTCACGACATACTTGGGTCTTGATCCCATGCAGCAAAGAGTCTCCCACTACTACTACTCTTCTCTTCTTGTTGTTATAGGCCTGGGTTTCATCGCCTCTGCTTGACTGACCTTCAGCCTCTTGCTCACTCTCATGCAGGTTCCCCTGTAATTCTTCCTCTGCAGGCTGTCCTCCAGTCTCATCCTCAAGTACCTGGAATCAGTTCCACAGCTCCGCTGCTTCCACTGGTGCAGAGTGGCGTCTAGTTCTTCTTCTCCTAACTGTCACTCTTTTCCAAGGAGTATCCTCTACTCCATTTTTCTTCACCTCAGCATTTCCCACTTCTGCCTCAGCTTGCTGTTGCTCTTCAAGCTTCTGGTCTTCACCTTGCTGCTGTAGTTTCACCATTCTGTCCAAGAACTCTTCATGTTCTCTTATTCCCCGGAGGGTCAACAGTCGCCGCTCCAGTCCTCTTCTTTTTCTTCCAGCAGCGTGATCAACTTGCACTTGTTGCAGGTGTAGGCCATGTTGTTCTCAGGCAAGAAAACAAACACTGCACACACCTTGCAGGTCACCACCACTGGAGAGTCTTGTCCTTCCATAGCCTCTTTTCCCTTTTTGTGTCTAGCTTTCTGATTGTTCTAGACTAGCCTGTGCCTGCTCCTCTACTCACTAGAGGTTAAAAGCAGAGTCCCCCTGGTGTGGAAGTGTGTGTTACAAGACAAATAATTTTTTTAAAAATGTTAGGGGCTTCCCCCTTGACCTCCCCTGCCGAACTCCCCTGGCCAACTCTTGTTTGCTCTCCTTGTTCGCTCGCTCTCTGGGAGCTTGTTTGTTTCTGTAGTCCCTGGACCAGCTGGAGCAGCTTCCTCCGCTCTGCTCTGCTCAGCGGGAGGTGGGAAACAGACTGAAGCTTCCTGCCCTCAGCTGCTGGGAGTACTCAGGCCACCCCCCCAATTCAGTTGGAGCTCTCAGGAGCACCTGGTGAGCTCACAGCCACTCAGAAGGATAAAGGACAGCCCCCTGGGCTTCCTGCAGCCCACTTACCTCTTTGCCTCAGTCTCCTTTGTCTCCTTTGTCTCTTCTACCGCCTGGTGAGCTCACAGTCACACAGAAGGAAAAAGAACAGCCCCCTGGGCTTCCTGCAGCCCACTTACGTCTTTGCCTCTGTCTCCTTTGTCTCTTCTACCACTGCAACTCCCCTGGCCAACTCCTGTTTGCTCCCCCTGTCCGCTCGCTCTGTTCGCTCGCTCTCTGGGAGCTTGCCTGCTTCTGTAGACCTGGAGCAGCTGGAGCAGCTTCCTCTGCTCTGCTCTGCTCAGCTGGGAGGCGGGAAACAGTTTCAATTGCATATAAACTATATGGATTAGATCTATATTTAGTAATATTTAGAGTAGACCAACTGAAATCAACAGAATTTAAATTAGTCATTCTAAGCATGACTAAATTTGGATCCAACCCTATTTTTGTGCACAACAAGTACATCTAACAACTGCAGATGGCAAAGGGCCCATGTGAGGAGCCCCACATGTGCAGTGGAGCTTCTGAAGTTGCCTTCTGACTGCACAGCCTGTTGGACAAGTAACTCTCCAAATTCATGGGTTATTTATTTAGTTATTATTACATTTCTATACAGCCCAATAGTTGAAGCTGTCTGGGTGGTTCACAACAATTACTTTAAATAATCTCTAATGCAGCTGTCCAACAAGCTGCAGTCAGGAAAAGAGGAGGAGGAGGAGGAGGAAGAGGAGGAAGAGGAGGAGGAGGAGGAGGAAGAGGAGGAGGAGGAGGAAGAGGAGGAGGAGGAGGAGGAAGAGGAGGAGGAGGAGGAGGAGGAGGAAGAGGAAGAGGAGGAGGAAGAGGAGGAGGAGGAGGAGGAAGAGGAGGAGGAGGAGGAGGAGGAGGAGGAGGAAGAGGAGGAGGAGGAAGAGGAGGAGGAGGAGGAAGAGGAGGAGGAGGAGGAGGAGGAAGAGGAGGAGGAGGAGGAGGAAGAGGAGGAGGAGGAGGAGGAAGAGGAGGAGGAGGAGGAGGAGGAGGAGGAGGAGGAGGAGGAGGAGGAGGACTGCCCCAGTGCATCAACTTAAAGGACTTTTTGGATATTGCCCTAAGAAGCGGCTGAGAAAGCAATCGGCAAACTAAGTAAATGTATCCAAATGTATCCAAGTACATAATTCATTTCAGTCCCAGAATTTGAATTTTCAGGGACAGAATTCGAATTCTAGAAAAACACGAGCCGTCTTCACACATGCATCCTGTAAAAATGGCAGCAAATGTCAAATGGGACTGCGGAGCCACATTGTGCAAGGTACAGGTCGAACGATCCTGCTGGCACCACCACTGTCGTCCACACATTGTTCATGGGCATCTGCAAAGGAAACCCTTATGCGTGGACCTCTGTGTGCCTAGGATGTCCACATGTTCTGGGACTTTGCATAACAGGGTTTTCAGAATGTGTAGGAAGCCAAATGCCAGCCTTCCCCAACCTGGTGCCTTCCAGAGGTTTTGGACACATCTCCCATCATACTTGGCTAACATGGCCAATGGTTGGGAATGATGGGAGATATAGTCCAAAACACCTGGAGGGCACTAGGCTGCGGAAGGCTGGCCTACTTAGAAAGGTCTACATGCACTGTAGATCAAGAGGAAGTCCTGGGGAAGCACTACCAGGTTTGGTTTCCTTTGGAGAGAGAGTGGGGGAGAGCGAGCACTGGAGACCTGAGTTGTTATAACCACTTTGTTTATAAATATACAAGTGGAGCATTGTGGAAAGAATCCTAAAGCAGGAGGAAGAAGTGATAGGAAACACGCAAAGGTCACAAATGAGAGATGATGTCATTTGGACTTTGCCCCACGGCCCCCACTCCATAAAATGCCACGAATGAGACAGGGTGATTGTACAATAAAAATCTGGTCTGGAAGCACCACCTCTTTCTTCATTCTGCCACTGTCCCTTCCCCAGACTCAGATGGATGCCATATTTCCAAGGCTGGAAATAGATCCCAGGACCATCCAGCTCTTGTTTTTTTGTTTACCTCTCACCATTTTCTTACATCTCCTAGCCTATCTGTCAGCCAAATCCTAAGACAGGCCCTATCGAGACAGCCAAATGCACAACACACGATCCTCACTGAGACAGTCGAATGCACAGCATGATGCAAGACAGTGAAAAGTGGGAGAGAAGAAAATGAGAAAGAGATGCTATATAAATGGGTGAGCTTGTTGCTGCATTGCTGTTTTTTTAATAGCTGCTTTTATTGTTTTTACTGCTGATTTGTTTTTTTACTGTTGCTATGATTTTATTGGTTTTACTTCTTTTGTGGATTTTAAAATTTGGCTATAAGCTACTTCAGGAACCAAGACTGAGAAGTGGGATATAAATATGTTAAACAAACAAATTGGTGCACATGGGTTTTTTGGTGTGTCACCACTTAAGGCAGATTACAAATATGGAGGGGGGAGGGGAACTTGCAAGAAAGTGAGGGAGCACTTAACCTTTCCCCTGATCACCAATTTGCCCCTCCAAATGCCCCCCCCCCTGATGGTTTTATTCATTGTTTATCTGGCTGGACTGTTTGGGCGGGTGGTCTGGAACCCAGTTTTGCTGGGAAGAGAGCATGCAGGGAGAGTTATCCCTGTGCACCCTGTTTCCCTGCAGAATCGGACCCACTGAGGCAGGGTGTGTGCGTGTGCAAGATTGCTTGATTGCTGAGAGGGCAGCAGGGAAAAAGCAATCCTGATCACTCCAGACAGGCGATTAAAGCCTCTCTTCCCTCTCCCTTAGCAATCCTGTGTGTGTCTATATTGTATATGTGACTGTGTGTGTGTGTATTTTGGGTGTGGATGATGTGTGAATGTGCGTGTGTGAATATGCCCCACCGTTTGTGCTGCCTCAACCACATGGGCAGAACCCCATCCACTTGGGTGGCCCCCGAAGGGTTCTGCCTGGCCCATGTGGTCCCCCAACCCAAAAAGGTTGCCCACCCCTAGTTTAAGGCTTCTGTAGCAGGGAGAAGTTCATTGCCTCCAAACTTGCCTCCTTTCCTGGGGCACTTCCTGTGATCTAGCTCCCTAGCCTTTCCTCTGCGGTGGGTGGGTGCAATCAGTTCATCACAAAGTGTTTCTGGACACCCGAAGAACCTGGGCATGAGGACAATCTAATTAAGCAAACAGCAAGAGAGGAAGGCACGTACGTGTCACAAAACAGAAGAGAAAAAGCATTCTCAGGTGCCTGATGGTGATGGTGATGGTGATTCTGCTGCTCAAAGCTTTTCGGAAATTTCCTTCCTCGGGGGCCCTCTTATCTTTCTTCCGATGTATCGAAAAGAATCCTTCCAATATTTCTTCTATCCTGAAATGCATTTTAAAATAGAAGGAACATTGGAAAGGTTCTTTTCTGTACATCTGAAGAAAGATAAAAGGGCCACTGAGGAAGGAAATTTCCAAACGTGCTGGGCAGAATAATAATTAAAAAGAAATCAGGCACCTGAGAACTCTTTTTCTCTCCTGTTTCCTGACCATCTAATTAAGCATCATCATGCCATCAAGGAAGTATCCCACATAATGAACATCTTTACTATATTTCTGAATCATTTGTAACTGGAAAGCAGACTCCACTAAGGAGATTTCTCTATTGTGGCCATTTACGCATCACCAAAAAAGAGGACAGAAGAGGGCACTGACTTCCATAAAATGTACATGTGCTCATTTTTATATAGATCCAAAGTTAGAAATGACTACTAGAATTCAAATAGAAATACAGCACATCTCTCCACAGCAGGGAAAACAGTGATGAGGTGAGCTGTTTGCTTGTTCAGTGCTTACCCGTGTGGCAGCGTCAAGGCTCCCTCTTCTTATGGGTCAAGTCCTTTATTTTTAGACCAGACTTGGACTGAACAGCTGTTCAAATCGGGGAGAGCTTCAAATAGAGGAATGTCCTCTGACAGCCCTTTAAAGAGAGGACTGCCCCCTGTAAAGCAGCAGGACACTCCCTCCGCATTCAAGCATTCACTGTATTCGGGAGCTCCATTTTTGGCTTCCCTCTTTTCTCCCAGGAGAAGGTATAGGTACAGACGGCTTGTTTTACCACCACCACAGGCTCTTCATCAGAGCAGCAGCGTCAGCGTACATCAGATAAACCCTGCATCAAAGCGGTTCTTTGTGCTTGTTGCGGCAGTCCACCTGAAGGCAGCGCACAATAAGGCCTGCGGTAAGGCCAGCTCTGTGTGGCGCCTCTTCTCTTGTTCCTTGTTTTCCTCCTTCAAAGCAGGGTATCGGGGCTTCGCTTTTGAACCTGATCCTGTTCTGCCGTAGCTACTACACTTGTTGTACACGACATTAAGGCATCCCCCTGAATAATGCCTCATTGGCAGAAAATAACTGTTTGGAGCCACAATCCACCAGGACATTCTCCTATTCTTAAAGAAAAATCAGAGTTCCATGCTGTTCCCCCATTGGAAATGAGCCCACATGCTTATTGCCCCTGAAGGGATTGTATACTGCAAGCAGCACCTCCAGGGGGCAGATAGCTGGCAGGGGCATTTTGGTGTGGGGTCCCAATCCGGATCAGGGCTGCCATCCGAATTGGGTCCCTCCCTGTGCATCTAATTTTCCTTCAAAATAAAAGTGGCCTATCGGAGCAAGCTTAAAAAAAGAGAGTGTTTTAAACATAACATGATTTGGTCCTGGGGTCTTTTCAGACCTTTCCTCCACATGCAGACTGATTGCGTGGTGGAGAGAGCAGGATTCCACCACTCCCCTGCCCCTGAGACTGCCACAACCCCCTGGCCTTGCCCCCAACCACTGCTTGTGCAGCTGAAGATTTGAAAAAGAGTGTCTATGTGTGTACTCTTTATGTTTAGGAACCTTGATTGTCTGCAGTGCCTACATGTATACCGCTGTATGTGTATAGGCAACACTTTTTCAGACCTTTGGATTTATGCACAGAGGGGTGGGGCTAATGAGTTGCAGTTATATTGTGGGTGGGACATAGGACCATAAGATGTGGTTCCTTTCCCCTTCCACACGCTGACCTGGTTCACATGATCACTGCAGCCTACTGTGGCTTATTTAAGCCATGGTGGGTTGTGCCGCCCATGGGCACCAAATAGCAAGTTTATGCGCCTAGCAAGTTTATGCGCCCGCTGTGAGTTCTTGTGTCATCCAAATCCAGCAGGAGTGGCTTGTTGTGGTGGTTAACAAACCACCCCCAACTCTAAAACAGGCCATGGGTTCTGGGTTCAGATGTCACGAGAAGCTGCACCTGGCAAGGGTAATTAGGGAAATGAGATGGCACCCAATCAGCACATGTGGTGGTGATTAAAAGACACCATGGCTTATTAACCACCCTCATGCTGTACAAACCAGGCCATTCACTCTACACATAGAGAAAATGGTCACACCACACACCAACCCACACCCAGTGGTTGAGTGTGGGCTGTTGTTGAACTGTGGGTTGTTGGTGAATTGTGGGTTGTTTGTTGAAACGTAGATTAGCATGTCTGAACCCAGGACTTGTTCCACAGGGTGGCTTGTTAACCATGCAGTGTGGCTCATTAACCACACTGAACAACCCCAACAACAAACTATGGGTTCTCAGGTGGCTTGTTGGATAAAAATATATCCTGAGAAAATATCCTGGGTTCAAACAACACCAACCCATGGTTCAGCAGCAACCCACACTCAACCATTTAGTGTGGGTTAGCATGTTGTGTGAACCCAGTCAGTGTGTGAAGTGACTCTAGTCATGATATCAGAGTTGTGCTAACCTTTACTCTGCTTCTGTGTCAAATGCAGTGTATCTTCACAGCCAACCCTGTGGGGTAGGACAGGCTGTAAGACACCCTTTGTCTATTTTCCTCAGGCTGCCACCACCTGCATATTAGTAACTTTTATTGAATATTAATATTTAATAACTCTTAATCTCTTATTGAATATTAATATTTAATCATTCATAACCTTGATACATGGGCATCCAGGCTTACGGTTTTATATATGGAGAAGGCTATGCAGACCTGTCTTTGGACTCTTTAGCAACCAGGTTAGCATGTTTGCCAAGCAGTCCAGCACATGAGTAGTAAGGGCCAACTCCAGGCTAGGCAAGACAATCAACTCAACTCTGGTTTCCAATCCACCACATTTATTAAAGAACGAAGCAGTGAGAAGTGACTGTTTCTATCAGAAATAGTCATCAGTTGCTTTTAAAATAAAATGAAACATCAAACTAGTTCACTAAACCTTACTTCTCAGGATTCTAGGAGTAACCCACCAAAACAGCGTAAAGGTAGGAGAAAACAGCTCCAAGTCTGGCTTGGTCTCATCTTCCCTCTTTGCCACCTGTCGGACACAAAGGAAAATCTTGAAGACCCAAAGTATCCCTTCTGGGCAGTTCTCAGGGAAGGAGACTCAAACTGACCGATCCATAGTTGGGGAGGACCTGGTCACGCATCCTCCAGACAATTTCTGTGATCCTGAGTCAGCCTGAAATGGGTCTACAAATGTATATTTTGGTGTTTCCATCACATGTTCTTTGTTTAAAGATCTCTCCCCCGCCCCCGAAAAAATGGTGAGTGTGTTCGGTGGTTCATCACACCTTCCCAGAGGGATTTAAAGGATGGGGTAAAGGGAGTACACCTTGACACACAAGCCTGATAGCATCTTGTGTGCAGGGTCCGTTCGTGACAGTCACAGCCATGCCCCCTTCTAAGATTATACAACCTTGACAGCTACATAGCCTTCAGCTGGGATCCTGAAACAGTGCAGCTTAGAGTAAGGCAATGGTATTTCAATTGGACATCTGAGAAAAAATGCAGGGGTGTTAAAAACTTTTTCACCCACTCACTCATTCAAACACAGACATTTTAGGTTTTCAAAATATGATTCCAACTCATTGGAAGCTTCTCTCTCTCAACACAGACCTCATGGACAGATCCCTTCTCATTTAAACAGCCCCCTTGCACACTCCCTTAGCACCCCAACATTACCCATTAGCCTTCCCTAAGCACCTTCATTTTATCTCCCCCCTCCGCCTCCAATAGAAACATCCATGCACCCAGCTGGATTGAACTACACACACACACACACACACACACACACACACACAGAGTGGTGTAGTGGTAAATTTGGAAATGCAGGAGTTCATTGTGACAGTCTCCAAGGGCAGTCCAAAAATTTCAGGCAGCTGTGTCGCTCCATATCAACAAACCGGTTCTAGGAGTTTTCATCTCCACCAGGAGCATGTCTTTGGTACAGCGAATAGGTCTTAATTGCCCATTCCAGACCAAGTCATCCCAAATACTTTGCATTCCAACATGGAATAATATATGGTTGCTTGGAAAATTCATTCCCCCCACAGCTACAGTGAGGATCGCAGCTAAGCTGAGAGGGAACAGGGAATTCTGAGGGGGGTGGCAGATGACATCAGAGTCCCTGCTAATGAAAAAGTTCCAGGGCTGCATCCCTGTGAGCCCTGCCTCCACTACACCACTGATTCACAGATTGCACATAACTTCACTGCTGCCCAAAATGTCATGTAAAACCATGTAACCATACCCTTGGGGGTGAAAGGGTCCCTGAAGTTTGAATGGAGGAAAGTTACCAAAAAGAACATGCAGAGTCACCCCACCCCCAAAAGAGGCTGAATCATCATCATCATCAACATCTTCATCATCCCACAGGTGTGTGTGCCTACAAAGCTGACTGTGGAACATGAACAACAACATGCTACATTTAGGGAAAACACTGGACAAAGGAACTTCTAAGATAAGCTCCAAACATGAGGCAATGGTCATACAATTCAGGAAGTTTACCAGCAGATGAAGTGAGAGTGCATGCTTCTAAAAGAAAGGCAATTTTCCAAAAGCGATAAGATGAGCCCAATTAATGTACAACCAAGGCACATAGTCAAAGGACATGTTTTTTCCACATTGTGCAAAGACTTGGGTAAGAGTATTTAAGATACACCAACATCAGCAGAACTCTGAGGAAAACATGGATGCCAAAGAAGCAGCTACCCTTCACCTTCTGCTTTGGAGTATATGACCTGGGTTGGCCACCAGGTTCAGTTGCACCAACACTGGTAATTACTTGAGTGCATGTGACAAGTGGGCATGGATTAAATTTAACTGCATTTTATCGAAATAACAGGGTTCTAAAAAATTACATTTAGGTTTTGAGTCTCAGTTTGTGTCTTATCCCATAATCCCATATGATTACAGGATTAATATAAAGAACTAGCCAGAGAGCTTTGGCTATTGGGCAGTATAGAAATAAATAAATAAATAAATAAATAAATAAATAAATATTATGGGTTTCCTATCAGAGCTCCATGAGTAGGGCTATCAGTGTGGGTTGCCTTGAGGCAATACATGGCCAGAGCCTTGGACTTGACAAAACAGCATGAATAGCCCAGCCATGTCTTCTAATTGAAACTAATTGTTAGACCATTTCCCTTTGCCTTGACTTGGATTCCAATATTGGGGCAAGCCAGAGTGATGTAACCTCAGCAACTGCTTGCTCAGTTGTTTTGGATTCTTTTCAGCTTGTGGATCTTGAGGGTGTGGACAGGTCATCTGGAGCAGTGGGAGCCACCACCTGTGTGCTCAAGCCTTGCCCTGCTTGGCTGACTCAATCGGCAAAAGTGGGACTGTTGCCGTGGCTAAGGGAAGTGCTGAATGCCTCTTTGCAGGATGGGTTTTTTCCCCTCTTGCTTAAAAAATAAGACCTTTATTAAAGAAACCTTCCCTTGACCCAGGAGATCTATCTAACTATAGGCCAGACTCAAATGTACCATCCTTGGCTAAGGTGATTGAGAAGGTGGTGGTGTTGCAACTCCAGATGTATCTGGATGAAACTGGTTATCTGGACCCATTTCAATCAGGCTTTCAGCAAGGATATGGGACTAAGACTGCTTCCGTCACCTTGGTGGATCACCTACACTGGCAGCTGGATGGGAGTGGGGATTCTCTTGAGCAGCTTTCAATACCACTGACCATGGTATCCTTTTGGACCTCCTGGCAGGGCTGGGCCTTGGGGATGCAGTGGTTCCGGCCCTTTCTGTTGGGCTGTGTCCAGAAGGTGGTGCTGGGGATTACTGTTTGACTTCATAAATATTGGACTGCGGTGTCCCACATGATTCTATCTTGTTCCCCATATTCTTTAATATTTACATGAAACATAACTTTTCTTCATAGCGGAGTTGTTCCAGTCCCATTTTGGTTGCCCACTCACAGCTAAGGATGTTGTTTTCCAGGTATCTGTGAAGGAAGCCAAGGGCTTCCAGACAGCTGAGAACCAGACAGCTGAGTCTGGCCTCTGTAGGCATCTTAGGGTGGTGACTGTTTCCCTGGAGATCTGATGTGGGAGCAGTAGACTTTGGCTGCCTGTTGAAGCTGTGTACCTCCACCTGTGCTCAGCATCAGTGCTGGCTTCAGGTTTTTGAGGGCCTTTGGGCAAGACAGTGGGCCTCCTCCATCCATAAGTCTACCTTCCCACCACTATAGTTAGTAGCTCATGGTTATTGCTCATCCTCATCCTCTTTCTCATCATTGATACCACCTCCTTCCTTGGCAGGCAGAGACCCAGTGAGCACGTAGGCCGTGGCATTTATGGCTCTTCCTTCTCCTCACTTCTCCTCACAGGCAGAGAGCATGTGATGCAGGTGAACAAGCAGGTAACAGTGATGAAGAGGAGGAGCAATTCCAAGGGGCTCTTGCCAGTGGGCTCCTGCTGGGGTCTAGTCCCTCAGCAGGTGCCCGGCCACGCCTACCCTTGACGCCAGCCCCGCTCAGCCTGTGCGTTTGTAAATAAATGCAAAATGACAAAATGCCAATAAGCCTCCAGGCTTCCTCCTTCAAAAGGAAACCAAACTTGGGGAAACACTGAACCCCTGGAACTCTCGCTGTTCAGAGAAGCAGAGTGAGCATAATGGTATTTCCGGCTGGTTATGCAGCCAGCAAGGTCCAGCCTCGGCTTTGTGTACCCTTCTCCTGGGGCTTGTCCCCTTTCACCTCTGCTCTCTCTTAAGCCTGTTTTTAATCCATCAGTTTAATCCACTTTGGTCCAGGTTATTCATTTTCTTAAAGCTCTTATAAAGTAAACTGTAAAAACCCTCCTGAAACACCTAATTAAATTATGCACACCAGGCACCTTTATATCAGCTGATTTTAAATCCTACCAAAAATGTTAATATACCCAAAGAGCGTGCACACACTGTATTCTCCGTTATGCTGCTTTGCCTCCCTCTTGTTCGGTTATTGTGCCTGTTCAAGCCTTGTGATAATCTCTTCTAAATTACACTTTTTAATCAGGTTCCCAAGTGGAGCAAAGCAAGCACCACAGCCCTGACTGGCAGCAAATTTGACGGTATCCAATGCAAGGCCAGGCCCTTATAACAAAAGGGGTTGTGCAAACAGAGGACTCGTATGGGGTTGTACAAATGGAGGACTCTTGGGCGGCAGCCCCTTGCAGGGTTTCTGTTATGGGCAGACCATCCAGGGGTCAGGTCAGTGCCGGCTCCAGGTTTTTAAGGGCCTTTGGGGAAGTCTCCCTCAATGGGACCTCTCCCTTCCTGAGTCAGCCTCCTCAGCACTGTCGTCACCAGCTGCTACTGCTCCCAATGACAGTGGCAGTCGAAGTGCAGGGGGGACGGCAAACTGCCCCACGGAGGAACCCACCCACCCCTGCAAAAAACCCAAACCCCGTTAACGTCAACGTCACTTGCAACTGCACGTTGCAATGCTTCCAAGTCCTGTCATGTCAGTCTGTGTCTCTGGCCATCCGAATCCTCCCAAAGCCTAGCTGTGGCTTTGGGCTGCGAACTGAGCACACATGCCAGTTGCGCATGCTCTAATCATTCCCCTGTGTAGGGCGCCTTCAGGAAACAATCCCCTACAACCTTGAATGAATAATTAAAGACACCCTCTCTGCCTATGGAGGAGCAGGAGGAGGAGCCACTGAGCCTTTGAGGCTGCTGGGCATCACTGCAGGGAGCCCTGAGTGGCTGGACACCGATCAGCACAGCAGACCACCAGGACGGCACAATCGTTTCTTTAAAACCATCCTGCAGCTACACAGCAGTAGTAGATCATCTGGTCTGCTAGCTGCAGAGCAAGAATGTGGCTGACGGGGGCACAGAGAGAGGAGCGGAGCACCATGAGACCGAGGGATATATTTTGTGAAGTTCCGTTATTTTTAGGAGGCGGAGGAGAAGAGTTTGTGAGTGAGTTAGGAAGTGTGTGTGTGTGACTGTATCAGACAGACAGACAGACAGACATGCCCTTATTTCTTTCTACATTGTGTTTGCACTGCGTTCTTTTTTTCTTCTACCTACCACCAGTAGTATATATGCAAGCTGGATTTTTGTTTTGTACTGCTTCTCACCGCTGTTACTTTGCATGCAGGTTTGGGGATGCCTTTTGGTGGATATACAAAGGGTGGATTCTTTGATGTTCTGAGAATGTGCTGCTGTGTTCTAAGGGCTGCTTTCGTGTGTGATTTTGTGGAATTATTATTATTATTATTATTATTGATGGTGGTGGTGATGATGATGATGACGATGATGTGCAGTTGTGTGGATTCCCCCCTCCCACTCATGATCTTAAAGTCACTTGATAGTACAATTGTAGTTGCTGCTGGAGCAGGACAGTGTGGATCTAAAGAAGTGCTTTTGTGTGGGCTGTGTTCCCACTCCCCAGACACTTGGCACTCATGATTTTAAAATTACTTGATTAAGTTTCAAATGTGCAGCGTGGGTTGTTGCAGGAACAGAACAAGGTGGCTCCAAAGGAGTACTTCTGTGTGGATTATTATTACTGTTGTTGTTCTCATTGTTACAATATGCAAAAGGAGGGAGTTTGGGATGTTCTGAGAACTTACTGCTGTGTTCCAAGGGTTGCTTTTCTCTGAGACCTGGGAATATTGTTGTTATTGATATTAATGCCGATGTCTGACCAGGTAGATTCTCCCCTCCCATTCATGATCTTAAAGCCACTTCATTTTCTGTGCAATGTGAGTTGCTGCTGGAGCAGAAGAATGTGCATTTAATCCCCCCCCCCATTTGTACTGTATATAAACCTGAAAAAACCCATAATACTCCATTTATCTGAGTGGGGCTGTAGTCCATGAAAGCTTATGCCAAAATAAATCTGTTAGACTTTAAGGTGCCACAAGACTCTCCTTTGTTTTTGCTGTTAATAAAGTTTCTTTGAGTTGATGTTCATGCAGAAGCGGGAGGCATATGGGTGGGGCATATGAGAAGCAAGAGGATGTTTTTCAAATGTTTAATGTTTAATATGAGTTCTAAGAGTTGGTACCAGTCTTCAGGCTTCCTCCCAGAGTCTCTATAAGATAAATATCCTAATGGGGTACTTGATGCATCTTGTCTCCACTGCACATGCATGTAAATGAGTGTACAAGGTAATGCAATGCACAGATGGGAATTTTACATTCTAGGGAGGTGTATTATGAATATAGTGTAAGACAATTATGTTCTTCTAGCATAGAATTATTTACTTTATTTTATACTATTTGTGTTTTGCCTTTCTTCCAAGAACTAAAGATCTCCTCATTTTCACCCTCACAATAATCCTGTGAGGTAAGTTAGGCTGAGAGGTAGTGACTGGCCCAGCAAGAAATTAGAGGCATTTGCTGGTTCTTCTCTGGCACCAAAATGTCCTTGGCCAGCCCTGACTGTATATGTGTGTGTCCTGTTTGGCTGTTGTGTCTGAGTCAGTCTGTGTCCCTTTTGTTCTTGTGTGTGCACCCGTGTGCTTCAATGTGTGTTTGTTTTCTGTGTCTGTGTGCTGTATGCTGAAAAGGGGAAACTTGTGTTTGTATTTAAATTCTCCACTTTGGAAGAGATCTTAGTCTTTTGCTTCCAGAAATTCATGGAAGATTTTTCCACTAAAACATGTTTTTGCACTATTATTTTTCATTGTTGACTGTATATGTGTGTGTATGCACAAATGTCATGTGTGAGTTCAGTATTGGGGGCCGAATAGGGGGCCCATTACAGATGGCTAGCCCTGGGACCCATCACGGACTTGATCTGTCCCTGGTTGTGTGGCTGTGTGTGCAGTGTGTCTGTGTGTGTGTCTCTGAGGATATCGTCATGGGATATCATAATCAGTAGCAGCATGATTTTGTGTGAATTCTTCCTCCTCCCTCCCCCCACGCACTGTGCACTTATGATCTTAAAGTCACGTGATTCTCTGTGGAGTGGAGTTGTTGCTGGAACAGGAGAATATGGGTCCAAAGGAGTGCTTCTGTGTGGCTGTGTGCCTCTGTTTTCCCTTTCTGTTGTATGGGTTGTTGGCTGTTGGGGTTCAAAAGACTGCTCCGTCTCCAGTGACCCAGGCTGATGACTCCACCTCTGGTGACCCCCTTGGCTCAGCTTCCAGTGACCTGCCATCAGCCTCACCAGTCATATTGGCCACCAGCTGCTACTTACTATTACTCCTCCTCTTTCTCATCACTGCTGCCACTTGTTTGCTTGACAGGCAGAGAGCCAGTGAGCACGTAGGCAGTGGCATCTCGTGCTCCTCCCTCTCCCCAGCACCATTGTCTGGGCCAGAGTGAGGGGCAGGTAACCAAGAGGTTGCAATGATGAAGATGAGGAGCAAGTCCAGGGGCCCCATGTCAGTGGGTCCCTGCTGGGATGTGGCCCCTCAGCACGTGCCCACCATGTCTGCCCTTGATGCCAGCCCTGGTTAGGGTCAAGGACAGGCTTTGTTGTCTCTAATAGCGCAGTGCTCTGTTTTCCCCCCATAAAAGTGGATTGCAAACATTCACTTACATGGGAGATAGCGAAGGGAGTGGGGTGGAGACATAACCTGTTGTATTGGCCCCAGGAGCATAACCAAGTCACCTGTAGTGTTAGAGGGCCCTAGAGTTCCATAATGCCTTGCTTAAGTTCATTATTAATGCAATTCCCTTGCTAGTAAGCCTCAGAGCATGCAAAGATGAGTCAAAGGGCCAATAGTGCAGCCTAGCACATTCCATACTAATGAGTGAATCAAGATCTGCCTGGGAAGTGAGGTTTGTTTACAAGTGGCTGTGCTGGGAACCAAGCACTGTGAGTCTAACCAAGAGCCCACCACCTCCCTAGGTAATTGGTTCCATTGTCGTATTGCTCTGACAGTCAGGAAGTTTTTCCTGATGTTCAGCCGGAATCTGGCTTCCTGTAACTTGAGCCCATTATTCCGTGTCCTGCACTCTGGGATGATCAAGAAGGGATCCTGGCCTTCTTCTCTGTGACAACCTTTCAAGTACTTGAAAAGCGCTATCATATCTCCCCTCAGTCTTCTCTTCTCAAGGCTAAACATGTCCAGTTGTTTCAGTCTCTCTTCATAGGGCTTTGTTTCCAGTGCCCTGATCATCTTTGTTGCCCTCCTCTGAACCCTCTCCAGTTTGTCTGCATCCTTCTTAAAGTGTGGTGCCCAGAACTGGACACAGTACTCTGGATGAGGCCTAACCAGTGCTGAGTAGAGGGGAACTAGTACTTCCCGAGATTTGGAAGCTATGCTTCTCTTAATGCAGCCCAAAAGAGCATTTGCCTTTTTTGCAGCCACATCACATTGTTGGCTCATATTCAGCTTGTGATGGACAACAATTCCAAGATCTTTCTCGCTTGTAGTGTTGTTGAGCCATGTATCCCCCATCTTGTAAGTGTGCATTTGGTTTCTTTTTCCTAGGTGCAGAACTTGGCATTTATCCCTATTAAATGTCATTCTGTTGTTTTCTGCCCAGCGCTCCAGTCTATCCAGATCACTTTGAATTTTGTTTCTGTCTTCCAAAGTATTAGCTATCCCACCCAATTTTGTGTCATCTGCAAATCTGATCAGCATTCCCTGCACCTCCTCCTCCAAGTCATTAAAAAAAAGTTGAAGAGCACTGGGCCCAGGACTGAGCCCTGCGGTACCCCACTTGTTACCTCTCCCCAGTTTGAGAAGGTCCCATTGATAAACACTCTTTGAGTCCGATTCTGTAGCCGACTGTGGATCCACCGGATCATTGTTTCATCTAGCCCACTTTGAGCTAGGTTGCTCATCAGGATATCATGGGGCACTTTGTCGAAAGCTTTGATGAAGTCGAGGTATATTATGTCTACAGCATTCCCACGGTCTACAAGGGAGGTTACTTGATTAAAAAATGAGATCAGATTCGTCTGGCAGGACTTGTTTTTGACAAATCCATGTTGGCTTCGAGTAATCACAGCATTGTTTTCAAGGTGCTTACAGATGGATTGCTTTATCATCTGCTCCAGAATTTTCCCAGGGATTGATGTCAGACTGACTGGTCTGTAGTTCCCAGGTTCCTCCTTTTTACCCTTTTTGAAGATAGGGACAACATTAGCCCTCCTCCAGTCACCTGGCACTTCACCCGTCCTCCATGATTTCTCAAAGAGAATAGACAGCGGTTCTGAGAGTTCTTCTGCTAGTTACTTTATTACTCTAGGATGCAGTTTATCTGGCCCTGGAGATTTGAACTCATTCAAAGTAATTAGGTGTTCCTTGACCATATGCCTATTAATCTCAAGCTGCAATCCTGCCCCTTCAGCCTGTACTTCGCCTTTGCCAGGGGGGTCATAGACCTCTTTTGGGAGAAGACTGAGCCAAAGTAGGAATTGAGCACCTCTGCCTTTTCTTTGTCATCTGTTATCGTTTTGCCATCCTTATTTTATAGCTGAACAACCACTTTTTTCCTCTGCCTTTTACTATGCACGTAGCTGAAGAAAGCCTTTTGGTTGTTTTTAGCATCCCTCACTAATCTCAGCTCGTTCTCAGCTTTAGCCTTCCTGATGCCATCCCTGCAATTCTGTGCTACCTGCCTGTACTCTTCCTTTGTTACTTGGCCTTCTTTCCACTTCCTACATGTGTCCTTTTTTGTTTTCAGGTCATCCCTAAGCTTTTTGTGAAGCCACATTGGCTTCTTCTGTTGTCTTCCACCTTTTCTTCTTGTTGGAATTGTTTGTGATTGTGCCTTGAGAATTTCCTTTTTTAAAAACTCCCACCCATCTTGGACTCCTTTGCTCGTTAGCGTCGCTTGCCATGGGAACTTACTGATCATTGTTCTGAGTTTATTAAAATCAGCTTTCCTAAAATCCATGGTATGCGTTTGACTACACTTGGCTTTTGCTTCCCTTAGAACCAAGAACTCAAGTATAACATGGTCGCTTTCCACCAGAGTTCCTGTAACTGCTACTCTATCCACTAAGTCATCTCTGTTGGTTAGGATCAAGTCAAGGATAGCCGATCCTCTAGTTCCTTCCTCTACTTTCTGTAGGAGGAAGTTATCTACCACACAAGTCAGGAATTTCCTGGAGGGCCCATGGTGGGCTTTCCCATACAGGAGGCATTCAAGACAAGGCTGGACAGCCATCTGTCAGGGATGCTCTGACTTGGATTCCTGCACTGAGCAGGGGGTTGGACTCGATGGCCTTGTAGGCCCCTTCCAGCCCTACTATTTTATGATTCTATGCTGGGAATGAATGCTAGGGGGCGCTTGCTGCTGTTATGCTGCCTCATTACTAGCATGTATGTTATACAACCCATTGTACCCCATGGCTCTGGGTTCAGAGAAGCTGACTGATCCAACCACTGGGTATGCCTGTGTGCTGACTGTACTCAATAAAGTACTCCTTGTAAGTAAACCTGGGTCTGATTTATCACTATCTTGGCACCTCTAAATTAAGAGGTCGAAGCCCACAGCCAGGGCAATACACCTGTTCCTGTTGATCCTGGTGACATCAGAGGGAGGAGGATCCTGACAGAGCTGGTCTTTCAGCAGGGTTGACGAAATGGTCCCGCTTCCCATCTCATCTCCCTCTGCTGCAGCCTGATGGAATGGAATTTAAAAGCAGGGATGGGGAATCTGTATCTCTCTCGATGCCATGGACTCGAGCTACCATCAGCCAGTGGGCCTGGCCAATGGTCAGGGCTGATGGGAGTTGTCACCCAACAACATTGGGAGGGCCACAGCTTCCCCCAAAGGGTCAAATGACAGGTGATGCAGGAGAGTGGATATCCCAATATCCTTGTTCTTTTGCTAAGGGGAGCTGCAGGGGGACAGATTTGGGTTGGGACCGAGGGAAAGGTCCAGCTCACACCCTGAAAGTGCTGTTAGTCCTGGAGCAGAAAACACACAAGACACAACAGGAGTACTTTGGTCCATCCTAAGTCTACTGCCAGTCAATGTCACTGGAGTTCTAGCATGCTGAGGGAGGGAGCAACACTTCTCGGCATGCATTATTCCACAGCATGCATAATTTTACAAACCTCTGCCACATCTGCCTTTTGTCTAAGCTGAAAAGCCCCGAATGCTTTAGCCTCTCCTGGTGAGAAAAGGGCAGCATTAGCCGCAGTGGAGCAACCTAATCTCCAATAGGGATAATGCTGCACTGACACTGTATGGCCGAGGTCAATCCAGATGATATATACAGGGGCTGCTGCAAGTGGGGTCCTCCTTGGATCTTGCAGGGGCTGGAGGGAAGCACTGGCACAGCCTTGCGGAAGGCTTCTTTTGTGCCCTCACTGGTGCTGTGCAATGCTTCTCTGATATTAATACAGCTCCACAGTTTTACTCCCACTGACTGAGTTAGTAGCGCATCAGACAAGCTAGAGGGCGCTATGGCCTTTGATAGTTTGCACAGCAAACTTTCCTGAGCAAAGACTTTGGCAAAAGTGCACTGTTGTGTTTTAAACCAAATTAAAAGGGATTTTTAATTTGTGGTGGCTACTAGGAGGAGGGCTTTTTCTGTTGTGGCACCCCGGCTCTGGAATGAGCTCCCTAGTGAGGTTTGCCTGGCGCCTACATTGTACTCCTTTCGGCGCCAGGTGAAGACCTTTTTATTTTCCCAGGCTTTTTTGCTTTCTAAATTTTTATCTTTGCTGTTTTAAATCTGTATTTTAAATTCCTGTACTGCTGCTAGGTTTTATTGTGGTTGTATTGTTATATTGTGGTTTTAATGTTCTATATATTTTAAATTGTTTTATTGTGTGTTGTTTGGTTTTAATTTTTGTGAACCGCCCAGAGAGCTTCGGCTATTGGGCGGTATAGAAATGAAATAAATAAATAAATAAATAAATAAATAAGCTATTTTTCTATTTTCCTGTCTATAGTATAGTTACAGGCTGCAGTGTCTGGTGTTTCTCATGAAACACCCAGATAATACCGAACCTACCAATATATCAATAAAATTGGCGGAACTCAATCTTCAGATTCTCAACAGTGATGCAGAAAAGAACAGACAGTTCTACAAGCTAGTACTGCATAGTGTTATGTGCCCAGGGCTGCTTTTTCTTTTCTTCGTTCCTTCTTCTTTTCTGGTGTGCCACAACTTCCTAAAAGCTTGGTGTTGTTCAGCACCTGCAAATATGTTCTTCAGGCTTAAATCTTAGAAATACATTTCTAATAAATTTCTAAATTTTTAAATTGCTTTTAGAACATTTTAGTTGTTTTAACATGGTGTTTTATTCTTTTAACTTTGTTGTTCACCACTCCAAAATCTTTTGATGTGGAGCGGTATATAAATATTGCAAATAAATAAATTAATTAATACATCCGACACTGACAAAAAAGCAACAGTAAGGGGGCTTTTAGGAGCAACGGCACTGTCACAAGTAGTGAGCAAGCTTTTGAGTTCTCCAGAATTCTTCCTCAAGCTGGATGTTGAGCAAAACAGCCAGGCTGGAGGAGAAAAAGAACTGGGCATGCTGGCAGGGCTGCAAAGCAGTTTGTAACCATCTGAAGACGGAGTGCAGGAAGAGTTGTATGGATGTAGGATGCAATCCTGTTCCCAAGGTATGCCAGCTAAGGGGTTGTAGAATATGACAGAAGCCTTGCTACAGTGGCAGAACTGGGATGCATATCGACCATGGGAAAATGCTGGTGGAACTGATTGCGTACGCTGGCACAACACTTTGCTAGTGTATCCATTCCAGTGGTGCAGTTCTGTCAGCAGAGCAGCCAACTGAGTGGACAGGAAAAGTGTTGGTGAGACAAAGAAGGAACAGACGTATGCCAAATCCTTCCCCCCTTTGGACTCTGGCCACACACCTGGCAGTGGCCTGCTACACTGGCAGAGCTCCTGGGATATGCCAACACAACACTATGCAGCAGCCAATACGAGTGTGTGGGGGGAGAGAGATGTGGTCAAGACATGAGCAGGGCAGGAGAGGACCAGACAAGTGCCATGTCCTATATCCCCCCTCCCCCGCACCCCAAACATGTTCCTGAGGAAGGTGACGGAAGGAAAATTCCTCCCGCTGGATTCAATAGTGAGCAGGAAAACACAAAAGAACACATTCAAAGGAAAATAAAGCCTATAGTATTACCAATGGACTTCCCATTGCTTGGGGAAATGGGAAACATATATATGATCCCAAAGTTTCAAACCATTTCCCAGTCTGTCATACTTCAGTGCAGGCAGTGGAAGCTGGTGGCTCCTATCTCAGTGGGGCAGTGAATCCACTCTAGGTTTCAGTCAAAACTAGTAAGAACTCTAAAGGAGCTATCCAAAGTGCTGAACCCTAGCCTCAGAATGGTGGTGGCCCCCAAACTATGGAATGATCTTCCCGACAAGGCCCACCTGGCGCCAACATTGTTATCTTTTCGGCGCCAGGTGACCTTTCTCTTCTCCCAGGCATTCGACAGTATATGAGAAGTGTTTAATTCATCCTGCAATGTCTTATGACTATGGTTGTTTGTTTTTGAGTTTGCTTGTTTGAAATTGTTTTAGATATATGTTTCTTTTGTGTATATTGTCTGCTTATGTGTTTTTTTATGTAAATGGTTTTTAATCTCTCCATATTGCATTTTTAATGTTTTTAATCTCTGTAAACTTCCCAGAGATCTCCAGCTATTGGGCAGCATAGAAATGTTTATTATTATTATTATTATTATTATTATTATTATTATTATTATTATTATTATTTAGAGTTCTGGCTGAAACCCAGAGCAGATTCACAGCCCCACTGACATTGGAGCCACCTGCCTCCACTGAATACAGGAGGCCAGAACCTCGGCTTGGATTCCCAGTCCAGCCCTTGGGGGTTCCCTGGAAGGCCCCACCCCCTTTCCCCCAATCACTGATTGTTTGATGCTTTCCTGGCTTTTCTGCAGTTTTTTACCCTGCATTCAAAATGATTGAAAGGCCTCTCCTAAGGCTTCATTACTGGCAGTAGGAGCTTTAGCATAAAATACGCTGGCATTTGGGGGGGGGGGTGGCCACGCCCCTTTTACTTTTAGCCCCTCCCACCACTGGAACGCAGCCCCCGAGAGCTTCAGTGGAATGGAATTTGGCCCTCGGATTGCAGGAGGTTCAACACTCCTGTTCCAGGGTAATGAGGAAACAGAAACTGGAATGGGACTATGCAGATATGACTGTCAATAGTTCTAGTAAATAGAACCTGCTTCTAGGTCATTATGGCTGTTTTATTGATTCCTGTGCTGTTTGCAGTTTTGCATTATATTGTATTTTCTTATCTTAAACATTTGTATTATATTTTATATTTTTTACGATTCTATGGGATTTTAGTTTTTTAACTGTTTGTAATCTGCCCCCAAACATCAATTATTGGGTGGATTGGAAATGCAATAAATAAATAAGCAAACTGCAATTTCGGACCCCATTTGGGGAGGGGCAAAACCTGCCCCATATTCCAGCCAGTAAGTCACCAGGGGCAGGTTTTCCCCCACCTCACCAGAGTCCGGTGGAGGCTGGTGGCTCCGATTTCGGTGGGGCTGTGAATCTATTCTGAGCGTCAGTCAGAACCAGCCAGAATCTAAAGGAGCTATCCAAGGTACCTGAGCCCCATTCCCAAATAGGTTCAGTACCTTAGAAAGCTCCTTTAGAGTTCTGGCTTGTTCTGACTGAAACCCAGAATGGATTCACAGCCCCACCAGAATCAAAGCCACCAGCTTCTACTGCCAGAGTCCCTAAGTGTACCCCTTTCTCACATGTAAGTAAATGTATGCCGGACTGCCATACATTGCTATGATGAAAAGTAAAATTCTGCACTTAAGAAAAGTGCTGCAATGGGCTGGAAACCTTCTTGTCACCCAGCTGCCCCTGGCTGGGATCCCACAGGGAAGCTGCATTGTTTTTCTGTGTGCAGAATGTCATAACACCTCTAGAGGTTCCCACAGATATATCAGGCTTCTTGCCACACACAACCTTTCCATTGTAATGCCAGCTTGTAAATAAATAGCACCTCCAATAGAAGACATTTACCAGAGCTGCAAAAATGCCTGGTTTGCCTTCGAGCACCACTGCTCCCTGACCGCACATTTTTCTCTCCTCCCTCACATTTTGTTGACATGAAGTGGCTGTTGGCAGGATTTTGAAAAAGACCTTTTCTTTGAAATTAATGAAGGCTTGGATGAGCATGCCCTCTCCCTCTCCTTTCAAAGAGTGGCTAAAATCCAGCTGATCCTTTCTCTCTGAAACTGTGCCTCCCTGTGTGATGTGGCAGGAGAGCCATCTTTAGCCCTGTCGAGTGCCTGCTTTTGTAGGCACTTCTTCATCACTAAAAATGTAGAGCAGTCAAAAGGCTGCTGTGGATGGATGGCTATTTTTATAGAGGCACTATCAACATGGTGACAGTTACAGAAACGTGCTACTGATTAAAGGACAGCAAGCCCAGGGGACACAGACTGGTGAAGCAAGCACAAATGTTTGCAAGAATACAAGTTCACACAAGGCTAACTTTTCTCTGCCAAGGGCTGCGTCCTTCTCCTTCCATCTCTCTCCCTCTCTCCCTCCCTCCCTCTCTCTTTCCCTCTCTCTCTCTGTTTGTCTGAGAACAGATTGCATTATAGCGTCCTCTTAAATAAATCAAAAAGAAAATGTTGCCAAGATGAAATTCCTTCCTTCATCAGCTTTGCCACACGCATTGCTCAGTGCACAACAGTTCATACTGATGGGCTGAATCTGGTTTATAAAACGTGCAGCGCTGCTCATTTGCTTTCTGCGTGGATTACTACATAGATGGCATTGATCCAAGGCAAGCTGAAGGACTAATTTTGCTGGGAGTATTATTGGGGGGGGGATCAAGACTTCCCTGGGTCTGTTTCACCTTCCGATCCTAAGAGGAGGGGGGGTGGAATCCTATTCATTTGTTCTTTTAACACAAATGACTTGTTATGTAATAAAATATGTGGGTATTGTTGGAATGTAGGGGGCATTAATCCCTTCTTCATTCTTCCTCTTTTCATGGGACCAGCGGGTCTGAAAAATGAAAAGGGAACAAATCCATTTTGTGCTATTCAGGCACTGCCCGTTGTCTCCAGCAATTATGTATGACACTCGACACAGTTTGATGGCTTGTGTTGCAGCTCTTTTTATATGTTTACAACACAATTTGATCACCTTTACATTTAGCTGAGACAACCAAGGGAAATGATCCCTGAACAAACATAAGTACAAAACAATAAAAAAGTCAAGAACAATGTCAGGAACAATTTAGTGCAACAAAACAAATCTTTTTTAAAAAAAAAAAAACAGCAACACATTAGTTACAAAATAATATCCTTATTTCAAGACAGGGAGTAATGAATTCAATCACCAATGCCAATTAACAGATGCGTTTCAACCTTTCAGTCTTCTTCAATGGCATATAAATGACAATTGGGGCAGAATCCTATGCATGTTTAGACAAAAAAAAGTACTACAACTCCTAGCATTCCCTAGCCAGCCATTAAGGATTGCGCCCTTAATGGATTAGCTGCTCCATTCTAGAATCAGATTCAGGCTTGCGTAAATCAGGAGTGACATTCTTAAAATAAAAATATCGCCTTTTCATTGCTCTGTATACAAATCTTATTTGCAGTGCCCCAGTGAAAATACTATGGGTTGGGCTGCATATGGTAATTCACCACATATTTCTTTAAGCATACTTGTAATGGAAAATCCTCCACTCCCCAGACTTTCTAAATATTGACAAAAAGTTGACCTAATTGCAATTCCTGATGGGCAAATGCAACTATGTGAATATGAATGCACAAAAGTTCTGTTGAATAAGCATGTATTAATATGTATCATATTAAATTGTCATGCAGGGATTCCACCCAACCCTGAAAATATCCATCAAAATGCAAGAGAAATAAAAGGTAAACTTTGTCTGTTATATATAAGATCAAATGTAATACTATTATGCTTAGGACTGATAGATATATCAACCCCCTCGAGCGTGTTTTCAGTACCATTTCAGATCATAAAGATATTATCTAAATAAGTATTTAAACCAGGAGTGTGGCCCTCTTATTTAGAAGACTGGATGGTTATGCTTATTTAGGTAACAAATTACAAACGGGTGAGTTGGTTCTCTTTTTCCTATATTTGTCTGAGCTCCTCCAGAGGGGCTTTTGAAGGGTATGAGAAACAGCATTTTATTTCTTTTTCATTTTCTTTTGCTGGAGCAATCAAAAGCTGTCTGTGTGAGAGAGAGTGGGGGAGGGCAGCAGGGACAACAGCAGGGAGATTGTGTGTACAGGAAACAAACAGCCCTCAAGTTTCTCCCTTGCTCCCTGCTGACTCCCCAGGCTGCCAAGCTCCCCCACCCACCCACACACACACACATACACTTTCTTTCTTTTTTAGTTTGAGAAGAAGCAGAGCCTCTAGCTGGCCCCACCTGTTCCTTTTCCTCTGAAGAATGCTCTGGATCTATGTAGGGCCCAGCAGCATTCTGTATCAGGGAAAGAAGGGAGGGGTGGCTGGAAGGTAGACTTCTGCTGCTTTCCAGATGCCTAAGGTAATTATTTTTTTAATTCCAACATTTATTTTTAAATTGTAATGAGGAGGGGCAGGAGTCCTTGGCAGGCCCTGGTGTGTGGGGCCTATGGCCACTGAATTGCTGAGCCCAGGCTTACTGAGTTAAAAAATCCAGTTCTCTGTGCCTTTCTCTTCATTTCTGGGCTTCTCTACAAGAGCGATTTATTGCACACTGGTGATTGGCCACTCACGGAGGTTTGCAGGTCCTTTACACAATGCCATCAACCTCCAGGTCGTCTCCTGCACTTTCCCCCCTTTCAAAAAGATTGGAGATAAGCTGTAATAAACCTTAATGGCACAATTATCGGCAGTGTGTAATGCCGCCATTGTGCTATAATTCAGCCATTAGATGGCACTGTTTCATTGAACATATAGAGCATCGCCAAGAAAGGAACTTTTCAATTCCACATCACATTTGCTGTCTAAAGGATCCCATCATAATCCTGCAAAGAAAATGGAAGAAAAAACCCTTGGTAAAGTTGTGGGATTTTAGCCTGGTGTAGAAATGTTCTGTGTCCATCTCAAATGCCAGTCTATTGTTCTATTCATACACAGACACCATTCCATGAGTTCTTACCATCACATAGCCTTCTTGGGCTATCTTAGCCCTGATGGCAAGACATCACCCCCAGGCTTACAGTTCTCTGTGTGTGTGCACTTGTGTATGCATATGTGCATGCACACACACACACACCCCATATTGCTAATAATGGCAGTGGCTATCAATACAAATTAGCCAGCCAGAAATGTAAAGAGCTTAAACAAAGCAACCTAAAGAAACTAAAACCACCAATAAATCCTCCAATTTTTCAGAATTGGGTTGGATCCAGATTTAAGCTGTGCTGGCAGAAGTGGGCTTCCCTGTCTCTCCTTACCAGGGCAGCCCCTCCAGTTCCCTGAAAATGTTACACAGAGAGTCAAAAGACCCTACTGAATGAGGTGAGCCATGGTGTGTGTGCGTTCGGGAGAAGGGCTCCTCTTGGAGAGCCCTCCTTCTCACAGAAGGCAGACCCTGGATCCAACCCCAGAGCCTTTTGTGGAGAGAAAGGAGGCGTGCTACAAGTTTGTTCTGGGCCCAATGAAATGATATTTGGCTGTCATAGATCTGCCACAAAAGGTTTGTGGCATAGTCCTCAATGTGCTCAAAACAATTACTGAAGAAAGTGACTGTTCACACACACACACACACACACAAGCAAAAGTGTCTTATCTTGGAGCTGCAAGCCTCAGCCAATTAAACATGTTGCATAAAAGGTAATTAGGAATCCAGACAATTAAATAAATAATAAGGTAACTGGTACCAGTAGAGAAGACACAAGCAAGTTCACAATGAATTCTGCGTAACTGGCATAAAAAATAATGGTCAAGTTGACCTGGATGGTATCCAAAGAGAAAATGTTAAAGCCCTGTCACTTGGGCCAAAAAGTTATTTCAGTAATGAACAGCTGTGAGACTGTATTATTCCAGGTCAAAAGTGTACTTACAGTTCTTGCTTATCAGTTAATGAGCAAAAAATATTGTGTTGGGGTTTTTTGCATCAAACAGCTCGATATACAAATGTCTAGAAACATTTATAGACTAATTGTATATTTTAATTGACAAATTTAGAGTAAGGTGTTATTTTCTCAAAGGTATAATTCAAAATTGATCTTATGTAGCCAGAAAGGTGTATGTGTAAGCCTTTTATGTATGTTCTATTTTTAAATAATATTTAATAACAATGAAATAATTAAGACTGTGAGCCCTAATTTATGGGGCAGTAGATAATATTAGTTATGAGGTAATCACTACACAAAAGAAGTATAAATATGTTCTGATTTTATAATGCACGAGCTTCTTATTAGAAGCTCACCAGGCCTGTGTACATGTCGGCTGACTAGCTTATTCACTATTGAATGGGGAACTTGGACTTAGAATGCAATATCTCCTTTTTAAGGTATAAAGACTAAAAGTCTAAGAACCAGAAATTTTAAGAAATTCTGTTTCCTATTATGATCTAAGAATCTTTAGCAAAGCTCTGTTTAACAACAACAAAATGTTTTTATGTTATATTTTTACAAGTTATATTTTGATATCATGCTACAAGTTTATTTCTAATAAAAATAAAAATGGGTCAAAAAATTTCCTTTACCAATTCTTGTTAATACAAAACCAAAATTAAAAAACAACTTTTGGTGTACACTTTGTGTGAAGTGTATTGATCAGCTATCAGTAGTTAATTGGCAGCCAATGGCTTCCTAAATACTGGAACTATAGATTGAAAACACTCAGCAAAGACCCAAATCTGTAAAATGGCACTGGGTGGATGCCTCTCATCCACCTCATGTAGATCCTTACTGGCCTGCTAAATGTCTGAACCCTGCTGATATTATGATCTCCTATTTATTACTGTTACTCTACCAAGTTTTGAGGGTGCTTCCAGATGGAGGGCTTCTAATCAAAAGCCGTAATCAATAGCTGCATTGTGCAACTATTCTGTCTTTTTCTCCTTAACAGGAGATTAAAAAGAAAGAAAGAAAAAAAGATGGAAGTAGAAAGTGGGAAATCATGGGAGGGTTACAAATTGAAGGCAGTGTTGTCTGGACACACACACACACTGTAAAATTCTGTGAATGAGAGGCATGGTGATTGAACAAAATCTGGAAGCACCTTGTCTGGAAGTACCGGAGACTAATGTTATATTAACACTGTAATTGTATTTAATTCACTCAGAGCTGTTTCACACATTATACAAAGTAACAAGAGACACACATATGAGCAACTGACACATGCTTGCTATATATCAGCCACGGGAAACTAGATTTTGTCTCCTATGGTGAGATTAGGGATAGCTTGTTTCTCTTACCAGGGATGCTCCAGTTTCACCTTTAGCTATTACACCAAAGACAGGGTGGACAAAATACTCCTGCTACCACTTCTTAGTACTTCCAGGAACAACTGCCTGCAGCCTCTCTCAAGTTCTCTACTGGTACTTCTGCCCAAGCCTCTATCTATCTATCTATCTATCTATCTATCTATCTATCTATCATCTGTCTGTTCCATTTACTGATTCCACTGCAAAAGAATAGAAGTAACAAAGATGTAGCTTTACAGAAGTTTGCCTTAAGCAACAGCAGGAAGCCAAATTGTCAAGAAAAGAGAGAATGGAAGGGAAAGTTTGTTGACGAACACTAATTGGCCTTACTAGGAAGTGTCACAATGCATTCTTCTTGAAGAATTACAAAAAAAAAAAGTACCTATAAAGTACTAAATCAAGCAAAGCACACAGAGGCATGACAGGAAATCCACTAAAGCAATTTGTATTCATACTGCTACAGCCCCAGGATATATAACAGAACTGAGCAGGTGCAATACATTTCAGGGAAAAGCCTTGAAGAAACTGCCATTATTACTGACTGCAAGTGTTGGATTTGTAACCTCTGTTCCCATGTGAATTGGTGCCCCCTTGCCCTCCTTTGTTTATCTTTCGCTTTGTTTCTGCTGTGCTTGCATGAATGACATCTACTTTACCTAGTGAAAGCGAATACTGCATCACCTAAAGTTTGTTTAAACTTGTGCACTTGCTCGGAATAGACAGCTTGCATAACGTGGTGTTACAATGGCCAACATTCGACCATGTCTTTTATTTTGGGCGTCTCTTTGGATACTTTCTCTAGCCACAGACAAGGGTGATTTTAAAAATTACATAAATTACTAGATAAAAAGAAATATGGAAACTGACTTTTCAAAAAGGATGATTAAAGAACTTCGTTACTGCGGCGCAGAAACTATTCTCATTCACTTCCCACTAATAACAATTCCTTTCTTAATTACTTGTTTGCTTAATTGGAATTTCCTCCTCACCAAAGCAGTTTGTGTACAGGACAATGGGGTGAATTCCAGAGGAATAACTGAATCAGGACTGATTTACACTACATTTTTTTTAAAAAAAATGTATAGTAGACATTTTTGTGTGGAGAAATATGTGAAAGATAAGCGCAGCATCATGTGTGATCACCCCACAAACATCATTTTAATTGTCTGTATACACCCAATTACTTTGTGCGACTTGCCCATTGTCCCACAGCATGGCACGCGCTGCAGAGAAGCCCAACATGCAATCATCAGACATGATGATCTGCACATGGCCACATTTTGTGTGCTTTCCTAAATGAAGCGTTTTCTGTGCAGGAAAGGTATTATGCATGAGGCAACCATCACTCTATTGCAGCAAAAAAGAAAAGAAAAAAAAAAGGTTCACCTGTATGCACCCAAATGCTTCTATGTTTCCACAACTGAGGTGTCCCACAATTTCCTCTTCTAACTGTAACTCCTTATGTTGTGTCAAATGCCTGTTCAGAGGCTGACCACCCTTTGAGAGCAGCTTTGTAAACACACAGAACTGCGGGCTTCAAAAACTCCCATGTGGATGGGGAAGCTGTCCAAAGAGTCCTATGGCAGCTTGATACATTACCAGCTAATTACAGGGCAATCCTCTATATGTCTATTCAGATGTAAATGAGTTCAATGGGACTTACTTCAAGCAAGTATATCATTCCAGTCTTAGTTTATTATACCATGATTGTTTATTATAACATGACCTACTTCACCAGAAGCATGATGTACATGGGCAAAATGGAGCTGTTACACATAAACTGAAGTCCAGTGTGGGCAGAACCACAATTAACAAGGTGTATTGATATACATTATTTGTACATTATGCACTGTTTCCTTGCCATCAGGATGTGTTTGTGGCATTTCTGCTGTCTAACTGTCCTCTTCTTACCTTGCTTTTCCTTCTCTGAATCTCAAACTATGTACATTTATACCCACCACCTCTGCAGACCACATCAGGCATCTGATAAAACAAGGAAGTTCTTGATACCAAAAATGGTATTAGGGTGCAACATAAAATCAAATGCAACAAAAATGGCATTAGGGTGCAGTGGAGGCTGGTGGCTATGATTTTGGTGGGGCTGTAAATCCACTCTGGGTTTCAGTCAAAACCAGCCAGAGCTCTAAAAGACCTATGCAAGGTGCTGAAACTATTTTGGGCTAGGCTTCAGCAACTTGGAAAGCTCCTTTGGAATTCTGGCTGGTTCTGACTGAAACCCAGAATGGATTTTTTCAGCCCCACCAAAAGCAGAGCCACCAGCCTCCACTGGTTAGTTCTAAAATAGCATATTTTGGTCATAGCGTTTGGTTACCATCCCTTATATAGCTTACTGGAAATGCTGAGCTCACTTAAGGAAATTAAAACATATGTTCCAAGATTACTCACAGTTGTCATCATTTTGTAATGGCCATACTCTCCATTCCCACAAAGCAAGCAATCATCCAAAATCCATGTGCACCTCATCAAGTAACCTTTCATACCTCCATACCTGACGGGCCACACATGGATTTTGTACTAAGCTATGCTTGCCTGAGTACAAACAATGAAAATCAGCCCTATGGCTTCATTTGAATACTGGTTCCTGGGACCTTTTTGGTAAGCCATCAGACTAAAACTGCAGGTGAATCTTCACACTTTGTTCTCATATGACTATAATAAAGCAGTCTGTCAGTGAAACACATAAAATAAATCCTGTTATAGAGATTTGAATGTTCTTCCTGAAACCCTAAGGACAGATTTGTAGCCTAATCCTGAGAATCTGCCCAACAGTAAACTGGGTGTACGCTGCCTAGAACACAGCACTGAGAAGTGCTTTTGGCATGGTGGCATCACATCATGCTGAAACTAGGCCTAAGACCACAACTGTAAATACACTAGGGAGTACACCCTATTGAACATGGAGGGATATAATTCTGAGTGAACATTTTTATTGTCTCACTGAGTTCGACAGAGCTCACTCCCAAGTAGATATTCTTCGGTCTGAAGTCTTAATGGAGGTGTCCAGACATTAAGGTGCACAGCTGCATAGCTCTCTATTCTGTTTTCCATCTCACATGGTGAGCCGTATTTAATATTAGCATCTCGTGGTGAACCCCAGAAATCCTTCAATTTTCAGTTTTCTTGTTTTTTAAAAAAAAAACTTGGCTGAGTGAGGTGAGACTTTTGGTTTAACTCAACCTATTTCACTGTAGGTTAGTTTATTTATAATGTAGTAACTTTGATGCATATCAGAATGAAATGTGATACACGTGTTGACAGCACAATTTTATATTTCAAATCTGAATACGAGCTCAGCCCCTGAGGCTATTTTCTTTTCTTTTTTTGAATCTATATTTATTTTATTTTTTATAAGTGAGATAAACAGTACCAACAACATAGTCAAAATCTCCAGTTTCCAACATTACGGTATTCTGGGGAAGAAGAAAAAATAAGGAGAAAGCAAAAGAAAGAGAGAAAAACAAAAGATTATATCTAAGCTTCAATGAAAGCAAACCAAATATCCAAATATAAGTCCAATTGCAAATTATACCTATACAGCACTCTTCCAAACATGGCAGGTATTATTAAATCTTTAATCCGCTGCTCCATAAGTAGTGAGCCCTATCCTTCAATGTTATAACCTCAGTCTTATAGCAAATAAATGGGAGCAAACCATCCATTTCCACTAACCATATATTACCATTCCATTGACACATATTAGTAAACATTAAAAGTTTAACCAACAAGAAATAATAATAATCATACTCCCATAATAATGATAGTAATACTAATATTAATGATAATTTTTTAAAGGAGAAGAAGAAGAAGATATTTAAGAAAAGGATAAAAAATAAAAAACTATTTATTTATTTTAAGTAATATATCTAAAAATGTATTTATATGTGTACACCCACATACACACATACAATATAATGCACAAAGGAGAAAGAAAACAAAAATATGCAAACATTTAATCTGGCAAACTTCCCAGACATCCTATCAGCTAAAGCCCAAACAAGACTTCAGAGGAACAGTAAAAATGACTAAATTCTAACTCAGGAGGCTGAAAAAGTTGGCTCCCTTGTTTTAACGTTAACACCAATGAAAAATGATTCGGCCACATCAGGGTTTAAAAACTTTTTCACCAGGTCTTCAAAAAGAATGCAAAATATAGCAGGATTTTTAATATGATATTGCAGGTTATTTTGCTTTGCCAAACTTCAAGCTTTGGTGAATTGCCTTCTTCTGTCAGAAATTCCTTTAGTATAATCAGGAAAGAGCATAATCTTGTCATTTTCTGGTCCCCACCGCAGCTCACCTTGTTCTCTTGCCAGACACAGAAGATAATTTTTTGTAGAAACTCATGAAAACTGAACGTGTCCCAGAAGTGCCACGTATTGGCCTTTAGTGCCACGTATTGAGTCAGGAACACGATATGCATGCTCAATATCCAGTAGAAAATCAGATGGCAAAACCAATAACTCATGCAAAAGTTTATCCATAAATTCAGCCAAACATACATCAGAAGCCAAGTCTTTAATACCAAGAATACGAAGGTTCACTCTGCATGTAAAAACCTCCAATTGGGAAATTCAAGCAGACAAAGTTCAGGGTGTTTCAAAAAGATGGACTGATTTGAAATCGCTATACCTCTACAACCACGAACCGCCTATGAATGAAACTCTTACCACTTGAAAGGGTGGGGCATAGAGTTTCAAATGATTACCGCTAGATGCCTCTCTCAGTGCACAAACAGCCCCTAGCTTCAGTCATTCACAAGATGGCAACCCTGCAACACAAGGCACACTGCCTCAACATTGGATAGACTGCACGGGACCCAGAGATTTGGCGCTACTCTCTTGGCCCCCAAGATCTCCAGACATTACACCCTGTGACTTTTTCTTGTGGGGATACGTCAAAGAACATGTTTTTATGCCACCATTAGTGACTAATCTGGATGACCTCAAAAACAGAATCACGGAAGCGGTGACTTCAGTGGAAGAAGGCACTTTGAGAGGCGTTTGGGACGAATTCAACTATCGTCTCGATATTGTCCATACAGCAGGTGGAGGGCACATAGAGCATTTATAAAATGGTTAGTAAAACTTGATAACTCATTAAACCATTTGTAACTTTTGGTGTAATTGTAACATGTTGCCATCGTGAAATATACTGCTTTGAAACTGGGTCCATCATTTTGAAACACCCTGTATTGTGAGATGCTTGCATAGCAGTTTTCTGAGCAAGAACTCAGTCTTCGAGTGCATTAACCTTCATTTTCATTTTTTGAAGAGAGATATTAATTAAATCTACAGCCCCTTGGAGGGCAGTGATTGAGTCCTGGATTGTTTCAAGCTTCTTTGACTGCACTGATAGCTGAAAAAACATAGTTTTTATCAAAGCAAGCAACTCCTCCTCACCTCTGGCATTTCTAGAAACCTTTGCCGGGAGAGCCATGTGGGGGGTAGGTGGCATTCCCAGACCTTTTGTTTTTCCCTTTGATACCGCCATCTTCCACTTCCAGAAGCCCCTGAGGCTATTTTCAAAGTGTGTGTATGTGGTGGGGGGGGGGGAATGTAACATATATTTTAATGCAACATCTGCATTGAGCCATTACAACAAAAGTTGGTGTGTTTGTGCAGTACATCATTCAAGTACACAATTACAACTTAACCCCAGACCCATTTTTAAGGGAACCAAGAAAAATGTAGCTTGCCTTGTGATATGAAATCTGCCTTGAATACTGAGAAATTACAGCATCATTCTGTTTGAAATTAGTTGATGTCTGCAACTATGTTCAAATGGGAGGAATGAGAAAAATGCAAAATACAGTAAAATACAGTATCAAGCAGTGCCTTTCAAACACTGCAGTTGCTTTATTGGTAACTTAGGCTTTAATTCTGTACTGAGTTTTGGGCATTTAATTTCCTTGGTATTTATTTTGTTAGTTTAGTTAATAGATTAGGTCAGGATGTCCAACTTCTTCAGCCCGTCCTATCCAGCCAAGCTGCTCAGGTGCCAGAAGCCCTGGAAGTGACATGGTTGTCCTGCCTCTGAAGCTTGGGTGGGCAAAATCTCCCCCCCGAATGATTTAGCACACTCCTTCTTCCTTTGCTGCCAAAGCTCTGCAGTGGCATCTGCAGTGATCTCAGTTTCCAGTTGGGAACAATGACCACCAGTCAGAGAAGAAGCAGGATTTCTCAGGTTCCTTTTGGCCTGGCCAGAGCTGCTTCTGGGCAAAAATTGCTTGGGGGGCAGCACTGGCCAGCGAAAAAGAAGAATGCAAGATGCCTCTTCTCACCTGATAGGGCAATGAAGGATGGCCTGTCATTGGAGGAACACCTACCAGGTGAGAAGTGGAACACTGCAAACACAGTGTGGTAGTATAAAAAAGTGAGGCAATAGGTGCTGGATGCAGGCCATCAGCCAGTCATCCCTGTGTTAAAGGATATTATTTCATTTGTTGAGTTGCTATTCATTTCTTATGGCTTATTTCTGCCTGATACAAAGTCTCTAGACCAAACCAATGAATCCAGGCAGCTGGAAATTCCCAAAGGGGAATTTCCAGGCCAGCTCTTATTTCTTCCTTTGAAGAATGTGTCTGATGAAAGCACCTGAGAGATACAAGTACAGCTTTAGCAGTAGTTGGGAGGTTGAAACTATATTTACAAGCATGTCACTGGGTAACCTGAGATCCTAGCACATGCCAAGATTCTAACAGGTTAAATGTATATCTATTTTGCTATCATGTTTTATTATCACCTTTGTACTCTGCCATTTCTCCAAGTAACTCAGGGTGGCATCTATGGAGACGATCCCATTTTACTCTGTGCTTTAGTTTAGGCTGACAGTGACTGGTTCAAGATGACCTCATAAAACTCATACTTGTGTGGAGTTTCAAACCAGGTCTCCCTGGTCCAAATCATGGTTTCCTTCGTATCCTTAATGTTAAGTAAGTCCTATTGAAATAAACTGCTTTCACTTCCAGGACAACTTGGGAGGAATCCTATTGTAGATCGGCAAAAGCATCCTCCAGTTTTTGTTTTTTATTAAAAGGGAGCTAAAGGAGGCTGCCACAAATGTGGGTGAGGAGGAGCTGTTTAACCCTTTCTCTTCCTGCCATGTGTCCATCCAATCAAACTCATCCTACTCTAGCTGCTTTTCTCTCTGCAGGGACAAAGATATGTGTACTCCTATCTTTTCCCCCAGAGAAGAGACTAAACAGGCGACGGAGCAGATACTGAGTGGACAAATAGCAGGAAGGGTTAGGCACCTCATCCCCTTGCTGTTTCTTCTTCTCTGAGAGAGCTTCTCAAACAAACAAACAAACAAACAAGATGGGAGCAAGAAACGCACAACTGTGTGTAAAGGTGTGGGATGGCCCTAAAACGAACTATTCAGATGAGAGTAAGCAAGGGGCAATACATTCCCACCGTGAAGAAACATCTGCCCCCTTCCCACACACACATTCTTTCTTGAACACAGAAAGAAGGTTTCTGCCCAAGTCGAAAGCTCGCAGGGTGCATCCTGGCCTCTGGTTGGTCCTAGAAAATAGCGTTCTTGTTTTACTGGCGCGGTACATTTAATCTTGACGTCGGGACTGCTACATTGCTAAAGCGAACAGGGGGTAAGATCCAGCAGGATATTTATAGGCCTAGCCGTTGCCTTCGCCCGCTCTCCTGTGCGCGTTAGATGTAATCCCGCCTCCGCAGTGTTCGCGGAACGGCTTTGCCCTCCTTAGCTGGCAAGCAACGCCAGCTCTTGGCGCGGGCCGATTCCCACTTTCCTGGAAAAAAAGGTAACGCGCCAACTCGAGGCAGGCCCGGGCAAAGGCGGGCGGGCACGCGAAAAGGGCCAAGTTTCTCCAGCAGCAGCCTGCCGTCTGCGAACAGAAACGCGCCTCCGCCGCTGACCAAAAGGAAGTTCCGCGGCCCACTAAACATCTGCAGCAGTAGCAGCCGCCGCCGCCGCCGCCGCCGGTCCAAGGCGGGACTGGGCTTCCCCTGCCAAGTCTGGGCCGCTGAGTTCCTGCTGCGCGCCGGGAAGAGGACCTCCCCTCCTCCTCCGCTCGCACTCCCGAAAGCGCCGTTCTTAAAAGCGCGGCTGGCTCCGGGCTTCGCCCACAAGCCGGCGACCTCCTCAGCTGGCGGGTCACTTCCCCTCCCCTCCGCCCCGCTGATCTTCCTCCTGTCCCTCCCGGCCGGCAGGCAGGAAACGACGGGGCCGCAGCAGCTGCCGCAGCAACATGGGCTCGTCCACAGAGACCCACGAGATGAACGGGCTGACGGCGGGAAGCGGCAACGGCGACACGACGCCTCCCGACGAGGTAAGAAACACCCTCGCCTCGCCTGAGGGGACCCAGGAGGAGGAGGACGCAAGAAGCGCGCGCGCAGTGGCTGCCTGCCTCCGAGCGCTTTTCTGCCGGCAGGGACGTCGTCTGGGGCCTCCGCCGCCAGTCCTGCGTCGGCTGCTGCGGCCGGAGCTGCTGTTGGGCAGGCGGGCAAGCAGGCGCAGAAGAAGCCTCGAGGCTACGGATTCAGTGCCGCCCGGCCGCTGCTGGGCATGCCTTTCCGTGGGAGCCGGAGGGCCTGTTTCACCGGGCAGCGGCACAGGGCCGCTGATTGGTCGCGGGGTGGGGGCTGGTTTTCCTGGCGAAAGCGCGCAGGGAAAGCAGCGAGCTCCCTTGGCGCCAGCCTGGTTTCTTCTTCCTCTGGGCGGAGATTTCCTGCAAATCTAGGCTGCTCTGCGCTCCCGCTTGCTTTGGAATCCGTCCAGGCCAGCAAGGCTGGGTGTAAACAATAAAGGCTGAGAAAGGGTGGGTCTCGCTCGCTAGGCTGAGGCTGGCCATAATTCCCTCGGGACCCCTATAGCCTGCACTTCTGCCCAACGCCATCGCAGTGCTCAGGCACGATGTGGCGAATAAAATAAAGGGATTGAGGAGGGCAAGATTGAAGAGTATTGTTACTGTTCTACCAAAGAATGTCAAGAAATGGTCAGGTGGCGTGTGGCCTTCAGAAGAAAGCAGGGAAATGGATCTGACCGAGACCTGACATTGATGGCCTTAAGCTAGGTGGTTACCAAGTGGAGTGACCCCTCCCTGCCATGGATTTCCCCTGGAGACAAAAGAAGTCCAGCTGGTCCAAAACAGGGCAGCAAGACTGTTAACAGGCACTGGCCAACATGACCATATTATGCCAGTACTTTTCCAGCTGCACTGGCTGCCAGTCTATGTCCCGGCCCAATTCAAAGTGCTGGTATTAACATTCAAAGTTCAATGGTAGCTTGGGGCCAGGCTGCCTGAAGTATCGTCTCCTCCCATATGTACCTGCCCAGACCCTAAGATCATCTTCAGCTGTCCTTCTCCAGGTGCCCGTATCAAAGGGAGCGAGCCAGGTGGCTACCAGGAAGAAGGCCTTTTCTGCTGTGGCACCCCAGTTGTGGAATGAGTTCGCCTGGTGCCTATGTTGTCCTCTTTCCGGCACTAGGTGCCGGGAAAGGAAGACCTTTTTGTTTTCCCAGGAATTTTAGCAATCTAGTCTCTTAGCTCTGTTTTAAATTTGTTACTGTATTTTAAACCTTTGCATAGCTGCTAAGTTTTATTCTGGTTGTATTTTATACTGTAGATTTAAGCTTTTATATTTTATATTGTTTTTATGCTGTGTTGTTGTTGTTCAGTCGTGTCCGACTCTTCGTGACCCCATGGACCATAGCACGCCAGGCCTTCCTGTCCTGCGCTCTCTCCCGGAATGTGCTCAAGTTCATATTCATTGCATCGGTGATGCTTTCTAGCCATCTCATCCTCTGCCGTCCCCTTCTCCTTTTGCCTTCAGTCTTTCCCAGCATCAGGATCTTTTCCAGAGAGTTTTCCCTTCGCATTAGGTGGCCAAAATATTTGAGCATATTTTATTACAAAATATTTTATGCTGTACTTGTGGTTTTAATTTTTGTGAACTGCCCAGAGAGCTTCAGCTATTGGGCGATATAGAAATGTAATAAATAAATAAATGAGTGTGAAGAAAGTGGCAACAGAACTTGATGGCAGGGCAGTTTTGGCGGGGGTGTATGGAGTGGCACTATCCTAGCCACTCCTATTTGCTTCTTAAAGTGGCCTTGTAGGAAAATGAGATCCTGATTAAGATCTTAACTTGGCTTGATTGTTCAGTTTATCAGAAAATGGATGTTCAGTGTTATTTACTTCAGACTAAGGGTGCATCCACATTCTTTGAAATGTGGATGAAAATCTTGTGGGGAGATGCCACAGTTCACACTGCATTCCATAACGTGCACTGCTCTGCTTGTTTTGTTTTGAATTTCATACAAGAGCTTGTGCCAGAAGTATCGCCATCTGCCTTTTGTCAGATTTCCTTAGATCTACATTCAAGCCACTTCCTCCGTCTGATGTGAGATACTGCTGCATGGTTAGCAGACGGCAACATGCTCATTGGACCTGTAAGCCTGGTTGAAGGATGGGGAGTCCTCTTTGCTAATATTCACTGGAGTTCAGGCAGACCTGTTTTCATTTGCCAGGGCTGACAATAGGACAATACAGAGAAGGAATAGATCAAGTGCTGTACACACACAAATATTGCCTTGGCATACTAGCCAGTCTCTTTGCCCACCACCGACTGCCTCCCCTCACCCAATTCGTCTGGCATGCACAGAGGAATTAGGAGAGTGGGTGGTTCTCTCATTTGTATTGGGGTAGAGAGAAGATAAAACAGAACTAGAGAGATACCTGCTGTTTCTTATTTTATGCAAACCTCAGTGAGAAATAAAAGCCCACTTCTCTCATAAGCCCTTTGCACTTGCCAGAGAGCTTGTGGGGCCACTGGGGTTTTCTCTCTCATTTGCTCTATGGTTTCGGGAAAGGTAGGAAACAACTGTCTTTTTGTTCTGCTTCTTATCCAAATCTCAGCATGTGAGATCTCGGGAGACAGGATGTGTGGAGCTGGGTGCCCTTTCCTCCAAAAGGCCAGGAGCATTTGTCCCTGGTGAGTAGATTTGTGGACACGTGAAAATGCCTCTAAGCAAGTCCAGAATACCTTTTAATTACAACTAAGTCTCCAAAAAGCAGGGATTGAAAGGAAAGTCCTTTAATTCAGAAATCGCTGTGTTTCCAGATAGGCTTTCCTTTCTCTAGAAAATAAGCATGAGTCTCTTATGGAGAGAGAACGGTGCTTTGCTGTTGGAGGGAAAGGGGCAACAAGCCTTCTAATTTTTGACTGGTTGCTCAGCTCCCCTCTGCGGGGGAACATGACTGATTGAACATATAGTTTACTTCATAACTCCCAAGTAGCTTAGAGAATACACGTTTTTTTGATCGGCTTCAGTCTTATTTCTAGCCTGGCTATGGAATTGAGATTGCTTTATTTGCCCTGGGGAATGAGCACTGTCTTGAAGATTGTGGGATAGTAAATTGTATTGATTTTACTGGACCTGTCAGCATCTTTTATTCATATAAATTCTCCTGACTTACCTGAGAGATCTAGGAAGAGTTGTTGTTGTTGTTCAGTTGTTAAGTTGTGTCCGACTCTTCATGACCCCATGGACCATAGCACGCCAGGCCTTCCTGTCCTCCGCTCTCTCCCGGAGCGTGGTCAAATTCAAGGAAGAGTTAGGAGACTGCTTTTAAGTGGTTCCACTCCTTTCTGACAGAACAGTCCTGAAATAACCTGGGCAGAGTGTTATTCTAGTTCCTTGTTACTATCTCCACAAGGATCCATTTAATCCCTGCTACTTTTAAACAAATGTATGAAGCTGCTTCAGAATGCACTGTTAACAGCATACTGATGAAACCTAGCTGTATTTTTCTCAGATCCAGGAGAAGCAATCTCAGACCTTAAACTAGGATTTGGAGGCCATGGTGAATTAGATGATGGCAAATAAACTGCGACTGAATTCAGGCAAAGCAGAACTAGATGTGATGATAGAGGCATCTAGAATCCAGGGGAGGGGGTCTTTTGATGATTGCTAGAATAGTAGCCCTGGTGGTGATCAAGTACAAAGCACGAATGTTCTATTAGGCATGATATCCTAGGTCACATAGATAGCTTCCCAAACTCCTTTTTCCAGCTGCATTTAATATGCAGACTTTTCCTATTACTAGAGGTCAAAGACGTAATAAGTGACATCCATGTTCTTGTAAACTCTTGGACTGACTATTGTAATGCACTCAGTGACCCAATTTGCATATAATGACTAACTGTGAGTTAAACAACCTACAGATCCTAGATCCAACTCTTAAAATTGACACTGGAGGGATTGCATTTGCTACTTAACTTGAATCTTTGATTATAATCACTGTGTAAAGCTACTGCATATTTTCAACTTCAAGCTGGTTACAAATCCATTCCCCCCACCCCCCTGGGAAGGGGAAGCCAGGCCAACGCAAACAGAGAAGTGTACTTTTCTGTATGAAATGTGGGAGTGCCCTTTCACATGTCTTCCAGCAAACACAGAATGGTGTGTTCATGGGTTTTCCCAGGCAGTGTGTAACCTGGGGCTTCCAGGGCACAGGTCTGCTGGTACTGTTTGATGATACAGTTCATGCAGCAGGGGTTTTTTTAAGACTGCACTATGGCTGTGTTGGCTACCTGGTGTTTTTATCCTTGTGATACATGAAGTGGTAAATGCAACTTGGTTGCACACATAGATGGCACTCAGCCTGATTCAGGGCTGATCTAATTGAGCCACTATGTTTATCACCCTTTTAACACTTAAGAAAGATTAAACTAACGAATTTCACATTGATGCATAATCCAATGTAGCTGCCACCAATCTATTTCCAAACAGAGGTTTATGTTTATCACCAAAATGACTGAAGTAAGAGCTGTACATTTTTATATATATAATATAAATTATATTAACATTAAATATTGCACTTATATTAAGTCTTTCTGCCAATGTACTTATGGTGGTTTACAACTTAAAATATAGTAAAAGTCTGTGGTATCAAATGCTGCCAAAACACTCAAAAATAAACAAGGATGCACTCCCGTTTCTCTGACAAACTCCCAAAATCAGGCCAGAAACTAGGTTAGAATAGGTCCAGAATGGCAACTACCCTGCCCAAAAAAGGGATCACTTTGCCTAAAAACCTGGGTGATAGTTATTTGGGACCAGAGAGGACTTCAGAAGGGGGCTCATGACTGCCTCTTTCAAGGTGGCTGGAACACCCCACACACACACCTGTCCTTCAGAGAACATCCTTCCCTCTCAGCTAGCTTGTATCAGCCACAGAAGGCAAGGGTAAAGCTGTTGTGGTAGACTACAACTCTTGAAGCACCCTGTCCAGATCTTCAGGCTGATCTGCTACACACGCACCCATGCATTTTTCAGTAGCTTCTATCCAGATGTGATAATGGAACCAATTACCTAGGGAGGTGGTGGGCTCTCCCACACTGGAAGCATTCAAGACGAGGCTGGACAGCCATCAAGTCAGGGATGACTTGAACAGGGGGTTGAACTTGATGGTCCTATAGGCACCTTCCAACCCTATGATTCTGTGATTTTCTAGAGCTTCACCAGAGCTCAGACCAAGATATCATCTGCAAGTAGCAGAAGAACTTTTGAACTGGACAAAGCATTCAGAGGGCCACAGCTGGGTGGAAACATCTTTGGTAGTGTGTTCTAACTTTTTCAAATCTAAAACCTAATTTTATGTTTTCATTTATTACTGCTTTAAAATATTTGTTGCCTCTGCATATGATAGATAAGATGGGTAAATTAAGTAAATGAAATAACCTATTCACGGGAGCCTACATTTTGCATTCTTACAATAGGTTCTGAAAGGGGCCAGTAGGAATTTGAGTAGACAAGAAATGCATACTTGAATACCAAACTTATCATGCAGAATTAACCACAGAGGCCTACTAGTTAAGCATCAGTTTTTGTTCTGTAAATCCTCATAAGGGAGCTGTGCACAGTTTAGTGATTCTCAGTTGTGTGAAAACAATCAGTAGCAGGACAGATACAGAAAAGAGCTCCAAGTGTTAGTGCAGGGAATAATTTGTTTTTGCGCTAATTACTCTGCAAGGCAGAAAATGTTAGAAAATGCCTATGTGTCATAGCATTAATCCTATGACTCAAATCCTTGTTTATCTCTTCCTCTATCCAAATGTAGTTCCGTGTGCAGGCAGGAGCACTTCTGCAATTTCATATACAAGTATGTTGGCAAGCCACAACAGGAGCCTGCAGGATATAGCTCTCTGGAATATCTTCCAAGAGTAAATGAAGGCATACGTATATCAGAGGTGGGCAACTTGTGGCCTTCCAGATGTTGGACTGCAACTCCCGGTATCCCGCACCGTTGGCTATGTTGGCTAGGGCTCATAGGAATTGCGGGCCAAAAAATCTGGAGGGGCCACAAGTTGCTCACCCCTAACATATATCGGAGGGATATTAATGTTGGTGTTTAATATTTTACTATGTTTTTATGTAAAGGTGTCTTTTATGTTTTGAATTTTTTGTAAACCTTTTTTGTTCTTAGAAAGGTGGTATAGAAGTACAGTAAGTAGACAGACATAGCATATGTTGTAAAATTCCTTCATATAATGGCCTGTCACCTGAGTGTGAGTGATTCACACATGGATATGTTTTCACATGCATGGGGTAGGCACCCAAGTGTATGAAGGAGAGATCCCTTCATCCAGAAATCTTCCTGCAATCCCTTTCCTACCTTTTGGTACATAGCTTCAGAAATACTATTTATGCAGTTCTCTATCTCTGAATGTTTTTAAATATCTATTTTGTTACTTGAAATAATATTTCTAACAAGTCAGTTTTTCTTTCTTAACTGGACCATGGATTGATTATAAATGCATCAACTCCAGTCCTAAGTATATTGGATCAAATATAGATTATAATAGGATGGGGTCAGTCTCTAAAATACCACTGAACTTGACTTTTGAAGGCCAGTTGCAGCCTTGGCATAAGCAAGTTTGCAGCTTACGTTTTCTTTCATAAAGTTGCACAGGCTGGACTTGGGTCCACACCACATGTTGCCTTCTTCAAAACAAGGGACTGGAAATGGCCTCTGTGAAAGGACTGTGGGAACCAGTTCCAACCTCCCTGCAAGCGCTGGAACTGATTAGCTCTGGAACGAATTCCACCTGTCCTGCAAAATAGGACTAGCGAAATCCAGCCTTCCAGTCCGCCAAAATACCCCGTAGCCACCTCCTAGGCCAAGAGGCACTGAAATTAGCACTGAGGTTATGCAGAGAAATCACACCAACTAAAGGTTGGATAAAGGTTTATTAAGGTAGAAATAAAGGGGTAGAGGGAAAGGGAAGAATGGAAATAGCAAATTGGACAAAAGGTTACAAAGTGAAATTACTTCAACATACTCAGAGAGCCTTACAAACACATACCCAAGCAAAATAAAGCTACCTGGCCTGTCCTTAACATACCTAAGTATGGGTCTCTCAGAATAGCAACCAGGCTTCAGTAGGTTCAGAACTACCAGGACGAAGGGAGACCCCATGCCTCTACCTCAGCCTTCTTTTAAAGCCCAGTCCCGGCAACCCAGGGCAGATTTTCCTTTAGCCAATCGTCATCTCAGCCCCTGGGTGGACAACTCTTGCCTCCAAGAGGCTGGAACTCCCACCAAACCCAGCTGTTGTCACTACCCAATTAACAGGGACTGTGCCTCGCCTTGAGCAAAGGGCTGAAGAGCCTATAGATAACATATGATTCCAGGTGGTTGCATTAGATGGAACAACATGGCCTAATCTTATGATGGAAAACTGGCCATCACTCTTGACAGCCTCCTTGTGATGCGTTCTTCATGTAATGCATCGTTCAGTCGTGTCTGACTCTTTGTGACCCCATGGACCATAGCACGCCAGGCCTTCCATGTAATGCGTACCACCAACTATATATATAATTGTTATACCTGGTGTGGAGAGTTCTTTGTCAGCACCAGGCACCAAGAGATGGTGCTGACCTAACTACTCCATGCCATGTAGAAGAATCATATAATAGCTGTGATTCATGTTATGGTGCTGGCGTGAACAACCCATCATATGAAGGCCACTTCCAACTTCCTCTTTGTGATGAAGTTGTGTAGACAAGCCCTCAGACTTGGCTTTGTAAAGTTTAAAGGTTCTGTTGTAGTATACATGACTTAGTGTCTCGATTCTGTGCAAGGCTAAAGACATTAGAAGACATTTCTTATAGAGTAGATTCTGGTCTATATGCCTTTAATGGGATTCTTAGATAAATAAAAACCTCTTCATTCCAGCCCTTAAGTCATATTTAAGCACAGGCTTAATAGCTTCCCTAATGCTAATTCCCAGCAAGAGTCCTTAAACACCAGCACAGTATGTAAAAATATCTAAATGGAATGTGGATATTAAGGATATTCTGGGAAACAGTTCATTGTGGTGATTAAATTATTGTGATTTCCCATTTAAATTACTTTTAATGTAATTCTAATAAATTTGCCTTATTTTCTTTTGGGATTTGGAATGAAGGAATCATTTTTCTCTTTCTTTTTTTCTTTTTTGTAAAATGCCACTTTGGCTTCTGAAGCAGGCAAAAAACTCCATACGTAGAATTCAACTAGACAACATATAACCCTCTTGTTTCTGCTCTTGACTTGGTTTAAGCCAAGGCTTCATTTACAAATGGCCAATATCCCATTCCATAGTACTTATTTAGTGGCATGCAACCATCTTCATCTTAAACTTTAAGACTGAAGGCACAATCCTATGCATGTTTAGACAGAAAAAATGTCCTACAACTCCCAAGCTGGCTGGGGAATGCTGGGAGTTGTAGGAGTTCTTTCTGTCTAAATATGCATAGGATTGCACCCTTAAAGAGTGATGTCACCAGTTCATATGCAAACAGTGTAGACCTGCCTTAGCACTTAAACAACAAAAGTCTAGGGAAAGCTAATAGGAAACAGGTTAGCATGACAGTAATAAAGAAGCTGTGTTCCTCCTAGTCACTGGCTAAATGAACAAGTCTCTCAGTGTGGTGTAGCACTAAGGGCTTCACCTAATGGAAGGTACTAAATAAAGAAGTCCCTTAGTCCCTCCTGCTTCTTTACTTACATTTCCAAGGATTTTCCTGGCAGAAGTATTGAGAAAAGGCTGGGTGGGGTGTCTCCATGAGTGATTTGCTCTGAGCTGGCTCTGCTTGGAGGTCGTTAGGGATACATGACGTCATAGCCATCCAGCAGCCACTCCGGAGCTTATCGGGGAAAAACCAGATTTTCTGAGACTGCTTCAAGTCCAATTCTTTTCTGCAAGTCGGATTCTCCCCGGTATAGTTGCTGTGTGCCCCAACCCCCACATTGACCTCGGATATGCTATCCCTGCCCAGGGGTGTGCCGTTCACTGTGACCCTGGTCAAGGGGTGTTTCCTGTGTGTCTCCTGTCCCTGCACAAACCAGTTAGTGTCTACTCAGAAGTAACTCCCATTGTGCTCAGTGAGGCTTGTCCCCTGAATGCCTACATTAGAACTTACAGAGATCCCCCTCAGTTGAAATGGCACAGTTTAAAGCCCAAATTCTGTAAGTGCTGTAAAGTGCAACCTCAAGGCTCCGATTCTCTGTTGTTTGGTTTATTGCCTTAGGAAGTAACTACTTCACACCTTCGTTATAGAGATCCTGCAGTTAGAAAGGGGACTTGTTTCCCATCCCTGTGTTCTCCCCCGCCTTTTCCTAGCACAAGCATATGTGTGTCTACTTGGAAGTAACTCCCATTGTGCTCAATGAGGCTTGTCCCCTGAATACCCACATCAGAATTTACATAGATCTCCCTCAATTGAAATGGCATACTTTAAAAACCAATTCCCTAAGTGCTGTAAAATGCGTTCTTGAGACTCCAAGAGTCTGATTCTCAGTTGTTTGGTTTATTGCCTTAGGAAGTAACTACTTTGACCCTTCATTGTAGAGATCCTGCACAGCATTGTGTTACAATGGGGGCTGGTTTCCCGTCTTTGTGTTTACTGCTCTCTTTCCCCAAACAAATCCATTATTATCTCCTTAAGAGTAACTCCAATTGTGCTGCATGAGGCTTGCTCTCTGAATGCCCACATCAGCATTTACAGAGGTTCTCCTGAACTGAATACAGAGTTTAAAGCACAGATTCCCTGAAGCCTGTAAAGCGCTTTACCAAATCTGTGATGTTTACCAAAGCTGTTTCCCGCCTCCCAGCTGAGCAGAGCAGAGCAGAGCAGAGCAAGCTGCTCCAGCTGGTCCAGGGACTACAGAAGCAGGCAAGCTCCCAGAGAGCGAGCGAACAGAGCGAGCGAACAGGGGGAGCAAACAGGAGTTGGCCAGGGGAGTTGCAGTGGTTGAAGAGACAAAGGAGACAAAGGAGACAGAGGCTAAGAGGTAAGTGGGTTGCAGGAAGCCCAGGGCGCTGCCCTTTATCCTTCTGACTGGCTGTGAGCTCACCAGGAGCTTCTGAGAGCTCCAACTGAATTGGAGGGGTGTGGCCTGAGTACTCCCAGCAGCTGACTGGGCGGGAAGCTTCAGTCTGTTTCCCGCCTCCCAGCTGAGCAGAGCAGAGCAGAGCAGAGCAAGCTGCTCCAGCTGGTCCAGGGACTACAGAAGCAGGCAAGCTCCCAGAGAGCGAGCGAACAGAGCGAGCGAACAGGGGGAGCAAACAGGAGTTGGCCAGGGGAGTTGCAGTGGTTGAAGAGACAGGAGACAAAGGAGACAGAGGCTAAGAGGTAAGTGGGTTGCAGGAAGCCCAGGGCGCTGCCCTTTATCCTTCTGACTGGCTGTGAGCTCACCAGGAGCTTCTGAGAGCTCCAACTGAATTGGAGGGGTGTGGCCTGAGTACTCCCAGCAGCTGACTGGGCGGGAAGCTTCAGTCTGTTTCCCGCCTCCCAGCTGAGCAGAGCAGAGCAGAGCAGAGCAAGCTGCTCCAGCTGGTCCAGGGACTACAGAAGCAGGCAAGCTCCCAGAGAGCGAGCGAACAGAGCGAGTGAACAGGGGGAGCAAACAGGAGTTGGCCAGGGGAGTTGCAGTGGTTGAAGAGACAAAGGAGACAAAGGAGACAGAGGCTAAGAGGTAAGTGGGTTGCAGGAAGCCCAGGGCGCTGCCCTTTATCCTTCTGACTGGCTGTGAGCTCACCAGGAGCTTCTGAGAGCTCCAACTGAATTGGAGGGGTGTGGCCTGAGTACTCCCAGCAGCTGACTGGGCGGGAAGCTTCAGTCTGTTTCCCGCCTCCCAGCTGAGCAGAGCAGAGCAGAGCAAGCTGCTCCAGCTGGTCCAGGGACTACAGAAGCAGGCAAGCTCCCAGAGAGCGAGCGAACAGAGCGAGCGGTCAGGGGGAGCAAACAGGAGTTGGCCAGGGGAGTTCGGCAGGGGAGGTCAAGGGGGAGGCCCCTAACATTTTTTTTTTTTTTTTATTTTTCTTTACTAACTTTTTTCCATTTATTTGTCTTGTAACACACACTTCCACACCAGTGGGACTCTGCTTTTAACCTCTACTGAGTAGAGGAGCAGGCACAGGCTAGTCTAGAACAATCACAAAGCTAGACACAAAAAGGGAAAAGAGGCAATGGAAGGACAAGACTCTCCAGTGGTGGTGACCTGCAAGGTGTGTGCAATGTTTGTTTTCTTGCCTGAGAACAACATGGCCTACACCTGCAACAAGTGCAAGTTGATCACGCTGCTGGAGGAAAAAGTAAGTGGACTGGAGCGGCGACTGTCAACCCTCCGGGGAATAAGAGAACACGAAGAGTTCTTGAACAGAATGGGGGAACTACAGCAGCAAAGGGCAGACCAGAAGCTTGAAGAGCAACAGCAAGATGAGGCAGTGGGAAATGCTGAGGTGAAGAAAAATGGAGTAGAGGATACTCCTTGGAAAACGGTGACAGTTAGGAGAAGAAGAACTAGACGCCACTCTGCACCAGTGGAAGCGGTGGAGCTGTGGAACCGATTCCAGGTACTTGCAGATGAGACTGGAGGACAGCCTGCAGAGGAAGAATCACAGGGGAACCTGCATGAGAGTGAGCAAGAGGCTAAAGGTCAGTCAAACAGAGGCGATGAAACCCAGGCCTACAAGAAGAAGAAGAGAAGAGTGGTAGTAGTGGGAGACTCCTTGCTGCGTGGGATCGAGACCCAAGTATGTCGCGAAGACCCATGGACTCGCCAGGTATGTTGTCTCCCGGGAGGACAGATTAGAGACGTGACTGAAAGGTTGCCTGCACTCATAAAGCCCACTGACAGGTATCCCTTTCTTCTCATCCATGTGGGAACAAATGATACCGCCAAGCGGAGCTACGAAGAGATCACGTCAGACTTTGAAGCTTTGGGAAGGAAACTCAAGAACTTTGGGGCCCAGATAGTTTTCTCATCCATCCTTCCAGTAGTTAGAAGAGGGATAGAAAGGGAACGAAAAATACTCCGGGTGAATGACTGGCTACGAAGGTGGTGCCGACAAGAGAGATTTGGATTCTGGGACCACGGGCTATACTTCCTGGAAGATGGGCTGTTGGCTAGGGATGGGTTGCACCTCACAAAGGCTGGGAAGAACGTGTTTGGCCACAGCATGAAGAACTTCATCAGGAGGGCTTTAAACTGAATCCTACGGGGAAGGGAGATGTAATGTTGGGGGTAACAATGGACGTAGGCGCATGCACTGCAATGGAGAGAACAGCGCTGATAGCGCCCAATAATAGTCTTCAGACACATGTAGGAAGAAAGCCAGACTATGAAGCACATAGTCTTCGATGTCTATATACTAATGCCCAGAGTATGGGAAACAAACAGAACGAACTTGAACTCTTAATACAGGAGGGAAATTATGACTTGATAGGTATAACTGAGACTTGGTGGGATGACTCTCATGACTGGAATACAGCAGTTGAAGGATATAACTTGTTCAAAAAGAACAGGAGGAACAGAAAGGGAGGCGGGGTTGCACTGTATGTGAAAAATACATATCTCTGCACAGAAATACAGGAGGAGGAGCTTGGTAGCCCCATCGAGAGCATCTGGGTTGAAATAAATGGAGCAAAGAATAAAAGGAACCTGGTGGTCGGAGTCTACTACCGGCCACCCAATCAAGGAGAAGCCAAGGATGAAACTTTTGAAAAGCAAATAGCCAATGTTTTAAGGAAGCATGATGTAGTAGTAATGGGGGACTTCAATTTCCCCGATATTTGTTGGGAGACAAATTCTGCAAAACATGGCCCCTCCAGGAAATTCCTGACTTGTGTGGCGGATAACTTCCTCCTACAGAAAGTAGAGGAAGGAACTAGAGGATCGGCTATCCTTGACTTGATCCTAACCAACAGAGATGACTTAGTGGATAAAGTAGCAGTTACAGGAACTCTGGGGGAAAGCGACCATGTTGTACTTGAGTTCTTGGTTCTAAGGGAAGCAAAAGCCGAGTGTACTCAAACGCGTACCCTGGATTTTAGGAAAGCTGATTTTAATAAACTCAGAACAATGATCAGTAAGGTCCCATGGCAAGCAATGCTAGCGAGAAAAGGAGTCCAAGATGGGTGGGAACTTTTAAAAAAGGAAATTCTCAAGGCACAATCACAAACAATTCCAACAAGAAGAAAAGGTGGAAGACAACAGAAGAAGCCAATGTGGCTTCACAAAAAGCTTAGGGATGACCTGAAAACAAAAAAGGACACATATAGGAAGTGGAAAGAAGGCCAAGTAACAAAGGAAGAGTACAGGCAGGTAGCACAGAATTGCAGGGATGGCGTCAGGAAGGCTAAAGCGGAGAACGAGGTGAGGTTAGCGAGGGATGCTAAAAACAACAAAAAGGCTTTCTTCAGCTACGTGCATAGTAAAAGGCAGAGGAAAGAAATGGTTGTTCAGCTATTAAATAAGGATGGCAAAATGATAACAGAGGACAAAGAAAAGGCAGAGGTGCTCAATTCCTACTTTGGCTCAGTCTTCTCCCAAAAGAGGGTCTATGACCCCCCTGGCAAAGGCGAAGTACAGGCTGAAGGGGCAGGATTGCAGCTTGAGATCGACAGGCATATGGTCAAGGAACACCTCATTACTTTGAATGAGTTCAAATCTCCAGGGCCAGATGAACTGCATCCTAGAGTCATAAAGGAACTGGCAGAAGAGCTCTCAGAACCGCTGTCTATTCTCTTTGAGAAATCATGGAGGACCGGGGAAGTGCCAGATGACTGGAGGAGGGCTAACGTTGTCCCTATCTTCAAAAAGGGTAAAAAGGAGGAACCTGGGAACTACAGACCAGTCAGTCTGACATCAATCCCTGGGAAAATTCTGGAGCAGATCATAAAGCAATCCATCTGGAAGCACCTTGACAACAATGCAGTGATTACTCGAAGCCAACATGGATTTGTCAAAAACAAGTCCTGCCAGACAAATCTGATCTCATTTTTTGATCAAGTCACCTCCCTTGTAGACCGTGGGAATGCTGTAGACATCATATACCTCGACTTCAGCAAAGCTTTCGACAAAGTGCCCCATGATATCCTGATGAGCAAACTAGCTCGAAGTGGGCTAGATGAAACAACGATCCAGTGGATCCACAGTTGGCTACAGAATCGGACTCAAAGAGTGCTTATCAATGGGACCTTCTCAAGCTGGGGAGAGGTAACGAGTGGGGTACCGCAGGGCTCAGTCCTGGGCCCAGTGCTCTTCAATATTTTTATTAATGACTTGGAGGAGGAGGTGCAGGGAATGCTGATCAAATTTGCAGATGACACAAAATTGGGAGGGATAGCTAATACTTTGGAAGACAGAAACAAAATTCAAAGTGATCTGGATAGACTGGAGTGCTGGGCAGAAAACAACAGAATGGCATTTAATAGGGACAAATGCCAAGTTCTGCACCTAGGAAAAAGAAACCAAATGCACAGTTACAAGATGGGGGATACGTGGCTCAACCACACTACGAGCGAGAAGGATCTTGGAATTGTCGTCGATCACAAGCTGAATATGAGCCAACAATGTGATGTGGCTGCAAAAAAGGCAAATGCTATTTTGGGCTGCATTCATAGAAGCATCGCTTCCAAATCCCGGGAAGTACTAGTTCCCCTCTACTCAGCACTGGTTAGGCCTCATCTGGAGTACTGTGTCCAGTTCTGGGCACCACACTTTAAGAAGGATGCAGACAAGCTGGAGAGGGTTCAAAGGAGGGCAACAAAGATGATCAGGGGACTGGAAACAAAGCCCTATGAAGAGAGACTGAAAGAACTGGGCATGTTTAGCCTTGAGAAGAGAAGACTGAGGGGAGATATGATAGCGCTCTTCAAGTACTTGAAAGGTTGTCACAGAGAAGAAGGCCAGGATCTCTTCTTGATCATCCCAGAGTGCAGGACACGGAATAATGGGCTCAAGTTACAGGAAGCCAGATTCCGACTGAACATCAGGAAAAACTTCCTGAGTGTCAGAGCAATACGGCAATGGAACCAATTACCTGGGGAGGTGGTGGGCTCTCCCACACTGGAGGCCTTCAAGACGAGGCTGGACAGCCATTTGTCAGGGATGCTCTGACTTGGATTCCTGCATTGAGCAGGGGGTTGGACTCGATGGCCTTGTAGGCCCCTTCCAACCCTACTATTCTATGATTCTATGATTCTATGATTCTCCATGGCTTGGTTTATTGCCTTAGGAAGTAACTACTTCACACCTTCATTACAGAGATCCTGCAGTTAGAAGGGAGGCTGGTTTCCCATCCCTGTGTCCGTCCATCCCTGTCTTTCCCAGCACAAACATATGTGTGTCCACTCAGAAGTAACTCCCATTGTGCTCAGTGAGGCTTGCTCCTGAAATGTAGGTGCATCTGGACTTTCAGAGGAAAGGGGGAGGGGGGGAAGCTTCTCTTATTGGTTGAGCAGCCCCTGCCAGTCAGATGACATTCACTCCAATCCCCATCCCCACCAGGAAGTTCTGTGAAGAAATTTTTACTGGTGCAGAGCACTTGCTCATGGAGCCCTGCATGGACCAAAGCGCAGCAAGCTGATTCCTTTTTAAAAATCTGGTACTCTTCCATTCACTTCTCCTTCCATTGTCATGGAGACATGGCCCAGGAAGCACTAGAAGGTAGTGGAGGAAGGAAGAACAATTCCCCTCAAACAAAAATCCCTGCCCACCAATCCCAGGCATGTTTCTTACCTTTTTAATTAAAAAAAAAAACAGGAAAACTACTTTCTGCACAAGTTCTAAGAAATAGTTAAAGCCTTGATAATAGAAACAATCCTGTGAATAATTGCACATATTCCTGTAAATTCCAATGAATGCATTTCATTTAGGGTTTTGAAGGATCAGATGCTAATTTTCTTAGATTAACATGCTTTTAATTCTATCCTCTTAGAAAACATATGTCTGATGGGAATAGAGCATAAGATGCTAACCAGAACAATGCCCAGCCACATACCAATATTAAAATACTGTTTTAATGTAATTACACTTGTGAAACTTCTAGGAGAAAAATGCCATTCACAAGAGAACAAGGAAGAGCCAAGCAACACTGACTAAAGTCTCAAAACTAGTAAAATAACTCTATAGAGATAGAGATGTTTATTTAAAAAATGTTATTAAGAAACAGCTATACAAACTACCAGAAGCAGAACTGGTATTAAATAGGGGTAATATCCAACCGTGCCTCAGCTCTAGCACTAGTGATGTTGCATTAGTATAAATGTGTGCAATGAAATTAGCACTTTATAGGGCAACAGGGGAAAGTGGCAATTTATTGCCAAAGTTTAGTGGCAACTCACTGCTTTTTCACATTGCCCTAGCAACCAGTAGCTATGCTAATTGTGTAAGTGCTGGTTTATGCTACTGCAGTATCATTAACACTAGCACTGTGGCACAGTTGGGTATTACCCAATAGAAATCATAGAATCAAGGTTGGAAGGGGCCTACAAGACCATCAGGTCCAACCCCCTGCTCAGTGCAGGAAGCCTGATTCCCAGGCGGTCCCCCACCCAGGTACTAACCAGGGCTGACCCTGCTTAGCTTCCGAGATCAGACGAGATCAAATGTCTCAGTGTGTATGTTCCCTAATCTTTGGTTTAAAATTGGAAATGCTGGTATAGAGATTGAAATTATGGAGTGAGAAATAATTTATTTTCCAGATAAAATTGGCTGATGCATTGGAGGTTAAGGGAGCCACCATCCGCGCTGTAACATGTCACTCAAAAGACTTTATTTCCCCCCTGTTGCTTCAGCAGTTTTGATACAAGAAGATAAAAGCATTTTCCTGTTCTAGGAAATAGTGCTGCACTTCCTAATAAGAGTATGTTTTTTCCCAGACTGTCTTCCTTGTAACATTTCATTTTATTTAACCCGTTGTCCCACTGCTAATAGTTGTGTGTTTTCTGGAGACAGACAATAGATTTTTTTTTCAGGGAATTAAAACTGACAGGGTAGAGGCATTGCTGTCTGGAGTGTGCACTATTATCCAGCTGCAATATTTGTTCACAGGTTTTTACACATTTTGGAAATGCTTCAAAACTGTGCAAAATCTGTTTGACCAGAGACAATGATGAAGACAACAGAATGTATGCATCCTCTTCCTATGCAATAAGAACACATCTGAATTTATAGCTCACAATGCTCAGCTGCATTACGAATCAAATGCTATTTTCCCAGTTTTTCACAGTCTTGAAAAGTTAAATTAGATCCTGCAGATCTATGGCTAATGTTTAATAGATGATAGTGGGTTGAGTGTACCCACCACATTTTGTTGGTATCTTGCTGGTATGTACAAATGGTCCTGGGCTTTGATATTTCAATTGCAGATAAAAGCATTTTTAGGTTTGGCAATTCCAGTAAATTCATCCGATCCCAGATTTAATAAAGGTAATAAATTACTTTCCCTCAGAACCCTCCAGAACACTCCATCATTATTTTGCTGGACTTGTTTTCTCACTCATTTACTTGATCAGTCAGGCTGAGCGCCGAAGAATTGATGCTTTCGAACTGTGGTGCTGGAGAAGACTCTTACGAGTCCCCTGGACTGCAAGGAGGTCAAATCAGTCCATCCTAAAGGAAATCAACCCTGACTGCTCATTGGAAGGACAGATACTGAAGCTCAAATATTTTGGCCACCTAATGCGAAGAGAAAACTCCCTGGAAAAGACCCTGATGCTGGGAAAGACTGAAGGCAAAAGGAGAAGGGGACGGCAGATGATGAGATGGCTAGATAGCATCACCGATGCAATGAATATGAACTTGAGCACACTCTGGGAGAGAGCAGAGGACAGGAAGGCCTGGCGTGCTATGGTCCATGGGGTCACGAAGAGTCAAAGACAACTTAATGACTGAACAACAACAATACAGAATATTTATGTTCCGAAATTAGTGACTTCTTTTTTCCAGTTTGGATCATCTTTTTTTCACTAGTATGTGACACTGACTGCTTTAATGTTTTGTAACTGGATGAATAACTTCTTTTTGCGGAAAAAGGAAGCTCCTCGAAACTGAAAATAATGAGTCGTGCTATGTGATTTCAAATACCCTCTTGCTAGGCAGGACACTGTTGCTGCATTTCTAAAAAGGTACATTTTTCTGAGGAAGTTATGCGTTTTTTCAATTTAGAGTTTGAAAGAAATGTAACGAGACAAGAGAAGAGAGCATATTGTGAACCAGTAGAGACGATACCAAGCTGATTTACGCTAGCATGCAAAATCTCAGTAGGAGGATATACCAACTACATTTTACTACAAATCAACATATATTGTTTTAAAAAAATATTTTCCAATTTCAGTTTGGTAGAGATAAGCAGCTTATCAGATGGTTACATGCACATTGTGTTAAATTTGCATTTAGTAAGTGGCTGTCTATATTCACCAAGGGCCAGCTCATGGCAAATCCATCTCCCATGAGCATCTGCTATGATGACACCAGCAGAGGAACAGTAATCTTCTGGGTGAGTGGTTATGTGCTGGCAAAGCCCACCATATCTCTTGAAGAAAGCTGTTCAGTAACAGTACTGTCTTTAAGAAGCAATAAAGAATGTAAAGTTCTGATGTTCCTTTTCTTTTCATCCCCAAATTATATTGAAGGAACCAAGAAAGACACTCAGAGTTGTCCTGTGTAAAGCTCCATGTGGGGGGAGTAATTAGATGTGAACAGAAGCATACGGCCAACCTTTTTCATTTGGCACCAACCATCAGGCAGAAAGTGTAATTTAACCTGATTTTAATTCCACCCTGTTGCAAGAACTTATTAACCATATTACCCATTAGCATATATATGAGCCCCAGACTGCAGTTTCTACAAAACAAATGTCAAGACACTGGAAGAGGGAAAGAATCCCCCCAGGATTGATAACAGTTGCAGGCAAGCAGGGCCAGCTGACCTGACTGGTACCAGAACGCAGCAAGGCAGGGCAGATGCTGGGGCCCAGAAGCCAATAGGGGATCCACTGAGAAAGAAGGAGCTGGACAAAAAGTTTACTTCCCCAACTTGGTGCCCTCCAGATGTGTTGCACTACAGCTCCTATCATCCTCAGCCAACATGACCATACTGGCTGAGGATAATGGCGATTGTAGGCCAACACAACTAGAGGTCACCAAGTTGGGGTAGGCTGATTTAAACAAAGGCACCCTGTTCTTTGTTTGGCAAGCCAACACCTTGGTGGTTAAAGGGACCTACTGATGGCCCATGCCTGGAATTCCCAAACTCCTGATTTCCAGCAGTTGACAAAGCAGTTCTCAAGCAACATTTTCCCCAGTTATTCATTACTTTTTGTTTAGATTTTTAGGAAAGGAGGAGTGGAGTTAAACTAGAGTGCTATATTTTGCCCTTTGAGTTAAATATTCAAAGCGAAACAATGTTCATCTTTATGATCCAGCATGTGTAATTGAGAGAAAAGCTTGAATAAACTACTTCATTTTATTTTCAGCATAGGAAGGGTTGCTGCTGCTTTGTGACTTTTTTCTTCTCATTAAAATATTTCATTTGTGGTTCAGTTGCAAAGACTTAAGTCAGGTTTTGGCAGTTTGCTGTCCTGGAAGAGACTGGAAAGTTATTTATCATAGTAGAAAATGTTTACTGGCCTGGAATTTGCGGTTTGAAAGGAACTGCATGAGCACCTGATGTCTAGTGGCTAAAGCAGCATGGAAATGTGAAGGCTGATGGGTGTGATTCGTACCATTGAAGAGCATGACTGGGGGAGAGGGGCGTTCTGCTTGTACCATTATCCACCTCAGCCCTCTTTGGAAAGGGACATACTTTTCCCACAGTGTGAAATGAGCCAACTAAAACATTTCTGAAGTAAAAAGTGAAAAAAATTCCACTGAGGCATGAAACCTTAGGCACTTTTTTCTATAGTTCCCGAAATATTGTAAGAAAAGCATAAACTTAAAAAAAAAAATAGAAGTATGTAGAGCTACGTATTGGAAAATAAAAGTATTTTGTAGAAATAAACACAGTAATCACAATGTCACATGTTGGTATGTGGTTGGTCCTTCTTAACTCTGAACATGCAGAGATATAAAGAAAGATGCATTTTGGCCCAGGATCTCACACATGTACCATATGTGTGACTTTTGTGATGGCTATATTACACAAAAAGTACAGAACAGGAAAGGATCTGGATGAATATTCTCAGTCCCTGCTTCCCTTGGCCAAATAACCTATGTGACAATTCAGCAGATTGCTTCCTATCATCTGGTCATAGTACTTTTCAAATTTTCACTCAAAGTGGAGGGGGGTGGGGAGAGATTGGGATTGAATGCACTGTCCCTAGTCCTGACCTCCATGCATTCATTTGAAGTCAGAATACAATCTATGCACCTACAGCTGTAGGTGCATAGGACTGCCTCTGTGCAGTCAGAAACCTTGAACAAGCAGGGTTCCCAGTAGGGATGCTGGAGAAATTTGATATGGACTAAAATAAGCTCGGATTTCTAAGAATCTGACCTGCAGAATCTACTGCAGAGCACCCCCTCCCCCGCCATGTGGAGTCTGTGGACTTTCAGGAGACTTTTTTACTTTCCCGAAATTTACGCATATAAATCCATAGAAAAATATGTAAGTCTCTGCTGAGGAAATGTTGAATAGAATGGGGGACAATACACTAAATGCTATGTACTGAGGTAAATTATGTAAGTACTTGTGTAAATAATTACGTAAATATTTACGCATTTATTTCTGTATTTTCCCACATGACGAAAAACAATATTTGTGTCCGTCTGTGGGTGGATGACAGAATGAAAGGCGCCTGACAATCCATAGAACATTGACGGAGCAGATTTTACACAGTCTGTACTTCCCTAGTTTCCAGTCACACAGAGAGTTCTACATTCTCACAGTTGTGGATGCGTAGGATCTATTCCAGGGAGGGGGAATCTTTTTCAGTCTGAGAAAGACGTACATGCTCCTGGGTAACCTTCCAGGTGTTGCATGCCAGGAGTGGGCACAGCCAAAGCCAAACATAGGCAGGGCCAAAGCAACCTTCTCTATCTCATTTTCTATCACTATAAAACAAGGCCCCATTACGACAAGCCTGCATATTGTCGCCCTGCTTATTTAACTTATATGCAGAGTACATCATGAGAAACGCCGGGCTGGATGAATCACAGGTCAGAATTAAGATTGCCGGGAGAATTATCAATAACCTCAGATATGCAGACGATACCACCCTAATGGCAGAAAGCGAAGAAGATCTAAAGAGCCTCTTGTTGAGGGTGAAAGTGGAGAGTGCAAAAGCTGGTTTGAAACTCAACATTAAAAAAACGAAGATCATGGCATCTGGCCCCATCACTTCCTGGCATATAGAAGGGGAAGAAATGGAAGCAGTGACAGATTTTATTTTCTTGGGCTCCAAGATCACCGCAGACGGTGACTGTAGCCATGAAATTAAAAGACGGTTGCTCTTTGGGAGGAAAGCTATGGCAAACCTAGACAGCATAGTAAGAAGCAGAGACATCACTTTGCCGACAAAGGTTCGTATAATCAAAGCTATGGTTTTCCCAGTAGTAACATATGGCTGTGAGAGCTGGACTATTAGGAAGGCTGAGCACCGAAGAATTGATGCTTTCGAACTGTGGTGCTGGAGAAGACTCTTACGAGTCCCCTGGACTGCAAGGAGGTCAAATCAGTTCATCCTAAAGGAAATCAACCCTGAGTGCTCATGGGAAGGACAGATACTGAAGCTGAAGCTCAAATATTTTGGCCACCTAATACGAAGAGAAAACTCCCTGGAAGAGACCCTGATGCTGGGAAAGATTGAAGGCAAAAGGAGAAGGGGACGGCAGAGGATGAGATGGCTAGATAACATCACTGATGCAATGAATATGAACTTGAGCACACTCCGGGAGAGAGCGGAGGACAGGAAGGCCTGGCGTGCTATGGTCCATGGGGTCACGAAGAGTCGGACACGACTGAACAACTGAACAACAACAATGACCTCTTTTCTCAGACCAATCACTGGGTGAGGGTGCAATTTCAGGGGGGTGACAGTGCACGGGAAGGTTTTTTCAGTCATGCCATCTGCTACATGGAGTCTAAAGTGCTACAATCCTAACAGAGCTGTATAATATGACTATATTTCTGGCTCATGTTCACTCTCACCTCATATCCTTATTCTAAGCAGAGCAACATTTGACACTTCAGAAACTTCAGCTCTTATGAAATCTAGGGCTTTTTTCCTTTACAGAAGATTTCATCAGAGCTCTGAAAAGACAATGTTCACCACCAAAAATCTTATTGTAAACCATATAGTGGTAGCAAAGCTTCATTTGACTTCTCAAAATAGAATTTATGACTGTGATTGTCATGGACCATGATTGGCATATTTGAAAATAACCCCAGGAATAAAGAGTTTTAAACTGCCCAGTGAACTTCATTAGTGGGCAACATATAACTATTTTTAATTGATTTATTAATGAATTAGTTAAAAACAATCTTTTCCAAACTATGCTGGTTTTCCCAGGTAGTTCTGAAGCTCACATTTCCTATAGTTTAACCCAAACCTTTGTTTATATATGTGTTACCGTCTTCATACTAAGTATAAGTCTTTATACTATACACAGTTTCTCATACAGTGGAATCTGTACTACAAACAAAGCTCAGGGTTGAAACAAGAATATTGGCCAACGATAAATATGTCTAGTGGACATATTATCTGAGTAGAGTTAATGCTTCTTAAATTTGGTCAGGAGAATACGGGTGAATATTCCTCCAATTCTTCCCTGCCAAGGATTGTCTTAAAGAAAATAGCCAAGGAGAACCACCTGGTACAGCCATGCCCAGCTGGGGTTCTGCATTATTTATTTCACACTCTTCTTCCAAGGTGTACATAGTGGTTTATATATGGTTCCCAGATGGTTTCCCCATTGAAATGAATTATGTGCCTTCAGACAGTTCTCTCTGTCAACTTGCTTTCCATCTTGGAATCTATTTTTATATAAGGATGTAGCTGATTTTTAACAGGATTTTGGTCATCCCACTCTGATTACGTTTCTAATGCATCTAAATCATTCCTATTTGATGTATTTGAAATATTTTGCCTTTCAGCCTCAAAGACAATGGCTGCAGAGAAACAGACCAATTAACATTAATCATTATGCCAATAAGAAGAGTGCAGCAGAGAGCATGTTGGACATCGCTTTGCTCATGGCCAATGCATCCCAGCTCAAAGCAGTAATGGAGCAAGGACCTTCCTTCTCATTCTATGTTCCACTTATTATCCTCATCAGTGTTTCGCTTGTGCTTCAAATCGGAGTAGGTGTGCTTCTAATATTCCTTGGTATGTATAGTGATATGATTGCCATAGTAGTACTGTTTATGATAAACATTTTTCTGTTCTAAAAGAGGCATGGTAATTTTTTATTTTTAAATAATGGTTATATTCTACTTTTACAACTAACTTCCTTTCTATAAGACTGGTTCTTTTGGGGGGCGAGGGGGTGGGAAACTACTCAGTAGACCTTTCCATGTGTTCCTCTCCACACGACTGTCATTGTGGGGGAGGGGGCTATGCCTGCTGGCTCCACCCTTCCTCATGGACACCATCTCCAGAAGGTGAAGCAAACATCTGTAAAGGAAAGACTGCTTTACACACAAAGGTTCTCCCTGTGATTTGGAATCCTGCACGATCAGGAATCCAAATCACCACTGGAGAGAGCATCTCCAAAATTGTATCTGGCTGAGCTGAAAGGGGTTCAGCACTGCACAGAGCTCTGTAAACGTGGTGGGTCTTCTGATCCCACCCACCTAACAGCAGCCCCATTTCTTTGTTACTTGACAAGGCACATTTGAAGCTCAGTGGAGTTTCAAAAGTAGTTTGTGATATTTTGTTTATTCGTGTGTCCCGTCTTTCTTCTGCGGTGGAACTTAAGGCCGTGTACCACAAGTGGTCTCCTATCTGTGCACTCGCCAGACCTGGGCCTGCTTAGCTTCAATAAAGTTGTGTATCATGTGCATCATCAGGCCATGCCCTGATCTATAGCTGTAGGGAGCTGTGAGGGTGAGGTGAGGAACTGAAGCTTCTCTGCTAACTGGATTCCTGGAATAATGGTCATAATCTAGGATTTTTAATAGAAACAATACCATATACTGTAATAAATAATATCATGGAGAATTTTTGATCTTAAACTACTTCCATTTTAAAATACATCGCTGCCATATACTGACTGTTAGCCCATCTACCCTGTAATGTTTGCTGTGACTGGCAGTATGCCTTGGGCAGAGATGGGTCTTTTGCAGCCCTGTGAACCAAGACCTATTTTTTAAACATGGAAAAGGTAGGGATCAGATCTAAGACTTCTGCTATGCCAAGCATGTCCTCTGCACTGTTTTGGATCTCTTCCTTTCTCATTTTGATGTTTCACTAAATAATAGTCATAATATGGGGTATACAAAAAGTGTTCTAGATTTGTGCACAGTGGTTTAATGTTCATGTGATCAAAATAACATTTCTGTGGTCCTGATCCAGGCATGTAAATAGCCACTCATTTGGTCAGCTGTGGTAAGAATTGCTTCTAGGTGACTAAGCAATTAAACTTTGCAATTTTTTTAAAGGCTACAAATGTGGGTGGGGGCAGGTAGATTGGTGTGTGTGTGTGTGTGTGTGTGCATCCATTCATGCACTAGAGCAACATTTGTTGCCTTATTTGTAGGGTGATCTAAACATGGAGATAGTAACATAAAATATTTACTAAAATAAGATACTAAAAGTGCAGTCCTATACATGCCCACTCAGACGTAAGGCCAACTTAGTTCAGTTGTATACAGGATAAAGATATTATATTTCCTGAAAGTTCACTTTATACCATTCATATGTTGTGGGAAAGAGATCCTGAAAGATTGTTCATTCGTGACTTTTGTTTCTGAAGTAATTTTTAGCTCAGGAAGTATATAAAAACTGTCATTTCAACCCCAGAATTTATAGGCTGAATTATACTTTTCTTCTACCACAGGAAGGTCATGCTGACTTTTTAACTGCTCTGTTATTTTCTAGATATATAAATAGTATTTCTTTTAGTTACAGCATTAAAAGGAACCCAGCACTGTGCTATTATTAGGAAATCACAGTAATCAGTTTGGAAGGTACACATCCAAGGTTTGGAAAGGGATAGTTGTGGAGAGAAGACATGGCTTCATGTGCCAAGGACTCGCAACTGTACAACTCCACAGCTTGTGTACCCTTTGAACCAAAATGAATTCAATATATTCAAAAAGGTCCCTTGGGCATCTTAATTATTTTGTGGTTATCATTATGTGGGACCCATACCAAACAATATTGTAGAGCAGACCAGTCCAAGGCACTTTTGGAAGTAGCTATGTGGAATGTCTGTTTTTGGAACAACAGACACCAGTCAGTTATCATATCTTCCTGTCCATCTGTTTATAGTTTGTGAAGGTGAGGCTGCCGGACCACTCCATCCATGAGGGAGCAGTTTCCAAGGAAGGCTTAAGATGTAGCCTCCCTCCTTGTCAGGTGGCCCACAGATGGGAAGGGGTAATGTTTCTCAGACATCTTGGGGAACATCGTGTGGAACGTAAGCACTGGCTTGAGCTGGGCGTTGGTGTGAACACCATCAGTTTTTCCTGGTGGAAAAATGACTGCAAACAAACGTTCCCTCAGAGGTCCCACAGCTGTGACAAGGGCACCCTCACCCAGTTCCTGGCACAAGGGAGAGGGCTGAGCCTGGGAATGTGGAGCCATCTGCACAGCTGTTCATGTCTTTGCACATTGTTGACATTGGCAGCCTCACGCTCATCTTCGTAGGAAGTTAACAGGAACATTCTTTCTTAGTTCATAGCAGTGCAGGTCCAAATGTTGACCACTGTTTCCCTTAGAGTATGTTTTTGAGAGGCCTTTAGGACATAGTGGTAGCTCTCTTGTTACTTTGCCATAGGACAGTGGCTTGCTAGTAAGCATGTACATTTTAGGGCAGAAAGAGAAGGAAGGAAGTGGTCAGCTCAGCAGCCAGGGAGGCCTTTTGTAACAGCTTCCTATTACCAGATTCCCAGCCCATATTTTTGCTGTGTGACTCTCCCTCTTCGGTCTTTTTAGACTGTGAGGGCCAGGAGCAGTTTAAACCCTTCGTCCCCCCGCCCTGTGACAACATCTTGTTCTATTCAAAAACAAATACAGAAAACTCACGTTCCTTGATCGAAGTTGAATTGGGAAGTGAGCTAAGATGAATGATTAGCCTGCTTGAAAATGCCAGGACCTCCTGCCCAGATTACAACTTTGTTTTTACAAAAAAAGAAAAGAAAGAAAGAAAGAGAGAAGGCTCTGAATGAAAATGCTGTCATTTGAGTTGTAAATGTGTGGCCAGTCTCCTTTTGGTGGCACTAGACATTCATAATTCATCCTATAGAAGACCCTGTATTAATCTTAAGGGCTTTTTCATTTCTTTTTTTGAAGAGTGAAAAAAATTGTATACGTTAGTCTACACGAAATGACAGTGTGGGATTGGATCACTATAATAAAATGCTTAACAATACCTGTACTTAAGAACAGTTTCCGGTTTAGCTCTATTGTGTAGTACTATAATAATGAAATAGGATTACTGTAATTCCCCCTGAAAGTTCCAAACCTCTCTTTGTTAATAGACAAAGCTGGGTTTTTTTCCCCCATCTTCTACTCCCCCAGAGCTGGTGAATCACTGCATATGTCAGCTCTACAGCTGAATGACTTTTGAATACATACACGCCATGAGCTACACATCATGAGCCAGTTACTGGTTTCTTTCCTACCACCAGACCAGCTCATGAAAAATACCCCAATGCCTCTAATCTAACTGCTGTGTCAACTCCTGCCAATTATATTACATCATATTGGTCACTCTGCATTTCTTGGAATCAAGCAGCTTGCTTTCCTTTTCTAGTTCTTGTGATTTCAGGGAAAAGAGGAAGAAAGTGCTTATGGCCAGAATCCATGAGATAGTATCCAATGTTAGTCTAACTTAACTCCCATTCATTTGAATGGGTGTATTCTAAGTAGGACTAACATTGGATACAGACCTAGATCACTTACACATCACCAAAAATCAGGAAATGCATCAAAAAAGGACACAGATATGCATTAAATTTGCAGATACAATTTTAGAAATAATTCCTATATTTCATAATACAGTCCATCTCACCATAATGGGGGAAACTGACCAGGTGACCTGTGTGTCTGTGCAGTCTGCTGTCCACTTACAAAGGTGAGCAACTTCCAGGCCTCTGCTCTCCCTTCTTAGGGTTTGTTATCTTTAACGTGGACTTGGACTGGACAGCCCTTCAAATAAAGGATACCTTCAGACAGAGAAGGCTGCTCTGTAAAGTAGGACACATGGCCACCCCATCTGCATACCCACCCCTTTTCTGTCTCTCCCACAGAGAACAGCCCTCCACATCATACAACAGACTTCTTTGAGGCTCGGAGGAGTTTTCAAAGCGGTTATTGATATAGCATAAGAAGTCTGCTGTTTAAAGGAACAAAGTAAAGAAATTCCCCTGAGCCCACCTTCCGCATGCCTAAATTCAATCTTTGGACCCCAGTCCTTATCTGCTGCAAACTTTATTTTTTAAAGTCTAAATTTAATATTAGGCAATTTTACATTATTTTCAAACACTTCATGTTGCTTTTCCTGTAACTGGCTCAACCTACGAGGGTGTTTTAAAAGCAATATTTATGAAATACAAAGAATCTATGTAGTTGAAACTTTTAAAGCTTTTAATATGGTTTTCTTATTTTGCACAAGCCACTTCAAACAAATAAAAATGAGAAGAGGTTGTAGAGATAAGAGTCTACTAGTGTCAGCTTTTCGCACTATCTTTCTGTGGATAGATGAAGCCCTGGCATTGTTCTAGGCTCATTTATTTTAATGGTAGGAAAAAAACAAAACAAACAAAATCTGGACTCAAAACTCTCCTGGCCATCCCCTGCCTTATGGCATGTCTGCCCATGAAAGGTTGTTTGAGGTTCTCTCCTAATGTGGAGCAGTTCCTCCAGACTTCATGCAATTCTGTACAAGGGGATGCATATTTAATATAACCCATTTATACATTTTTCAAGACGTGGAAGTAAAAATAACCCAATGTGAGCTTCATCTCTTTTCATCCAACTCCCTTTGCCCTTGAGCAATTCAGGCAAAGAAAAGCAAGCAAACAGAAGGTGTATTACACAACCAAACTTTCTAATAAGAATAAGCACCACTTGCAAGTCTTTGATATGTGCCATTTGGTTGAACATATAGTCATTTGTATGGATGCAGAAAGTAATTGTTTCCTCATTCGAAAATATTCTTTCCCTTGCACTGCTACAAAATTTGGCCTGTGTTTGCAAATGCTTCACCAATAGAGACAGTAAAAAGTATCCAGGAGAAATGTTTTTAGTTGTTTACAGTCCAGACAGTTGTTGGCATTTCTCTCAGGAGATCTTTTGGCACGTGGTTTTGAAATGTTACTTCCTCATGCTGACATCTTTTCTTCTGAAGCAGTTGTTACAGAATTCAAACAACAATACATCTCTACTATGTAAATTAATTGCTCCTCAGTGGTAAAAGCATCTCTTTCACTCAATATTTTTCCCTTGCAGTCAAATATGACCTTAATAACCCTGCAAAACATGCCAAGCTGGACTTCCTCAATAACATTGCAACTGGACTGGTGTTTATTATAGTAGTTGTTAATATCTTTATTACTGCCTTTGGAGTCCAGAAGCCATCGCTTCCACAAAGTAAGTAATAGAAAGGTGAGGACTTTTTGCAATCTTTAGAACCGGATTATCTTTCAATGGCAGCATATATGCTTCTAGTCTTACCATTTCCTTATGGGCGGAAAGGTTTGATGAAACAGCCTCATTTTTATATATTATGAAGCGCAAACATGACATTAGCTGGGTTTTGATGTAATGCTACACTGTGGTTTAGCATTACATGCACAAGCCATAGGCTTGTGCACTCTCCCTTCCTTCTTTGGCATAGCTTCAGCTAAACATGCTTTGTTGTTACATGTGTGAACCTGGACAAACTGTGATTAGTCTTAACTATAGGTGTGCACAAACGGCCTCTCAAAATTCTCCACCCAATTTTTGAGCAGAGAAGTGGGGGTGGGGTCAGTTTCAATGAATTTTTCCAGGAAAAGGAGAAATTCTCCAACAGTTCCTCCCAGGTAGAGCTCACCACTGGCAGGGGCTGTGGCACAGCTTCTTTCTTTTTTTTCCTAAGGGTTTTTAGCTTTTGTGCCACCACTGCTGAAGTTGCTGAGTGTTTTCTTTCTTTCTTTCTGTTATACATGCCTCCATCACTCTGTAGCCTCCCTGGCTACCCATGCTTTGTGATCTGCAAAAAGCCCCATGGGAGGAGTTACCTGATGATGATGTCTTCCTCTGGGCTTTTATTGAAGTACTGGAAGCCAGGGAGGCTGCCAGAGAGATGATTGTACAATGAAAGACAGGACGCTCACACACACGCTCCTCAACTACCTCATAACTAAGGTGAGCACAAGAATCCTGAATCCAACTCATGAATATTTCTGTGATATTTTCTTCTCCCTCAAACATATTTTTGAGAACAATTTCTTTTCTCTCAAATTGAATGAGAATACTAAAAATAATGTGGAAGAAATATTTGGCACAGCACTAGCCTTAACTATGATTTAGAGAAACAAGTCAGGATCAGAAACCACAGTCTGAAATTGGCTTATTTCCCTAAATCATTATGAATACTAACATGCAGAGCCTTTTGACTGGAGAGTGCCCTCCTTCCCCACTCCGTGCCCAGATGCATTTCATCCTAGAGGAAACTCAGCCTAGGAAATTCTGAACCACAGACTGCTTTGATATTTGTGTAAATTTAGAGCTTTTTGAGGTTTTTCCTCATTATGACAGTTTAAAAAATATGATATGCCTCAAAGCACCACCCAGTGCTTTTCTGTACTTTTAAACAAAGGCTCAAGTGCTTCAATAACATAAGCAATCATGGTAGAAATTTGCTCCCCATGAGAAACACCCCCCTCATTTACTAACTCTCTTCCACATTAAGCCCTTCAAAAAGTAGGATAAAGGCACAATCCTGCACATGGTTAGACAGAAAAAAAGCCTACAACTCCAAGCAAGCCCCAGCCATACTTGGAGTTGTAGGCCTTTTTTCTGTCTAACCATGCGCAGGAGTGCACCTTAAAGCTAGAAGTGAAGGGGAGGCAGGGAGCTGTTCAAGATATTAAAGGAAGCTGGTAAGCAAGCAGTTGAAAAGCTGGGGGCAGCCACAGCTCAGCTTTGCACCACGGAAACACCCACCTGGTCAATTGTGGTTGATGACACTGCAAAATGTCATCAATTTTGGTGCTGTGGTGTCACATGCTGACCTGGAATTAGAAAATGAGGCTGCTGAGTCTCAGCATGGGTAAGAGATGGCCAACAGGACATAGCAAGGGAGAGAGAGAGAGAGAGAGCACCAGGGATAGAAGAAAGGAAAGGAAAGAAACATTTGGACTGCTGAAAAGGAATGGCTTCTGCCTGCCAAAGTCTCCCCCATTGTAGGGGCCAAGGGATAGCACATGTTCTTGGCTTCACTTCCATGGGGGACTGTGGAGGGTGTCTCCAGTAAGCCCCTTCATTATACATTCCAGCGAGGAAATTAGGGATGAGCCAGGAGAAAGACTTCTGAAACAAGGGGGTTTCCATGTGCTTGAACAAAAAGAAAGGTATTTACCTGTTCATCCCATCTCTGGTCCCCGTTGGTCAAGAAAGTTATCTATCCTTTCTCCATCCCAATCACCATCACAACATTTTAAAATAGAAGTGCTGGTAGATGATTGGAGCCATCTACCAGCATGAGAGTTTTGACCCAAACTCTTTTATCTAAATGGTGGAAGGAGTTTCCAAATTATAGACAGCCACAAGTATGAATATCTCTGCCAGTCTTTCCTAATGAAATACTGATAACTTCAGTACAGTAACAGCACCTTAGTTTAGCTGAGTTTTTATCAAGTGCCTAGTGCGGGGGGGGGGGACTGTCCTTGTAGCATGCTGAAAATGTCAACAAGTTCAGGTTATTTTGGACTCATGGCAAGATGGAATTCCAAGGCCTTCTGCCAGTACTCCTGCTCTACATTGTCACTTTCGACTTGTCAAAACACTAGAAGTGCTATTTGCTGATACCAAGTGTCAGGAAGAGAAACATTTTTTTAGATTGCCTATTATGGCTCGTAATTATTCTAAGGTAAGTGAATACACAGTTTCATACAGTAATCTTAAAACCTTTTGGATATACATTTAACCTCTACCTGTAAGAGAATTGACACTTTAAATTTTTTACCATTTTTCTTCTTCTCTCTTTAAAAAAACTTAAGCAGTGACCAAAAACTATGTTCTATTTATGTCTTATCATGACTACTGTGATCTTCCATTGTTGCACCTCAGTAGCACTCAAAATCATTCACCTCTCTTGATGCTCTGGACATGATGCTTCTCCTGAAATCCCTCCATGGGCTTCCTGTCCACTGCTGGATCCAGCACAAGCTTCTCCTCCTTACCTTCAAAGTCTTCTGTGACCTTGGCCCTCTCTCATATCCTGATACATATCCTGGGATCTTTGCTGCTCCACCCCCACCATCTTCAACTCCCTGCTCCCTTCAGGAACTTTGCCCTTTCTTCCATGCTTCCCCTTATGCCTGGAACCATGTCCCAGAATTCTGTGACCCTAACTACATGTTACATTGCTATCAGCTACGTCTTTCTGTTTTTACTCTAAAGTAGGTGCAGGGACCTGAAGCGTATGAGATCGCAAAAGTGATCCATTTAAAACAAATTATCACCTTTTGGCAATGAAAATTACAGGCATTGGGGTGATCTGGATTGGGACCATAGCAAGGGGGCAGAGGGTTAAAAAAAAAACCTACCCACAACACTAGGGTCCCAAACTGTATTGTGCTCCCTGTGCTTACTTCAGAGTAAGGAAGGAAGACATAGTTATCACTCTTGTCAACTGCCTCTATAGCCTGTAAAACAACCTATCTGTGGGATAACCCACGGTTCTGGGTTCACATGTAATGACAAACCATAGTTTAAACAACCCACAGTTCACAACCCAACAACAAACCATGGCTTCTGTTTCTAGGTTGTTCGTGGTTAACAAACCGTGGTTTGTTTGTGTGACTCGGTTCTCTCATCACAACACATCAGAATTCAGCAACTAATGGATTAAATAAACTATAGGTTAGCATTATGTGTGAACATGTAACAGCACTCCAACTGTGAAACTCCCTCCAAAGAGAGGTCAGATTGGCTCCATCCCTTCTGAGTTTTAGACAGGCAGTGAAAACTGGGCTGGTTTGCTAGGCCATTGATGGATTCTAATATTGTTTTTGCTTGTTTCTGCTTTTGTTTGGTTGTATTATTGTATTGTTTTAAATTGTTGATCACCTTGAGGGCTCTGGTAGACAGAAAAGTGATGGGTGGGTGGGTGGGTGGATGGATAGATAGATATGTAATAAGCTCACTTGAACACAGCGTGGCTTAGCTCTGGGCAAACACAGACAGGATCGGGCTGAAAGTAGGTATAAGTGAAATACATGCATATTCTTCCCTTGTTTATCACTCCCTCATTTTCCCTCCCCTTTCTCTATTGTCTCCCCCAGGAAGTTTAGACTATAAACTTTGTAGAATGCTGTGGTCATTTATGGTTCAGTGAAGATGGTGGTACTGCTGCTGGTGCAATCCACCTGAGATCAGGGCATGACCCAGTAGTGGATCAGGACTTGCCCATTGAAGATTTTATTTATACACTTGTTACCTTACCATTTGGCATACTCCATACAATTATAGAAGTCAAAAGGACTTGATAGTCATATGGGTATTTTGAGATGGAATAGCAAAGGGACTTCAAACGGAATGCCTATTTTTATGTATGGATCCTTTTAACAACTTTTATCTTTTTCTCCTCCCATCCCCCAGAGACCTGAGCTTTTGAATTCTGTAGGTAGTTTCTGCACCTTGAGCTGGTTTCTCTTGGATGGAAAACATGAAGAACCTAAAGCAATTCAAGCAAACATTCCTCTCTCTCTTTCAGTTGAACTATTTACCATTCTGTTTCATCTCTTAACTACACAAGGATGGTGAACTAGTATTGTTGGGACAACTTAATTTGATGTTGTAGTGCAAGAGACTGCATTCAAGGCTACTAGCATCAATATTTCCACATAAACTTGTCAGTATTGGATTAAAGAAGATGCTGTGTGAATTCTTTCGCCAGAGACTGCTATCCCATGATTTCATCCGCAGCTCAGAATTCCTCACTCTCTGTGCCTTCTGAAGAGATACTGAACAGAGAAAGAGGTACTTTCTACACTTGAAAGGGTGGGTTTCACATTTGTACATTCTGCACTAAAGGGGGACAAATTTGTCTGTCAAAACTCTCAAAAGTCTGTAATCCCAATATTTTAAACGAATTAAAGAATCTCTGTAATCAGGACCAGCCCAACATTTTGCTGTTTGAGGCAGAACAGCAAATGGCACCCCCACAAATCAACACACATAGTACTCAAAGCCAGATAAATTATTCTGGCACATGAGTCAGAAAATCCCACAAGCACCTCTCTCCATCCTGTTAGTAAAAATGCAATAATAACAAATGAAGTAACTAACAATTTGCTCCTTGTTCATGACAGTCAAAACCTGCTGCCTGAGGCAGCTGCCTCGCTCTGCCTAATGATAGGGCTGGCCCTGTATGTATTTTTTGTTTATTTATAAAATTCCAGATGGATTTGTCTCATATTTGGATGGCTTTTGTTTGTAAAGAATTAAGTTCATGCAATCAATGTGATGGAAGCATTTGGAACAGTCACATTTCTGTTGTGTGGAAGCCACTTGACTATATTGCATGTTTCTTTGTAGTTTAACCCTCTCAGTCCAAGTGTTCCAAAGGGACTAGGGTCTATCCTTCAAGTTTTTCTTGTTAGAAGTTGTGCTTGTTCTTGTTAGAAATAATTCTTTATCCTTTGGTGTGAGTTTACTGGGGCCATAGTCTGCTAGGAAGAACTCTTGTAAACTGGACTGGTTTGGGAGAAGTATCTTAAAATGCAGTCCATAGCACACTTACAGATATAAGAAAAGCCCTGCTGGAGCAGACCAAAGTCCTATCTAGTCCAGTACCTCACATTGACCAACCAGGCACCTTCAGGAAATCCACAGACAGGACATGATGGTTCTGCTATTGTTCCCCAGTAGCTGGTACTCAAAGGCATGCTGCTTCTGATCCTAGAGGTAGCATATAGTCATCATGACTAATATCCCTTTTTACCATTATCAACCATTAATTCGTATAATCTTCTTTTCAAGCCATCTAAGTTGGTGGCCATCTTGTGGCAGCAAATGCCATAGTTTAACTATGCACAGTGTGAAGAAATACACACAAAAGAAATCCTTTTATCTGTCCTGAATTTCCCACAATTCAGCCTCATGCTAAGGTATTATGAGAGATGGAGAAAAAATTTCCTATCTACTTTCTCCACACTATGCATAATTCATATACTTCTATCATGCCTCCTCACACTTGCCTTTTTTCTAAGCGAAAAGCCACAAGTATCATAACCTTTCCTCAAAGGGGAGTTGCTCCAGCTTCGTGATAGTTTTGCACTTTTCAAGCTCTACAATATCCTTTTTGAGATGTGGTAACCAGAACTGTTCATATATTTGTATAAAGGCATTATGCAGTTTTATTTTCAATCAGATTCCAAATGATTTCCTAGTCATCACAGCTTTTGATCAGTTGTTTAATGGTGTTGTCTTTTCCTTTTGACAATAGTAGCAACATGCTTGTCTGACCAAAATTTAAAAAAGATATTCCCAGCCGAACTACAGACTTTCCCCCATTTGTGATCAACCTAAAGATCACTTCACACATTTCATGTATATATCCATGTGTGTGAAGAAATGTGCACATCCGTGTGGACGTGTGTGAAGAATGTACACACCTATTTTTCTGCATATACAAGCAGCAAGAACCTGCAGCCAACTACTCCTTCCCACTAGGAGTACATGTGATTTTGTACACATGTATAAGGAAAAAAATATTTATTCATTTGCATTTATATTTCATCCATTTTGAGGGCTTGGGTGGCCATTGGTCTAAGTTCTGTAAACACTGCCAGTAAAAACAGATGACATAATCCAGAAGGGGAGAGAAGAAAAAGAGGGGAATAGGGAGCAAAAAAAAACATAGTTCTCAACCCCTCTCCACACTCACATAGATCTCATGTGTGAAGTGGCCCACATTCTTCCTTTTCATGGAAAATCTCTGCAATCAGTCCTCTTGTGGCACATCCACAAAGTTTACTTTCTACTTTTGTCAGCATTATTGTTCCACTACGACGTCTTCTGCCCTTTTACAGGAATTTTCATATGCTCCTTGTGCAATAGTTTTTGCAGAGCACTTGCCAAGTGTTTTATGGGGAGAGCCTTAAAGGTGAGTAACTTGCATTCCTTCAGATGTGGTTGGACTGCAGCTCTCTCTTCCCTCACCATTGCTAGGGCTGATGGGAGTTGCAGTCCAGCAACATCTGGAGGGCACAAGTTGCCTAGCCACATTTTAGTGCTTCAGTGAAAAAGACCACTGGCTTCTTGTTCCCAGACTCTGAATAAGAAAGGTCCAACACAGGCCTCTCTCCTATTCTCCAGTGACTGGTCATAATCTTCATTAGGGAAGACAGGAGCACCACAGTCCAAAATACAGTTTACACCCACATTTAACTCTGCGGGATCATGGCCATTTTTCCCTAGTGTAATTTCATTTTTCCAGTTGCTTTCCTCGAGTAACTTTGCATGGGAAAGGATCATTTAAAAAAGAATGATCTTTGATGAACACAGCTGAGTCAGGAAGTAAATACTGTCCAGAGTACATGCTGTTTCTGACAATTGTATGCATCACAAATACTTTAAGAAAATATATCAAGCATTTTATTTCTAATTTAACTTATGTTAAAAGAAGCTGCCTTCAATTTTAACTTCTGTATAGATATATGTTTATGATTATTCCTTTTCATTTTCATTTATTAAATATATAAAATTTAAATGTACATAGTACGTTATGGTTGGTAGTCAGATGATTGTAGCTTTTCATTAACCGTTTCAGTTGCTAAGTTTTTCCACTGGTTATAAGAACAGATTTTCAAGGAGAAGGTTATAATATTATTTTCTGTTTTGCTAGTAGGAAGATAGAGAACAAGAAGAGCATAGAAGCATCTTGACATCTCAGTGAAAATTGTTGTATTTTGATGCTGTTAATGGGTTTTTATTACTGATAAAGATAATGGTTTGGATCCAGAATTAGTTATACTTTCAGCAGACCCATTGAAATCAATGGGATTTAAGTAATTAAGAGAGCAATCCTATGCCCCCTAGTCAGCATCTGGGGGGACATAGGCTTGTTGGTTTTCTGGGATCCAAGGTCAGAAACAGGGCTCCGACCTCGGAGCCCAAAAACCATGCTCCCTGCCCACCCTCTGGGGGCCAGTGTGGTTCTGGCTATGTCTCTGCACTCGGAAATGGAGTGCGGAGATGAGGGAGAGGGGGCGGTCCTGGGGGAGAGGAGGGTAAGAGACTGGGGAAGCTGCATTATGCAGCTTCCTATGCTCGCCCCAGTCTCCTTCCCTTCCACTCAGAAGCGAGTGGCTAGTTGGGCAAAATCGTCTCTCTAGTGAAAATGTGGGGGAGCCAGAGCACAAAAGTGAGGATCGCCTCCATGCTCCGGCCACCCTGCATTGGATATCTGGCAGCCTCTGACTATGGAGGCTGCTGACTATATCCATAGGATTGTGCCCTAAGTCCCGTTTTAACTTAAGCCTCATTGATTTCAGTGGGTTGGATCCAGATTTACAGCAGATCAACTGCAATGACAGAAGCAGACTTCCCCACCCCCTCCTTCCCATAGCAGCTCCTCCAACTCCTTGAAAATGCTACACAGAGAGTCAGGACATCCTGCTGAATGGGATGAGTGGTGGTGTGTGGGGGGGAGGGGGATCCCCCCAAATCAGGTGGAGGGACCTTCTACAAGCAGAGCCCCTCCTCTTGCGGAAAGCAGATCCTGGATCCAACCCTGGGGGTGTACTGTAAGTACAATCAAGTCTGGATTCAACTCAAGCTGTTCTAAGGCATCATGCAGAAGTAAGTTCTTGTTGTTCAGAAGTAAATGTTATTCAAAGGGTTGCAGACTTAAAGGACTCGTTTGGTTAACAGTATTGTACTTTCTTATTAATTACAACCGAGTAGAGAACGTAGCACAATATTCAGCTAACCTAGTAAATATTCAACTTTTATCACAGTGAATTGTGTGATACAATTAGATTTCTCACTTACAGAAAAATATAATGCTCCACTATGACTTAGAGGCAGTGCAGGTTTGAGCGAACATTTTTTTGAACAGAATGTATAAAATTTACTTTACAGGGTTTATTTTTTAAAAAAAAGCTTCAAAAAGTAAATGGTTAGTTAAAATTTGTGAGAATAAGGCACTTTATTTATAAGTCAGTATGCTTAGAATTGGGCTTTGGCTTCAGCATTCATAGTTACTAACAATGTAGTTTACATTGTGGAGCACTTGTGCCCATTGACATTCATGGATTTAAGCATGTGTAGCTCTATACTGGATTAAGTTAGGGAAGGTTTCAGCACTGAAGAGGGTAGAGCACATGCCAATCAAACCTCCCCCCCCCCAAAAAAAAAATGTGTGTGTGGTGGTGGTGGGGATAAATAAAACTGGCAGGGAATTGCTGTGGGGTTCAGTACTGTTATATCAGTGCTCCTATAAATCAATCATGTAGCCTCAGCCTCTGAAAAAAAGAGGTGTGGGGATAGATTATGTCACTTGTCGCTCATGACATCAAAGGACAACTCTGTCAATGCCTGCACGCATACAGCGAAGAAATGTCGTATCTCCATAACAGAAGCTCTACCTTCAGGAGAGGTGTCTGGCTCCTTCACAATAAATGAGCGACAGTCATTTATTTGTAGTACTATGAATTGATGATCTCAAAAGAACTCCAAATCATCAGGGCTAGACATTTATATCTTGAGTGCCTCATCAAAAAGTCTGTATATCCTTCTGTGAATGCCCATTGCTGGAGGCAGGATCTGAAATGGCTCTGATCCTTCTACTCAGGTTGGGATCCTTATTTTTCATTGTCATTGTATTATGGCATTTTAATTATGAAGATGAATTTTTCTTCTGTTTCTGATAAATAAAACATTTTTGATAGCTGCGTATATCATTTTACATTTACGCTCCAGCATCTGTTTCATTTGTTGTCTTTCAAACATAAGCTTGGTGCAAGTACAGTTTTGTTACCATCCGTTTTGTTTCTATTAGCATTAGGCTTACTGGTACTCAGCCAGGCCTTGGGATTTTCCTTTCTCCCTGTATCAGTGCCAATCAGAGGCCAGGGTGTTTGGCACCCTGCCCCAAACCCCACTCCTGAAAAAAACAAGTAAATAGCTTAACCTTTTTGTCTGGCTGCAGCGTGGCATCATGCACTGGCTGCTGCTGCAGGACCAAGAGTGGTCCAGGAACCCTTCAGTCTGGCAACTGTGAGTCCATAATCCGGCAGATATGCACCTGAGCCTTTTCTCCCACCCACTCACCTTTCGGAGCAAGAGAAGCTGGCTCAGGTATGATATCCTTGTTTTAGTTCAATGCAAGCCGGCATGGCCCCAATTCAGATGGGGACTGTGGCACTCCAGAAGGGGAAATTAAACCTTCCCCCCACCCATTTTCATCTGAAATTCCAACCCCCATGGGTGGGGGGTTAAAGGAAGAAGAAAATCCTCCATTAGGGTTTCTTGATTTTATTAGGCAGGAGAGGGGTGAGCCTGTTGTTAACGTTGCTGCTTTAAAGATGTGTCCTGAAAGCCCATTTCTGGTGCCTGTGTTGTGGGCATTAAAAAAAATCAATTTAGATGCTTGGGGTCAAGTTTAAAAACCCATTTAGGGTGCTGGGTGTCATGCATTTTTATAAACCAATTTGGGGTGCTGGAGTGCTGGTGACCCCTTGGCTATGTCTCTGGTGACCCACCCTCTGCCCCACTCAGACCACCAGCTGCCACTGCCTGTAAATTTACATTTACAGACACAAATAGAAACACAGATTTACAAGGAAGAAGAGGTATAAACAAAGCAGCAAAGTGTTCAATGTGTTTGCCAGTCAAGGAATTCTTACATTGCCTCTACCTCTCTAACTTTCTCCCTACCCCAGTACAATACCAAAAACAGTCTTCTATAACAGGGGTTCTCAAATCCTTTAGCTCCTGTAACATTTTACAGGGAACGTAGCCCATAAAAGCATGTCACCTGCCCTGTCTATAATCCCTTCTCAGCTAATGTTGCCAAATTTCCAACATGACCATGCTGCTGTGCCTTAACAGCAGCTTGATCTACAGCAATGAGCAAGTCACAGTGGGTGGTTTAAAAAAATCATACAGTGAAAAGCTTCATCTCCTAATTTCTGTAGATCAAGGCACTGGTAGATGCACAACCATAGGGGCTGATTGAGAAGTTGGCAATCTGGTTTCCAGCTCCCCCCGCTAGTGCTGTCACAGTCTACCAGCTTGAACGTCCACAGTATCATCACAGGTACTACTGCCCTAATTCAATCCCCAGGTTTACCTTTATTCTAGCTAGAGATGGACTAGGCAGCTGGGAGAGGCAGTGACGACCTGCCAAGCATGCTGCTACCTCATCCTTCATCTCTGGGAGAAGGGCATAGAAGTGCACCTGAGAAATATTGGAGCAAGAATAAGGGAAAGTGTGTGAAACCTTGCTGCACTGAGCAGGGGGTTGGACTAGATGGCCTAAAAGCCCCCCTCCAACGCTGATTCTATATGGTCAACTGAGGATGAGCAAGATTACAGGATTTAAGAACATAAAAACAGCCATGCTGGATCAGACCAAGGATCCATGTATTCTGTTCACACAGTGGCCAACCAGCTGCCCGCAGAAAACCCACAAGCAGGACATGAGTGCAACAGCACCCTCCCGCCCATGTTCCGCAGCAACTGGTGTACATAGGCTCACTGCCTCTGGTACTGGAGGTAGCATAGACCCATCAGGACTACTAGCCAATGATAGCCTTCTCCTCCATGTATTTGTGTAATCCCCTTTTAAAGCCATCCAAATTGGTGGCCATCACTACATCTTGTGGTAGCAAGTTCCATAGTTTAACTATGTGCTGTGTGAAGAAGTACTTCCTTTTATCTGTCCTGAATCTACCACTGTACACTTCATGGGATAACCCCAGGTTCTAGTATTATGAATAAGTGTTTCTGAAGTCCTCCAATAGACTTCTACAAGACTGCTTGGGAATTGCTGTTTTACAGGAATCTTTGAGCCTTAAGTCCCTGAGCCCCTGTGGATTTCTTCCCCCCCTCCCTTTTGTTGCATTTTTCCCCTACTTATTTTTCCGGTATTTTCTTTTCTCTGCTCTCTGCATTATCTGTATTTCCACATTTGCTTGGTTTACTTCACTTTTGCCTATCTCTTGAGTTCTGTTTTCCTATATCTGGCCAGAGTTTCCCATTCTGCTCTTTCCATTTCCTTTGGTCATTTAAGACCAGTTACAACACAATTCTAAGTATTCTAAACATGAGGAAACAGTTGCTTCCGTGGATATCTACTCAAAACGAAGCATGATCTTTCTGACAGTGCTTCCTTCGGCAGGAGCCTGTAGATCCCTCCTTCCATCTCCCTCAGCTAGATTCCAGAAAAAGCAAGCGGCAGCACAGGTACCATCTTAAAGAGCTGCCATCACACCGGTGGTTTTTCAGCCCACAAGTGATTATTGGTGAGAAGTATGCATATCGCTGGTTATTATGAAGGAATAGTAAAGTGCCTTCAACAGATGCCCTTAAAATTAGTGGCGAGTTGAAAATGCTCCACCCCTACCCATCTCAAATTCAGGCTGGGTTTCTTTCTTTTTTTCCTGGGGAACAGAAATAACTTGTACATTTTGGGGCTGGGGCTTGGTGCTTTACAGAAGCAGCAATATAGTCCATGATTAAATCCAGCTGCCCTCCAGATGTGTTGGACTACAGTCCAACATATCTGGAGAGAACCAGGTTAGGGGAAGCTGATTAAATCTACAGTTTTTAACTGACCTCTAAACCCCACCAAAGAGAGTACTAAGTGAATGAACTCATGGGAGGGGGATTCCACAAATGAGGTACCACAATTGAAATGGGCCTTGTCCTCTTCCTGACCCATCTCACTCAAGGGGATTTAGGGCCAAGGTAGTCAGGAGGGTTCATATGGGAGTCAGCAGTCCTTTAAGTACCCAGGCACGAAGCCATATAGGGCTTTCTAGCTCAAAGCCAGTATGTTGGGCTGGGCCTGGAAATAAATATGAATCCAGTCAAGCTGTTTAAGCCCTGGTCTGGCATGATATGTTCCCTACTGCCAGTACCACATAACACCCTTGCTACTCTGTTCTGAACTAGCAGAAGTTTCCAAACAGCTTTCAGAGGCAGAAAAAAGTGCAATAATTTTTCTGAAGTGGAACAGGCCTTTCCCAGGCAACTGCTTCATCCATAAACAGTGCCTCAGTATAGTCTGGTTGAGCTTCAGTTTATTGTCCCTTATCTAGCCATCTACCAAATTCAGATACCTGGTCAGAATGTTAAAAATGGAAATGAGAATAGAGTGGTTGACATTATCAGCATACAATACTTCAACACTGAGAGAAGGCATTCAAATCCATCATTAACAAGATCAGCCTCGGATGGCCTTCTCTGTCCCTTCAGCCAGGACAGCTAGGCTGGTGAGGATGAGGGAGAGAGCCTTCTCTGTGGTGGCCCCCACTCTGTGGAACTCCCTCCCTAGGGAATTCCGCCATGCCCCCTCTTCAATGAGCTTCCGCCATGCATTAAAAACGTGGTTGTTCAGGCAGGCATTTGGGGTGGGTTAGGGTATTTTTAGAAATATTATGTTTTAAAGTAGAATTTAATTGTTTTAAAACTGTTTGTATTGCTGTACATCACCCAGAATGGCCGGGTGACTGGCCAGATGGGCGATTAAGAAATTCAGTAACTAAATAAATAAAATATTTAGCAGCTAGGTGATTACTTGACAAGTAAAAAACATCCTGTTTGAATGGAAATTACTTCCATAGTTGCTTCTCAAGATTCTCTTGAAAGGGAACTTCCTGAACACCAGATGCTGCCTGGCACAGCTTGGCACCAATGTTGTATTCTGTTGGGCACCAATAGTTAAAATGTTTCTATTTACTTGGGCATTTAAATTCATTTTTAACATTGTCATATAGTTTTACCTGGTTGATGTGTTGCTTTTAACCCCTCTCAGTTTTGAACTGATGTTTTACTGTATTTTATTGTTGATGTGTTACGTTATCTTTGCACATAGCTTTGGAACCCACTTTTGGGGGCGATGAGGAATAAACAATTTTTAAAAACCCACACATTTCTGGATCTTCAAAGGTTTGCTTGCTTGTGACAGTTCTGCTTTGGAAAACATGCCTTCATAAATATATTATTTAATTTTCAAAGCTGATAAGAATTTATACGATGATACTCAGTGAGTATCACTCAGCTTCCGTTAGGAATAAGTCTTTCCCCATCAAAAGCAATATTTTTCACATCGAGAAATGATAATTGTAGATGTGCAGCATATTTTCTTTTAAAAGACATGGTGGACTGTAAAGAACATGGCATTTGAAAACTTCTGTAGTTTAGTTTCAACGATGAAATATTCATGTGAGAATATTCTCACTGCATGCACAATCTTAGATGAGCACATTATCATGTATTACATAAATTAATAACTTTGTCCATCGAAGCTGAAAACATATGCAGTGATTGAAGAGGAAGCACATACTGCTGCCATTGAAATGTAAGAATTCCTGTGAGTCTTGCAGTATACAGATTCACAAGGTGAGAGAATAAAGTCAGGCAGGCACTAAAACGATCAAAACTAGAAAGTAAGAAATAGCAAGTGGTACATCCAACAAAGGGGAAAGGGGAAAATATTTTGGCCAGCAGGTCAAGGGGACTGATACAAAGAAAGTAGACTTGCTCAAAAAAAGTGTTGGTAGAGGGCATAGTGGAATTCACTTTAGCTGCAATAGTGCTAACATCACTGGAGGCTGGTAGGACTGTGAATCCATTCTGGGTTTCAGTCAGAACCATCCAGAACTCTAAAGGAGCTATCTAAGGTGCTGAGACCTATTTTAGGGATGGGGTTCAACACCTTGGATAGCTCCTTTAGAGTTCTGGTGGGTTCTGACTGAAAACCAGAATAGATTCACAGCCCCACTGAAATAGGAGCCACCAGCCTCCACTACATTAGTTTTCTAAAGCACTGTTCAACATCCCTGACAAGTGAGGCAGAACTATCTGGTTCCATCCAGCTTGTCAAAATATGTCCAAGATTCAGAGAAATACTTTAGACATGCCTAAAAGCTTAGTCGTGCCCAGTGAGACTGCTTGTTTTTCACCATTAAAACAACATACTGCCGAATTCTATCACAAGATTTCTTTTTAAAGGCCCCTCAGTTTCAGAAGTAGTTTTCAATGGAAAAGAGAGAGCTGCTTTTTGAGAAACACAAGTGCCTTAAGTGCGTAGCCTGAGTTGCATGGTTCCTTGGATCCTGTTTCTTCAGACTCTAATCATAACCTCATGATTAGACTACGGCAATGGGCTATAAGTGGGGCTGCCTGTGTGCGTGGTTCAGAAGCTGCAGCTAGTGCAGAATGCAGCAGCCAGGATGCTCACTGGGACACCCAGCTATGCTCACACAACCCCTGTGTTAAAAGAACTCTGCGCTGACTGCCTATTAGCTACCAAGCCATGTACAAGGGTATGTTACTGTCATACAAAGCCCTCAGCAACCTGTGACCAGGATACCTAGCAGACCACCTTCCCTTATACATACCCAGGCGACTTTGAAGATCATCAGAGGAGGCCTTGCTGGTCATTCCACAACGAACGGAATGTCACCATAAAGAACCTCGACAGAGGGCCTTCTCTGTGGCAGCACCCACCCTCTGGATATAAGTGTCACAAATAAATAAGTAATAAAAATAACCATTTCTCCTGTGTGAGGCCAGACTTCAATGAAGCCACTGGGTACGATGTGGCAGGAAATGTAAAGGGGAGCAAGCACTAGTGATGTTACCGAAGCCTGTCAATTCCTGCTTTGTCATACGAATATCAGCAACGTGCAGTGTTGGTCTTCAATGCGAAGCAAGCGCTACGGTCCCAGGAGAGCTTTTCCACCTCAGATTGTAAGTTGAATTGGAAAAGAACTCCTCCCACTCCCTTCCCACTTTTGGTGGTAGATGCCACCATGGCGGCCTCCCAAGCACCAAGGGCCCTCTCTAGGAAATGCAAACTGAGCTCCGCGTGTTTGAATCCATTGCTCAGGTGTGAGGCACATGTCACAAGGCTCCCGGTAGCTTGGGTGCTGCCACACGTGTACAGAGGTACATAAAACTTTGCATACAAGCATGCATTGTCCACCAATCACATGTTAATCATACTGCTAGCATATCACCATAGTATAGCTCAGAAGGCATGTCATAAAGCCTCATAGCACAGCTATAGCATAAGTTTGGCCAAGAACCCAGACTAGGATAAGATGTCGAAACCATGGAAGGCCCCAGAAAGAAGAACATAGCTTTGTGCAGAAACTACACATTTGCTGACTTGGTGATCAAAAAGGGGTCAAACAGGCAGTGTTGTGGTTGAGAAGTCTCAAGAGCATCTGGGGGAAGTGATGGTTACTGAAACTTTGGGACAAACAAATGACGTAGCTGAGAGGCACGTGAAGATGGGAATATCATAGGTACAGAAGCCAATCAGTTTTCAGGGAATGCCATTATCAGGTTTGATACATTGAATGGGGATACATTGAATGGGGTGTTTAAGGGAATAGAGGGGGTGGCTCCCAGCAGGGGGTCGTAGCAGAAATCTGTAATGGGTCATGTATCAACTGTTCTTTTTAAAGGTCAGTTTTGTGTTCTCCTGTTGTGAACTTCGTCACAAAGAACCATAGTATCTATCCTTTACTTTTGTCTTAATGCCTTTTAAATAAACTTGGTGTGTTTTTACTTATAGACCTGGTTTGCATGTAACGGCAATTCCTGGGTTGTTTAATGTGGCTGAGCAGGCGCAACAGCTTTGCCTCCCGCATGCTCGTCACGTCTGCTTGCAATTAACAATCCAGGAACACCCCTGTCCTGGGTTGTTATTGTGATGTCCAAACCTGGAACTCTGGGTTGTTTAGGGGTTAAACAATGCAGAGTTTACCGAGAATCACCCATGGTTTGTTGTTGGTTTATACTCTGGGTTGTTTAAACCCTAAACAACTCAGAGTTCCAGGATCAGATGTCACAATAACAACCTAGGAACAGGGCATTCCTGGATTGTTGATTGAAAGTAGAAGCCTGGCCACGACAATCGGGAAGTGACTGAGAAAGCAGTCCAAGAAAGTAAGCAGAAAACCAAGAACCAGGGCTTCCTCTGTAGGGTGAAGTGGTTTTTTCACCACTACTACAAGTTTTACAGTGGTGGCATTAGCATTCATGAGAGATGATGGCAGTAGTGAAGGGGGAGTACTCGCATCAAACTCTAAACCATGCCCCCTTTTCAAAAGTGACGGGTGCCACTGTGAAATATGGATTTAATTTTCCCCAGGACCACTCAGTTGATCAGGCTGAGAGGTTTGGGATCTTATGAGGAGGAGAAGAACACACACACAACCAATGTAGATGAAAGAAAAGAAGATCTATTTGAAATAAAAGAAATAAGCAAAAGTAGAACCTCCCCAGAGAGTTGCACGCTCTCTGAGGCTGAAGAGGTCACACACCTCTCAGGCACAAACTTAGTTACAAACAAATCTCAGAGAGTTTCAGGCTCTCTGAAGCTCAAGACTGAAGAGGACACATGTCTCTTAGGTACAAACTTAATTACAAAGAAATCTCAAAGAGCTTCAAGCCCCCTGAATCTCAAGAGGTTACATACCTCTTAGATTAGAACCTCAAACCAACAATCCTCAAGAAGCTGCGCCCTTCTATGAGGCTTTAAGAAACGTAGTTACCCAAATGTGGTGCGTTAACTGACTAAATATACAGTTAGCCCGTTTGTTGCTCAGCTCCAGATCAGTCCAACCGCCACAAAATGGCCCACTGAAGTATCAATGATACAGTGTCAGCCATGCCCACGCTCAAGCCTGCTGTCTTATATCCAAACCAACAGTGAGTATGACAGAACAAAGATAGCTGCGCCCTATCTAAGCCCTGGACAGTAAAATCCTCTCCCTGAATTTCACCCAACACATACTCACCACAACGCTATCAAGTACTTGGCCAGAGCATTCAATGCGTGTCCTCTTGGACTGAGGATACTGTTGTATGTGCACATACAACGATCCAGATGCCGCCGTGCCCCTCCTGAACAGTGGCAGATTCACGGGTTTTATACTCTTCTGCCCTCATTGGGGCTCATGAAATCAAAGAGGAGTTCTGTATGTTCTTGTTGATCATAGAATCATAGAATAGTGGGGTTGGAAGGGGCCTACATGGCCATCGAGTCCAACCCCCTGCTCAGTGCAGGAATCCAAGTCAGAGCATCCCTGACAGATGGCTGTCCAGCCTTGTCTTGAACGCCTCCAGTGTGGGAGAGCCCACCAACTCCCTGGGTAGTTGGTTCCATTGTAGTATTGCTCTAACAGTCTGGAAGTTTCTCCTGATGTTCAGCCGGAATCTGGCTTCCTGTCACTTGAGCCCATTATTCCGTGTCCTGCACTCTGGGATGATCGAAAAGAGATCCTGGCCTTCTTCTCTGTGACAACCTTTCAAGTCCTTGAAGGGCGCTATCATATCTCCCCTCAGTCTTCTCTTCTCAAGGCTAGACACGTTCTTTCAGTCTCTCTTCATAGGGCTTTGTTTCCAGTCCCCTGATCATCTTTGTTGCCCTCGTCTGAACCCTCTCCAGCTTGTCTGCATCCCTCTTAAAATGTGGCACCCAGAACTGGACACAGTACTCCAGATGAGGCCTAACCAGGGCTGAGTAGAGGGGAACTAGTACTTCCCGGGATTTGGAAGCTATGTTTCTATTAATGCAGCCCAAAATGGCATTTGCCTTCTTTGCAGCCACATCACGTTGTTGGCTCATATTCAGCTTGCAATCAACAACAATTCCAAGATCCTTCTCGCTTGTAGTGTTGTTGAGCCACGTATCCCCCATCTTGTAACTGTGCATTTGGTTTCTTTTTCCTAGGTGCAGAATTTGGCATTTATCCCTATTAAATGTCATTCTCTTATTTTCTGCCCAGTGCTCCAACCTATCAAGATCACTTTGAATTCTGTTTCTGTCTTCCAGGGTATTAGCTATCCTGCCCCAGCTGTCAGTGTGCCTCTGCCAACATGGCTTAGATTTGGTAGTGGTGCAAGAAAGCAAACAAAACACACACAAAAAGCAGCCTGAGACACCTCCGAAGACATACTTATGCCAAGACAGAACTGGGATTTGAACCCTGGCTTGCAAAACAGGAGCTTTAGCCAGCTCAGCCATGACATGCCCAGTCCCTCCTAATGGCCTTTACGTATGCAAGGGGGAGCCCTCTTCATCACAGGGCAACCACCGCCTCCCTTTTTCCAATAGACAAAGAGGAAATGTTAGATGATGGTATGCCAGCCAGGACTCGAACTCAGCTCCTGAGATTGGAAATCTCACATGATGCCTGTACAGCACTGGTGCAACAGAAGCACCCCTCGTGGGAAGCTCTGTCTCCCACCACTCTATGCTGCATAGTGAGGAATGGGTTCTGCAGAAGAGGTCCCTCTCCCACATGGGTGTTTCCCACTGGACTGGCGCTCCTCAAACAGCATACCATGGACAGAAATACATGTCTGGATTCAGTGTCCAATGTACTGGCAATTTCACTCTGGGACCTGCTGTGGGGCATTCAAGAATGGAACTGAAGCAGCAAACCATGAATGTTGCTGCCTGTTTCTTCAGCTGCTAACTTTTCACCCAGGAAGAGAGGAGGCTCTTGTTTTGCACTGGGTTTGCTTGTCTAGAGGGTTTCACTTAGACATGAAATATCTGAGGATCAAGTCCCTGGCAAGCCCTCCTTGCTGGACCAGTGAGGCAAGAAACGTCTACCCCTTAAAGGCTCCCCCCCCTACCCTAAAGGCACCACAGGACAGGAGGCCGAGGGCAGAAAAGCGGGCAGAAAACTTGCTCACTTCCAAAACGGGACACCAGCAGGCACCACTGGGCGTTGAGCCCAGGATCTCCTGCTTATGCAAGACAGATGCTTTAGGCATAGTGCCAGAGGCGTGCCTTAGCCCGGCCTATGCTCTTTTGAGTAGGCAAGGGGGAGGCCTCCCTTCAGAGCCGCTGCTTCCCTTTCCCCTTGTCTTTAAAGAAACAAACAAAGAAGGAACCACCAGAGGGTTGAGCACCAGCTGGTACTCAACCCCGGCTCACAAACTGGAAATCTCACATGATGCCTCCACACCACTGGTGCAACAGAGGAACCCACTTGCTGGGAGCTCTGCCTCCTGCCACTCTATGCTGGATGGCCAGTATGTGCTATATATATTAAAAAGCCCCCTGCCTCCACCTCTAAGGGGAGGTTGTTGGCAGAAATACAGGTCCCAGTGAGACTCGGATCTCTGGATTCAGAGTCCAGAATGCTGGCCATTACACCATGGGACCAGCTAGGGGGTGGGATGGAGGGCTTTCCGCGATATGCCATCAAAGCAGTGAGCCAGTAATTGTGGCATATGATCCTTCAGCTAAGATGTTGCCCAGAAAAGGAGGAGGCCCATCTTTTAAGCTGGGCCTGATGTTCTAGGGCAGTTTTCCCTAAGCTGGTACTCTCCAGATTTTTTTGGACTACAACTCCCAGGATTCCAGGCCACTGGCTATGCTGGCTGAGGCTGATGGGAGTTGAAGTCCAAATCACGTGGAGAGCATGAAGTTGGGGAAAGCTGCTGTAGAGGTATAGGTCTTGCTTAAGGTGTGAGAGGTCCTAAGTTCAAATCCTAGGCAAGAGAGGGCCTATCCCTTCGAAATCCCCCCCCCAAAAAAACACCACAGTGGACAGAAAAGCCTCCTGAAGGATTGCAGACTTCCAGAAGGGGCCCCAAGCAGGAATCCCTGGGGATTGAATCCAGGACCTCCTGTTTACAAGACAGGCATGTTGCCACCTGGGCCATGGTGCCCAGAGAGACGTCTCAGCATCTCTTGCCATCCTTTGCATCAGCAAGGGGGAGACCTGTCACTGAGGAGATACTGCCTCCACTCTTTAAAAAGTGTTGTGCACCAGCTGGGACTCGAACCCAGCTCACGAGACTGGAATCCTCACATGTTGCCTCTGCACCAGTGACACAATGCGAACACCTGCTTGTAGGTGCTTCTGCCTCCCACTACCGTTAGGATAACTCCCAGGTTATCTGAAAGACCATATTCTCCCCTATGAGCCTACTCGTGCCCTGAGATCTTCAGGGGAAGCCCTTCTCGCTGTCCCGCTACCATCACAGGCACGCCCTGTGGGAACGTGGGGGAGGGCCTTCTCGGTGGCTGCCCCAAGGCTTTGGAACTCCCTTCCAAGGGAGGCGAGAGTGGCACCTCCTTGATATGCTTTCGTAGGCATGTAAAAACTTTTTTGTTCCAGCAGGCCTTTGCGGATAACTACTCTGGACCTGTGAAAATATGACGGATGGATACTATTTTTCTTGTTGTCTTTTGATGTTTTGATATTTTTACAATTTTAATACTGATTATTTAATTATATTTTTCACTTTTGTACACTTGTACTTATATTTCTATTTATAGGTTTTAACTGTATAAGTTTTAATGTTGTGATGCCGCCTTGAGTCCCAGTATTGGCGGAAAGGCGGGATATAAACATAATAATCATAATCATAAGCTGAGTAGTAAAAATGTACTATGCATGAAAAAGTCTCCCATCCCTGAAGACATTACATGCAGAAATAAGGTCCCACCCACCAACACTTGAACTCGGATTGCTGGATTCAAAGTCCAGTGTGCTGGCCATTGCACCAGGGGACCCACTGTAGTACCCTTTCTGCAATATGGAGTCAGAACAGCAAACCAGGAATTTTAGCATAGATTCCATATGCCAAACATTTGCCCAGGAAAGCAGAAGGCCCTTCATTTTGCCCTGCGTGCTGGGCTGGTGGGGAAGAGAGGCTTGTGCTTCAGAGGCTTTTCCCCCCCAAAGGCGCCTGGGACTGAGGGCTGAAAAGTATCCTGAGGGCTTGTGCACTTCCAAAAGGAGACACAAACAGGCACCCCTGGAAGTTGAACCCAGGACCTCCTGTTTACTAGGCAAACGCTTTGCCATCTAACCCATGGTGCCCAAGGCTTTGGCGCTTGCACATTCCCCAGACATGCATACGTTTGTTCCTGGGTGTGGATGTACGCGCTTAGCCCAGCCTGCTTGGAATCTTGTAGGGGGTGTGTGTGTCAGGAAAACAGACAAAACCGCGTATTAAAAAGCAGCCGTAGTGAATCCACAATTCCGAAGAGGCACTCGCACCAAGGCACCACTGGGAGTCGAACCCAGGATCTCGTTTACAAGACAGGCGCTTTAGCCAGCTCAGCCATGGTGCCCAGAGGAGGAATGCCGCAGCCTTCTGGTCCTCGTTTGGCTAGGTGAGGCAGAGACCTCCTGCTCACTGAGGACCCACCGCCTCCATTTTCCAAACCTACAAGTGGGAGCTAGTAGAGACTGGGGTGGGCCAGCCTCAAGCCTGGCTCATCGACGTTTTCTGTCAACATCTTTTCAGTTCCACGATCATGGACCCCGCTCCCCTCCCTGCCCCCATGTTATGTCTGTTGTGAAAAGTGAGGTGCGGAACTCCTTCAGGAACCCTTTCCCTATTATTATCAGGGTGTACAAAAGAGAAAAGGATTCTCTAAACTGCCGGCCAGAGGAATATCTTCCTGAACTAGGCCTGAGGAGTAAAGACACAGGCTGCAGCCGATCTGGCTGATGCGTTTTCAGCTGCTCCAACCTCTCATTCCTGCCCCCAGCTGGAGAGGCAGTTCTCCCCTTGTCAGCTCCAGCATATCCAAGTGTTCATTAACAGTCCTCCAGAGTCCAAATGTCAGCACTTCCCAGAAACCAGGAACTCCCCAGCAGACCCAGGGCCACGGAATGGCAGCACAGGGCAGTTGCCAAGGGCCCAAGGCCTCAAGAGGGCCCAGAGGCACCTTGGAATTGTGGTCCTCTCGCTACTGGGCAGCTGCCGGTTTTCCTTTGCCCAGTGCTAGAGCCCAGGTAGCTTCAAGTGCCTCCCCTCATTTAAATTCCCCCACAATGCCTCCGGGGCTCCCAACTGTCGCTCCAGCAGGATAACACATGGGGATGGGGGCAGGAGCATTATGGGGACGTTAAAATGACACGTGTCAGCAGCACCACTTGCCAGCTAGACCAGGCTTTTTTGCTGCTGCTGCGCCCACCTGCGACTGTCAAGTGAAGGGAAGGAGGGTCCTTAATTTTAACTATGTGTCTTGCCTTGTGTGCAACAGGAAAGGAGAGGGGGAGAGAAGAGTTCCGGGGGGGTGGGGGGGTGCGCTTTTCTGAAGAGCTCTCTTCAGATTGTTTTCTTTCCCTTTAAACTGATCAATCTTTATTACTGTCCAAAAGGTAGAGATATGTGGCTTGCACCCATTCTGGCAGATCTCACATTTTTTTAAAAAACCAACCAACCAACCCCCAGGAACTTTCAAAAAAATAAAATTGATATGTGTTGCACTGATAGCAATATTTAGCATTTGATAGTAAGCCTTACACAAAGCATAATGGGTTTTTCTATTCTAAAGCTGCAATCGCCTGAAGTTATTTGAGTAACTAAGGGCACAATCCTATGCATGTTTAGACAGAAAAGGCGTGGCTGGCAGGGGAATGCTGGGAGCTGTAGGACTTTTTTCTGTCTAAACATGTATAGGATTGTGCCCTAAAATACATAGGATGAGGCAGGTAGGCTGCAAACCTATACACACTTACCAGGGAGTAAGTTCCATTGAACTCAGTGGGTTTACTTCAGAGTAGACAATTGCACTTTAAATCAGTTTATTTGACTAAAGTGGCAGGGCTAAAAATGTGCTCATATACAATTCTATGGACAATTACTTGCCAGGGAAGTTTCGTATCACTGAGCCTCAGTGTTCCCTAGCTCTGAAATGGGACTTTATGATTAAGAACGCCGAGAGAACTCGCTGTCTCTTAGAACTTGCAAAAGAGAAGCAAACAAGAAATTCTGCCATGGATTCAATGGCCTACCTCTCACTTACATTCCAGCCTCAGTGTTCCTTGCCTGTAAAGATGAATATTTATTTGTTGCCTCAGCATCTAAGGCTTAGATCAGCTCTGCTAGCTGTTTCTTGGATGGAGCGTGAGTTGATACTGGCTCTGCGCAATCAGACCAGTGGACAAGAATCAGTGACTTTTGCTCATCAGGAAGGCCTCTCGCCATGGCGCCTTCCTGGTGCAGGGAGTGGGGAGAGGGGAAGGAAAGATGCAGGTTGATTGCCTCCGCCACTGTTTTTCCTCTCCCATTGTGCTTCAAAGCTGCACCCTGAGAACACCCGCTTCAAAGAGGCACTTTCACAAAAGCAGCACTAGGAATCCAATCCAAGATCTCCTCCTGTTATTGAGACAGGTGCTTCAGCTAGAGAAGCGATTGTTTGCATCTCTTGTGCCCCACTTCCAGCACAACCATTTCCGTAGTTTCAGATATTGCAGTAAACTCCCTTTTGGAAGCACAAGATGCAATAGGTGTGCATGTTGGACTGCTCCTTTGAAATTAACAGGAATTCATGGAAGGTGACTGGCTCTTCTAAGCGCTTTAATTCTCTTTAGGGCGCTAGTGCATATAGAGCACCCGGCCCTCTGTACCTCTGCTGATGGTAAATCCCTATACATCAAATTACAAGCAGCAGCGAACAGGCAGTTGACTCTATACTCATCCATCATTCCTAAGGGAGCGCCACCATGCTGATATTGTCTTTTAGACCCAAGAGATTATCGGACATGTAACATACACCTCACAGGATTGAGTTTGTATTCCTGTGCACCCAGAGCCATTTGCCTAGGGGGAAACTTGTGGCCCTCCAGATTTTTTGGCCTACAACTCCCATCAGCCCTAGCCAGCATGCCCAATGGTGAGGGACGATGGGAGTTGTAGACCGAAAGGTCTGGAGGGCCACAAGTTGCCCACTCCTAGCCTAGAGGAATGGGCTACCTTCACTTCATCCAATTTGCATCCAAACCGAGTCATGTTTGGAAGAGCCTGAGCTCAATGCTAATGATAAAATACAAAAAGGATGCAAACATTCTTCCTGCTAAAGGGCTGTGTCCATCCAGGAGACTTTTTTCCAGCTTGAATTGAGAAATTTTGTTTTGTTTTTAGAAAAGTTTTCTCACACTGCAATCTTATGTATGTCTAGACAGAAAATGCTGGAAGTTGTAGGACTCTTTTCTGTCTAAACAAGCATAGGATTGCGCCCTTAATGTCATACAACCGCGGACATTAAATGTAGCTTAAAAAGGAGAACAAGTATTATTTTATAACACATATTACACGTTCAGCAAAGCTTCTTGATTGTTCCCTTCAATCACACTGGCTATATACTACAGAATAATGTCATTTCAATAACAGCAGATTCTTAAAAGTGTCAAATATGCTTTAATGTTTTGGATATATACATACTTTATACACAGAGAGACCAGAATAGCTCTATAAGTGATACTTACATCTAATGTTTCCCTTTTTAATAGACAAAACCCAGGGATTCATATAAGTGGAACCTGAGCCCCAAATCACATCAAATACTGCAGGTCGTGCAGCAGTCCTGAGTGAACCAGAATCAGAGGGTGAAGATACATGTAACATATTTTACAGGCTGACCTGTAAACTCTCTCACTACATTCACTTTAAATATACCCGATTCCCTTGAAGGCAGCCTTCCCCAACCTGGTGCCCTCTTGATTTGTTGGACTACAACTCCCACTACAGTGGCCATGCTGGGTGATAGGAGTTGTAGCATCTGGAGGGCACCAGGGTAGGCAGGCAGATGTAGGCAACATGGTGTCCTCCAGATGTTTTGTACAACTCCCATAATCCCTGATTGGCCATGCTGGATGGGGCTGATGGGTATTGTACTCCAAAACATCTGGATGGCATCAGGTTCCCTACCCCTGAGGTTGATGGAAGGCTGATCTGGGCCCATGCTTTTGTGGTGGAAAATAGCTCTGCAGATTTCAAACAGAAGCACGGTGCTGATTGGCTAGCAACAGTGCTGTAATCAAGAAAAACCCCAGTCGCTGGAGCAGTGTTGCACTTTAAGAAGCCAAAAAGTTTCCTTTTTTATTAATAAAGTGATACATGTGAACAGACAAAGGCATGAACATTTGTGTGCTGCTTTTAAAAATGGAACGGTGCAGAGTTTGCTTGTGGAAAGAGGGAAGGGTCAAGTATAAAGGCTGTGCCAGGATTTGATTAGCTGATATGCACTTCCGTTGTTTTGTTGCAAAGCTACCCTTGCAGAGCAATGAGAGAATTTGCTGCAAATTCTGTTTTTGATTTATATTACAAGTGTCTTCACCTGAAACTCCTTGTTCCAACATGTTACATTATCTGGAACAAAAAATTTCCCACAACCGAGGGAAGGTGAAAACTAAGTACTTGAAATTTGGGGACATTGTTTACTACCATGCAGGTGACAATCTCCTAAGAAGACTATATTCTAGGTCTGCATCTGTGTAAATTGCACAGTGAAAAGTGCATCTTGTTCATAATCTATCCCACATCATTGGAGAGAGACAATGGAAATCACTGAGCACATGTCAGAATTTATAATGTCAAGAAGAAAGAGCTAGTTATTAAAACAATGGCCATCTCTACTGGGATCTTGGCATAGATTCAAAAAAGGCATTAGCTGTGTAGAAACCATGCGACTCTGATTAAAAGTATGGCTGAGATACAGCAAGATTCTATGTTAGAATACATTTATCATAATACTCATATGAAAAGATACACCTCCGTGGGGTTAGAGCCTAAATGTCAAGGCCTCTGTGTCCTATTCTTGGGATGGATGTTTTGTTTTCTAAATGGATGGAATAAAACCAATATTTAGTGCGTAATTATGACAAAACTACATAATCTGTACATTCCAAGGTGTTCACTTATGCGCTGGACATAAAGATAGACCATAGAAAATTTGTCTGACTTCCAAGACATAAAAGAGTAACTGAGTAGCATTTGTTCTTGGGTAAACTCCTTTCAAACTGAAAAGACATTTGTAAATATTATAGATTGATGATAGACAGACAGACAGACAGACGTACGTATCCAAGGATTTGGGCTGATGACTGATGTGGTTAGAAGCAGACTGATGTTAGGTGTCACCTCCCTCAAAGAACTAACTCTGCAATTTGACATCTTGATGGCAAGTATGCTGCAGAAATAGCACGTTAAGTAAACCTCTATCCACCACACTACATAAACACTGACATTTAGCATCTATATGTGCATGGGCTGTGTATAATGCAACACCAGAATGCTCCAGACAGAAGAGGGACTTTATTCCTTTCACCCTGCACTGCAATTAGAAGTAGCGAGATAAACTTTCACAGTCCCACCTGCTATTACCTCTTGTGAGCATTGCTCAGAGAGGCAAAGTGCAATTTCTCTTTTTAGATGCCTCTCGCATAATAATGCAAGTTGTTTGTTTTCTTTGGAGCCGGTCACACAGTCAGCAGGACAGGATCAAAGCTACTTTCTAACTTGACTGGAGTAATAGTTTACATTTCAAACCTGACTTATTTGCCATTAACTTTGATCTTATAAGTGAGCTTTGAAGCTGCCTAAGGTTGGAAAGAATTCTTAGGTGTATAGTGCCCTGTCATTGCTTCCAATATAGGATGCCCTGAAGCGCAAGTAAACAAAATTCATTTTCTAAATGAATCCCCTATTTTCAAAAGGCAACCAGACAAAATCATTCCTCCATAAATAAAGTGTTGCTATCCCAGACCTGACAGGTGCCTTTAAAACTAACAGGGCCTTATTGAGTATTGGCTAAGCAATTTGCCTGTTGTGCCGGAAATAAGTGGCTGACACCTTAATTTAAAAAGCACCAGAGAGCCAATGTGGCATAGTGGGTAGAGTGTTTGACTGGGACTAGGGAGATCCAGGTTCTAGTTTCCACTTGGTCACGAAACTTGCTGAGTAACTGTGGGCCAGTCACTGATTCTCAGCCTAACCTACTTCACAGGGTTGTTGTGATGATAAAATGGAGAAGAGGAGAAGCTCTTCTCTATAGAAGAGTTAAAAATGAGTTAATTATTGTGAACCGTCCAGAGAGCTTTTGGGTGGATAGAAATGCAGTACATTAAATTAAAATAAAAAACGTATCTGCTCATATTCCATTAAAAGGAACCTTATAAACTAAGCCTTAGACCTGTCAGCTGAGCTGTGTCTCTGATTACTGCTACCTGGATTTTCCTATTAAATCTGTGGGTCTGATTTCTAAAATAATACTAGTATTACATTACGTCACATTTATATCCCACTTTTTTTACTCTTGCATGGAACTGAAGGCAGCTTACAAGGTTCTCCTCTCCATTTTATTTATGGCCAATCCTAAGTAAAAGTTTATCTGATGCTTCACTATATATGGTATTAGCTACAATTAAATTCAGGTGCCACTCTGTGCAGTCATCTGAAATCTCAATACTTTTTTCTATGCACTGCAGAAAGTCCTAAAATGTATATTCGACAAAATGAGCACATCTAATTAGGATTCTCCAAGTAGAAGCAATAAGGCTCCCAGTAGGCAAGCTTGGAGTAAGTCTGAACTCATAACCTAAAATCAGTATACTAATTCTTGGTGCAACATGTGCAAAAAGAAGAAAGAGAAAAAGAGACAGAAAAGCACTCAGTAGTAGTTGAATGCAAAAGGTAACTAACTCTCACAGAGGTTGTGGTGTTCTTTCGCCATCTTGTGGTGATTCTAGGCAACACACCTTGATGAAGTTGGTGCTGGGTGTGGTCTTTTCGCTCTTTTAGATCGGACCCACTGACGATGCCACCTTACGTTTAATTGCCCTGCAAGGTCCCTGATAAGATGCTATAGTTATAAACTAAAGTCACAGCCCTGCTCAAGTTAATCAGCAGTGGAGATGTCTCAAATTAAATAAACTATCTCCAGTGCAGCCAAATAATAAAAAAAAAACTCATCCAGCTTTAATGTTTTCCCTGTAATCTCAAGAAAGTGCACCCAAATTAACAAAAATGAAACAAAGTAAGTGGAACGTTGTTTGCAACTATGCACAGAGTTCTGAATTACTTTATAAAAACAGCATGGAAAGCCTGGGCTCATGGCCACTCTGTAGCTTCCTATAGACTATGGAAGCCTTCCTCAACCTGGTGTCCTCCAGACATGTTGGACCACCACTCCCACAACCAGCATGGCATGCCCATTCTGGCTGAGGGTTGTGGGAGTTATAGTACAACATGTCTGGAGGCACCAGGTTCGGGAAGGCTAGACTATGGCCTCGTTCATTACATAAATGAATCTGGGGCTCACCAGTTCACCCCTCTCCTCTCCTCTGGCACAGCCCCAAGGAGATTGGACGCTTTCACTTCCATTTTTAACTAACTGCAGTTTACTGTTCTGTCCAAACCCAGACAAACGAAGGTTAGTCTTAAGTTTAGACTCTTCACTATGGATTATTGAAACAAGCCAAGTTTAAACTATGGTTTATGAAGTAGGCTTGTTTCCCTAAACCAGGGGTGGGCAACTTGTGGCTATGCAGTATGGGGCTGATGGAAGTTGCAGGCCAAAACATCTGGAGAGCTGCCCCTGTCTTAAACCATAGTTAAGATTAACCACAGTTTAATATTTGGACGTAACATTAAACTCTGGTTAACTCAAAACTGAAGCAAAAGCTTCTGATCTTCTCTCCATGTGCCAGAGGAGGAGATGGCACAGAAATCCAGGGCTTGTGCACACAGAAATCCAGGGCTTGTGCACACAGAAATCCAGGGCTTGTGCGCACAACACACAGCACTAAATTTGAAGCAATACTTCAGGAACCATCTCACTTTATATGAATGACATTTTATAAACAATTAAACGGGCCTATATAGTATGTATTTCCAAAAAAGGAGGAGGATGGAGAGGTTTTTTTGGTCTTATATTATTAACACTGCTATAGGTATCACAAGGTATAAAAACAAATGCTTCTAAAATATACAACCCCCCTTCTCCCAGTTTCACCATGAATACATGAGCCAGCCAGGGCTTTAAACCTTGCTAAATTCCTTCCATAGACTTGAAACGGTACTCCTGGAACCAGGCATAAGAAATGACATGAAATCTTGCACAGCCAGGTTAGCAAACAATTATATGACAGCTTTTCTCTGGATTATTCATGTCACTCTGAACTCTCAGAGTGTACGAGGAACAGAAAGAGAACGCACAGTCCTGACCTTTAAACGTTAAACCACACATGCCATGTCTTAATAAGGCTTTGGGTTCATTTCTTTCAAGTGTTGCTGATAAGTTTCAAGTGTTGCTCAAAAAAACGTTTGTTGTCTGAAGCCCGGTGTGTTTGCTATTTGCACAGACAATCCCTCACAATTGCTAACAGATTAGCTGATGCACCAAGACAGATGTCTTCTGTAGGTACTTCCATCAGCAGTAGCACAAACTTTACACTCCTATTAAGTGGAATCCTTGGGCAGCATCCAACAGAGCCCATGCACCGGGGAACTCACTGCTAGCGCTTCCTAAAGCAACCAGAAATGAGCCGAAACACTAATTTCCGGAATGGGGCAGGTCAGTGGAGTGCACCGAAGCGGGCTCTGCTGATCTGTCCTATTCTGGAAATGAGCATTTTGGCTCATTTCCAGGGTTCTTTAGGAAAGGACAGCTCCCTGTTGTGCTGGCAGATAGTCCCGCAGGTGCAACAGCACGAGTGGAGGTGCATGGCAGCAGTGGCTATTCTCCCTTCTGTTTGCTCGCCATCAAGCAGAGAAGCTCAAGAGGGCTCCCGTGTGGAATTGTCATGATAAAGTTCCTGCCGCCCCCATACACACAGACAGCAGGGCACCAACTTTCAGCCCAAGCCTCAGAAACAACACTTGGCCCACCTTGGAATGGGGACCACTTTGTGTATCCTCTGGACCAGAATCAAACAGGACTTTTAAGACTTTGCAACAGCTTAGGGCAAAGTTAAAATGCTTGTGTGTATATAAATATATATATATATATATATATATATATATACACACACACACACACACACACACACACATTCCCACGTGATAAATAGTTTAAAATAAGCTTGTATAAAAATAAAATGATCCACTCCCACAGGAAACAAGGCAAATATAGAGGATACTTTGAAAGCCCTTTGAAGCAGTATATATACACTGCTCAAGCCACTTAGTTATATCTTTGGTAGAAGAAAATAGCATATCTTTTTTCAATGCAGCCTTTCCATTGGCAGGCACATTTGATGCCAGACAGCAGAGCCAGTTTATTCCTATTGTTTCCTTGATGAGTCTTCCATGTATAACATACAAATGTTCCTAACGTGTCTTCCTATGATGATTGGGGAAAATCCCAGCACTTTCTTGGCTCCTCCCAGGACTCTTGAATCTAGAATGAAACAAAAACCGGGGGTGGGATGGAACATTTCTTGAAGTGAGTCAGAAAATGTAACCATATCCATACCCAAAATAACAAATGATATTTGACAAACAATATATAGCCCCCACCCCAAAAAAATTTTGAAGGAGAATTACTCTAATTCAGCTTTCTCTAATCTGGAGCCCTCCAGATGTGTCGGACTACAATGCCCAGCATGGAAAAGCACCAGGTTGAAGGAAGCGCCCTACTCAATGCCTTGTAAATTAAGCTTTAGAAGGAACTGTGATTTGTAAAGAAGAGTTCTTAAACTAACTTTGAATTAACATTTTTTTTCCATGAATGGAATATTTATTCAAAATAATCTCTTCTACTTAAATCCACACTGAACTATAAATTAATTGTAGAGCTCTGACAACCACATTGTAGGGCATTCAGATAGCAATACTTTCATGTCTATCTATCTTTCCCAGTGGTCTTTCCGTCCCTGGTTTGGACACAAAAAATGGTTCGTTTTCAACATTACCAAAGACATGAAGACATGAAGAAAGGTGATTCCCAAGACTGTTGGTGTACGAATCGCTCCAGTAACATACCAAAATAATTACTGGGTCATGAGATACAAAAATTAATACTTCTAATCACAGAGATACACAGCACATCTTAAACCACAATGTCTTAGTAAAGGAATAGAAAACTTCCTTTAAAATGTTTTCTTATAATATCCCAATAAGAGACCAGTTGAAATGAATTGAACTGAGGTCAGGGCAAACTAGATTATCCCAATATCTCCCTAACCAATATCACAAATGTAGCATATAGCTGAGAACAAAGAAATACCCATGAAGAATCATACTATCATACATGACAGAAGACTGGGCTGTAGAAAGTATAGGACAAAATACCCTGAAAAAATACCTGGCAGAGAGACATTTTGAACAGACGGCACATTGGCCAGGAGGAAAGTCCAAGCAATGAACACGTTTCCCTCAACGTGGCATTAAACTTTTTTGCTCCAGGGTTGCCAACTCCCTGTATTCTTGCCTGACTTGGGGGGTGGGGGCAGGTTGGGGAAGGCTGTACTAGAATATGAACAAACATATAATATGAAATAGTATGGAATAACTATAACGGGAAGTATTTCATGAAATAATGACCTAACAGGTTGGGGTAGGCTATACTAGAATATGAAATAATTATAATAATATAATATGAAATAATATGAGGTCAGATACTTTCTCTCTTTCCTATTCAGCTGGGAGGGGAAAATATCAATGAAGCATAGTCGATAAAGGGACTGTGCTGCTTTCAGAGATGCTGTGATGACGCCACAGAGCAAGCCACTGGAACCCCCAAATACATCTGAGCAAGGCTGTTTGCTTCCACTTTTATGGCCATTGGTGGCGTGCGGGTAGGGATGCATGAGAAATTCATTCCAGTTCGTTTTTGATCAGGATTTAATCCAGTTCACACCTTCCGGACCGAACACAGACTTGGACGCAATCTACGGTTGAAGTCCATACATTTCTGAGCTTGCAGTGATTCATGTACCCACCCCCCAAAAAATGTGTTTGATAGCATGCGTATGTTTGAAAAATACACATGAAAAGATGTGTACTTTTGAAAAATGCGCACAAATACGTTTTAATCAATGGGAGACGAATGTGTACGCTTCAAAGATGTGCACAACTGATGCATACATTTGGAAAAAATGCACACTAAAATATGATGGATTTTTGTGCGAAAAGAAAAATGCAAAGCTTACGATTTGATGTGGTCAAATTTGATATGGTCAGAACAAGCTTCAAGATGGAGTTCGGAGAACTTCGGCAAGCCCGAGTTTTGCTGATTCGCACAACCCTCCATCTGAGAAGGGTCCTTCCTCATTCCCTTTACATTTCCAGCCTCCAGATGACTTATGAAGACCTTGTCAGCCTTGCCAAAATGTGCAGCTATGGATTTTGTCATTGGAGCCTCACAGATCTGTCACAGCCAAGTTCCTTTTTGATCCATATATTAGCACCTGTCTAAAATATGCTTTATCCCAAGATAAACAAGCTTATATGTTCACCTACTAAAACTATCCTCTCGGAATGAAAAATCTCAGAGCGTTCATTACCTGGGTTGTAGCAATACATGAAGAATGCTAAACCTGCAGCAACACTGAAGCAGGCAAGGAAGAATGTAGGACCTACAGAAGAAAAGACAAGTCAGCCACTTATTAAACCAGCAGAGAAAGATTAAGATTATGTTTTCAAATGAATGGTTCATTGGCCGTTACGCTTGTTACCATGCACAACGACACTGATTTGAATGCAAGTGAAATAATTATGTTTGTGTTGTGCTTTTGTGATACATACTATCATATGTAATCACTAGTTCCCAGAGCTATTATTTTGCATCGCAATCACTATTGCTATGATTGGGGATGCTTTTATTCCTTGTAACTTGCCAATCTCTCACCTCACCCTCATTAAAAACTTGCAAGACACAACGGAACACTTCCTGAGATTTTTAGGTGGTTAAAGTCTAGGAAATAAACCTGGCTTGTCATTAGCTACTTGCTTGAATATAAATTATAGAAGCAACCACCCTCAAGAAATGCCATGTGCCGATCTCGGGCGCCTCTATCATGACTGTACTTGTGGCTCCCGCATTTTCCATCCTGGCTTAGCTAAGGTTAGAAGTTAGGCCTCATGAGCAGTATGTGCAACCCCCATAAAACATCCATGTAGAGCAGGGGTATTGAACCTCAGGCCTGTGGGCCGAATCTGGCCTGCCTGGGGTTCCAATCTCCTCACCCGGGGTTCTCCAAATGACCATGCCTTCTTCCCTTGGCCCCACCACCTCTCCCCCAACTGCAGGTCATTTCATGGTTTCCCAGCTTTTGCAATGTTTTCCCCCATTCTGAAAGGCTGAACTGCCTCTCCTGAGGCTTAGCTACTAGCGTAAGAGCATTAAGATAAAATTTGCTGGTATTTTGGCCCTGCCCCTTTTGCCTTTCATCCTGCCCACCACTGGAATGAGACCCCCGAGACTTTCTCCACAATGGAATCCAGCCCTGGGGCTGAAAGAGGTTCAATACCCCTGGTGTAGAGGCTGCTCTATAGAGACAGAGCACAGGGGCTCCTTCTGTTTTCTACTCTAAGGATCCACAGCCCTGGTCATATGTTATTTGGGTACAAATGGTCAGAGCCAACCCGCTAGCTCCACACCCACCCTCCATGTGTTCATTTGTATGGAGCCTTTGCCCATACACCCACCTGCACCTAGGCTTCGGAATATGCAATCCAGGACCCTGTGTTTTCTAGGGACTTGGATCATGTATACAGGAACCTCCTTATATTTGAATGCAGATGTGCAGATTCCATGGAAACAGCACCCTCGAACACATGGAGGGCGGGGCAGGATCAGTGGATGCAACCCTGACTGTATGCAAATGAACATGTTCTTTTAAAAAAACTTGGGGATCATAGACTAGAGCAGAAACAGGGCCAGGTGTGTAGCTTTCCAGTAGCCACAGGTACCTTAGCACTGTGCTGTATTTCCAGGACAGAGCACTAATGGCAACCTGCCTGCCTGCCTGGTCCCCCTCCTGCTTTCAGGTTTCAAAGATAAACAGGCGGAAACAAAGCCAGGGCAAGAGTGTGAGGGCGGGTGGTGGAGCTCAGAAGAGTTGAGCAGGCGTCTCAAATATTATTTGCAGAGCTGGTTTAAGATTATCTAAGGTACGTATTTAAAAACCACAAAGTGCTGCAAACACCCAGCAGCTGAGAATAATTTGGGGGGGGGGGGGAGAAGCTGGCTTAATCTTAACTTTAAAAAGTCAAAGACCTATTAAAACATATGCAAATATTCAAAAATGCCAATGCAAATATGGCTTTGTAGACTTTGCATCTGGAGTGCCATTGTTGTTAGTGCTTTGGCGATCAGGGACACAGTCCCTTGGGATGTTCTCTTGTGCAAGCCCCACTGAAATGAATGGTATTGACACACTTTTGCACAGTGCCTATTAATTTCAGTGGTGCTTGCGCAGATGGTATGTACCCTAAGCTGATCAACCCCTAGAAAACCTGGATTTTATGACAACGGATGATCTGTTTGAACAAACCAGAAATTACTATTGAAAAAACCTTGATTATTCATGTACATCTTTAACCTATTAAAATCAAAGTACATGTTTACAGCAAACACATTTACAATTAATATCATGAAAATAAATTATACTAACATATTTTCCCTTGTTAACCTTATGTCCAATATTGATTTAGCCAACAAGACTTTACACATGTTATTTACCCCTGTCATTTAGAATATATTTCTCCTTCTCAGGGTTTATCCCTGTGGAATCTGAGGTTTCTAGAAACAAAAGTAACACACCAAGAGTTAGTGTTGTATTCAGTTCAGCACACTTCTGAAGCAAGTCATGCAAAGTGGAAGGAAAGGAATTACCAGTTTTCAAAGTAATATTTTAAGACATAAAATAGCCACTGATTCCCCCCCGCCTCAGTCAACATTATGCTATGCCAGTGCTCAAACTATGAAGGGAAGACAGGGAGGTCCTTAATTAAATCCACGAGCCTTATGCCCTGACTCTCTGCTCCCCAGTTTTAGCTAAATCATTCTTTTTCCCCATAAGCCTTCAAAAATCTGTAACTAAAGGGGCAAACACAAAAACCTTCCACCCTCTGATTTAAGCACTGTGCTATGTTTTTGTTATGCTTTGATCAAATAAACATAATTACTAAATAAATACAGATCAAAGCCAGAATACAGCTTCGCCTTCTACATCTCACTGAATATGGGTGAAAGTGTATACCATTATTTCCAGAAAATGGCTAATCATCCAGATGGCAAGAAGGAGCCAACGCACGTGATCGCTTTATCACTGAAATCACATAATTCAGTGGTTTTAAAGCATTCTGCTTTCAGGGAGCCCAAGGCACACAGCAATGTGCAGAGGGTCCCCCCCACATCTGTTATGGAACCAACCCCCTTGTGTGACAAAGGACTGTGAGAACAGGGGAATGTTCTAGAACGGGGTGTTTCAGCCCGAGGGCCAAATTCAATTTCTGAATTGTTCTTGGGGGCCACATTGTAGTGGTGGGTGGGGCCCAAGGCAAAATAAGACAGGGCCAAAGGCAAAGGGGGTGAAGCCAAAACACCAAAAATTCCAGCATATTTTAGCTTCAAGCTCTTCAGCAACTAAGCCTGATGAGAGGCACCTCAGCCTTTTAGAATGGGGGGAAAACATGGAAAAGCCGCAAAACCACTAAACGATTGATGGTCAGGAGGAAGAGGACAAGGCCGCCTGGGGAACCATGGAGAACCTGGGAACCAGGCAAGCCAGATCAGGCCCACAGGCTGGAGACTCTGCACCCCTGTTTTAGGGTCACACACTTATCACGTGGTGGGTACTTCTGGTGAGGCCTGTTGCTTTGTGTGAGCTGAGAGTGTGTCCAGAACACAGGCACCGCATCCCTGCACCTGTGCATTGCTGGATGGAGAATATGCCATATTTTGGAAAGCCTTACCCACTATTATTGATCTTCTCATCAGGTATCCCCTGATACACTTGTGCAGAATCACAGGGTTCCATGAACAGAGTTTGAATCCCACTGGCATAATTAGCCCCAGAGACATATCAGCAAGACCCAGTGGGAATACTAAAGGACTCCGGATTTGTCCAGGTCAAAGATTTGTGGGGCAAAACGCAGTCAGACACCTTATCGCCTTCGTGGAACTTCACATACGAAGTTGGTAATACAAGGAATTCGAAGAAAAGTGGTTTCACAACCGTATAGGCTTACCACCACCAATCTATTTTACTTTCCACTCTAAAACAAGCTTTAATTACAGAAGATGTCACGGTTTAAACAAATGTTTGCCTCCCAGAGCAGTTCATTTATTTTTTTATCTTTATCGCCAATTCACAGCTCATGGCATTTTCCATGGACTTTTTGTCCTCAGAGGCACCTGCAGATGAATCTACAGGCAAGTCTCAGCAGAACCAGTGGAGAACTGCACCCCATCCAATCACATAGAACAGGACATCCCCATTTCTGAAAGCCAACCCAAGGGACCCCTCACATTTGAACAGACTTTCCAGCCACCATTCGTCATAACTGGAGAAGCAGATTACCTAGCATGGCAAAGATTAATTCAGTTGCCATAATGCAAAACCCCATTTCCTTTCCACTTGCAATAAACTCATGCACAATGTGTGTGTCTCAAAAACATACACTCTGAGACATACCCATCAAATTTAAAGATACATGACAGGATAAATGCCTGGTGTTTGGAACAAATTTTCCTCTTACCATGCTGCGTTCCAGATCCACATTTGCCAAATAAACATGGGTTTGAGCCACCAGCGAGGGTAAAAGATTACAGCAACCTACAGGGGAGGGGATAAGTAGACCCACCCTCTCACCTTTTTTCCTATGCAAATTGCTCCCTCCAACCCATAGTGGAGTCTTCCCCAGCCTGGTACCCACAAGATGTTTTGGATTGCCACTCCCAGGATCCTTGGCCATTGGCTATGCTGACTGGGGCTGATGGGAGTTGAAGTCCACAACATCTGGAGGGCACCAGGTTAGGGAAGCCTGCCATAGGCACTATGCAACTGTCAAGTCCTCAGGACATCATGGCACACGCAGCTGCAGTGCAACACATAGTTTGCTCCAAATCACCATGCAGTTGTAGTTATTTGGCACAAGCAGAAAAGAAGGGCGAAAGCTTGAGTTTAGAGCAAAGCTGCTTCAACTTTAAAAGGCAGCCCAAAGCATCTGTGGCCGACTCATCCTTCTGCTTTGTTATTTAAGCATGCCGACCCAGAGCTACAGATAGAATTAATTAACTGTTGTGTTCTTGCAAAGGCTAAAGAATAGAAGCTTTCCAGTACTACACAGTCATTAAAGTCTGAAAAAAGAGTTCTGGAAACTATGCAGTGAAGACACACACACTCACACACACACTTACATTTGGCTCTTTCAGCAAGGTGGAATTTGCACAAAGACGATCATGGAATAAATCTATCGGCCACTGCCTGTCGCCTTCCATTTGCAAACTGGGTTAATAATATATTGATTCAAAGACTCAAACTAGCTGACCCCATCCAGTGCGAGATATAGTTCTAATATGGGTCCGCCGCACTAAATATATTGCCAGTTCCTATATTAACCTTTCCCATAAAATAAAGAAATGTATTAGGTGAAAGTAAATAGACATTGTACTGCCACATGTGACAAAACTGATGACTGTTTTGTCCCAACAACACTGCAGTATTGTGAAGTTATAACTATGTGCCAGCGCAATCCTATGCACATCTACTCAGAAGTAAGTTTCACTGAGTTTAGTGGGACTTACTCCCAGGTACGGGTATATAAGACTGTAGCCCAGTCTTCCCCAATCTGGGGCCCTCCAGATGTGTTGGACTGCATGCTGACTGGGGGATGCTGGGAGTTGTAGTCCAACACATCTGGAGGGCCCCAGGTTGGGGAAAGTTGCTGTAACCTAACAATGCACCCCCTACAGGTTTACTTGGGCATAAGTTCCATTGTGTTCAGTGGGGCTTACTCCTTGGTAAGTGTTCAAAGGACTGAAACCTTATAGCAACATCAATGTACAAGATATTTTACAACACGGGTGCAGAACCTCTTTCAACCCAAGGGCCGCATTCCATTTCGGAGAACCTTTCAGGAGCCACATTCCAGTGGTGGGCAGGGCAGAAGGCAAAGAGGGCAGGGCCAAAATACCGAAGATGCCAGCATATATTAGCTTAAAGCTCTTACTGCCTGTACCTAAGCCTTAGGAGAGGCATTTGAGCCTTTTAGAATGGCGGGAAAACTGCACAAAAGCTGGGAAACCTTTTTTTTTTTTAAGGTACAGCTCAAAACGAAAATCTACGAATGGGACAAACTCACGTTTGGAAATGGATGTATCATCCAGGTGTCCTTATCAAAGAGCTAAGAATAGCTGCAGCTTCCTCCTAAGCCTCTGTTTAGTCACACAAACCTGTGTTTGCTGCCATATATAATGTGGAATGGCCCACAGCTCACTGGATAGACTTGGCAAGTCTCTCTCCCACTCCCCTCTTTTTCAACCCTGGCTGCCCCACAGTTTTCAATCCACTGAATTCCTTGGAAAAAAGGACAGGATACAAATCGGATTATTAAAACCTGATCCTAAACACACTCAACATGTTTCAGTGGAGCAGAAAGTCAGAGTAGTTCCAGACTTTTGTCATTCACTCAGCAGCTACACAGAGCTCATGTGCTCACTGTCTCCTAGACTGCAGAAAGTGCCTCCACCTAATACACTAAAGGGGAATAAATTAGCAAGCAAGGACTTTTTCTCTTGTCCTTCTAGCATCTCCGAAGAGTGACCAGGTGCCACTGTCCTTGATGTTGTTTCAGCTAAGACGGTGTGCCCGGAATGAAGTCTATTTGATTTGCGTTTTATCACAGTCAACAACAAGTATCAACAGAATGGAGATAATGCCCACGTTGACACTACTCTGCTGCCTAGACTGAACACTCACAAATTATAGGGAGGAAATAGTCCATCTATGACCCATCTCTGCTACCTGCAGTGTGTTTATTAGAACAATCCTACCTTGAAATCAGTGTGGATTTTCCTCTCCGTACAAACAAATAGGATATTGTGAACTGAGAAACCTGATGAATAGTGGTGTTCCTTCCTCCAGATACAGCTCAAAAGCGACACAGGTTGAAAACTTATATCAGCCTTGGCCTTAACCACAGTCAAGACTAACCAGAGGTCTCATTGTGACCAGGATTTGAAACTGGCTTGCAAAGCCTGTTTAGGAGGGAACCAGCCTGGCAGACACAATCCTTAGCCATGCTTAAGGGCGCAAACCTATGCATGTTTAAACAGAAAAAAGTCTGGCTGGGGAATGCTGGGAGTTATAGGACTTCTCTGTCTAAACACGCATAGGATTGTGCCCTAAAGCACCCAAAATAGTTATGCTGGTTCCTAAATATTTTATCTAAGACTCTGATGTTTCCACCCTGCCCCATCCTCATATTGCTAAAATGAACCTACTAATATTTTGCAGCGACACGCCTCACATGCAGGCATGTTTACAGAAGTTAGTGATGAACTGAATACCACATAGGATCCAATATCTCAAGCAGGCTAAGTTTATTAAGCAGAAATGAACTATTTCAAGTCGATGCAAAAGCCAACTCCCTGGGCTGGATCCAGGCTATGGTAGTCACACTTTTGACCCATTGAAATCAGTTCTTAGTTTTTATGCCCTATTATAACTCATGGTATTATTACAATCATAACAGATAACATCAGAACTTAACAATAGTGACTAGAGATGGGCAGACTGACCTTGTCATAATTTGTAATTAGCTTGGCAAGTTACAGATCCAATGTTATAAACTGAGATGAAAGTTCTCCATTATCATGAGATTTTTAAAAATTATCTTAGAATTTTGGTGCATGTGCGTCTCCAAAGTGCATCCTGAGAACATGGTATTTGTAACTTGGTCTTCGTTTCCACTCCACACATCACAACATATCCTTCTCTCACTGACTGTTATCATATATGCTTTTTCCAGAGGACAGCTGTGTTAGTCTGTTGCAGAAACAATGAAGAATCTTGTGGCACCTTAACGGCTAAAAAATGTACTATGGCATACACTTTTGTGGACTATGTTGCATCTGATGAAGTGGACTATAATCCACACAGCTTATGCCATAATAAACTTGTTCGTCTTGAAGTTGTCACAAGGTTTTTCATTTGTTTTTCAAATGTGCTTTGTTTATAGCAATAAATGAGTAGATCAGCATGGAGGAGGAGCCATGGGCAGAGGCCACTGCTGCTGCTCTGCATCACAGGAGGAGTTGACATGTTGCTGACAGAGATGCTATCGAGAAGGTGCGTGCGCAAAGATGGTGGAGTTTGGATGTGTAGTTATACAGAAAACTCATGCGCAGAAAATATAAATTAACTTGGAATCAATCTTGGTTTGCATTACGAAAACAATACAAATAACTGTAACACAGTTAGGGCCCAATATGCATTTGAGATTTACAAACCTACTAGATTTGATTTATGAGCTGATTGATTCTGAGTTTTGGCAGCATCAGTAGACTAACTTAAACCTGGATCTGATTTTGTTAGTTTGTGTCATAGCTACAAGGCAGAAGCAGTTATGTCAAAGTAAGCTAGCCATTATGCAAGAAGTGAAACAGTTATAAATCCAGATGTAACAGAAAGCACCATGAACTGCAAATACGGATGGTGAGGGAGGTTCAGCCTATTATCTACCATGTGGTTGCTGCTTAAAAAGTGTGCTGTAAGCATGTATCACATGCGGACTCAAGCAATGCGGTCAGCCCACCATTAACACATTGTTTGACTGGAAGTTATGGAAATTACATTACCAGAAACTACACATGACTTCCCTCCATGCAGTTAGAGCTATGACATCCTAAGTGAAATGAACGGAAACTTAGCTCCACTACACAAGCTCTCTTAAGAGTTCAACCAGTAGGATTAACGGTGAAATACTATAAAAATGACAACCAAGAGAGTTTCTCACAGAAGTAAGTAGATCTAGTCTAGGCTATAACAGTTTATCCTATTTGGTCAAATGACCAGAACACTTTTCATGCTTAGAGTTCTGACAAGCAGTTTGTTAATACATCTTTACAGGACTACATCTTTAAATATAACCAACTTTTACCAATATAAGTTTTACCAATGACTCTCAGAGATGAAGAACTGATTGTAACTGGAAATCAAATTGAAATAATATAAATCTTCAAATAAGTGGCTGGCTGAATGCAATGCATTTTTCTTTAAAACGTATTAGAACTCTGGACCTCAGAAATATCTAATGCTCATCCCCTACAGAAGGCAAGTTGTACACTGTGTTTTTCTATGTAACCAACTCGGAACCAATCTAGACTCAAAACAGTCTTGTTTGGATTATGTGTAAAAGAGGAAGATGTGAGAGGAAGATCTAGGAAGTCTAGAAACACACAAAGCCAGGCACTGGATATCTTTTCCTGGGCAACTCCACAATCTTAGTCCAGAGCCTAGCGTTTGTCACTCATATAATGGAACGCTAAATACCTGTAAAGGGCCCAAAGCGGCTACATTTTTAAATTGCCCAATTGGTGTGCAAATACAACTCTAACAGATATAAATAAAGACTTGGCTGCCAGATCACTTAGGCAGGTTTGAGTGTTTATAGGAAAGAGGCAGCATTATAACCAAGCGACTGCAGAAAGCAGCTAAAGCTCCAACTTACTTAGAATTCTCCTGCTTGGCAAGTTGTTATACAGCTGTTCTGCATTGATCTGTAAAGCACGGTAAAATTCTTGACATGGTTTGTCACCTTGCTTCTGCAAGTGAGCTATAAGGTTTGACAACCGACTGTGAAGAGAAGATTTGGGGTTCCGAAACTGCCAGGGAAAAAGCACTGATTACAGAGATAATACAAAATGGACTGCAGCTATCAAATCCAGCAACAACTATGACTTTAAAGCAACCTCTGACTCACTTCTATGGCATGTGAAAAAATACGCAGTTAGCTTTGTAGTTTGTTTAAACATACCTAAGGCAGAACATATGATCCTATGCAAACTGTTTATGGTGTTTTACTGACCTGACAGGAAGTTGTTGCCAAGTTTTCTCCACTATCTAACAAGGACCAGCACATATACCATAGGAAAAACAGGCAGCAGGGATTGATCATTAAGTGCTTGTATTAATAAAGAAAAGGCAAAAAAATTCAGCACTAAATATGAATCCTTTTGTTGCTTTGGACTTAGGGGCAAACTAAGGAGACTCCCCTGCACACAGGCACACCAGCAGGGGAATCCCTGCCATCATCTCCAACTGGAAATCAGAGATAACTTCAGGGATGCAGGCAGCGGGGACTCAGGACAGGGTGCTGGGAGCTGTGCAAAGCAGCCGCTCTTTCCCGCATGAGCCAAGTTGTTTTGTGGGGCACTGAACACCACTCAAAACCAGGGACTTGGCTGGCACTGGGAGGAGTCTCTGCTAACTGACTCCCTTTCTCTGTGATGGGAGGAGGCACGGAATTCCAGCAGGAGAAGAAGAGAAAAGAGGGGTGATGACATCAGTTAGTGTGGCCATGCTCCCCGAGTTGCCCTCAGTGCATGAAGCAACACCCACTGATGTCATCTGGCTCATGATGGGCAGGGGGGAATCTGTCCTCCCACCTCAAAGGAGTTCTGCACTCCTGCCCTACATCTTCTTTACCTCTTGATTTGACAGAAATTCCCAGATATATAAAAATCAACCTAACTGGATATTAATTGGACTTTCTCACAACAAGAATTTAAAAATCACAGCCAGTTCATCAGTCGTAAGCATTCAAACTTGGAACTGTGAAAAGATTTAACTGCGTGGACAACAGTTCTATTTGGGAATAGAATTTCTATTTGGGAATGCACTAGTTATTTCATTAGAATGAGAAAGTGTATTCATGTGTGTGAGTGCAAACAAGAGTTTACTGAATCTAGTGAGATAGGCAAGGTTTTGTTCCTAACCAGATGTTTGGATTGTAAACAGAAGGCAACGCTGCATCATGGTTCTATATGAATATTAATTGAACCCATGTAAATGTTCATTGCAGTTTCAGAACCAGTACTGCGGGTGCATGTTCACAGCAGTTTGTGGCTTGGGACTATTTATGTAAACGTTGATGGTTTTTCCTGACAAAGTAAAATCACGTGCTGTGGTAGGGATCTGCGAGTTAGGACTGTTTTCTCACCTTCTGCATAAAATTTCCTGTCCTATATTCAGAAGTCCTATGCACACTTATTTGGGAGTAAGACCAACAGGCCTTAGTGGGACTTGACTAAGATTGGGCTATACAAGTGACAAAGAAGCAGAGTTCTTGTGTTGAGAATTTTCTGCTGTGGCTTCACTGATTATGTTCGGGACAAGTCCCAGCCTCTATATCCTTCATCTGTAACACGGAACAAACGTTTTCTAGAAGGTCTCTACATGTTTCATTCTTTAAGTACATGCTACACGTGAGGGATCTAAACAGTACTTTGCAGCACAATTCCCTTACCTGCTCTGTGTGCATTTATCAGGTCCTGGTAGCACCACAGTTTTAGTCTTGATTGTGTTAAGCATAAATATGGGGGACGTGTGCTGCTTTAAGTGTGGGCAGGATTTTAAGAAGGGAAATAGATGTACACCTTAGCTGAACAGAGAGAGGTTTTGCTCTGGTCTTCACCCCTCAGATCCAGTAGAACTTACTGCTCTCCACTCCCCAGAAGTGCCTCTGGTTCTCCTAGACTCCACGATCTCAAACTATAACCTTTAAACATTGGCAACCCTAATCTTGTCAAATGAGCTACCTAGAGCACATGATGAATAGCTAGGGAAAAATTAAGCTATATCTGGAAACACTGCATTCTTTCAATTACCTTTTCGGCTTCTTTATTGGTGAGAATTTGGGGGTAAACTCTGTTTAGCTGAAGGATTATTCTGTCAACCAGCTGCTCACTCAGTCTGCCGTTGCTCATTAGAAAAGCCATGTCCTGCCGTAAACGATCACAGTAACTTTGGTCTGCAAGACAGAAGCAACACTCTTAAAAACAAGCCACCACTATCACAAGGCATGACTCAAGGTAAGCGCTAAATAATTCGCTTTCGGCACTGAAGCTTTCACACTGGGACATGACTTCCTACGTAGTGTCAGACTTCAGACACATCCTGTGAGCCCCATAAATCCAAGCACCGCTAGAGCGGCTGGCACTCCTGAAAAAAGAATACGCATGCTAATGAGTACTGGAGATGGAGGCTGAGGATGCAAGGTTTTAACTTGTCAAAGTCCACCCAGGAATTTCAAGCCTGAGATAAGATTTGAATGGGGGCTTCATAGCTCACACCCTTAACCACTATGCTACACCACCTCTTGTTGGTGGCGATTCAGCAAGACCGGGTGTGGAAGTGCATGTGTAACTGGGCTTCTTCTATTGGTTCTGACATAGTAGCTCCTCCCAATGTTCTGCAAGCCACTCCCTCATCCTGGCCACAAGTGGCCTGTGGTACAGTGGAGGTAAACCTACTGTGCTAAAACAGATGCTTTTAAACCCCAACGAATGCACACCAATGAGCCCTACATGCTTCTCAGAGCCAAAGGAGACAGGACCTGGTTTTTGCTCTGTAAATAGCTGCTTGGCCAGACGGGTGTGGGGAGAACTGATTCCCCAGAAGGCCAATAGAAGCTTGCCTCCTGGGGCATTGGCAGCAGGGAATGATTTTCAGGAAGACCACATGGGGGAGTTTAAGCTCCTGCTCCCATCCCTCCTTCCCCCCGCAGTGGCTGCTATTCAAAGAACAACAAACAGAAATGTCTACTTTGGCCTTCAGTCTACAGCAGGGGTGTTGAACCTCTTTCAGCCCAAGGGCCAAATTCCATTTTCGGAGCTTTGGGGGTGTGCATTCCAGGGGTGGGTGAGGTCAAAGGCAAACAGATGGGGCCAAAATACCCCAAACCCCAAAAGCATATTGAAGCTGAAAGCTCTGACTGCCAGCAATGGAGCCTCAGGAGAAGCATTCCAGCCTTTTAGAATAGGGGGAAAACTGCACAAAAGCTGAAAAACTACCCAATGAGCGGTGGTTGGGGGGGGGGGGCCAAGGGGTCATGACTTTCTGGGTGACCCTGGAGGGCTGGACTGGGACCCGAGGAGGGCTGTATTGTGACTCTACGAAAGCCAGATTTGGCCTCCAAGCCCAAGGTTTTGCACCCCTAGTCTAGATCAAACCATGGGTTTTTAGAAGAAGCCACTAACAAAAAATAAACAACATCATATATTTAGTTCATGCAGAGAGAGCCAGTGTGGTATAGTGGCAAGAGTGTTGGACTAGGAGCTGGGAGATCCGGGTTCTAGTCCCCACTCGGCCATGGAAGCTCACTGGGTGACTTTGGGCCAGTCATAGACTCTCACCCCAACCCACCTCACAGGGCTGTTGTTGTGAGGATAAAATGGAGAGGAGGAGGATAATGTAAGCCGCCTTGGGTTCCTTGCAAGAGGAAAAAAGGCAGGGTATAAATGCAATAAATAAATAGATGTACTGTTAAACCATTTCTTTTTGTCTCAGTTACACAGCACACTGATCTGCCCACTTTCCTCATCTGTACATCCATGCTGCAATCCTATAGTATACGCATTTATCTGGGACTAAGTCCCTCAGTGGGAATTATTTATGAGTTGACATGTATAGCATTGCACTGTAAAAGGAACGAGCTTGGCGCCTGGACAAACCAACTGGTCAACACACGCATAGGTGCATAATCATTACACAGAGATGGATTTCAAAGGAAGATGGTAACTATCTAATGTTCATCAATGGCAGAGACATGTCTACAACTTCTCCTGTCCACATCTTATTCAATAAAAATATATTTACGCAAAAGCAGCAGGTATAACATGGCCTGCAGTATTTTTACTTTAAACAATGGAAGTAATTGTATTTCTCAGCAGATTTCCATACTTGCATTTAAATCTTCAAAGTGATGATGGAAACTGTGTGTGTGTGTGTGTGTGTGTGTGTGCGCGCGCGCATGCAAAATGCTGACATTTCACATTGACAACTTTGCAGCACAGTGACTAATGTGCTGGTGTAACATTTGGGATGTGAACTCAGCCCTTCCTTCTCTTTTCAAAGCCAGCCATGGTTAGCATTCTATCTGCACAGTTTTGCAACCATGGTTAGAAGTGAGTTTGCAGAGTGTGGGGTTGAGCTAATAACAGTAGTAGAAAAAACACCAAAGCAGATGTAACACTAACCCTAAACTTTTGAAGCACTTACACCAACTAACCCTTTGAAAAATGAAAAGATGCAGAGGCGCTGCACTCAAAAGAAGCAGAGGAAGGGATGGTGCATACAAGCTAAAGGAAAAAGATGCAGGAGAAGGCAGTCCTGGTTTCCTATTCATACTTAAAGAGATTGAGCAATATTACCTCTGCATGGTGTTTGGGTGAAAATACATCCTAAAAAATGTTGGAGTGCTCAAATTCTATGCATCTACCTTCAAATTCTATCTGCTAAACATGAAACCGTGCTCTAATCTGACCTCAGAACAATGTCAATTTGATACTTTCATTGCTGCATAGCCAACTGTAGGATTGTTTCCTAATCAGTGCTTCAAAATCCAGAGATTCCTGCCATTAAAAGAACATGGGATGGCCTTAACAGAGAAAGATGTTGCTGTTATGCTTTCAACATTTCATTGTCTTCCGATTCTACATCCTTTCTTTTAGTGCGATTTTCAATAGGACCAAAAGAAGTATTCATAAAAACCTCCCACAATAATTGTAATAAGTAATGGCTCTTTGGGAGCCTGAGTCATTCCCATTAAAATGAAACTGCACAAGTTTTGCAACTCTGTAGATTCAACTGGAACTGCTGGGGGAAGTCATCCAGAGGCTCGGACTGAAGTGTCATCAGTATGTGGATGATACTCAGTTCTGCCACTCATTTCCATCTGCACATCCCAGGGAACCTGTGGAACTTCTGAACCAGCGCCTGGGGGCTGTTTGAGAAGGGTGAACAAGCGGAAACTTAATCCAGACAAGATGGAGGCACTGTGGGTTGGGAAACCAACTAATCTGCATGGAGGTTTACAACTGGTCTTAGATGGGGTTGCACTCCCATTAAAAGCGCATAGTCTGGGAGTCCTCCTGCACTAACTGGGGAAGTGCAAGTGGTTGCAGTGTCCAGGAGTATATTTTACCAGCTTATGCTGGTACACCAGCTGCAGCCCTATCTGGAGAGGACAGACCTTGCCTCAGTTATCCTGGCACTAGTGGCATCCAGGCTGGACTACTTTAATGTGCCATACATGGGGCTGCCTTTGAAGACTTAATCCATCTCTCTAACCACTACACCACAATAGGTAGCGTTGTAGAAGCTTTGTACCTTCTGGGAACCCTTTCTGTATTGACTGGAGCCCTGTTCAGTCATTTTTCTCTCCACAGTTTAATGTCTGCAGAGGGGCAGTCGTCAAATACACATAGGTCATCCCCATGAGCTGGAATCCTGAACTATCAGGATTATGAGACAGGCTATGTACTTTTGGCAAGCTTCTTCTCTGCAGATATGGCTCCAGCTCATCGACAGTGTGGGAGCAGGTCCTGCAGGGAATCTGACAGCTGGGCCAGCGTGCACGGCCTTGCTCTCTCGCACAGTTTTAAGTAGGGATGTACGGATTGTATGAAGTCCATTCCATCTGTGTTTCACCGACTGTCAAGCACCTTTTGTTCCATTGTCTGCCCATTGACAGAATCGGATTTTTTTTGTTTCCAAATCTGCACAAATTCACACATGCGAAAAATCCCCTAAAATGTGCATTTGTACATTTTAGCCTATGGGGGAAATGCGCATTTTTGGCCATTTTTTAAAATTTGTGTATTTTTCTACAATGGAATTTGTGCAAATGTTAGGAAAGTTAGAAAACCAGTCCGAGAGTCCACGGCATCTGCCAGAAAGAGGGACAGCCAGTCTGCTGCAGTATCCACCAGTCGGATTCATGAAAATCCAAACTCATTTGGGTCTGTTGCAGATATTGCTGACATCCCTAGTTTTAACTGCACTGATGGAAGGATGCTGCAACTGGGCTTTAGTCTATGCACCATAAAGATTCTGTCCCGGAAGACTGTGAATGAGCTTTTCCCATCTCCTTCTCTGCTGCCTTCTCCTCATGAGTAAGCCAGCTAGAAGCTCTGCCGGCTAGGGAGCTCTGCCTCCTGCCTAGACAGGCACACGCTAGACTCAGCCCCTGCCAGATTGCCTCATCTTCTGGGGCAGGGGTATAAAGAAGAATGCAGCTTGGAGCAGTGAGTTGCTGCTGGCCTCCAACGGAGCAATAACAAGTGAGGGCATCCCTTTGGGGAGGACCCGGGGCTAGGGCCTGGATCTTAAGAAGGAGGGCAGCAGGAGTGTGCGGGCTTGATATGTGTTCAGGTGGGTGAGAAGGAGTGTAGAGGGACCCAGAAGAAAGGGGGGACACTATAAGGCTATTGCAGGGCAGTGCAATAGGACAGGAAGTGGGGGAATTATATCGGTTGCAAGGACAGCAGTTCAGACATCTTTGTGCTATTCCCCTTTCCGCTTCACACACACCCTCAGCCTGAGTAACCTTGGGGGCAGTCCTTGCAAGCATGGAGGTGGTGTTAATGAATGCCAGATCAGCTAATAGAAAGGGATGGGCTGTCTCTGACCTGGTTAAGGAAGAGCATACTGACCTGGCTGGCATCACTGAAATTGAGCTGGAAGAGGGGGGTGTTAACCTCTCCCCAATGTGTCTTCGTGGTTAACCTGTACAGCATCCAGCTCGACTTGAGGGGCAGGAAGGGTGGGGTTGCCCTGGTCTAAAAGGATTTCATCTCTCTGATTGCCATGGATGGATCATTACCTGATCAAGTTGGACCTTCTGGCTACATGTAACCTCTGCTGGGCTGGTGGACTGCGATGGAGCTGGAGATTAGTTGAGCTCCTTTATGCAGCAACTCCCCTCTTCCTGAGTTTGATCAGATGCCCTTACAATGTTCTTGAGTGGTTAGGTCATGCAGGGAGAGAAAATCCTCTCCCTGAGCTTGGTTAGAAACCTCAGTCACACACACTTCCCATCAATTCAAAGATGAAAAAATACCTTTATTATTTAAAAAGACGCAGCAACAGCAGCTTTTACAGAGCCAGGGCCTGCAGGAGAAGCCACCACCACCACCACCGGGGAAGAGGCGTGCCCACTGCTGCGGGGCCTGCTGCTGCTGCTGCCGCCGCCGCCACCAGCACCACCACCACCACCAGGCCTTCCCTGTGGACTCCTGCCTGGCATTATTTTTAAGGGGATTTTTAATTTTTTTTTAATTGTTTTGTTGTTGTTGTTTTTCTGGGGGATTTTGTTGTGTTTCTAGGGGTGGGTAGCCTGCCTGATAGGCAGGAGCGAGGGGACATGTGTCCACCTGATGGAGGCAGTGGGGGGAGTGTTGGGGGCCAGAACATACCGAGGCTGGGCGGCAGGCGCTGGCGGAGCACTAGGGGCAGGCCATGCCAGGGAAGGGGAACAAGGGAGAGATGTGTAGTATCCGTCCCCTGCTCCGGGCCTGTCCAGAGCCAAAGGATGGCTGGGGGAGGCGTGACCCCATCTTCTGGCCTTCATTTGCTGCTCTGCAATCCCAGGTCTGTTACCCAGAAAACCTCCCTCATCCATGACATGATCCTGGATGAGGGTGCAGACCTGGCATGTATTACGGAGACCTGGCTGGCCGAGGCTGCTGCTCCAACCCTTGCAGCCATGTGTCCAGCCGGATTTTCGTATGCACAGCAGCCGAGGGCTGGGGATCGGGGAGGGGGAGTGGCTGTTATCTACCGAGAGTCCTTGGTTTTCACCAGACCCCCTCTCCGGGAGACCAAGGTTGCTGAGTGCATGTACTGGAGGTTGGGCCCGAAGGGCAGTCTGGGGATTCTGCTCGTGTACTGTCCACCCCGCTGCACGACTGACTCCCTGGCCGAGGTGCTTGAGGTGGTCTCTGATGTGCGTGTACAGTCCCCTAACTTATTGGTGTTGGGGGACTTCAACATACATTCGGAGGCCATCTTCACAGGAGCACCTCGGGACTTCATGGAGACCATGGCTTCCTGGGAGCAGCACCATATTCTAATGGGGCGCACCCATGTAGTCGGTCATGCACTAGACCTTGTGTTTGTTTCTGGAGAAGCGGGGAGTGACGTGGAAGTCGGGGGTATATCCACCACCCCCTTGTCATGGTCAGATCACTATCTGGTGACGTTGGAATTCTTGGTTCCACAATCCCACCGCAGGGGTGGAGGACCCATTAAAATGGTCCGCCCCAGGCGTCTTATGGATCCAAATGGATTCCTGAATGCGCTTGGGGATTCTCTGGGGCACGCCAACGGCCACTCGGTCGAGACCCTGGTGGGTGGCTGGAATGCCGCAATCACTGGGGCATTAGATCAGGTGGCTCCGAAACGCCCTCTCCCCCCTGAACAGGGCTCGGACTGCACCATGGTTCAATCCGTGGTTACGAGCTCTGAAACAGGAGGTGAGACGGCTGGAGTGCCAGTGGCGGAAGTCTCGCTCCAAAGACGATCAGACACGGGCTAGAGCTGTATCTTCAGCCTATCACGTGGAGGTGAAGGCAGCAAAAAAGGAACATTATGCTGCCTCTATCGCGTCTGCAGAGTGCTGTCCCAGGAGGCTGTTCCAAGTGGTCCGGAGCCTGGTTGGTCCTGTGGCTCCTGAACCACTGGAGCATTCTAAGGCCTCCTGTGAGGCCTTGGCAAGGCACTTTGCAGATAAAATTGATCAGATTAGGTGTGTTACTCTGCACGCTGTGGATACTGTTAGTGAGCAAGAGGCGGCCTGTGGCAAACTGGTTTTGTGGGATCAGTTCCAGCTTCTTCCTCCTGATGAAGTGGACAAGGTGCTTTCATCTGTAAGGCCGACCACTGTTTACTTGATCCTTGCCCATCTTGGCTCATTATGGGCTGCAGAGAGAGACTGGGTGAGGGGATCAGGACGGTGGTGAATGCCTCCCTTGAGGAGGGAGTGATGCCATCAACCCTCAAGGAGGCAGTGATAAGACCGCTCTTAAAGAAGCCCTCCTTGGATCCTCAAGTTCTGAACAACTTTCGCCCAGTCTCAAATCTGCCATTTTTGGGCAATGTGATTGAGCGGGTGGTGGCGATGCAGTTGAAGGCACACTTGGAAGAAACTGATTATCTAGACCCATTTCAGTAGGCTTCAGGCTTGGGCATGGGACAGAAACGGCCTTGGTCGCCTTGGTAGATGATATGAGGAGGGCTCTGGATAGGGGTGAATGCTCTTTCCTTGTTCTCCTCGACCTCTCAGCGGCTTTTGATACCGTTGACCACGGTATCCTCCTGGACCGCCTGGAGGGGTTGGGCATTGGAGACACCGTATTGCGGTGGTTCCGGTTCTTTCTCTCCGGCAGGTACCAGAGGGTAGCACTGGGAGAGGAGGTTTCGGACCCGTGGCCACTCACTTGTGGGGTGCCACAGGGTTCCATCCTCCCCCTGATGCTATTTAACATCTATGTGAAGCCGCTGCGGGCTATCATCAGGAGGTTTGGGGTGCGGTGTCATCAATATGCGGATGACACGCAGCTCTACCTCTTGTTCAAATCTTCACCAAGGTTGGCCATAGAATCCCTGTCCAAATGTCTGGAGACGGTGAGTGGCTGGATGGGGAGGAATAAGCTGAAGCTGAACCCTGACAAGACTGAGGCACTTTTGGTGGGAGACAAGAGGAGGCTGGGGGATGTTGACCTGGTGTTGAATGGGGTACGGCTACCCTTGAAAGACCAGGTCTGCAGCCTGGGGGTCATTTTGGAGGCTCAGGTGTCAGCTGTGAGCCGGACAGCGCTGTATCAACTCCATCTGATACGGCGGCTGCGCCCTTCCTTCCCGACCATCTGCTCCCATCGGTAGTACATGCCCTGGTCTCCTCTCGTTTAGACTACTCTAATGCGCTCTACGTGGGGTTACCCTTGAAGACGGTTCAGAAGCTGCAGCTGGTACAGAACGCGGTAGCTTGCCTGATTAAAGGCAGCCGCCGGCGAGATCACATCACTCCAGTGCTGAAGGAGTTGCACTGGTTACCAGTTGTTTTCCGGGCCAAATTCAAGGTGTTGGTTTTGACCTTTAAAACCCTATATGGTTCCGGCCCAGCCTATCTTAAGGAGCGCCTACAGCAGCACCAGACAGGCCACTTAACAAGATCAGCCTTGGATGGCCTTCTCTCTATCCCATCAGCCAGGACAGCTAGACTGGTGGGGACAAGGGAGAGGGCCTTTTCTGTGCTGGCCCCCATTCTGTGGAACTCCCTCCCTAGGGAACTCCGCCATGCCCCCTCTTTAATGAGCTTCCGTCATGCATTAAAAACGTGGTTGTTCAGGCAGGCATTTGGGGTGGGTTAGGGTATTTTAGAAAATGTTTTTATTGTAGAATTTTATTGTTTTAAACTGTTTTATTGTACGCTGTACATCGCCCAGAGTGGCTGGGTGACCAGCCAGATGGGAGATTAATAAATTTAATAATAAATAAATAAAGACAGAGATAGAACAAATGATACATTTAAACAGAAAACAAACCTAAGCCTTTAACTTTCTAATCTGAACAGACTCCAAACTTACAACCACAACAACAATCACCACAGAATGCATCATTGGAGGGGCCGTAGCTCAGTGGCAGAGCACCTGCTTTGCAGGCAGAAGGTCCAAAGTTCAATCCCTGGCATCTCCAGGTAGGGCTACAAAAGAATCCTGCCTGAAACCCTGGAGAGCCGCTGCTCCCAGTCAGTGCCAGCAATACTGGGCTAGATGGACCAAGGGTTTGACTCAGTATAAGGCAACTTCCTATGTTCCTATCACAAACTGCCACCTCCTTGTCAGGAGACGAACCAGGGTTGTAATGCAAACATCAGAGAAGTGCATCATCACGGAGGCTAGTTACTGGCGAAATGGGAGTGCAGGGTGATTCTGAAGGCTAGAAAGGCTCAGTGAGTTCATGGCCAGGTGACACACCCCTGGGCAGGGCTATCATGCTGAAATAAATGTGGAGGATAGGGACACACAGCATCAGAAGTGCAGAGAACCCGAATTAAAGAATAAAATAAAATAAAATAAAGGAGTAAAAGTGGTCTCAGAAAATCTGCTTTTTCCACTGGGTATCTCCTGGCTGGCTGCAGATTGGCCAGGACATTATCTGCTGTCAACAACCTCAAAATGCTCCCAATTCACAGCAAATGCCCTGTCCATGCCCCCTGCTCCGGCTGGAACACAAAAGGGGCCAACTGTTAACTAAGGTATTTGGCCCAATTCCAACAAGCCAACTGTCTTAATAGACTTGATAGAAAAAAAACCAGGTATGAGAGGGCAGCTCCAAATGTGATGGTCCATCTCCAGAGACTGATGAATACGGCTTCCTGAGGTCTTTGGGGGATTTTCCTGCATGTTTAGCCAGCAGTCTGATCACTTGGGATGAGGGGATGACCCAAGCTATCGATACAGTCATTCCCAAATGTCCCTCTGGCTCCTTCGTATTCTGAGGGGTTGAGGGCAATAAAATGACACAATGCAATATTATAATTAGAATGCAAATGGCAGAAGACTCATAATGAACAAAATTTCTGATCTTACTCTGTGGCAGGATCGCTGGCAGGAGGGCAAAGTTAAAGCGTCTCCCTCCTCCAAGACATCTGGGTCAGGAGGGGTGGGAGAGTGTGTGTGTGTGTGTGCGCGTGCCCCCAGCTGTCCATCCAATGGCACATGCAGTTATTTTGGGGCCATACAATTTGGCCACCCTTGCTCTAAATGGGTTGGTCCAGATTTCTTGGAGGATCACCTTTACCCATACCAACCTGCCCACACTCTGAGATAAGCACTGGAAGCCATGCTTATGTGCCTGCCTACCAAAAGAGACAGGCATGAGGGATAGGCCTTCTTAGTAGTAGCCCCTGTTTGTAGAACTTTGCATGAATTTATGTCCACCAGGCCCCATCATTACAGGCTTTCAAGCAACCCTAAAGTCTTATCCTTGGCTTACAATTAAGTCAGGATTATTGGGTGCCGTTGCATTTATCGTGCTACCTGGTTTTAATTGCTAATTTTCTTTATTATTATTCTTAATAATAATATTGTATCATTGGTCTATTGTATTTTGTTCTTTCAAATTTTGTACACAGTCTTGGGAAGGTTTACTCTAAAAGGCAGCTTATAATTTTTAAAAATACTAATGCTAATAATGGGATATGTTCTAGGAAACACAGTTCAAGCAGAACACCAGCAAGGCCTCATAGTTGTTCTACCTGAATACAGGGTATGGCTAAGAACACTCCCTGCAGCTGCACCTTTTAGGGCAGGGGTCCCCAACCCCCGGGCCGCAGACTGGTACTGGTCCGTGGCCTGTTAGGGACTGGGCTGCAGTAGGGGTGTGGGAACCCCCCCTTACCTTGGGTCTGTAGGGGGGGGAGGCGATCCGTCCCTCCTCCCCACCCCGGAATCCTCACCGGCCCTGGCCAGCTCCGCTCCACAGCGAGTCCACGGAGCTGCTGGCTGGCTCCGGCCCTGTTCTTTGCAGTAATAGCCTATTACTGCAAAGAACAGGGACGTAAATGGCATCCGCTACACAGACACCATTTGTGTCCCAGTGGCTGGAAGTCCGCCCCCGGCCGGAGCCTGTTCTTTGCAGTAATAGCCTATTACTACAAAGAACAGGGACGCAAATCACTTGCGTCCCAGCGGTCGGACGTCCTCCCCCAGCAGGAGCTGGCCGGTAGCTCCGCAGCAAGTCCAGGACCGACGAGGATTCGGGGGGGGGGGGAACGGATCGCCCCCCCCGCGGACCCAAGGTAAGGGGGTTCCCACACCCCTACTGCAGCCCGGTCCCATCCCCCCTGGTCTGTGGAAAAATTGTCTTCCACGGACCTGTCCCAGGTCCCAAAAAGGTTGGGGACCACTGTTTTAGGGAGAGATTGATGATAGTAAGCATGCTGTCTTTCAGGGAAATTTGTGTGCCATTTGTGATATATTTCTCATTGAGGAACCCCTTTTAAACATCCAAGGAACTCTACATTCCCCAGAACACAATTTGTAAACCACTGTATTAATGTTTCCAACCAAGGTCACCCCATTCCTAGCCAAGTACATCTTTCACAGCTTCACAGAAATGGGTGTAAGGGTGCCAACTGCCTCCATTAAAATTACGTTTTGCCATTGGCTACATTGAGATGCACATCACAACAAACAAGACAATTGTTAAATAATGCCATCCCTACAAGTGGATAATTAATTATAATTATGATAGCATAGAACACAGAATCCTACGCAGGGTTCCATTGTATTTTATTCTCTGAATGGGACACCTGTGTATAGCTACTAATGCTCCATGCCAACAGCTAGATAAAGAGAAAATATTTCATTCTGAAACATCACTGTGGATCAACTATTTTTCAATATTTTTGCTTTGATAACTCTTCTCTCTATCAACATTAACAAAATGGTTTAAAAAAAATCCAGCCCATAATATTTTAATCCAGCCTTAGCTTTATTCCCTCATGAAGCAATAACTATGGCAGCTCACAGGCTCTGGAATCACTAGATGCTGAAATGAATTCAGCCTTATCTTAGACTCCACGATGGAAACAGATATGCAAGGCGGACTAGAGATATTTCAATGAAACTGACTAACGAGAATTTTAAAAGGCACTGGTATTTTATCAGATTAAAAGAGCACATTTTGTTTATTTAAAAATATAGACTTGGGAAATAAATGTAAGACGTTCTCGGTGTTTTACTGGAATGGAGAGACACGTACAGCCGAATACATTTCATGCACAAGGAACACTTGCAGTGTTGCTGTCAAGAGACCTGGGGTTTGTGTCTGCAGTTACTATTTTTATTTATTGCATTTATACCCCGCCTTTTTTCCTCTTGCAAGGAACCCAAGGCAGCTTACGTTATCCTTCTCCTGCTCCTACTATGCAGCAGCTGTGCCATTTGTCTTAGTACTCAGTGCTTCATTCACTTCTCTTACTCTTCCATCTGCTATAGGGCTCTGGTTTTTCCTACTCAGGCTCTAAAACAAGAGTGGAGAACCTCTTGTAGGCTGAGGGCCAAATTCATTTTTGGATAATCTTCCGGGGGCCACATTCCAAAGTGGGAGGAGTCAAAGGTGAAGGGGGTGGGGCCAAAAATCCCAGAATATTGTAGCTTAAAGACCTTACTGCAAGTAAGTAAGCCTAAGAAGAGGCATTTCAACCTTTTAAAATGTGGGGGGAAAGCATTAAAAGGTGGGAAACCACCGATCAGTGGTTGGGGGAAAGAGGGTGAGGTCAGGGGTAGGGGGTGTGGTCATCTGGGGAACCCCAGAGGGTCAGACTTGGACCCTGGGTGGCTGGATGTGGCCCCTTGGCCTGAGGTTCCCCACCCCTGCTCTAAGAAGAGGCAGGAAAATGCCAGCACTGGGCCCAGGGAATGAGGGGATCAATACTGCTGTCACTGCTCTGGACCTCATAAAGGTATGCACTGAGGCTCACATTGGGAACTCTTAATGCTGAACATGCCAAGTTATCCTCTGCCAATTATGCCAAAATGGAACTGTGTGTATAGCAGGGGAGGGCAGGGTCTGGCTCGCAAGCCTAATCCGGCCCACAGACATTGCCCATCCGGCCTGCAGAGGTTTGGGCTCCCTCCACAGGCCCTGCCCCCTTCCGAAGCCCCTCCCCCTCCCATACAATATACTCACTTACAATTATATTTTGTATGCATTAACATTACACTTACACCATTTAATATAAGCACTTCGGGTAAGGTTAACATACTTAAGCCAAATTTTTGCCATGGGTACTGTGCAATGTTCCTTTATATATTCCCCAAACATATTTTCAAAACTTTATGCAGCATTTCAGAAGTTTATTCGGGGCGGGTATCCTCCCCATCTTTTGCTTAAGAGGACTGCCAATTAGGAAGTATTTAATTTTCCAGATCTTAGTTAGTATCATAAGGCTTATTTGTTAACTTGTACAAATGATTGGAAAGTATTTTTCCCCTTAATACTACTTCATGGATTGATTTGGAGTTAGCTTATTTAGCAGTGTTTTCTGGCTGGATGGCATTAGGATCCAAGTATACTAAAAAGAAAGGAATGGCTCCACTTGTAATTTCAGCAGCTAGAGAGACATGGGATACAATGTCTAATCAACTGCGATTTGATCCGTATTGTCACACTAAATTAACTTTATGGAAGAATCTAGTTTTGAAAATAGAGAAGCGGCCTTTTATGTGGAGGAATTCGGTTGAGAGTGGAATCTATACTTCAGATCAGTTAAAAGGATCGATGAACTTTTACCACTTTTGGTAGCGTGGCTTAGATATCGCTTACCATCTAGTGCTGGGTGGCAATATATTCAATTACAGCATCTGCTGGAGTCTATATATGGGCCATCAGCGGTGAGTGCTTCAGCACTTTCTATATTGTTGGAGGAATTAATTGGTTCTTTACAGAAAGCTCAGCCGACAAGAGTTGTTTATAGATGTTTTTTAGAATGTAATGAAGTGGATGTTTCAGTATGTTAGAGCGGAAAAGAATAGGGAATCAGAATCCCCTATACAGTCTAATCAATGGAAAATTGCCCTAGCATCCATATGTACCATTTCTGTAGATTTAAAATTGAGACTGATTTGACAAACAATTGTTTTGTGTATATTGGATACCACAGTGCAATGTCGACAATGGATTGCTGAGACATATGATGTGGGAATGCCCTGTGGTGGCTTCTCTCTGATTGGAAGTCATTACTCGTATACATTTTGTTCTTCAAAAATCTGTGATAATTGTGGATGTTCATGAGCTTTTAAATTATATTCCTGTGATATGGGGATTAACAGATGGACAGCAAAAGTGGACTTTAAGAGCACTTACAATTGCAAAGTGATGCATACTTCAAGCTTGGAAGGATAAACATCTACCACCTATCATTCAATGATCTGAAGATCTTACTACTCTTGATGAATTTGAACAGTCCTACAGTGACCAATTTCATCTGGATCTTTATTTAGATATATGGACTGCTTATATTAATTATATAATTGAAATATAAGTGTCAAACCTTTTTTTCTTTTTCTTAATGGAGTTGTGATTACTGTGAATGAATATTCTTTCATGTCATGTGCTTTCTTTTCCCCTTTTGTTGCTGTTTTCTCCCCTTTTCCTTTTTATTTATTATATTTGCAAATAAAAGAACACATTACACTTACATAACTGCAACTTTGCCACACAATTTAAAAAAAGGAACAAAGGAAAAAGGCTCATCCAATATTTAATCAAAAGCCTGTCCCAAAACAAACCACATCACCATAGATTACATTGCCAGGCAATCCAGCAGTATGGAAAACAATAAAGCAGGTATTTTAGTACACGAACGACAAGTAATGCTAACAAAGCAAAATCCTCATCTGTCCTCTGGGCAAAACTTAAAATGACAGAACATTACTCTCCTCAGAAAGCAGGCAATTATAGTACTAACAATGATCGCTGAATGACCAGGTTATGATGATAACTGCAGATGGTTTAAGGCTCCTCTTCCCTTCATTCATTCAGTTCTTGAAAAGAATCAAACAAATCCATAGTTTGTTGCAGACTCTGCAAACAGACTGAGAATTTGATTGCTGCTGGCCACATAGTGTAAGAGGGTATCATTATATAGGCATCATTATATGAAAGAAAGAAGTTAGAAAGCTTTTAAAAATCAGACCATTTTCCAGACAGAGATTTGGAGACGGGTGTGTGCGTGTGCTTTTTTTGTTCTCATTTCTGATCCATGTGCCTTTTTTGCTACAGCCTCTCTGATCACCAGACATTGGAGGCAAGCAATGGGAACAAGCCATCTATGCTCTGCTCCACTTGTGAGCTTCCCTGGGGCATCCAACCATAGACAGAGTGCTGGGCTAGACTGACATGTGTTCTGAACCAGCACAAGCAGCTCTTAGGTTTGTGAGAACTAGATGTCAATTAAAAAAAAACATTCAAAAATAAGGCACCAAAGTTTCTCAGGCCAGGGAGCAATGTGAAACTACTCCCCAGAGATACTTGCCTGGCACCTACATAATGGCCTTTCCCATTCTAGGTTAAGACTTTTTTTTATTCTCATCAGCATTTTAAGAACTGTTTTTAGTGCTTTTAGAAGTTTATTCTGCTGCTGGTTTTAATTTGGTTTATGTGCTGGAATAGTTTTATTCTTCACTGCCAGTTTTATCTTGGCTTTATTGTGCACTGTTTTTATTTTTTATCTTTGTTTGTGTTTTATGTTTTTAATTATTGTTCACCACTCTGAGAACTTGGGTTATTGGGCCTTTTAAAAGTACAGTAAATAAATAAATTGAATTAAATACTTTATCTTAGAAACTGCACAGCACAAATTTGAAAACAACAAAAGTATGTGAACAATGGATGGCGATTCCAGAGAAAAATACTAGTGTGGAAGCAATCCTCACCTGGGTGGAAGTAACACTAACCCTACGACAGGCCATGGGTTATTTGAGGGTGGTTTCCCACTGAAACAAGCCATGCCACCTGGGTTCGGACAACATGGCAAGCTGTGACCAGGCAGGTAATTAGGGGATTGTGCCTGGCACAAGCCACCGTGGCTTCTTTTGATTGTGTGAACCAAGTCTAACCCTGGTTGTCCTGTAACACTCCCCCTCCAAAAAAACTGCTAACTGCAATTAGCAGAATGAGTAACTATAGCAAGTTGTTTGGAAACTTGGGTCTTTGAGACTGAAACCTGTGATTTCCCACAAGTATGAGGCAGTACGAACTCCCTTTTTACACTCTTATCAAGCAATGAACAGGGTAAAGTGTTCAGGGTAAACACCTGAGCAAAAGCACAGAGGTGTAAAATGGCTTTCCAGCTTTCATTGACTCTGTGGCCTCCTTACTCTGAGGCTTTCTTTAATAGCAGAAATCTGTCCTCAAAGATACAGTGCAAGACCACATCAAGAAACAGCTGGCAAATGCTGATAAATTCTAGTCTCCGGTGATCTAAGCTGGATTTAGCCTATAAGTGAAAGGCTCCAGGTCTAGCAATCAGCTGTGTGAATCATGCAAGCATTAGCTCAAGAAAACTGTGGCTCTGAAGGCCAGCATTTAGAAATAAAAAGCTATACATGGATAGCAAAAATCAGCAAATTATTTCTATATGTAGCAAAAGCAGTCAATCACTTCAGAGTAGCATTCAAAAGCGCTGGACTCTGATCCGTGCTGGAGTAACAGCTGTCTTGTGTCTACTTAACGTTTGTATCATTTTCATACAAACGTTAAAATAAATGTTCCCATTTGAAGCATGTTATGTATGGACTCTCTGGCATGAAGAACACAAATATCAGAGCTAAATATCTTAACTGCTTTTCCAAAAAGTCTATTATATTAACCTGGCTGACAGTAAAAGTTATACCGTGCTGTTTAGTACAGATGCTGTTGGTTAGACAGTATATAGTTTTGAACTTTAGGGGTGCACAACCTAGCGATCTTGCTATGCTAGTTGACATGGCATCTCTCTAAGTTGTGTTATAACTACTAGCTATGTAAGCGGCACAGCACAAATTAACGAACAGAAAGCATAATTTCACGCAGAGCCTCCTGATCCCGCAAATGCTAATCTCTTTCAGCCATGGCTCAACTGAGAACCTCCTGCAACCCAGGAATATATTGCTTTACAGACAGAGCCTCAATAGCAAGTCCAGTTGCAGGTGTAATTTAAAAGTTGTATAGTAGAGGAAGGCCGAGCGCCGAAGAATTGATGCCTTCGAACTGTGGTGCTGGAGAAGACGCTTACGAGTCCCCTGGACTGCAAGGAGGTCAAATCAGTCAGTCCCAAAGGAAATCAACTCTGACTGCTCATTGGAAGGACAGATACTGAAGCTGAAGCTCAAATATTTTGGCCACCTAATGCGAAGAGAAAACTCACTGGAAAAGACCCTGATGCTGGGAAAGACTGAAGGCGAAAGGAGAAGGGGACGGCAGAGGATGAGATGGCTAGATAGCATCACGGATGCAATGAATATGAACTTGAGCACGCTCCGGGAGAGAGCGCAGGACAGGAAGGCCTGGCGTGCTGTGGTCCATGGGGTCACGAAGAGTCGGACACGACTTGACGACTGAACAACAAACAACAATAGTATAGGAAATTTTGACAGGTGTAGCTTTTCTTGCTACACAATGCCATGACCTGCTGCACTTGCCAAAACTATTATAGCTTCATCCTCATGACAGCATACATCAATTTATTTATTTATTTATTTTAGTGTACTTTTAAACCACCCAGCAACAAACATTAAATACATTAAAAACATGTAGTACTCACATTAAAACAAAAAAGAAGCGCAAAATAAAAGCAAGATAAAACTAACAAAACAAGAATAAAACCACTATAACACCATGAAACCAAATTAAAACCAGTATAATAAATTGAAAGGGTCTTCACCTGGGACTGGAAATACCATAAAGTAGGTGCCAGGTGAGCCTCTCTGGGGAGAAAATTCTACAAATGTGGTGCCACCACTGAAAAGGCCCTCTCTCTTAGCCACCCACCTTGCCTCAGCACCTGGAGAAGGACCTCAGAATATCCACTGAGGTCCTTTCCCACCTCTCTGTGGGAATATCTACGCCCTTCCCCCTTTTTTCGATACACTGTCACTATATGCTGCAGCACAGCTCCTTCCTTTACTGGCAAGGTAACCAAAGAAGGCCATACTAAGGTTCTTCCTAATCATCCCATCATTGCCCCAGTTTCCGGGAAGGAAATGTGAACTTCCCACATTGCCCTCATCAAAAGTATGTCCTCCTCCCTCAGCTGTCACCATCTACACCCCAGCAGGCTGCACTGAGCAAGCTGAGAGGGGGAAGCAATGCCACGCCACCAGCCCAGCTGAAGGTCTTTTTCCCCCTCTTCTCTCCGCATTCCTATGTGTTGTGTCTCTTTAGATTGAAACCTGGCAGGCAGGGACTGTTTTGTTTTACTGATTATAAAATCAGCCATTTTTTTCGCTGAGGAAGATGAAAAATACTTTAAATAAATAAAAATATTTATTTGGAAATGAGTGGATGCCTGCATCCATACATCTACATTTCTTCTCATCCCCCTGGATTTAAAGGTACCTGGATATTGCCGGCACCGGCTTTTCCAGCTCACTGCTGTCAGCCAGCCAGACTGCATGGTCCACCTGCGCCTGAGACTCCTTCCACGTGTGAATTATTGCAATACTGAAAGCCACGTCTGCTGTTGCCATCAAAGGAACAACAATGGAGCAAAGCAAGAGAATAAAGGGAAAAAATGGGAAAACAGAGACAGTGGTGCAGAGAGATGGATGGGGAAAGAGAAAAATGGGGAATAATAGATGGGGGAGCAGGGAGAAGAAAGTAAGCAGTATAAAGAGGAGCGAGAAGATAGGATTAATAGAGATGGGGATGCTGATATTCAGTTGTGCAGAGAGAAGGTAGCATTTATGCTATGATGTGGAGAGAGAAAAGGAGGGTGGGTTAACAAAGATGGATTGAAAGATAACCTATAGTTGCGTAGAAGGAAAACACTGTGGGATACAGAGAGAAACGGGGGGTTAGTAGAAACAAAACTAAAAACATTGAATTAGAACTGTAGCAAAATGCTGCTCTGCAGTTAAGGAAGCGACACTTGAGTTAATAAAAATGGAAGAGTGGCCCTTGGAGAGGCTTAAGTGCCTCCCAGTTCTATCCAAGTACTTCAAGAAGAAATATTTCATCCTGGGTGGGGATGGGGAGTATAAATGATCAGTAATTCCAGTTAAAGCCATAACACTAAATAAAAGGCCAAGGAGAAAGGACACGTTTTAATTCTTTGCAGGGTAAGTTCTTTTTATTGCAATGCACAGAACAGTATTATCTGTATATTAATCATTTCCCCAAGTAGTACATGCAACAAAGTATTCAGCTGTACGGTGAGACTGACTCTGCTACCAATGAATCATAGAATAGTAGGGTTGGAAGGGGTCTACAAGATCATCTAGTCCAACCCCCTGCTCAATGCAGGAATCCAAGTCAGAGCATCCCTGGCAGTTGGCTGTCCAGCCTTGGCTTGAATGCATCCAGTGTGGGAGAGCCCACTATCTCCCTAGGTCATTGGGTCCATTGTCCTATTGCTCTAACAGTCAGGAAGTTTTTCCTGATGTTCAGCCAGAATCTGGCTTCCTCTAACTTGAGCCCATTATTCCATGTCCTGCACTCTGGGATGATCGAGAAGAGATCCTCGCGTTCCTCTCTGTGACAACCTTTCAAGTCCTTGAAGAGCGCTATCCTATCTCCCTTCCGTCTTCTCTTCTCAAGGCTAAACATGCCCGGGTCTTTCAGTCTCTCCTCATGGGGCTTTGTTTCCAGTCCCCTGATCATCTTCGTTGCCCTCCTCTGAACCCTCTCCAGCTTGTCAGCATCCTTCTTACAGGATGACTCACACAAATAAACGTCCTCACTTGACATAATTAACTCCATCTTTTAAAACTGGAGCACTTAACGTGGCTGGCTCTATTATTATTATTATTTCGATTATGATGATCCACTGTGTTATGCTGATAGTAAGAGAACTCGAAGTTTTTAAAGTGGATGAAAACCGAGTGTATATCGCACGCGCACACTGAAAACCCTGTAAAACGTGTGACCAAATGTATAACAAGTAAACAACAATAATAACTGATTTAGATAACAAAAGAAAGGAATCCCGCAATGCTCCCACTTGCCTGGGAGTACGCCCTGGAGAAGTCAATGGGAACTTCCTTCCAAGTAAACACACATGCACAGAGGATGGCGAGGCACGTTTGCAACCCTTTGTACACTTAATATTGGGAATTCGCCCCATTAGGCCCCACGAGGCTTACTTCCGAGGGCCCACGACCGAGAAGAAGAGGAAGCGCCAGCCAGCGCCTCGCCACTGGAAGCGGACAAAGCCTTGAACGCCGGACGGGGGCGAAGCGCGCGCGCGCTCCGCGCCGGGGCCTCCCCCCCGTTTCTGCCGCGGCGCGGCGCGGGCAGTTGCTGGCGCCGGGCTCTATGCGCCCCCTGCAGCCGAGACGTGGCGTGGCCCGCCGTCCCTTCCCCACGTCGTCCCGCTGGGAGAGGGGCGTACTCACCTGGCATCATGGCGGCCACCGGGGAGAAAAGCCGGCCTCTGGCGACGTTTGGAGACTTGCTTGCGCCGCAGCTGCCAGTCCCGCCCCCGCGAGCTCTGACGGGCCTGCCCCGCTCCTTCCCTGGCAGGCAGGAGGCCCTCCGGCTGCGCGGCTCGAGTTACAGGCGGGCCTCGTCGTCCACGCGGCTCTCCGCCAAGCCCGCCAGAAGCACTGAGGCAGGAGCCCGCTTGGCGAACGTCTCGCACGGGCTCCCTTCGCGCTTGCCTGGGGAACAGGGACAGTGGCGCGCAGGCTTTCCTCTCCATGCCGCAGCGCAGGGCGGACCTGGAGAGGCAACCCGTCGGATTCGCAGCGCCAGCAGCGCCCACATTTCATACACGGGCGCAGCGAGGTAATTTGAGATCCTGGACTTAAGAGTCTTGTGGGGGCTCCTGTAGACATCCGCGTGTATGACTTCCTTTTTTCTTCGCCCCCACAACCCCTCTTCCGTGCTTTGAAACTGCTTCTGCATCCTGATATGCTACAGCAACAAAACTGTTTTCCAACCCTGATTTAAAATAGAAATTTTAAAGGCAGGCATTTGGGGTGGGTTAGGGTAATTTTAGAAATGTGATGTTTTTAATGTTGAATTTTATTGTTTTGAACTGTTTTTATTGTTGTACATCGCCCAGAGTGGCTGGGTGACCAGCCAGATGGGCAATTAATAAATTTAATAAATAAAATAAATGTAATAAATACTCAGACCATTTGCAGTTTTAAGGGTGCAATCCCATGCATGTTCAGACAGAGAAAAGTTCTGCCAGCTTTCCCCAGCCACCATGGCTGGTTGGGGAATGCTGGGACTTGTAGGACTTTTCTGTCTAAACATGCATAGGATTGCGCCTGGACTCACTTCAGTCATAGCACCATTGTGTCTGCAGGAATCAAATGGAGTTTGTTTCTGCTGCCTTGATGCATCATCACCTGCCACTCTCTGGATGGTCGGGGGGGGGGGGTGGACTCTATAGAAGCATAATTTGACTGCTACAGGTCCTGAGCTTGGTGTTGTTGTTTTTTACTAAAGCCTCACAATTTCTATTTAAGCTAAACATTAATAGTAGGATTTAACCAAAATATTGATAGTTTTAACACTGCCCTGGAAAAAGTATATTCCTAGGGGTAGTATCCAGTGTTAGCCATACTTAGAAAAGATCTGTTGAAATGAATGGGGCTTAAATTAAAGTAACATCGGCTACAACTCTACATGGTGGTTCTCTCCATGCCTAGACTGGATTGTGACTAGGCCATGGTAAACTTAGCTTCATCATATGGCCAATTATTAGATGTCACACCATGGAAGAACGTCCTATTCTCAAGTGAAAGGAGCACTCCTAGCGCTGGACTTCTGGATATATAGGACAAAATTGGGGAGTTAATTTTTGCCCCATATAACTCAGTGGGTGCCATTTAGAACCACATCAGCCCCTGTCTATGCAGCTCTGCCTTGGCTTCCATTTCTTGCTCTTGCTAGAGCAGCTTTCCCCAACCTGATGCCCTCCAAATGTTTTGGACTTCAACTCCAGCCCCACCCAGAATGGCCAATGGCCAGGCATGCTAGGAGTTATAGTCCAAAACATTTGGAGGGCACCTGGTTGGAGAAGGCTGTACTGAAATGTGTGACTGAATCTTGGGAATTAGCATATACGATTATGGGAAATGTAACTCTGACCAGAAACATGACTGTCTAAGCAACATGACCCCTTCATTCAAAAACATAATGTGCCTCTCATGGGATCACCTCACCTGTGATGTCCCCCGCCCCCGCATCATTTTCTACCCCATCCTCACTTTATAAAGGTCTGTCACGTTCTCCCATGCCTCTCCTCCCTGAATAATTTAAATGTTAAGCTATCTGGATTGCTGCTGTATTCTGTTTGCCACCAACTAGCATACCATTATTACTAATTATTACCCGGCGTAGAGGATACACATATAGGATACATAGTGTATAGCAGAGGAGTAGAACCTCAGGCCCAGGGGCCAAATCCAGGCCCCCCAGAACGATCCCCTCCGTGCTTCTCCTGCCCTGCTTTGGATAGGCAGTCGCTTCCAAGTTCGGAGGCGGCTGCCTGTCTCGATAGGATCGCTCCCTAAAAGGTTAAAATGCCTCTCCTAAGACTTAGTTACTGGCAGTAAGAGGTTTAAGCTGATCTATGAGCTTTAAGCTAACCTCTTTTGCTCTTCGCACCACTGGAATGCGGCCCCCGAGAACTACTCTGAAATCGAATTTGGCCTTCAGACTGAAAGAGGTTCTGCACCCCTGTTGTACACAGGGAGTAAATCTCATTGAGCTTAAAGGGACTTACTTCTGAGTAGATATGCATAGGATTGTGAAGCAAAACACATTTTCAGTAGTCATACAGTTTCTTTTTAATGAAGTTGTTGTTCAAGTTGTAATGGGTTACATATACAAAGTAATTAATTTGAAGTGTTTGGAAAGAATTTTGTCGTTTTATTTGATATTGTTCCTATAAGCATTTCCAGTTCCCTTTATTGTCCTGTGAACTGAAATATTCTAATTCATAATTCTAATTCAGGACTATAAATAAAAGTTGGTGGCAAACTTAATTTGCTTTGTAGTTTGAACTGTGAATATAAATTTAGACTTATAAAATTAATTGCCACTTTTGGAAACGATTAACTGTGCAATTTCTAATAACGTAATTTATTTTTTCACATAATTTAAGTGTCTCAAATAATTTTTCTACATTTTTTCTAATTTGCATATGTGATTTATTATTTGCATGCACTATTTAGTTTAATAGTCCAGTTAGAAACATGAACTCATCCATCTGTGTGCAACTAGAAGATGTAATACATTTTTGACAGGTAGTTTTTTGTAGTCAAAAATAAATACTGACGTGCTTAAAGTTGAGGCTGTAATCCTATGCATACTTTTCTCAAAATAAAGTCTACTGGAACCAATGTTATGTACAAGTAAGGGAGCAATCCTATCTGGATCGACGGTCGCCTCCGAGCCTGGGGGCCACCACCTATCCAGTGCAGGGCAGGAGGAGTGGTGAGGAGTGGATCCCTCCTTGCTCCCCCTGCGCTGCTTTCACTGCTAGACAGCTAATTTCAGCTGTCTGTCTTCAGGACCTTGGAGTGTGGGAAGCAGAGGCCAGAGGACAATAGGATGTGTCGTACCGGCATTTCCAACCTCCCCGCCCCCCGGGAACACCCTGTTTTTGCCGCTCCGCGTTGCTCTTTGGAGCGTGGGGCTGATCCACGCTGCCTATGAGGTGGCGCAGGAGGGGTGGGGGTCGGTTCTCCAGGAACCGACCTATCCTATGGCCATCTAGCTGCTGACTAGCGGCCATAGGATTGTGCCCTTAGTACATTTAGATCTAATAGTAATGTCTTCTGCACCACAGTATGCTCTTTAGATCAGGGTGGTCAACCTGTGTGCCCCCCCCCGATAGACTCCAACTTGGATCTACCCCAGCTAGCATGGCCAATAGTCAAGGATGATGGGAATTGTAGTCCAGTAACATCTGGGGGGTCACAAGTTTCCAATCCTGGGGTCTAGATTCTCAGTTGTTCAGCAAGGTGTGGAAAGCAAGTTTACAATCTTACAAGTTTGTAAAAGAATGAAAACTTTTCATACTAATGATCTGTCTGGAGTAACTAAAGCTGCAATCCTATACTCATTAGCCTGCGAGGAAGTCCCATTGAACCCAGTGGGCCTTACTTCAGAGCAGACATGTATAGGTTTGCACTGAATGTCTGCTAGGGACTGTAGCAAGTTTGCTTCAGTTGAACATGAATATTTTATTAACTATGGATCAAAAAGTTGTGCAATTTGGAAAGCTGTTTTGCATGGTTTTGTGATACCATGAGTAATATACTTATGTAAGAAATGGTTAATATTTCTTCACCTTCATGCTTCAAGATGAATCCTCTGAATAAACCAAATCTACCATCTGAAATCTCCGCTGTGTGTTTCATCACAGAGAAATCCTTAAGACACTGTTTAGTCAGTCAGCTTGAGAATCCTAGACCAGCTTTCCCTAACCTGGTGCTGTCTAGATGTGTTGGACTGCAGGTCCCATGATTCCCAGCCAGCATGGCCAAACCCACATGTACAGCTCCCAGGCCATTTGTATACACAAGTACTTATCCAACTAGAGCAGAGGCACACAACCTTTTGGCACGGAGAGTCATACGTGATGCTGGCTTGGGGGCCACACAGGTACGTGTGTGTGTTCGTGCACACGCAAGCACACAGACACATACCCGCAATCTCTATAAGGATCCATGGAAAGCACACATGGCGGGGAATCCAGCAGTGATGTGGCTGGTGGGCACCTGGGGGGGGTATTATTATTATTATATTTATACCCCGCCTTTTCCCCAGTACTGGGACACAAGGCAGCTTACAAAAATTAAAACATACACAATTAAAACATAAAAATATGCAAAAGTTAAAATATAAATTAAACAACGATATAATTAAAATTATATTAAAACAGCATTTTAAAACAACATTTTAGCAGTTTACCTCCAGGTGCCAACTATGTCCCAAAGGCCTGCTGGAATGTTTTAGTCTGCCTCCGGAAACACATCAAGGAGGCATTGAAAAGGTCTTGGGGAGCCACAGGTTGTGCACTTCTGAACTAGAGATACACATGTGTCTGCACACTTAGGGCCACTAGGTGGGATACAACACATTTTGGGGGTGCGTAATTGAGATTCAGTTAATAAAAAGTCAGTATATAAAAACCTGATATCGAACAAGTAAGTCAGACCCACGTGTTGCCAAGCCAAAATGACCCACCAGTTTCAACAAGGTAGACTTCCTGGTGTGTGTCCCCAATTTACTAGCTTATCGCATTTATATCCCAGCTTTCCTTCAAGAAGCTCAAGGCGTCATATGCGGTTCTTCCTCCGTTGCTACGACCCACCACACATACACATGTTGAACTCACAACAAGTCTGTGAGGTAGGTGAGGCTGAGAGTATGGCTGGCCCAAGGTCAGTGACTGTCATGGCTGACTGGGAATTCGAACCTGAGTCTTCCCAGTCCTGATCCAGCACTCTAACCACTGCACCACACTTCTGTTTGGAGATGTGCATCTCTTCTTTACACTGGTGTAAATGCAGCGACTGTTGCTGCCATCATAAAGCATGACCTGTCTCAGAATGCAGATTTGAACATCAGGTTCAAACATAGCACAGTCACAACTACATAGCACTGAATATGTTTTCAAATATATAAGCAAATGCAGTACTTGAATTTCATATATTAAAAGAAACCATGCATTTTGTGCTAAATACCTAATCAGCCCCATGGATACTTGCTTCCACCATCACTTATTCTGAGAAAATAGCCCCTGAACTCATTATGCTCTTTAATATTTGTTCACTTGCAGAAAATGAAATGAATTGCAGGCAAAGACCAAAGCCTTAACTACTCAGGAGTTTGTTTTTCAGCCTTGGGGTAACTGACCATGTGAGCAATGCCAGGTTTAGTATCTCAGATAGACGGAGTGGAGTGGAGTTCACAATTCAAACGTCAGTTTGAAAATTATGTAAGATATTGCCCAGCCCACAGCTCTGCGAGCAAAGAGACTTCTGACATACCTAGATTTCACAGATGTTCTCAGAGCAGAGTGGTAGGGCCCTGTGCAGTCTCCGTGCTGAGTTCTTAATGTCACTGATGTGGGCATAAATCAGCACAGATGTGGGAAAGTAGTGGAAAGGATGAGAGGAGGCATGATTCAGTCATTCTGGAGTTGTCTGCCTTGACAAATGTATTGACTGGGCGGGGCTGGTACGGGTGGGGTTAGTATAGCAGCTCTCTCATTTTGCCACCCAGTGGGTTGGCAAAACAGTGCTAGTCTAGAAGCAAACAACTGCAAACACTCAGGAAACATGGTTCACTAGCAAATGTGGAAAATCCTTATAACAGCAAGGACGAAGTTGTGGCAAACTAATCATACAATTCCCGTCCTGGTAAACAAGTCTACGCTATGGTTGTTCATTTGGAATATCGTCCATGAACTAGCAACATCTGAAACAGCCTCTGTATTTAAGATTATAGAAACAGGCCCTTAAAGACTGCTGTATCTAAGGAGCTGTGTTGTCCAAAACCCTTTCACAGATAGAAGTACTAATATCATTGGAAAGTACAGTTTTTTCCAGGAGCTATAGTTGTCTTCATTATTTTCACTTCCAGGGTGAAATGTACACACACACACACACACACACCAATCAAAGTAATTCTCAATGTTTCCCTCCCCCCAACCTCTTTGATGGCATGAGCCACAGTAGCAATTCTGGGAGAAAGTATTTTTGATTGACAAATTTAAAACTTGGAAACATGCATATTGTTTCATTTCATGTAGTTGTTTATGTACTAAATTATTATATAGACAAATCCAGAAACTAAAGGTGAATAGCTTAACACTAAAAAATAAATCCCCAAATAAGATTATTTTATTGAACAGGGTAGGTGGTTGATATGGCTACTGTCTCCCCATCCTCCTTGCAATACAGACCGATTTCTTTGTTAAAGATGATAAACAGGAAGAGTGAATATCCCAGCAACAAGAATGCAAAGCAGATTCTCAAAAAGGAAGTCTTGGGGTGAATCAAACTTGCAGCCGCTCCCCCCCCCCCCCAAGCCATTTGCAGCCTCCTTAAGCAAAGCTTTAGTTATTGTCTTTAAAAGTCTCTTTGAGAAGCTCTTTTTGTGAACACATCCTTCTGGAAAATAATGTACTACTTACATTTTCTGAAGAGCATTGCCCATGGATCTGACAGCATTTCCTGCTATGGTTGAAAGAAACCCATAAAATCTGGCAAGTTGGAAAATTGTCCCCTTAAGTTGCTGTCAGGAACGGAAGTTTAGTGACGAGTTTGTGGAAAAGTGAAAGTAAAATCCCAGAGCCACCTTAAGGCTTTGGCCAGCAGAGGTCTTCATTGTGCCCTTGAAAAACAAGCACCTGCCTGCTCTGTTCACATGGGGAAGAAAAGTCAATGTCACCCTATTGTATTTATTTGTCCTTTAATTCCCAAGCAGTGAGACGCCTGCAATTTTTTAAACACTTCAGCAAAGCTATCAAATATGTATGTAAATATACATACATATGTATGTAAATTTATTAAACTGTTCCAGCCTGATCTAACATTTGTTCTACCACAGCATAAATACTTAAACTGGAATATATTGACAGGCATACTGTCACACTATTCATATTTTGCTGTTCCCGCAGTGAAGGTTTCATACGCATGCACACACGAATGGACCCACCCTAATACAGATTGGAATAGCCCCTGCCATGGTGCAACACTATAGCCCGCTGAGGAAGGAATCTGTCCACTCCATCCTTCTGATGGTGGGCTGCCCCAGAGCAGGGGGCAGAAAGCAATCATATAACTCTGTCCATTGGCATCTAGCTTCGAATGCTATTGGCTGTTGTGTAAAGATATGTACTTGTTAGGAAAGTCTGCCACCTCATGACTGAAGATGGTACTGACACAGACACATGGAGGGAGCAATCCTATGCAGATGGATGGTTGCCTCCGACCCCGGGGGCGACCTCCTATCCACTTCAGGGCGGGAGGGGTGGTGAGGAATGGATCGCCGCACTCCCGCCACCCTGCTTTCGCAGCTAGACAGCCGATTTCAGCTGTCTAGCCACAGGACCTCAGAACCCAGGGAGGAGAAGCCAGACGACACATAGGAAGTGCCGTACTGGCACTTCCGACTGCCCTGCCCTCAGGAATGCCCCATTTTCTCTGCTCTGCACTGCTCTTCTGAGCACGGAGCACAGGGCCACTGGCTACGAGGCAGCGCAGGAGGGGGTGGAGGTCAGTTCTCAGGGAACCGACCAATCCTATGGCCGTCTAGCCACTGACTAGTGGCCATAGGATTATGCCCTTAAATTCATTAAAATTAATGTGTTTTAAAAACCAAATAAGTCTGAGGTGCACACCCCTAGGGTCCCCTCAGTATGCGTGCCAAGTTTGAGATGTCTAGGATTCATGGTCTTGGCACTGTGGCACAGACAGACAGGTACATATCCTCTTTTATTATTATAGATAGGAAATGTTTTATAATCTTTCCATGGCATAGTTCCATTCATATCAATACCAAGGCTTCAGTGTCTAATATTACTCAGTGTTTGTTTTACTGTATTTATTTATTTTTATAATCAACTAAAGAGGACTGCAGAACTTTTAAAAAAACATAGTTTTCATACAAATACTTATTCAAACTGCAGATGACAAGCACCATTAGAGATGTGAAGGCCCAGAATAAAACCTGGAAAAATTCAGGGGGAAAAGTTTTTTTCTTCCCCCCCCCCCCCCGGAAAAACTGGAAAAATCGAACAATGCTGGATTATGAAATATTTTCTTCTAGAATTTAAGACAAGGTGTTTATTGTTACCAAGCTTTTTTCTCCCCCCAAAATGATTTCTAGAAACTATGTAATAAGAGTTTTATAGAAAGATTAGAGATGTAAAATATCTGGAAATAATAAAGCCATGGGGAAAACGTTTTTAATTCTCTGTGTAAGATTCTCAGCATAGTTTTTTATTTTATTTCTTATTAAAATTATTGATCCAATGCACCTTTTACTGATAAGCATTGTGGGATGCTCCAAGTCATGCTCAGTTTCCCAACATGTGAATAATCATAATATGGAAGAAAATGTACATTCCTGACAGTTTGGGTTTTGTTCTACAAAGTCCTGTGTTTCTGGGCTTGTCTTCCTCTGCCTCCAGTTCGTCCTGCTTCTTCTGGGTTGTAGGATGATAAAGATGTTTCAGGGACTACTTGCTGAAATTCCCTTTGGTCAGACATAAACTAGGAATCTCAAATATGTTATGTATAACTTGGTTTGCTCATACAATTAATCATATTTCATATATTAAAATTTTAAAGTATAGTTTATTCAGACAATTATTACACATTTACTGAGTTCAGTTTTTAAAGTTTTCAGATATAACAATAATTTCATGAGTAAACCAATTTATACATAATATAACTTTAGGAACATAAAGGCTGTTTTACAGTCCTAAAGTAGCCCTACAGATGTTTTGGACTACAATACCCAGCAGTCCTGACCACTGGTCATCCTACCTGAGGCTGATAGGAACTGAAGTCTAAAATATCTGGAGAGCAACAGGTTGGACCAGGTTGTCCTAAAGAGTGCTAAAAAGAAAATATCACTTATTTTTCAATTTTCTCCCAATTTTTTCCTGAAAAAAACAAACACTAGGAAACAAATCTGGGGGGGGGGGGAGGGAAAAAGTGTTATTTTTTCCATGCCTTCAAAATTTCTGGAAATGTGGCATCTCTAAGCACCATATTAAAAAAAAAAAAATCCCCCTTTTATCTCACAAAGAGGGAATGCCTCTTATAAGAATATGCCCACCACAACACATGTACGCATCATCTGAAAATAAAGCATGCATCTTGCTTCAGAAACATTTTATCCATAGACAAATGTAATTAATAGATGAATTTATTAACCAACGGAGAAGCAATCCTATAGACGCTAGACAGCGGCTAGACAGCCATAGGATATGCCGTTTTCCGGGAACCGACCTCGGAGCCCGTGCTCCGAGGTCAGTTCCCAGAGAACCAACCTCCCCGCACTTCTGCGCTGCCTCAGAGGCAGTGCGAAACAGCCTCATTCTCCACGCTTGCAAGAGGAGGTGTCTAGCTGCAATCGGCTGTATAGCCGTAAAAGCAGGCCAGGAGAAGCGTGGAGGGAATGATCCCCTCCATGCTTCTCCTGCCTTGCTTTGGATAGGCGGTCACCTCCGAGTTCAGAGGCAGCCGCCTATCTAGATAGGATTGCACCCTAAAACCCATATGATTCACTGGCCAAGCAATCCAAGCCACAACCAAAGGCCAACTGAGAGGTCACTAGATGCACCCCTGGAAGGATGGCACTCCCACCCCAGAGGTACCCTGCTACTCCATTTGTTTGGGAGATTAGCTCTCCATCTTCATGGTGTGAGATTAGGTGAAAGCCCTCAAGCCAGCGCTGCAGGCTAAAGGGCCCTTGCCATGCCTCCCCCCTGCCCCCCGCATTGTTTGCGGGTTGCCTGATTTTTGTGCAGTTTTCCCTCTGTTCTAAAATGTTGAAATGCCTCTCCTATGGCTTAGTTGCTGGCAGTAAGAGTTTTCAGGTGCAATACGATGGCATTTTGGCCCTGCTACTTGGCCTACCCCTTTTTGCCTTTGGCCCTGCCCACCACTGGAATGCGCCCCCCCCCCCATGTGCTCTTCCGAAATGGAATTCTGCCCCTAGGCTGAAACAGGTTCAGCAGCTCTGCTAAAGAACCTACTTGACTGGATGGACAAAGGCCTAGAGCACAGGTGGCGAAGGACACAAGGAGCTGGCCGCTGGAGGCCCTCACCACCTTCCCTCAGTGCCTATCAGTGTATTTATTCAGGGTTCAGCCCTAGTAAATAATAACAAATTACTTCAGGAAAAGCTGTCTGAGGTGCTCATACTTGCAACAATTGTCTGAAGTGGGTTACTGTTTCACAGCTAAAGAGCCATGGTTGAGACAGAGCCTGTCTTGCTGATGGCCCATCACAAATCCATGGCTAAGCTGTGATTAGCGCATACAAGAACAAAACACCATGTCTGTCTCTCTGACCACGAGACCCCGCTGGCTGTTAAACAAATGGGATTGTTTAGCACTGGTGCTAAAACAGACCAGGTGGGCTTTATATGGATAAGGATTCCCCACAAATTGGGGCCCCTACACCAGCAATCTGATCCAACTTCCATCTTGGATGAAGGAGCTGCTAATAAACTTGTGTCGTGTGGGGACCCCTTTTGCCTCTGTCATGGCCAGTCTATACCATGGAAAAAAGCATCTAAAGGTGTACCTACTGGGAGAGGCACGGATAGCCTTGCTAGGGCCAAGTGAAAGCCAGCACAGCCCTGTGCTGCTCATGTAGTGGGCGTTCAGAGATGGTGAGTTTCCTAGAAGGCGCATTTGCCCAGGACTGTGCGCCAGTTTGTGCTGCTGCATCAGAAGTGGACCCACAGGATCAGCCTGTCCCAGTTCATTAGCTGCTAAAGGTTAATGTAATAAACCTGGTCTTTTATGTGTTTGCTTAATCGTCTCGGCTGCTTTCATCTTTCTCGTGCTCGTTTTTCTGATGATACATAATTTTTACATGAGCAATAAAGAAAGCTCCAGGGGGTATAGTTATCCTAAACAAAGCGTATTCATAGGGGAAATGGAACCACAAGCATCACCAAATTATCTGAGAGCAATTTCTTTATATAGTTATAACTCCACAGCTTATACAATCAGATCGCTTTAATAAATCACAGTGTTCTGCTAATGTCATTTCTGTAAACCTACCTGCCTTCCTTATTGCCTCCTATGGTTGTGAATGTATTATTATTATTATTATTACTACTACTACTAAACGTTGGCTGGTTAGTTAGTATTTCTTCAGCCTGGTGAGTTAGTTCCATTTGGATTTTTCATCTACAGCAGGAGTGTTGAACCTCTCAAAGAAGCAAAGAGGCAGGGCCAAAAATACCAAACATAGTAGCATATTTTAGCGTAAAGCTTTTACTGCCAGTACCTAAGGCTTAGGAGAGGCATTACAACCTTTCAGAATGGGGAAAGAACTGCACAAAAGCCAGGAAGCCTGCAAACCATTGGCAGACAGGGATAGGCATGGGGCGAGGGGAAGGGGGCATCCCCCTTCTCTGCCTACGGCTCTTTAAGTTCCTGCTAAATGACTATTTGTTCAGCAAACCCTATCATGAGCCACCGTAGCCTCCCCATATTTGCTTCTCCTCTGGACTTGCCTCCATTCTATTGCCACTATCCTTTTGTCAGACCCTGGCATCTTCCTCAACCTCAGCTTTCCTTGTTTGCTCATGGGGAAAACCAGGCATGAGTTAGCAGCTACAAAGCTGAGCCACTACCAGGAGGTTCATGGTCCAAAGGGGTAGGCAACCTGGGGCTTTCCAAACCATTTGGACTACAACTCCCAGCATGATCCATGGTCAGGGATGATGGGAGTTGTAGTTCAAAACATCTGGAGAGCACCACCTTGACTACCCTGCCTCATCACAAACTCATTAGATGGGCAAGCTGCTCTATCTTAGCCCTTTCTCATCTCCTCATCTTCCCCTTTCCCCCCTCCCCCTTCTGTAATATGGAGATAATAATGCTGATATACCTTACAGGGATGTTGCAAGTAGCATTGAGATACTGTATGTGGAGTACTTTGAATGCTATAAAGCACTACATGCCTGCTATGCAATATTACTGTAAGCTTTGGAGGCAAGACTGTATCACTTCTACGTCTTACATAAAAGAATTACATAACAACTTCACTTGGAGTCTGCTTGCACTTTCAAGAATTGGAGGTTGTTTTCTCAGGGTAGTTATCCTGAGGGACTGTAAGGATCTGGTATGTACTTAAATATGAATCTGCCCATATAATAAGATCTTCAGTAGTATTCTTGCTCGAGGTGCCCTCATGTTCAGAGATTAAATCGGTGGCTACTAGTGACAGGGACTTTTCTGCTGTGGCACCTGGGATGTGGAATAGCTTCCTCATACATGTACGCTTTGTGTCCACTTTAATATCTTTTACACATCCTGCAAAAGCTGTTTTATTTACCCAGACCTTTGATGGGTTTTCATTTATGGGTAGTTTCAGTTTTATCTACAATGATTTTTGATTGATATCAGATTGTTTATGTTTTGTTTGATTTTTGTTTCCAAACTTTTTAGTTTTACATAAGACACCTTGGACAATCATTTAATGTGAAGGTAGGATATAAGTCTTTTAAATAAATAAATACATATATACCCTTAACTGAAGTTGACTGAGGTATCAGAAATGGAAGATTGCCTTCTGAACAATCTGAACAATGGAGTCATATGTGTGTTTGACAATTTTCATAATTTAAAAAAATCTTTATTGTAATTCCATCATACTATTGTGCAAAAATACATTTTATTTCTCTTTTATCTATTTATAAAAACAAAGGATAAAATAAGTTTGCAGTCATGTGCATTTGTCCTTGTTGTTGTCAGGGTCTTCACATGCAGCAAAAGTACAAACAGTTAAGAACTGATATGCAAAAACATATACCAGAACAGTATATCATTGTTTTCCAAATGTGATTGCTAAAAAAGAAAAGAAAAAAAGAAGAACATTGTGGAAATGGCAGCTTGCTGTTATATATAAGGATGCATTGTGTTATTTAAATCAAACCGGAATTCATTTTCAAATAAAAAATTTTAAAATCTGTTAAATTTGTAGGTATGTTCTGACAATCACAATAACAGATACATAGAACAATCAAAACATTTATTTCTGTGCAGTCTTTAAGGCACATTCAGCAGGTATCTATATTTGCATTTTGCTTTGGTCCAGTAAATCCTTAATTGCATTTCTGAGGCTGTTTATCCAGGTAAATGAGTATTCAGTGTCCCAAGCATATCCTGTTCATGTCCATAAACCTCTACAACATGTATTGTACTGATGGTATGTACGGCAATATTATGTCCTGGTACTAACTGTTTACCAAGTGCCCTGCTGTTTTTGGTTAATTTGCTGTGTATATTATTTTCTCCACAACAGCCAGTTTCAGAGATGTCTTCAGTCCATTCTTTGTGGAAACTGTAAAACAAAATGAAAAAGGAACTTTTTTAATTTAGAAAAACTATAGCCTTGACTCCTTGTAGCCCCTGAATTAAATAGCACAGCAGATAAGAATCTAGAATACACAACCAGTAGTGTTCTTATTTGCATTTAGCATTAATTTAGAACGGGGGGGGGGCAACTTGTGGTCCTCCAGATGTGATTCCTCGTCATTAGCTGTGCTGGCTAGGGCTAATGGGAGTTCCAGTCCAGCAATATCTGGAGCACCACTCGTTGCCCATCCCTGATTTAGAGTCAGTATATGCACTAGGTGGTGTACAGTTGGTAGCAGATAAAGGAACCCAGAATAAGAGTAAAAATGATAAAATAAATTGCTAGGGTCTAAAATCATCTGGTCTAATTCCTTGCAACAACAAAAAACCAAGCCATATTCAACACAGTTCTAAAAAAAAATTAGCCAGATTAATAGTGAAGTAGGCTTTGATTTGTGCTAATGCAGGCTTTCCAAGGGAGGGTCATTCATTACTTGTATGGTAATCATACAAGCTGAGCTTCTAAGCGAAGCCAGATGAAATAATTGCTTGATTCTTCAGGGGAGATTATCTGGGTCCTGGAACTGGTGAGGTAGAATTTGGCTGCTGAATTAATGAGAAAGAGCCAATTGCACATTTGCTGAGAGGTGGAATTCTAGGAAGTTTTGAAGGAGTCAGCTCTGACTTCTGGTATTGGGCGGCAACATCACTGAAACATCACTTGCATCTACAGGGGAACTACTGTTCCTATAACTGTTCTCTCAAGGTGCATTTAAATTATACCTTTCGGGAATAATTTAAACTATTTGCAATGTACACCCTGATTTTTTAAATGAGATTAACATTCACATTGTTCACAGTTCAATATATCCTTTCTTATGCTTCTTACTGTGGATTACCGCATTTATAGGCACTTTATTGCTAGCCCAAATGTCAAGGCTCTTCCAGGGAAACATTCTCTTAGGTTTGACTGCGCTGCTTCTGGAAATATATTTATATACCATAAATATATGGTATGTCAAAACCATATATTTACTTAATATATAATATATTGCACCAATTTCTCATAGAATGTTTACTTGGTCATTGCCAAAGGGGCTAAATCACAGCAGGGCTGATCAACTTATCTATTCTATCCTCCTCTACACCCTTATCAGCTTGCTTATACATTTATTTATATCATTTCTAGATCTTATATCCACACCTTGTGGAGCTCCTCCCAGAGGAAAATACTGTCAGTTTCTGCAGAGACACATAAAATGCAGACATATATGTAAGTTGGAAAAGGAGGGTATGCAGTGAGAACTGACAGAGAATATAAGTTTTCATTTATATAAGTAGGAGAAGTTGTATTACGTTGGCTTGGCTATGTTAGCAGTGTAGACAGTACACCATTTTTGCATGCCTGGTTCACATATAATGACAACCCAGAGTATGGGTTGAGTTTGGGGTGTTGAATCCTGAGTTGCCGCTACATGTGAACCCAGAACCATAGGTTGTGCATGGGTTATTTCACCAGGCTACAGAGGTGGCGGGCAATAGTGTAAAAAAACCAAAAATCAGCCGCTCTACATGCCAGTACTACAGTGCCGCAAAGGCATTTGGGATACAGGGAGGGAGTGGACAAAGCAGGAGGGAATTAAAAAACCACAGGAATTGAAAAAACAACCTGTGCTTTGCAAGATCGTCTAGCAGACAAATCATGGATAAACTCTGGGTATGGCAACAACCCAAACTCTGGGTTGTCATTATGTACAAACCAGGTCAGAATGTAATGCCCTCCTAAAAGCTTCACATATTTTTAGACTCTCTCTACAGGCAAAATACTAGATAAATACAACAATATATAACATTTCATGAAATTTAATGATTGATATGAACTGCCTTTTTTTTAACTGGTGTGTCAGTTAAAAAAAAAAGTTGCTGGAACCATATTAGACAAGATCTTTATAGCATCTCAGAGATGAAGCCATTTCTCAGATGCCACATCCACCTTCTTCTTAAATTAACTTAGCATAGCTAAAGAGGAAATCAATATATTTCAACAGGAAGTGCGTTGGAGGTGGGCAGATTGCTTAGCTATTCAAGGATGATACACTGTAAAATATATCGTTCAAAAGCAGGAATCTAGAGAAGCTGCAGGAAAATCAAAGAGTAAAGATTTTCTAATCAAGGGCTGGAAACTCATATCCAGTGTATAAATTTATTGAATTCTACTTTTTGACTTACAGACAGCAGCTTCTGAGGTGTCAGTCAGAAGGGGTTGGGCCTACCACAGTTACAGATAACATTTCACTGAACTCTATACATGTTGCTAAAAGCATATGCTTCTCGTATGGTATCACCCACCAAATTCAGTTTTCTTGAGGTAAGAATCAAAGTGGCTACAAATCAAAAGTTAAACTGAAATAGCAACAAAGGAGGAAAAGAGGCAGAAAGACACAAAATATTTGAGGAGAAAGGTGTGGCTGCCTGCTAACTGACTGCTACATGCTGGATAATGCATACAAACTATTTTCATTTTCAAGGTCTCTGTCAGGAGGCAGTTGTAACACAAAAGAAACGCCCTCTCAGACAGAAGCCTTTTAAAAAAATGTTTTGTGCTCCTTACACTGAACTTGGTTTCCAGATTCTATAATTGATCCCAGAGTGACATTATTCTTTGAAGCTGTATGTCAGCGCAGTAACACAAGAGTCTTTTCGACAGTGTAACAGAGAGCAAACTATCTAGACAGTTACATGTTGTCCTTAGAATATGGCTGGATATTGCATAAATGCCACAAAAGACTAGATCCTAATGGCTCAATAAATTTTAATTGGCTCGAATCAGAATGACTTGATTCAGAATGATTTCTGTAGTCATTATCTGCTAGAGGTGCTGGAAGCTAAGATGCAGGAAAGGACCATATTCCCACAAATGTTGACTCCACCATGGACACACACAAAAGGTTTGTTTCTCTGAATCATCATTGAATCCCTGTAGTATCAATTGTCTCTAGGAATGCTGTTCAAAGCAGCACACGCAATGCAGTCTACTTGCACTTACATCCCACTGAAATCAATGGATAGTCTAAAGGAAATTGCCTGACCAAATTCTTCATTTCCATCAGGATATCAATCCCAGTAACAATTAGAAATTAACAGAGCCAGTTGTCAGGCTGGGACCTGGTTCCACTGCAGACACAGGCAACTATTCACACATTAACATCTGGTGGACCTGGATGTAAATCCCCATTCACATTTTAAAAATAAGCACTCTCCACTAAGTCAACTGGAATGCAAGACTCATGGGACTTATGGCACATGTGGCGGGAATGCAAACATGTGACAAGATTCTGGAGTAGAGATATTTCATGAGATATGGAATTGAGCCTAATCCCAGGCTAGTGCTGTTAATGTTATTTGCTCATGACCATAAAGATCTTATTCATAAAGGCCTGATCATTTTCTTCAGGGAGACAGCTCCCACTGGGGTTGTGCAAGATTGGAAGGACTCCGATGTCAGTTCTTTAGAGAGATAGTACATCCATGTATGGCAAGGGTCCCCGACCTTTATGAGTTAGTGGGCAAATTTGGAATTTTGAGAGAGTGTCATGGGCACTCTCAGAAAAAGGCTGCCAGGGAGTTTGCTCATTCATAACATGGCTGCCATTCTGGGCATTGTTGTTGTTGTTGTTCAGTCGTTCAGTCGTGTCCGACTCTTCGTGACCCCGTGGACCATAGCACTCCAGGCCTTCCTGTCCTGCGCTCTCTCCCGGAGCGTGCTCAAGTTCATATTCATTGCATCCGTGATGCTATCTAGCCATCTCATCCTCTGCCGTCCCCTTCTCCTTTTGCCTTCAGTCTTTCCCAGAATCAGGGTCTTTTCCAGTGAGTTTTCTCTTCGCATTAGGTGGCCAAAATATTGGAGCTTCAGCTTCATTATCTGTCCTTCCAATGAGCACTCAGGGTTGATTTCCTTTAGGATGGACTGATTTGACCTCCTTGCAGACCAGGGGACTCGTAAGAGTCTTCTCCAGCACCACAGTTCGAAAGCATCAATTCTTCGGCGCTCAGCCTTCATTATAGTCCAGCTCTCACATCCATACATTACTAATGGGAAAACCATAGCTTTGATTAGACGGACCTTTGTCGGCAAGGTGATGTCTCTGCTTCTTACTATGCTGTCTAGGTTTGCCATAGCTTTCCTCCCAAGGAGCAAGCGTCTTTTAATTTCATGGCTACAGTCACCGTCTGCGGTGATCTTGGAGCCAAGAAAGTAAAATCTGTCACTGCTTCCATTTCTTCCCCTTCTATATGCCAGGAAGAGATGGGGCCAGATGCCATGATCTTAGTTTTTTTAATGTTGAGTTTCAAACCAGCTTTTGCACTCTCCTCTTTCACCCTCAACAAGAGGCTCTTGAGATCCTCTTCGCTTTCTGCCATTAGGGTGGTATCGTCTGCATATCGGAGGTTGTTGATAATTCTCCCAGCAATCTTAATTCCGACCTCTGATTCATCCAACCCGGCATTTCTCATGATGTACTCTGCATATAAGTTAAATAAGCAGGGTGACAATATGCAGCCTTGTCGTACTCCTTTCCCAATTTTGAACCAATCGGTTGTTCCATGTCTGGTTCTTACTGTTGCTTCTTGACCCTCGTACAGGTTTCTCAGGAGACAGGTAAGGTGGTCTGGTACTCCCATCACTTTAAGAATTTGCCACAGTTTGTTGTGATCCACACAATCAAAGGCTTTAGCGTAGTCAATGAAGCAGAAATAGATGTTTTTCTGGAATTCTCTTGCTTTCTCCATGATGCAGCGAATGTTGGCGATTTGATCTCTAGTTCCTCTGCCTCTTCTAAACCCAGCTTGTACTTCCGGTAGTTCTCGGTTCGCATACTGCTGAAGCCTAGCTTGTAGGATTTTGAGCATCACCTTGCTGGCATGTGAAATGAGCGCAATTGTGCGGTAGTTTGAACACTCTTTGGCGTTGCCCTTCTTTGGAATTGGAATATAAACTGACCTTTTCCAGTCTTGTGGCCACTGATGAGTGTTCCAAATTTGTTGACATATTGAATGCAGCACTTTAACAGCATCATCTTTTAGGATTTTAAATAGCTCGGCTGGAATACTGTCATCTCCGCTAGCTTTGTTGTTACTAATGCTTCCTAAGGCCCACTTGACTTCACTCTCTAGGATGTCCGGCTCAAGTTCAGTGACCGCACTATCATGGCTATCAGGGACATTCAGATCTTTCCTGTCTAGTTCTTCTGTGTATTCTTGCCACCTCTTCTTAATCTCATCTGCTTCTGCTGGGTCCCTGCCTTCTTTGTCCTTTATCATGCCCGTCTTTGCACAAAACGTTCCCTTGAGATCTCCAATTTTCTTGAAGAGATCTCTAGTCTTTCCCATTCTGTTGTTTTCCTCGATTTCTTTGCATTGTTCATTTAAGAAGGCCTTCTTGTCTCTCCTTGCTATTCTCTGGAACTCTGCATTCAGTTGGGTATATCTTCCCCTTTCTCCCTTGCTTTTCGCTTCCCTTCTTTCGTGAGCTACTTGTAAAGCCTCATCAGACAGCCACTTGGCTTTCTTGCATTTCTTTTTCTTTGGGATGGATTTCGTTGCTGCCTCCTGAACAATGTTACGGACCTCCGTCCATAGTTCCTCAGGCACTCTGTCTATCAGGTCTAATCCCTTAAATCTATTCCTCACCTCCACTGTATATTCATCAGGGATATGATTTAGGTCATACCTGAACGGTTTAGTGGTTTTCCCGACGTTCTTCAATTTAAGCTGAAATTTTGCAAGAAGCAGCTCATGATCTGAGCCACAGTCAGCTCCAGGTCTTGTTTTTACTGACTGTATGGAGCTTCTCCATCTTTGGCTGCAAAGGACATAATCAATCTGATTTCGATATTGACCATCTGGTGACGTCCATGTGTAGAGTCACCTCTTGTGCTGTTGGAAAAGAGTGTTTGCTATGATCAGCATGTTCTCTTGGCAAAACTCTATTAGCTTTTGTCCTGCTTCATTTTGTACACCTAGGCCATGCCTGCCTGTTATCCCGGTGATTTCTTGACTTCCTACTTTAGCATTCCAATCCCCTATGATGAAGAGGACATCTTTTTTTGGTGTTAGTTCTAGAAGGTATTCTAGGTCTGCATAGAACCGATCAACCTCAGCTTCTTCGGCCTCAGTGGTTGGGGCATAGACTTGAATTACTGTGATGTTGAATGGTTTGCCTTGGATTCGTACTGAGATCATTCTATCGCTTTTAAGATTGTACCCCAGTACTGCTTTTCCCACCCTTTTGTTGACTATGAGTGCTACTCCATTTCTTCTAAGGGATTCTTGCCCACAATAGTAGATATGATGGTCACCTGAATTAAATTCGCCCATGCCTGTCCATTTTAGTTCGCTGATTCCCAGTCACAAAATACTCATTTCCCAGAAGGCAAACTAGTGAGACTATTAAAAAAAAAAAAAAAGTTACCTGCCCAAGAACCTACATAGAAGGCAGAGGTAGGGGTTGAGCTCTAAAAGACAAAACTACTCTTTTGAACTCAAATCAAGATGGTGCTGGAGGGCAGCACCTTGCTTTGCAGCAGAGAGCTTCGGCTATTGGGTGGTATAGAAATGAAATAAATAAATAAAGTAAGTAAGTAAGTAAGTAAGTGCTGGGCAACCTCCCAGTTAAAAAAAATGATTTTTTAAAAAAATCTTAAATAAAAGTAAAATCAAGAGGGTCAGGGAGCATGTTGGACAGTCCAGGTCTATCAGATGTATCATTATTAAAGAAATTGACATATGAATCAACAGGGTTGAGAGATGTGGCCAAACCCAGTGACTTCAATAAACACGGTACCACACATGAGATTGGTGATCCCTGTGGTCCTAGACCACTGCAACTTTGGAAGTTGTTCTGGAAAGGCACTCTGGAATTTAAAAAGCCCATCTTTGAGATAAAGCTCTTTTCAAGTGCTATATGTGGTCTATTGTTTGCAGTCAATAGCCTCTTCTTTGGTTTGTTTTTGTCTTTAAACCCTGTAACATTTTAATAAAAGTATATATATTTTTAAAATGCATCTAGCCAGTTCAATACAACACAGGTGAGAATGTGTATCCACATCAGCAATTGCATGCGGATTTGGAGCATGATCAGCAGAATATTCTCTGAGAGTTGCATTGCTCTCTGTGGCTTTGACCTCAGTTTGCATGTCTTCATCCATTATTTTTTTTAAAAAGAAGGGATAGGAAAAGACAAATGAGCAACAATGGACTTCAGAAGAATCACCTTAATTCTCCTTTGTGTTGTTCTTAGCCAGAAGGGATACTAATGCTAATAGGACTTGCAATAAGATGATTCCAGCAGAGCAAGGCATTATAAGAACGCTAGTCTATTTCCTGACTGATGTTGGAAACTGCTTTGCAAGGAAATTTCTTCTGAAAGAGGGGTGGGCGGAAATCTTGTCCCTTTTTTAATGCATAACATTTCAGTGGCGATAATGCAGCTATTATGGAAACAATAATGGCTTCTTTATGAAAAAGCACACACCCAGAGCACAATGTTTGCAAGAGGATGATATTACAGTAAGGACAATATAACTACATCATGACAAATATGACTAGCCGTGCTCCCAGATGAGGCTTTTATTGTACAATCGTCCTGCCTCATTCACAGAATTGCACAACGGGTACAGACATCATCATCTTCAATTTGTGGTTTCCCTCCCATGTTTTCTCACCACTTCTTCCCTCTTTTTTCTTAACAGAAACAAAAAAAAATCTGTTAAGGAGGAAAAGGCTAAATAGGTGCACAATGCCTTTTGACTGATAATACCAGGCAATGGCCTTCATTTTGGGACATGCCCTCAAAAGAGAAGGTTCCAATGTCCTGTCATATTTGTTATGACAATGGCCAGCCCAACACATTTTGCTGCCTGAGACAAGGAACATGATGGCGCCCTCCCCCATTCTATGTACAGAATCCAACCAGACTGGCAGCTGAAACTTACTTCAGTATTGGTGACAGGACAGCATCCTCCACCACACCTGAAGGCAAAATACTAGCTCAGGGGGTGTAAGGCAGGCTAGGTTTTGACTTTTCTTCGCTAAATGGGACAATTGTGGCATATAACTGTCTGACTGAGGAACAAAACTATGAGATTTAAGGTTTGACATGCCATGTATTATTTTGTTCAAACGGGCAAGGCAGTATTCGTTTTTAAATTCCTTCAGTTACTTTATCACAGCCTGAGTAGGTTTCAGTTCCAGAGTAGCTGTGTTATTCTGTGGTAACAAAAACAACTAAGAGTCCTGAGGCACCTTAAAGTCCAACCTACTGATTGTGACTTAAGCTTTTGTGTACTGGAGCCCTCTTCATCAGATACAAATTGTACACTCCTGGGAGACAAATGTATTAATTTGGAATTAGCACTTTCTTTTTCAGATGTGTTGCCATGTTAATCAGTGTCACCAAATATACTGCAACACCTTAAGAGGCTAGCAACACAATCCTACGCACGCCCTTCAGAAGTAAAACCCACTGAGCAGAATCCAACAGGGCTTATGCCCCTGCCTATTCTCTTGCACCCGTGAATTCCGTTGTGCAACGTCGATTTAGTGCTTCTGGGGCAATCTGGAATGAGTGGAAGTGCTTGTTTCTGAAGGGAGTCAGGTTGGCAGAGCTCATATAAGGAAGCTCCACCAACCTGCCTCCTTCCAGAAATGAGTGTTTCTGCTCATTTTGGGGGTTCCCCTAGGAAGGGATAAATCTCCCTTGCATAAGTGGTGGGTTCGACTTGTGCAAGGGAATTGGTGGGACCCACCACTTGTGGAAGGAAATTTGCAAGGGTGTAAGTGTCCTGTTGGATTCTGCCCATTGAGTTAAGTGGATAGGATTGTGGCCTAGAACATAAGAAGAGCTGTGCTGAATCACATCAAGGTCCATCTAGTCCAGCATTCTGTTCACACAGTGGCCAACCAGCTGCCCACAGGAAACCTAAAAGCAGAAAAGGAGTGCAACAGCATCCCCCCACCCATGTACTCCAGCAACTGGTGTACACAGGCCTACTGCCCCTGGCACTGGATTATTTTCTTTGTTAACATAAGCTCCCATAATCAACTGCCAACCTCATCTGCATATAATTTTTATTCCTTTCCTTCCAATTACTGCCAAGAGATTGTTGTTTTTCTGGATGCTCACTTTGCTTGTTTTCATTAAATGGGCCATTTCCCTGTTAGGTTTTTGCTCAATACACAGATTGCTAAAGCATTCTGATTTAACGTTTCAGAAAAGCCACCGTATCTAATATCTCACGTCCTTCAGAGGCAACATCTAAAAATACCCTGCAAAGACTTCTGTGGGACTGCACCAATTAGCAGCCCTGCAAAGAAGGTTTTTCATGGTAATATGTGCAGCTGCAGCAGCTAATGTGCGAGAGGCAGCCTCTCACACCTAGCCAAATACATGGGCTTTTTACAGTTCACCCAGCAATTAGCTCAGCTAACCAGTGACATTTTCCCATTAGCATTTTAGCTCGATAAAACAGTCAGCAGCAAACCAAAAATATTCCGTATTTGCCTTTCTGGAAGTGATGTGCAATCTTATTTTTTATTGTTAAAAAACATTTCCTTTGAGAAGACCCATGCCAGAAAATCAGACTCAGCTATTTTAACTCTGAGGGCCAGTCTAGATCTCTCAACATTTCATAATCATATGCAAATGTATACTAAGTCAGACTATTTATCCATCTAGCTCTGGACTGTCTCCTCCGTGTGCTCTACTAGTGAGCTACGGCCCTTCCCACTGACATCTTTTTCTTTTGTTAAAAGCAGCCAAGGGGAGGGGGATTGGAGTACCTGTCTTTTCCCCTCTCTGCAGCTAATAAAAGCTCTGGGAGGGGCACCATTTCCTCTGGGGGAACAGCATGGGGGAGAGGGTTAAAACCCAAATCCCACACCCTCAGTGGTTGCTTGAGCCAAAGAAAAAGAAATCATGACATCTGGTCATGAATCTCCCACATCATATCACATCTAGTTTGGCTCTGAAAGATCATAGAATCATAGAATAGTAGGGTTGGAAAGGGCCTACAAGGCCATCGAGTCCAACCCCTGCTCAGTGCAGGAATCCAAGTCAGAAGATAGGTTTCTTTACTAGGGTGGCTGTTTATGGACCCTCCCCAAAGAGGAAACGCTTGACCAAACTGCATAGATTGGCATGAAATTTGCATATGCTAATTTTTATATAGCGATGCACGTTTAGAAAGAATGAGTAGAATTTAAATGGCAATCTTTCCCACTATGGTGAGATGGAGTGCATTGCCCAGGTGCTAAGTGTTGACAGGTAACTTCGAGGCCCCTGGGCTCTCCCTCCTTATGGTTCTTTATCTTTAAACCAGCCCTTTGAATCGAGGTTGCCTTCAAACAGACGACTGTCCTCTGTGAAGTAGGAAACATGGTCACCCTATTCTTCACTGAACAGACAGGATTTCAAACACAAAACATTTTCTTCCGGTTCTCGTTAGCATTTGCTCCATGTGCTCAAAAAAACCCAATTTCTTCATGAGGTAACAAAAAGAACAGCAGCTTCGAAACAGTGGGCAAGGAGTGGGTGCATCCATTTGCCAAGGAAAACTAGGATACATGCCAGGAGAGTCTTTCAAAGTTGACAACTCCTTTCTTTTCAGGATAGGGCCAGCCACCAGGAAGGAGCCATCTTTGGTGAACACAAGTGCGGCAGAGTTGTCCTGAACATTTGGCTATTTTGCACAATTGTCCAAGCTTTCAGAGGCACGACCGTGTGGTGAAAATTCGGGATGTATGATAATGTCATTTCAGTTTGCAAATCACTCAAAAAGGCCCCATTCACAACTCCCCCATCACAAACATGATCTCCTAAAATGTTCGCAAATTCACAAACTTGCCTTCGCAAAGGCAAAATGTGCCCTTTTAAATATGTACACATAAATAAATGCACACTTTAAGAAATGCACAATTTAAAAAATCGCATTTCATGCTTTAAACAATAGGGGGAAGTGTGCTCTTTTGAAAAATGTGCACTTTTCCCATTCAAAGTGCACATTTTCCCCATGACAACAAACAAACAAAAACAGGTTGCAAAGGAGAATGCGAGCAAGCTGAACCGAGTTTTGAAGTGAGGTTTGTAAAATTTCATTGAGCTCAAGCATCTCTAGTTCTCCCATCCTTAGTGAAAATAAGAAGTGACAGTTATGCAAAGATAGAAACCTTGGAAGCAGCATGCAAAGATGACAGTTCATTTGTTGTCTTCCAGTTTCATTTGTTATATAATGCATTATAGGGCTTTGTCAGACTGCACTTACTCTAGTAATTCCTCTTTGCTGCTTTGCTGTTAACAGCAATTTATGTGTTGGGGGTAATGAAAAAGATTTGACTCTGTCTAATTCATTGTACAACAAATATCCCTTAAGTGACATTCAAAGCTGGCATCTCATGTGTCAGCTTCAAGGTTCGTTTGCCACATAATGCACTGGACCAAATACCATATGTCATCCCATCCATATAGACCCTCATACAAGAATCAACTGAAGTCAATGGAAGTACATGCTTGTATCAAAATGTGTTTGATGTTTTTGGTTAATGGGCCAAAGTCATCCTTGGAGCGGTTCTCCCTGATTGATTCCCTACATGGCCCTTTCAAGTTTATGAATGTGCATTAGAGGCAAGCCACATCCACTCCCAGTTAGAGATTTAACTTCCAGAGACCCCAAGGAGACGGCTGAACCCTGGAGAACAACCACTTCATAAACACACATGAACAACATTTCAACAACGCATCTGTCTACAAGGCAAATATGGAGACAAAACAGGGACAGTGAATTACCAGGGATGACTATCAGAAAATAAGGACCATTAAATGAAATGATGAATAATTCGCTGCTTTGTTCATGACACCCAAACTCAGCTGTCTGAGGCAGCTGCCTCAGGCTCTAAAATGTGTGTGCATGTGAGCATATATATGTGCATGTGTGTGTCTTTGAAGGCCCCTTCTCTCTCAAGGACAGCCCTATTTGTAAAAAGATGTACAGACTGAGGAGAGGAGGGTATCTGTTTTCAGGGGAAAAAACCTCAGGCAGAAAAATGTCGAGGGAGGCAGCAGGACAGGAAGCATGTGTGGGCAAAAAGCCAACTAGTCCAGGATCACAGATGCAACAGAGATCATCAGGGCTCCTATGCCTTTATTTCAGCAAGTGCCATTTTTCTCCAGTTCCTTGAAAAGCAACATCTTCCAAAATAACTTACTGTACAGTGGACTCCAGTCCATGAAAGCTTATTATGCTACCATAAATGTGTGAGTCTTTGTGGCTTCTGAACACAAAACGGCCAGAAGCCCCTATCCTCCGCCCACATCTATTCACCTTTCTCTAGCCTAGTGCAAAGCCCTGATCGCAGGGAGGACCATGCACCCTCTAGGATCTGGCCACGTGGACCATGCAAACAGCAAGGTGCTCTCCAGAAGGATTATTGCAGGGTCAAGGAGCTCTAGACACACGCAAGCAAACAAACGCAGACAGACATGACCTGGGCCCAAACCCAGACACTGCGGCTCATTCAAACTTGTTTTGCCAGCAAACCCACTTCTGTTTTCTCTGAAGGTCAGCGGCATGGGCCAGCTTGGAGGAAGCAACAGGGGAGGAAGGCCTCTGGCACTCCATTTGACACGTGAGCAGCACTTGCATCTTGTTTTCCTCTTGTAAGGAGCCCAGGGCACAAGTGAAATTGCCCAGGAGCACTTGGCTGGGCCGCTCTCTGCAGAGTCAGGCACACTCTGAGAAAGCCGGGTGACAGGGATCTTGTCAGGCAATTTTGGACTCTGGAGTTAACGGTCTTGCAGCCGCTGCTGCCCCCCGCTCCTCCGCCCCAGTCGTGAGCTGTAACACTTCACTTAAATCAAGTGGCAGGCATTCATCTCACAACTGCTGTATTCCTTATATGTTAGAGAATACTACTACTGCTGCTACTAGTTGCTAACAATTAAATAAATAGAGTCCACAGATGTTCAAACTTTCACATTTCAGACTCAACTCATCAAGGCACATCACTAACACAACTATTTAGGAAAAAGCACCCTTTTGTTGGGGGGGGGGTGTAAAAAAAATTATAAAACATAAAATGAGCATTTGCAACCAAGTACATAGGTTTCCTCATGGAAAGCTTGGCTAGTTCAGTATGGTGATCAACATGGTGTTACTTGGTTAGAACTGAAATGCAGTTTTGTACAACTGAAGGAAAGGCAGTAGGGGCACTATTCTTATTAGTTCACATATTATAGCTGTTAAACATCTCACAGCATTCTGCTCCTCTATTTTTGCAATGCCTTCATCTATCCACCCCACACACACACTTCTTTCCATCTTCCCTTCTGCACAGCCTGCAATCCTATGCACATTTATGTTACATAAAGTCCTATTGAAGTCAATGGGACTTTTTTTCTTTCCAACAGTGAATCTGCTGGAATTTGCAACCTTTTGCCTATACCTGTTTGGTGCCACAGAGGCACACCTTTAAAGCACCTGGGACATCTTGTTCCATGCTTGTGTGCCTTTCTGGAGCACTAACCAGCCAACTGGCTATCTCTGCAGAATACTAAGCAACTGGGTCTTTACTATGCCAGTTACCCACCTCTTCTTACATTCCTGGAAGAATGGGATTACTTAAAGAAAACTGAAGGACAGACATTACGTATTAAGCATAATGTGTAACTTGGTCCTTGGTTATCTCCAATCCATACAGAATTGGGACCGTGGTTTAACTTTTATGTTTTACGTAGTATCATCCCAAAGAAGGCTAAGGTGGTATACGTTAAATTAAATTAGTGAATCATTACACGTAGACAAAGCCTGAAGGAGCAACACAGAGAATGATCAAAGGATTTCATTTTGCAACATGGTTTTTGGACTGAAAACAAAATATTTAGCAATGCTTTGAATGACAGAGGCATTTAGTACTCTGCAGGATAGAGCCAGTACCATTAAAATGTATATATATGACAGAGAGTGAATAGGTCTGTGCGATAATCAGAATTTTCCATCACTTGCCGATGTCTAGCATTTGAAAATGATGTGCTTCTTTCATGACAAGCAACAGTGTAAAAGCTGTTCACAAATTCACCGTAATAGTGGCTATTGTACCTGCAGAAGCCTTGGTTGTCATATGCCATGTTATTGCCATCATCAAATACTGGCTTGCTTTTCTTATTATTGTTGTTATTTCTGCCTTTAAAACCAAAGTAAGCCACTTGCATGTTTTCCAGTTCTTCACTTCTGAGCTGGTACCACAGCTGCATATCCCTGTCAAAATAGGCACTATTTTATCCGTCTGCAGCAGACATCTGTGTATCGCCACATGTGATGGACACCAAACATAGTTTAAATGTTGGAAGTGGCAGTGCATGCCTACCTGCACAGTTTTTCCCATTCTGGGGGCATTTTGGGGGAATTGGATCATGTAGATCCACAGCCTCTCCCAGGACACCTCCATTTAGCCCTGCTCAGACAAAGGACCTTTCCACAGCATCATGGAGGAGGCATGTGAGGTTGGAAGTCAGCTTACTGGGATTTGGGATGGGGAGGCACTTGGGATGAGCAATGGTGTTCAGTCTAGTGCTGCAAAGAGAAGTGCTAGGCAAAGTGGTTACAGAAACTGGTCCCATCCGCATTCCCCAGAATGCCTCTGGAACCCACGAAATGTTTGCAGCTGCTTCACCCAAACTCCTCTTCACAGCATTGGGCTAAGCACCACTGACCTAAACTATTATTTCTTAAAGGGATACTGGTGACCAGCATCAGCCACAGTGGGCTCTCCAGAGCCTGTGGGCATTTGCCCAATCATGCCAGGTTCTGGCACTGAACCTGTTCTGTTCTATTGCCTCTGGCTTGTCCAGAATGAAAGATTTAGGGTGAAATCCTATGCATATTTAGAAAAAAGCATGGCTAACTGGGGAATGCTGGGAATTGTAGGACTTTTTCTACCTAAACATGCATAGAATTGCGCCTCTAGACGTTGATTACAAGACAGCAGCAGCAAGGAATGACTGCTGGTATGGCAGGTAGAGATGCAGAGAGCAGAACGTTAGGAACTTCCTAGATGTCTGTCTCTCCCTGCTGCTCAGATATGGGAATGGTTACAAGGAACTCTGGAGTAGCAACACTAGAATCAAGCTTTGAGTCTGTCAGACACATACAATGTTTATAACACTTATTTATCATCCGTCATCTAGGTTTCAAAGACCCAAAATGTATGTGATACAGGCAATCTCAACTGGCTTGTTTCCTTAAAATAGGGGTGAGGAACCTCTTTCAGCCCAATGGCTGAATTTGGTTTTGGAGAAACACTCAGGGGCCATATTCCAGTGCTGGGTGGGCTGAAGGCAAAGGGGGTGGAGCCAAAGGCAAAAAAGGTGTGGCCAAAAATACCCAAAAAATAAAAATAAAAATGCCAGCCCATTTTAACTGAAAGCTGTTAATGCCAGTAACTAGGCCTTAGGACAGACATTTCAACCTTTTAGAATGGGGGTGTAGGGAAACTGTCCCAAAGACAGAAAACTGCTAATCTGTGGTTGGGAGGAAAGGAGTGGGAAAAGGGGAGGTGGTGCAGCCTTCTGGGGTATCCCAGAGGGCTGGACTGGGGTCCCAGGCCTGAGGTTCCCCACCCCATCTTAAAACCTCAGGCTTAAAAGCCTTTCCCTGTCAAACACAACATACCTTTGAGCTCTTCTTCTCTCACTTTTCTTAACACATTTGATAAGACAGCAGGTTAAAAACGCCATAGACATCAGCAGAATAATGGCACAGCTCACAATGGAGGCAATCACTGCCACTTTGAATCCAAAGGTTTCATATTTGGATATGGCTGGAATAAAGCAAACACAGTCACAGATTGATATCTGTATCGATAGCTCCCTCCTTCCCATACCTGGTAATAGACCACTCACTTTAGCACGAACTGACAGCTGGAGTGTTTTCGGCTTCATTCCAATCTGGGAACATCTCAAGGCTGACTATTTAAAAGTGTCCTATTTATAAGTGAGCAATGAAATCCTCACAAGTTGGCGTAGCAATAAATCCAGCGTGATGCAGACCAGAACAAAGAAAGGAGGGGGAAAGCAATCTCAGTGCAACAGAACTGCGCAACTTGTGACACAGAGTTGAAGTCAGGGGTTGGCAAGGCCATGCCCCCATGGGTACCCACCTGCCAATCCCCAGAGGCTTACACCCCTTCCTTGTTGCTGGTTCATCCTCTCAGAGTAAATGAGCAGTGAAAAGAGTGAGGAAGAGCAGTAACCCCCACAATTCCTCTGAGCTGTGGTGCAGATTCGGCCCAGGGAGAGGCAAACAAATAGGCAGGAGGAACAAGTGTGGCAAAGGGGAGTGAGTGGGGGCGCTAAGGGAGGAGAGGTCCACTGATGGTGCCCCCACCCTGAATCAGCACTGTTCTGATGCATTGAGCCAAACACAGCCTATGAATTGTGCATGATCAGTGCCTGACTGCCTACCTGTTCTTGAAGTCCCAAGGAGGTCAAACAACAAAATACAAACAGGAGGTTTACCTGGAAGCTCCCTGAGATAGACCACGATATAAGGCTAGCCGGCCGCGTTAGGCTGTGTGGGTCACAAGTTGTACAAACTTAAATCAATATGCCTCACACACTTGGGTTTTTCAAGCAAAACCAATATTAACAAACCCTAGAGCTACATAGGGATGGGCTGATTCCCTACCTATCATTCCGCAGGGGAATCTGCCCGCAGGGTGAGGCAATCCATCCCTCCCCCCAGAACCTGTCCAGGCCAGCTCCGCTCCGCATCGATCCTGCAGAGCCGGCCACCAGCTCTGCATTGCTGGCGAATTTTGTCGATACGAGCGGGCGGCAGCCATTGGCATGCCGTATGTCTGTATAAGTAAGTCTCCAGACGCAATGGCATAGTGGGCACCATTTGCAGCCATAAAGCTGGTAGACTCAGTGAAGCCATAAGCTATGCCGTGCAGAGCTACCCAAAACGGACAGATCATGGTGGAGAGTTCTGACAAAATGTGGTCCACTGGAGAAGGAAATGGCAACCCACTCCAGTATTCTTGCCAAGAAAACCCCATGGAACGTATCACAAGGCTAAAAGATATGACGCCGGAAGATGAGCCCCTCAGGTCAGAAGGTGTCCAATATGCTACTGGGGAAGAGCAGAGGGAATTTCCAAGTAGCGCCAGAAAGAGTGAAGCGGCTGGGCCAAAGCTGAAAGGACACTCAGCTGTGGATGTGTCTGGTGGTGAAAAGAAAATCCGATACTGTAAAGAACAATATTGTTGAGGAACCTGGAATGTCAGATCAATGAATCAAGGTAAGCTGGAGGTGGTCAAACACGAGATGGCAAGATTGAACATCGACATCTTGGGAATCAGCGAACTAAAATGGACAAGCATGGGCGAATTTAATGCAGGTGACCATTATATCTACTACTGTGGGCAAGAATCCCTTAGAGGAAATGGAGTAGCACTCATAGTCAACAAAAGGGTGGGAAAAGCAGTACTGGGGTACAATCTCAAAAACGATAGAAAGATCTCAGTACAATCCAAGGCAAACCATTCAATATCACAGTAATTCAAGTCTATGCCCCAACCACTGAGGCTGAAGAAGCTGAGGTTGATCGGTTCTATGAAGACCTATAACACCTTTTAGAACTAACACCAAAAAAAGATGTCCTCTTCATCATAGGGGATTGGAATGCTAAAGCAGGAAGAAATAACCAGGATAACAGGCAAGCATGGCCTTGGTGTACAAAATGAAGCAGGACAAAGGCTAATAGAGTTTTGCCAAGAGAACACGCTGATCATAGCAAACACTCTTTTCCAACAGCACAAGAGGTGACTCTACACATGGACATCACCAGATGGTCAATATCGAAATCAGATTGATTATGTACTTTGCAGCCAAAGATGGAGACGCTCTATACAGTCAGTAAAAACAAGACCTGGAGCTGACTGTGGCTCGGATCATGAGCTTCTTATTGGAAAATTTCAGCTTAAATTGAAGAATGTAGGGAAAACTACTAAACCATTCAGGTATGACCTAAATCATATCCTTAATGAATATACAGTGGAGGTGACAAATAGATTTAAGGGATTAGACCTGATAGACAGAGTGCCTGAGGAACTATGGACGGAGGTCCATAACATTGTTCAGGAGGCAGCAAGTCAATCCATCCCAAAGAAAAAGAAGTGCAAGAAAGCCAAGTGGCTGTCTGAGGAGGCTTTACAAGTAGCTGAGGGAAGAAGGGAAGCGAAAAGCAAGGGAGAAATGGGAAGATATACCCAACTGAATGCAGAGTTCCAGAGAATAGCAAGGAGAGACAAGAAGGCCTTCTTAAATGAACAATGCAAAGAAATCGAAGAAAACAATAGAATGGGAAAGACTAGAGATCTCTTCAAGAAAATCGGTGATCTCAAGGGAACGTTTTGTGCAAAGATGGGCATGATAAAGGACAAAGAAGGCAGGGACCTCACAGAAGTGGATGAGATTAAGAAGAGGTGGAAAGAATACTCAGAAGAACTATACAGGAAAGATCTGAATGTCCCTGATAGCCATGATAGTGCGGTCAATGAACTTGAGCCAGACATCCTAGAGAGTGAAGTCAAGTGGGCCTTAGGAAGCATTACTAACAACAAAGCTAGCGGAGATGACAGTATCCTAGCTAAAAAGATGATGCTGTTAAAGTGCTGCACTCAATATGCCAACAAATTTGGAACACTCAACCATGGCCACAAGACTGGAAAAGGTCAATTTACATTCCAATTCCAAAGAAGGGCACTGCCAAAGAGTGTTCAAACTACCGTACAATTGCGCTCATTTCACATGCCAGCAAGGTTATGCTCAAAATCCTACAAGCTAGGCTTCAGCAGTATGTGAACCGAGAACTACCTGAAGTACAAGCTGGGTTTCAAAGAGGCAGAGGATCTAGAGATCAAATCGCCAACATTCGCTGGATCATGGAGAAAGCAAGAGAATTCCAGAAAAAGTCTATTTCTGCTTCATTGACTATGCTAAAGCCTTTGATTGTGTGGATCACAACAAACTCTGGCAAATTCTTAAAGACATGGGAGTACCAGACCACCTTACCTGTCTCCTGAGAAACCTGTACGAGGGTCAAGAAGCAACAGTAAGAACCGAACATGGAACAACTGATTGGTTCAAAATTGGGAAAGGAGTACGACAAGGCTGTATATTGTCGCCCTGCTTATTTAATTTAAATGCAGAGTACGTCATGAGAAACGCCGGGTTGGATGAATCACAGGTCGGAATTAAGATTGCTGGGAGAATTATCAAGAACCTCAGATACGCAGACGATACCACCCTAATGGCAGAAAGTGAAGAGGATCTAAAGAGCCTCTTGTTGAGGGTGAAAGAGGAGAGTGCAAAAGCTGCTTTGAAACTCAACATTAAAAAAACTAAGATCATGGCATCTGGCCCCATCACTTCCTGGCATACAGAAGGGGAAGAAATGGAAGCAGTGACATTTTATTTTCTTGGGCTCCAAGATCACTGCAGACGGTGACTGTAGCCATGAAATTAAAAGACGCTTGCTCCTTGGGAGAAAAGCTACAGCAAACCTAGACAGCATAGTAAGAAGCAGAGACATCACCTTGCTGACAAAGGTTCGTATCATCAAAGCTATGGTTTTCCCAGTAGCAACGTATGGTTGTGAGAGCTGGACTATAAGGAAGGCTGAGTGCTGAAGAATTGATGCTTTCGACCTGTGGTGCTGGAGAAGACTCTTACGAGTCCCCTGGACTGCAAGAAGGTCAAATCAGTCCATCCTAAAGGAAATCAACCCTGAGTGCTCATTGAAAGGACAGATACTGAAGCTGAAGCTCAAATCTTTTGGCCACCTAATGTGAAGAGAAAACTCATTGGAAAAGACCCTGATGCTGGGAAAGGTTGAAGGCAAAAGGAGAAGGGGACGGCAGAGGCTAGATAGCATCACGGATGCAATGAATATGGATTTGAGCACACTCCGGGAGAGAGCGCAGGACAGGAAGGCCTGGTGTGCTATGGTCCATGGGGTCACAAAGAGTCGGACATGACTGAACGACTGAACAACAACAACAACAACCAGCTTTATGGCCACAAATGGTGCCCACTACGCCATTTGCGTCCGGAGACTTACTTATACAGAGATATGGCATGGCAATGGCTGCCAGCCGTATCGACTTTCGCCAGTGATGCAGAGCAGGCAGCCAGCTCTGCAGGATCGACGTCAAGAGGGATCCATCCCGGACGGATTCTGCCGGGAGGCGGAGGTGAGTGGTCCATTCCACCACGGACTCTGGGGGCCCAGATTCTTTAGAATCCAGCCTCATTGGAGTCCGTGGTGGAAATCTCCGCCATCCCTAGAGTTACAAAAGGAAAACATGGGACGCAAGCTGCCTTGAGCACCATATTTTGGTGGAAAGGTGGGATAGACACTTAAATAAACAAGCAAACAAACCTCTAAAGTTGAGTTTAATGGTTAAGACAGCTCTTTAAATTAATACCCCACCTGGCAGTCAATGTTTAATGGCCAATGTTTAGTAGTCTCTTGGCTTTTAGAAAGGATGCATCTTTTCAATTTAGCCTTTTAAAACGTGTAGTTTTTAATATTTTAGGGCACAATCTTATGCAGATAGGCGGCCGCCTCCGAACTTGGCAGGCAGCACGGAAGGTGGGGGAAGTCAGTTCTCTGGGAACCAACCTCAGAGCACAGGCTCCAAGGTCAGTTCCTGGAAAACCAGATACCCTATGGCCATCTAGCCACTGAGTAGCAGCCATGGGATTGCTCTCTTAATGTTTTTACTGTTTGCAATAGTCTTGGGTTTTTTGTGGCAAGGTTTTTTTGTTTTAAATGGTTGTACACTGCTTTGATGGATTTTTAGCAGATATGGTGGTATATAAATATTAATAATAAATAAATTATGGGTTCATCTTTATAAGAGCCCTCTATTATATCTTCCTAATCCCAATGTCCTTTCTTGGGGTTGCAAACTTTTTTTCTGGCAGGCAGAGTTCTTGTGCCTTCAAAGCAACCTCACATGCAGAAAATAAGCAAATTTATTCCATCACACAGTGTCCATGCCAGTAATTAAGCGTCACCTGCAAACATTCTGTGTATCAACCAAGCTGTTATTAAAAACACAGCAGCAAGGTTAGTAAGATCGTATCCTAGACTAGGAGCAAGATGGAGAGAAGTGGATCTTACTGCAAGTTTAAACTGAAAGTTTAAAAATGTGTTTATATTTTGGGCTCACACACATTTTTAAGCAACAGTGTGATTTTTGTACATTTATGTATTTAGGGATTTATATCCTGCATTTTTGCGAATTCCTCAAAGCAGCTCAATTGCAATTAAATAATAAAACTACATAAGAATAAAAAGGCAACAGATAAACATGAAGCTAACAATAACACCAAGGGTGCATTAAAATCTTTAAATTAAGCAATCAGCCAATTTAAAAGGAGGAACAGATACCATAAAAAGCCATCAGATGCTACTGAAAGCACCTAGAGAAGGAGGGAGGGCCACAATATGGGTACCACCACTGAGAAGGCCCTCTCTCTGGTCACCACCAACCTAGTCTCAGAAGGCAGGGGCACCCAGAAAAGGGTCTTCAACAAAGATTGTAACTGATGGTAGGTTAGTGTGGGAGGAGGCAGTCCTTCAGATAACCTGGTCCCAATTCAGTACCCTGAATAGAACCCTGAAAGGAACTGGTAGCCAGTGAAGAAACGGGCAACTAAAATTATCAAGGGGCTGGAGCAACTCCTTTATAAGGAAATGTTACAATATCTGGGACTGTTTAGCTTAGAAAAAAGGCAAGTAAGGGGAGACATGACAGAAGTGTACAAAATTATGCATGGTGTGGAGAAAATGGACAGCAAGATTCCCCCCCACACACACACATCATACAAGAACCCAGGGTTATCACATGAAGCTAATTGATGAGGGATGCCGGACAGATAAAAGGAAGTATTTCTTCACACAGCACGTAGTCAAACAATGGAATTCACTACCACAGGTGTAGTGATGGCCACGACTTAGATGGCTTCAAAAGGGGATTGGACAAATTCAAAGAGGATAAGGCAATCAATGGCTACTAGTCCTGATGGCTATATGCTACCTCCTGTATCAGAGGCAGTATGCCTATGTATATCAGTTGCTGGGGAACATGGGTGGGAGGGTGCTGTTGCACTCATGCCTTGCTTGTGGGTTTCCCATGGGCAGCTGGTTGGCCACTGTATGAACAGTATACTGGTCTGATACAGTGTGGCTCTTCTTATGCTTGTATATACTTTTAATATTAGTGTAAAATGATCATGGTGTTCAATCCTTGCTAACAATCTGGCCAAGTTTTGAACCAGCTGTAGCCTTCAGATGCTCTTCAAGGGCAGCCCCCATGTAATGCACTTCACCAATCTGTAGTGCTGTACTCGCTCTGATAACAGACTGAGTGATTTGACTGAGCATGGATAACCGTGATCAGATCACCTCTGCCCAATGCAAGAAGGCTGACGCACCAGGCAAAGCTGGCAGAAGGCACCATGAGCTATGGATGCCACTTGGACTATGATTGCCACTCAGGCATCCAGTGGCACCCCCAAGCTGCAAATCTGGTCCTTAAAAAGCAGTGTGACCCCACCCAGGATGGGCTGAATGAGCACCACTTCCCTAGGTTGATAGGCCATTCACCAGCAGCACCTCTGTACTGTCTGGACTGAGCTTCAGTTTGTTAGCTCTCATCCAGCCCCTTACTGCCTCCAGGCAGGTTTCTGCAGCTCCACTTGGGTGCAATGAAAAGGAGAATTTGAGCTGAGTGTCAACTGCATGTTGACTTATTCACATAACTGGGTGTCAAGAACTTAACACAGGACTAGGAAATGTTTTAATGAGATATCACTTGTGTTAGCTTCCAAAGACTGCTGCCAGCTGCTTCCTGGGATGGGAAACACCATTAACGTGGCTACACAACTATGGTTCAGTATGACAAGCAAGTTCAAGTCACTGGGAAAGCCACTCAGTTGCTTGTCATTTTAAAATTAGATAGGGATCCACTTCAGATCTATCAACAATTTATAGCACTGGGGCTTGGCTTCAGGCTTTCTTCCCCAGTCTGATTCTTATTGTTGGTGTAATAAATAAGGAAAAGCACAGAGTGAAAAGGAGCTAATATCATTGCCATTCAATTCCTATTTGTCAATATGATTGCTGCTTCTTTCTGCCATCCACAGGCAATAGCCTAATTGCACTTTACAAAACTCACCACGTTCTTAGGGCATCAATCATTTTTCCAAAACTTGGCATTAAATAAATAAATAAACTGTTCACAGGCATAATATATAAAAGAAGCAGACTTACTGGTCTGAGATATTGTATCGAGCATGTCTTACCATTACAAAAAAATTAAACAAGTCCAGGAGTAACTTTCTTAAAATCAGTGGCATTTATATCCAGCATGAAACTGACCAAAAGCCTTTTCTTGATGGCAGCCATTGAGGTCAGAATGATCTGGTTTGCATGATAACCACAGCCTACTGTGGCTTATTAGCTGCAGTGGGTTGCAGCGCATGCAGGCACCACACTTGTGATCCAGGCCACCGCAGCAGCTGCTCATGATGTGCAAACCCAGGGAGGGTGAGTTGTTAGGGTGGTTGATAAGCCACCCAGAACCCATGGGCTGTTTGGGGGTTGCGGGTGGCTTGTCAACCGCCCCAACAACCCACCTTCACTGGATTTGCACGTAACAAAAAGCTACAGCACACACACACCCCATCCCAAATATTCAATATGGCAGCTGCTGCTACAACGAGAAGCCCCATGGGGAAATTACCCATGGTGGCTTCCCATTATGTGTGAACAAGGCCAATATGACTAGAGCAGTCAAGATTTCAGTGATAACAGCAATGCATATAATCTACTCTTGCTTTTGCATCCATCATCACCAGCTTTGCCAGTACTATGGAGCACCTATATGTCAGAAGAAAGATACAGTGAAGAATTACGCAAATCAGTTGCACAAAAATAAATAAAAAATACTTACGCTTACATGAAGGAATGTCTGCTGTCCACTGTGTACTATTTCCTTTCCAAGTGCATGTGACAACTCCTTGTCCAATCAGCTGGTGTTCTTCAGAACACCGAAACGTTATTACTGTGCCAACAGACGTACCATTGCCATGGATTATCTGTGATGTGCCAAGGTGCGGTGGAAATATTTGGCTGCATTGCCCTATTAGAAGAAGGGGGAACCAGTTGCTTTACTTATATCATCATGTTCTTTCAACAGACCTATAAGCTGAAACAGCATTAACTCATCTTGATATTACCACAAAATTAAAATAGCCACGAATTAATTATATCTGGTGTAGCATACTGGCTAAGAACGTAAACTGTGACCCTGGAATTCCTGGTTCAAAGCTCAGCTCAGGTACACTCACTATGTATGTATGTATGTATTTTAAAACATTTGTATCCCGCCCTACATCATTAAGATCTCACAGCGGTGTACAGATAAAATCAATTTAAATAGTATAAAACAATAAATAATTTAAACACCTAAAAACATATGAAACCATTAAACAAGCTAATACCAATTGAAATTAAAACAATAAAATTTTTAAAACTGTGTGCCACTTGCATTTAGCCCTCAAAGGCTTCAGTAAAAAGCCATGTTTTTACTTGGCGCTGAAATGAAATCAATGTCTGTACCAATCGGGCCTCACTAGGTAGATATAGGCTAGCCTCTCAGCTTCTGTTTCCCCATTTACAGCAGGACAGGAGGGAGTGGGCAGGAGGTAGAACTGCATATACCCCTTACCAGTAACTGATAGATCTCTGAGTGATCTGCAAGGATTTCTGATTCCCAACTGTTTGACAACAGCAACAAAATTACTCCCCCCTCCCTAAATTATGCTGCTAAAATGAAGAAAGTTTAGGGTAACCAGGGTACTCAAAACTAATTTGTGGGCTCAGAATTCTTTAATGCTAAGTGTATGTCTTTTTTTACCAGGATCTGGCTGGTTTATCTCAAGGTTCTAGTTTAAAAAAAACAAAAAAACAAGTAGATCCTACAAGCTTGAAGTCTGTCCACTCCTGCAATAAGGGATAATTGTGTTGGCCTACATTACAGAGCAGACATAAATATTATTCAGAGTATGTGTATGGATTGTTTTACATGCTTGAAATGTGCTATATAAATGCTAAGTGGTGGCATCAGAATATCAGACGGAGAAGATTTAAATGCTCTGGATCTATCCTATGAAGAGGAAACGAGCTAACTGGATTGTAAGAGTAGAGCTGCCAGACACTGATAATCCCAAAGAGATAAATATTATTTCCTCTCTGTCAATTAGACGTCTGACCCCATATCTCATTTTGAAACCAAAGCCAGTTGTGTTAGGCCAAGTGGTTCCATATCTGAACAACTTAAGACTTCTCTTCTAGAAGTATGTTTAAACACTTCACGTTGCCATGTATTAAGGCTAAATTAAAATTTACTAATTCAATATACAACAAAACAACACAGATGCTGATATGACACTTTGTACTCTAGCCTTTAAAATATTATGGAATGATTAAAGCTGCAATCCTATGCATACTTTCCTGGGAATTAGTCCCACTGAGCATAGAGGGACATGCTTCTGTATTAACATGCACAGGATTGCACTGTAATTTAGTTTAATGATAGGCTGTCCTGGATTTAAAAAAAATAGAATAATGTAATGTAAAAATACAAATCCTTAATTTTAAAGGACTCATCAGTATTATGGCACTTTCCTCACTTTGGAATTGACCTGGGCCATGTTTCCACGACAACAGAAGGAGAAGCTAATGGAGGAGTACCGGATTTTTAAAAAGGAATCAGCTTTGCTGTGAGCAGGGTTCCATTCTCCAGACTCTTCAGACCAGTAGAAATTGCTTTGCAGAACATACTTCCTGGGTGGGGGTTGGAGTGAATGTCATCTGACTGGCAAGGGCTGCTCAACCAATAAGAAAGGTTTCCCCCCTCCCCTCCCCCCCCACCTTTCTCCTTTCCCCAAAAAGTCCAGATGCACCTGCATTCCAGCAGCAAGCCTCATTGAGCACAGTGGGAGTTACTCCCGAGTAGACACACATATGCTTGTGCTGGGAAAGAGTGACTGGGAGGGGGAGGGGACATAAAGACAGAAACCAGCCCCCATTTTAACCTGCAGGATCTCTATGATGAAGGCTAGTTTCTTCCTAAGGCAATAAACCAAACAAAAGAGAATCAGAGCCCTGAGATCGCACTGTGCCATGTCAGTTCAGCGAGTTCTCTGTAATTTCTGTGGGCATTCAGAGGGCAAGCCTCATTCAGCACAATGGGGGGAAACACCCCTTGACTGGGATCATGGTGAAAGGCACATCCCCGGGCAGGGATAGCATGCCCAAGCTAAATGTGGGGGTTGGGGCACACAACAGCTATACCGGGGAGAACCTGACTTAAGGAAAAGCACTGAACTTTAACCAGTCTCAGGAAATCCGCTTTTTCCCTGATAAGCTCCTGGGTGGCTGCTGGATGGCCACAACATCACGTATCCCTAACGACCTCAACACGCAGCCAGCTCTGAGTGAATGGCTTGTGGAAACACCCCCCTGAAGTAAGCTCTCCTTTTCAACACAGCAGGTCTGCATTTTACTGACTGCGGCTCAACACTATTCAGTCTCGGCAGTATGCAAGTCTCCAGTTGCAGCAATAATGCCTTCACCACAGACAGATAAAAATGAAAGACTGGTGTAGGAAAACCATTTGGGGTGTTAGAAATTGTGAGTGCTCAATTGCTTCTGACTTGTTTCCAAATTTAAACAAGTCATGATCTTCCCACCCCTATTTAACTAGAGGAAAATGCTCATTGCGAAAACTGATCAAGACAGTGCAGTGCATCTAAAATGAAGCTCCCGTTAGAAATGCCCTCCTCCAACGTGCCAATTTGCACCACCACTGTTGCCCAACCCCAGCAAAGCAAGCAGTCCCCGGAGTCCCTGCACCACTTCTTACTGTGCCCTCAACATCGCTAGCAAGCACACTGTTGGCAGCAGCGGTGGCAATTCCTTCAGTTAAAGACGCCCAGGACGTAACCCACGAGCACAGCAAATTACTGTTTACACTGCTACAGAAAAAGTCACTCTGTAGGGCTGGGCTATAAAGAGTATCCTATAGATTGCACTCCCAGTAGAGGAACCAATCTGGGATTGGAGCCCTCCGTCTATCTTATGCCCTTCCTTCTCCTCAAAAAAAAATCAGCTGGAGGGCCTCTGAGACCATCGAGCTCACTTACCGGCGACGGAGTGACGGAGAGACTGCACGATCCTGCAGATCCATGCCTCTCCTTTCCCCACCCAGCGGAACACCTGCTTCTTGACCTCTCCAAGCTTATCCGAGGTTGCTGTTTACACCTTGGAAGAGTAGCCACTGTGGTGCCTTCTGTGACACCTGCGGAGGGGACGGGGAATGGTTCAACCTCAGATTCCCCTTCCCAAGGTCATAGGAATGTCTGTGGTCTTAGGAGGGGGAAATCTACTATACCCTACAGTCCCTGAGACGCTGTCTCAACAACCATATGATTGTTCTGCCCACCTATTCCTGAAAGGCAATCATAATGTGTTTTGATGGACTCTAATCCTCCTCTGTTCAATTAAGGCCATGGTAAACAATGATTAGAAAAAATATATATTGAAATGGACACATAGGGTCAGGTCCCACAGGGGCTGCAGGGTTGTATAGCTTTCTGCTAGATCTAGCCCAGAGCCCAGGGATCATTTCAGTCACAGGTGAGGTTGTGCCAGTCATACTGCCGGCAAGATATGATCTATGATGACAGAAGCAAGAGCAACAGTCAGGGAGCAAGCCATTCAAATCATCCGAGCCAAGAAGACAGACCAAAGGCAGAGGAGAGGATGGATGGATAGATAAGGAGATAGATAGAATGGCTACTTAAGCATCACCCAAAAAAGACAACACAGCGTTGCATAACGTTTGCACATGTGTTTAGATGCAAATTTAGGAATGAGGGGTTAGATCCAGCACCTGCCTCCTGTGGTGGGCTCTGCTCACAGAAGATGCCTCCACTCAGTTTACAAGGATTCTCCCCTTCCATCCCGGATCACTGCTCAGCCATTCAGGAGGGGGCCCCAATTCTCAGGGGACTGGAGAAGCTGCCATGGGGAGGAGGGGCTGCTATGGGGGGGAGGGGTGGGCAAGTCTGCTTATGCCAGCCCAGTTGCCTAAATCTTGATCCAACCCAATAACTATAATTTAAATAGCAATACAATACATCTCACAGTGGTGGGGAACCCTGTGACCAGGTGACCTATATGCCTGCTCAGTCTGTTATTCAGCTGCTCTCTGCTGATAGGCAACTTCAAGGCTGCTGCTCTCCCTTCCGATAGTTCTTTACCTTTGAACCAGAAATTGGACTAGACAGCCCTTTGAACAGAGAAAGCCTTCAAATTGAGGACTGTCTTCTGTAAGGTAGGACACATGGCCACCCCCACCCCACTCTCTTTCTATGGTGCTCATGTGGTAGCATACTTGAATTTTTATTAGTTGTCACTTGGCTGCAATGGTGTTTGTAGAGTAATTAAGAAGTCTTGAGTTTGTCAGCTTTTCTTCTTGAGCCATATATTTTCAAACATCCCCTTTGCTTGACCCCTTCAAAGAATGCTTAAGACTAGTCAGCTGATGGCCTACGCAGCTGTATGCACTTCCCCTGGTGTGCCCTTCTTGCCCTGATAGTCTTATGTCATCATCACTTGTACTTGTGAAAAATATTTGAAAAAACATCCTTGCCATAAAGCAGGGGTGGGCAACGTGCAGCCTTCCAAATGCTGTTGGACTGCAACTCCCATCATCCCTAGCCAGCACAGCCAATTCTGAGGGATGCTGGGAGTTGCAGGGCCACACATTCTCCATAACTGCCATAAATGATGCATTTCCTAAGATTCCATACCTGAGTTCAAAATTGCTCCCCAACATTCAGATGCCTATCTGAAACGAATTCCGGTTACTCAACTACCTGATTTTGAAACTGAGCTTAAAATCTTCCTAGATCAGATTCAGTATTGCTTCCTGGAGGCTTGGTTGGAAATGTATGTTTCAAGTTGTCCCTATTTATCGGGGGCGGGGGTCCTGATTTTCTGTTCTCATGTAAATCGCTGTCCTAATTTTCTTCCTATGGTTGCCTTGGGGAGCGTAATATCTTCTTAGTTCTTTGGTGTGCAAGTTACAAGCGCTGTCATTTTTCAAGGTTTAGTTCCCTCCCCAGGGACACCAGAAGTGAATCAGTGGATAAAGACATCTTGTCTTCAGTGTACATGGAGGCCAATGCACATGCTGGAACACTAAGGCAATACACACACACACACACACACACACACACACACACTGCAGCTGCTGCTGTGGCCTGTTTTGAAGATGGATAACGTATTATAAGAGACGTTGTTTTTCAAGTCTCTCTTTAACATAAAGAAGAATCTCCCTACACTGGGCTGGCCTAAGTCATTGTGCCTTGGGCAAAGGACAAGATGTCCCTACCCCATTCCATGTCAGCGGAGGCTGGTGGCTCCTATTTCAGTGAGGCAGTGGATCTGCTCTGGGTTTCAGTCAGAACTCTAAAGGAGCTACCCAAAGTGCTAACCCCCAAAATGGGGTTCACACCTTGGATACACAGAGTTCTGGCGGGTTCCAACAGAGGAAGTAGCCATAAGGCTCAAGAGGAATGGCTGTGGGGCCTCCCCTGTTGCTCCTCACACACCTTAGCATCCTCCATCTGTGGTTGCCACCTCGCTCTGCCTACTGGTAGGGCTGGCCCTGAAAACTGCCTCAAGAAAGTATAGGAAAGTCTTCAATATGCAAGCCGGGAGAGGTGCAGGGAGTCTTAGGAAAAGAACTGGGATGTTACAAACGTATCCCTATTTTCATTTGTGAAATATTGGAGGGTATATATGGAAATACCGCATCAGCAAATCCCTTGAATTGGAGTCCCTGGGCCAAAATACATCTTCCACTGGAAGTTCTGGGACTGATACCCATTTTTAAACTGAAATGCGCCTTCGGGGTGGGGGGAGGGGACTAACTACTCAAGGATGTTTAACCTTTTCTCCCCATGCTGTTTTCCTGATCAAAATTGCCCTCCAAAACCTTCTTCAAAGTCTGTGTGTGGGGGGAGGGAGAAATACCTCATGGACAAACAGAAGCTCAGGGAAGGATTTTTTACCTGGAAGACAGCATGAGGAAAAAGGGTTCACCACCACCTCCATTCCATGCTCTGAACATATCTGGCCCTTCAGTTGATTTGGTTGTGCAATTAGAAAATCAGTAGCAAATCTTTCGCTCTGTGCAACAGATGAAAACATTCTGCACTAGATGAAGTTTCCAAACCATCTTTAAAGGCAGCCCCACAGAGAGCATATTACAGTAGTCCAGCCAAAAAAGGTTGTGCACCCCTGCCGTAGAGACTAGCAAATATATTGTGGCATAAACTTTTGTGGATTAGAACCCACTTTGTCTGAAGTGTTATTTTCAGTTGTTGGCTGGGTGGATTAATACACAGATTGCCCCAAAGGCCATGAAATGCAAAGGATACCAGTGGGTCTGTGCTATTTTTAAGCAGAGCACAAATGTATACAAGACTAGAATGCCCCATTCCCACCAACACTGGTGATAATACAATCCTACTGGTTATGCTATCAATATGCTACATAACCTTTGAGGCATACAAAATGCACTATCCTCGTTGACCTGAGACATGTACACCTATCATTTCTACCTAGTTAAGCTACAGGTTTACACAGACCAGAGGAAGGAAAGGAGGACAACGGGTTTCCTCAACACCATGGGGTAGTAACTTCAGAGTTCATCTTCCTCTAACACAGCTGCCATACAGGCACTATCTGTCAGGATTGATTCTGAGCATAGGGCGATAGTTAGCAGCTCAGATTCAGAAGAGGAGCAGCCAGAACTGGGGGAGGCTTTTTCACAGGCCAGCTCAGATATGGGTAGGCTTCTCAGTTTACCAACTCCCAGATGGCTGGGCATGAAGCTTCCCCCTCACCCCCCTCTGTGAGAAGCAGCGAGCAGGAGGAGGGGCTTGAGGACTGTGACCAAAGAGACGTGAGGTGGAGATGCAGAGCTAAGAGGGAAATGCCAGGGGCGGAGCTCAGATGGTCGAACCAGTTAGCGATGCGTGCGAGGCTACGCAGGGGAGCAGCAAGTGATGGGTGGGACCTCCCTCCCTAAGTTAGCCTAGCCAGACAGCCGCCCTTTCAAACTGTGGGCAACTTTCGGTGATCCCATTTGAATCCCCTGGAGGCTTTCCTTTGCAGCCAGAGAGTCTTCGAGGATTTGCATCTGTAATGAACCTGTGAATAATTAATTAAAGGTGTGAGACTGAAGCCTCTCCTTTTGTGTGTTTGTGAGTGCTTAAGGAAAGAGGGGGCCAAGGGAATTGTGACTCTGTCTGTCTGTCTGTCTGTCTATCTATCTATCTATCTATTTATCTATCTTTCATTCATTCATTCCATTTCTATACCACCCAACAGCTGAATCTCTGGGCTGTAGCTGCTGGCTCAACTACAGTATCTCATCAACAGCCCCCCTCATATTCCTGTACTAGCACCACTATCTCCAGGGACAGAGGCAGTGGGGCTAACCTACCTGTTTCTGCAAAACGTGAATTCATAGCTGGTCCCCAATATTCATCACAATTCGAAAGGTACTTGTCCAGTTCAGAAGTACCAGCAGAGCTCTTTACTGGAGGAGTCATTTACCAACAACTCCTCACCTCACTACTGAGTTCATCGCTGAGATGACAAAAAGCCTGTAATGTTCCATTTATGCAGGGACACTATTTCATATTATTCTTCAGCTACTGGGCTGGATCCAGACTGGGTCATGCTTCAAGTAGGCTCACTGAAATCAATGGGACAACTTAGTTATGACTAACTGAAGCCCCATTGATTGAAATGAGCCTCCTCAAAGCATGATCAGGGCTGGATCCAACCCAATGTCTTCATTGTAGCAAATAAAGTGTGCCTAAACAGACACCCTCTGAAGTCCCTTCAAGCACTGGAAACATCTGCCCTTAGGTGTTGGATACACTATATATCTAAGCAATTTTTTCAAGCGTTACTACATTGGGACAATCTTAATTTGACATTCACAACAAAGTATCATAGAGTTGGAGGGGGTCTTGAACACCGGGGGTGGGCAGAAGGCAGATCTCCAGATGTTTTTTGGACTTCAATTCCCAGAAGCCCCTGCTAGCATGGCCAATGGTCAGGAATGCTGGGAACTGAAGTCTGGAACATCTGGAGATCCACTTTCTGCCCATCCTTGTTGTAGGCCCTCTAGTCCAATGCTTTGCTCGATGCCAGATATCCAGAGCTAGAACATACTCAAAAAATAGCTGCCCAGCTTCTGCTTGAAGGCCTCCAACTAGGGAAAGCCCAGCACTCCTTTAGGCAAATGGTTCCATAACTGAACTGCTCTTACCATCAAGAAATTTCTCCTAATGTTCAACCAAAATCTATCCTCCTGTGACATACGCCCGTTTTGAGCAAGACATCTCCTTAAGAAAATCCCATGTATTCTGACTCAAAGAGAGACATATGGATCATATCAATCAGAATACATGGAATCTTTGCAAGGAGAAGCTTTACTGTGACTTTTATGTTACTGTCTGACAAGGAAAAGATTTGTTCCAGCTGCTACATTTTGTCATTTACATCAAAGTCAGATAATACTTAAATAAACTGTTGAACTCACTCATGGATCAGCAAAGATATTAAGTCTTTTTGTCCTTTTTTTCCCTCTGAAAACAACAATTTGAGAAGAATTAGCCAAATTAAAATGATAGCCTATTTAAAGACAATGATGAGAAAACCTTTGTATCAACACATTTGCCAACAACACTGAAAACTGACATATGACACCTCAGGTAAGTATAACGATGCTCTAATTAAAGGAGATCCACAAACCAAAGTGTTATATTGTTGCATCTCGACTGTTATTTTCTAGTTAAAAATAGGCAGCAACGGATATTGCCAGAACAATTATCCTTCTAAGCATGCCATTTGCAGATTTGTTTTATTCCTGGAAGAGGTGCAAAATGTTCTCTCTTATTCTTCTCGTTTGTAATTAACATATATCACACTGTTGTTAACTCTGATTTTTCTCCCTTTGCCACTGGGGACAATTTAATCAGGTTACATATGTCCTATCATTCCACTGAAAAGTAAATAGGGGGAAGAAAGGCCAAGTAGTTAATGAATCACTTAATTTCTATGTTTAATAACAAGGGTGTCTATAGAGGATCCAATACAAATCAAGTTTTACAACTTTTAAGTCACAAAAATATTGCTTCCTTTCCACAGGCTTAATCATAAATGTCTATGGATATTTGTCCCATCCTTAAGCATTATCCCGGTGCTACTAATCAGTTTTCACTGATAGGCACATAACCTAAACCAGGGGTGCCAAACCTCGGACCTGGGGCCAAAACTAGCCCTCTGGAGTTCCCCAGAAGGTCAAGCCCCTTCCCCTTTCCCCCAGCCACTGATCATTGGGTGGTTTCCTGGCTTTGATGCAGTTTTCCCCCTTCTAAAAGGTTGAAGTGCCTCTCCTAAGGCTTCGTTATTGGCAGTAAGACCTTTCAGCTAAAATATGCTGGTATTTTGAGTATTTGGCCCTGCCCCTTTTGCCTCTGGCCCTGCCCCTTTTGCCTTCCACCCCACCCACCACTGGAATGCCAGCCCTGAGAGCTTCTCTGAAACAGAATTTGTACTGAAATAGAATTTGTACTCAGACCAAAAAAGGTTCTGCACCTCTGACTTACCCACTTTATACAATCGCATGTGGCGGAGGGACTGGGATGGCAGTGGCGAACCCCACCCCCAACCTCAACGCATTGATCGTAACTTGTGCTTCTGTGTGTGTGTACATAGCGTCTTGTGTCCACACGTAGGATCTGTATAGAAGAACTAATCAAAATAAAGTAAGGAGCAGGCTCAGCAGGCAGAACGCTGTTCCCCTCCCCATGTGTTGAGTGCACACAGATTGTAGTTGCCTACTACTCACTACCGTGAGTGGTAGTTTTGTGTTGGAACAACTAGGCTAGATCCTAACTCTGGCAAATAGGGTATAGTCATCCTGCTAAAAACACCGCCTCGCTCTTTCAGGCCAAGGAACAATCCAGCCCTTTGTCTCCAACCAGCAAGATACTTCTGCGAAGCATACTAACAAAGGAATAATAGAGATTGCTATCCCCTGTCATTTATCCCCTGCTTCTGGTAGTCAAATTGGTCCTGCTCTGCACTGCTTTTTAGCTTATAAAATGCACCGTACCCCTTTGATGTTCCAACATGTGTAATAAAGGGTGTTTGGTGGTATGTGGCTTCAGAGACTGTTATAAGACCATCAGCATCCATGCACAAACCGTTATACAGCACAGGATGGCTGCCGTGCAGGAGATGAGTGAGAACTTTGCAACACTAGGGCACTGTGATTGGTACACTCTGTACCATGAACCACTGCACAACAGCCCTTAAGATAAGACTGTGGAGGAGATCTCGCCTGTGGTCATTTACAAACTCTCCTGACCAGTCACTAGTCTAGCTCTGGCTGTTTAAATCTGCATCTATCATTTAATTATATCTCCAGATCTGACAGCCACAAATACTGTTCCACAATTCCTGAGCTTTAATTGTGTAAACATTTTAATCCTTTAAGGCAGCCTTCCCCAACCTGTTGCTCTCCGGACTTTCACTCCCATCAGCCCCAGCCAGCATGACCAATGGTCAGGAATGCCAGGAGTTATAGAACAAAACATCTGAAGGGCAGCAGGTTGAAGAAGCCTGATTTAAGGTTTAATCATTCTAAAATAAAATCCAATTTAAATGATACTGGGAGTGCCAAGAAGCCTCACCTGCCTGGGACTCCATGCAGCCACCATGTTCAAATAGAATGGCCAACCTTCTTGCATAGTCCAGGGAGCATGCCTGGGATATACAGCCCAGATGGATGCCACACTGGCATGCTAATGCAACATACGAGGACTGTATAGAACCCAGACTGGGAAAGGGATTCTGTTCCCCCAGTGACACCATTCATCAGGCGTAAGCACACAATGGCAAAGGTCCCATAAACCCAATGGATTTTGCTGGCTCTCCTCTACAAAATGTACAAATTGTATTAATGCCATGCAAGAAATGGCTCTGGCCATCAGTGTGTTTTCTCTCTTTCTAATGTTGCCTTTAGCGCTGAAGTTTTTGCCCTGTAAAAGGACAACCAACTGGGGGGTGGGGGGCGGGGAGAGAGAGAGAGAGAGAGAGAGAGAGAGAGAGATTCCTAGTGTGTTGCTAAATAACTTCCCTTTGTCCCTTTTTTATGACCGCCTCTGCATAAAATGAGTAACAGAATGTGAAATGAATAACAGAAATGAGTAACAGAACATGTGCAGTTTTTTAAAAAGTCTCTAAAACGTCACCAAAAGACTTGCTCTTTTTTAGCATTGAATTCCCTCCTTTCCCTGTGCAGCCGATCTTGATCTCAGTGACTCCCTGTTTGATAATGAGCACATATAACCATTTTCCCACTTGAGGAGACTAGCCTTGGTGTGTTATTCCTTATCAGCAGAAGGCCTTGTGAAATCTGCAGCTTTATACCTAGAATTGTTTATTAAAACCCTTTCATCATAATTAGAGCCAAGCCAAAGAGGGAAGGGAGTAGAGAGATACAAGTTGAGGTGATGTGAAAGGCTATGGAAGTGTCCAGCTGTTAGAGTGATCCCTGGTTGGCAAGGATTGCCTATAAAGCCAGTATAAGAAGTATTTTCCTCAGCCTAAATGATAGTCATTTGCTCTTAGAGACATAGCCAAATCTGACGGGATTTGTAGCATCATGATACTGTCATATCCAGTACATGATCCCTGATTGGATGGGATCAGTCAAGGAGGAACTAAACCAAGAAATATGACAGTGAAGCAGCCATTTAAAAAACACATAGGATTATGGGGTTTGGGGGACAGAAGGGGTAATACACCCCAAACTTCTACTCCTGAAGCTAAAAGCAAATGCAGAGAACATTTGGCTCAGCCCTAATCATTATTCTCTACCAGTACTCGCGAATAACCTCTCATTTGTTAAATGTGTGCAGCCAACCATGGTACTTCTGCAGACACTGCCAAACAGTACATGGGACACATTAACTAGAAGCCATATTTTCTAATGGAAGCAGCAATGAACAGAACAGTTAACTTTCCCATGCCCATAGTAAAGCTGACATATTATCTGGAGATAATGTTCAAATAATGTTCAACATTTCAGACAATCATAAAAGAGCTCCATGAAAAGTGTCAAAGCACTCCAACACAAAGAAACAAAACGTCTAAAACCACCTCTGCATTTCTAAAGCATCTATAACTTTCTCATAAAAATTCTAATGTTATCCTCCATCTAGACATCTTGCTGATCTATGAATCAAGCCTCAAAAGAGAAATAATGCTTTTTTGCAGTGAATCTTTCATTAGGTATGGATGCATTGAATGTAAGCATGGCTGAAATCCACTCATGATGGTCCTATTGTTAGATACATTTTCCTCTTCTGTAAAAAAAAGGGAATACTGTATATATCATAAAATTAAGTCACGCTTTTATTATAATGGAATATGTGATTTAATTCTGCAGGAAACCGCCAGATAACAAACAATAAAGCAGGGCACACTCCAACTGCAATAAAACACTTTAAATTCCCATTGATTTTGATGAAAGAATTAAGGATGCACTTAAATCTCTCCTACTGAAAGAATTTAGAAGCAGGGATGTTGTGGACATCCGGCTGGGGCTCAAGGCCCGGCGAGAAATCGCTGGCTCAGTACTCCAGATGCCAGTCCACAGATCCCCACGTTTGCCTGACTTGGCACACCCCAAGTCGGGCAAGCACGGGGATTCCTGTTTCCTGGCAAGCCACAAAAAGGCAGCTCAGCCTTTTTCAAAAATGTTGATTTTACACAAATGGCCATAAAGTGACCATTTACACACGATTACAGGAGTAACTGACTATTTATGCCTGTAAGCTTGCATAAATGGCCACCTTATGGACACCATTTACGCAAAATAGCGGTTCGGTGAGAGATCAAGGTGGTCATGCACCGCTTGCTGGGCACTTGCAGACTGCCCGGCAACTCGACGAGTGCAACAAGCAGGTGTGGGCAGCCCGGGGGGGTCTGGCAAGCGGTGCACCACCCAGACCACGGTGAGTTCACCCATCCCTATCTAGAAGTGTTTAACTTCAGCTACTGTTTTGACCTATGCATATTTCCTCAGAAATAGGACCCACCCTGTTTAAGGAAGGCTCCGCCCCACCACCACCGCCCCACCGTCCCAGCAAGTGTGCCTTGGAGTGCAGCCTTAAAATGTTAATGCTCCAAACAGAGGTGACTGTTCAGTACATCCCCAGCAAGCTAACTTGCCAAACCACATGCAATGGTTTGCAGTGCAATCAATAAATGGATAAATATTACATAGCCCTACAATTTACCAGCTCACAAAAAAATAGCAGTATCAAGAATACAGACTACAAAAGATTGGTAAGAAGAAAAGCACACGCCCTTAACTTATTCAACAGGAAAACATGTATTTCCTGCCGGGGGTGTAGTGGTAAATGTTGAAGTGCAGGAGCATATCATGACAGTCACATGGTCACACACCTGGGTGTGGGGGTGCATGCACAAACATATGCATATCCTGTTTTTCTATTATTTACACTCAAAGGAGGTAGCACTCTGATTAACAACTCCACAGTGGTGGCTGGTGACTCCCGTTCCAGAGGGGCTGTGATTCTATTCAGGGTTTTAGTTACCACCAGCCAAAACTCTAACGGTGGTATCGAAGGTGCTGAAAGGTGCTATCCAAAGTGCTGAACCCTATCCCCAAAATGGGTTCAGCACCTTGAATGGCCCTGCAACCACTGCTCTGCAGGGAAAAGCTTTGATCTACTGCTGATCAAAGATAAGAGTTCTTCCATGCTAGGAGAGGATAAAATACAGAGACAGAGAACCATATGAGCTGCCTTATGCTCCTTGCAAGAGGAAAGAAGGTGAGGGTATAAAATAAATAAATAAATAAATAAGGGAGGAAGAAATGGAGGAAGGAAGGATCCAAGGAAGCATTGTAGTAGCTTTCTTCTGAAGAACTTACTGCCCTTTGTTGCAAAACACATACACTCTTTGAATAACTGGAATTAGAATGTGAAGATAATTTCATTTCTGGTTGCAACTCATGTGAACATGTCCTGTTCACAATCCTGAATGTTGAATTCAAGTGCTTATTAAGAGAACTGTTAGCAAATTTCCAAATTTGTGATTGTATTCAAAATATGCATATTTTTTAAAATTTGCACTCTGAAATGCGCATTTTTTTAAAAAAACCCACATTTTCGTGCTTTAGTCAATGAAGAGAAACTACGCGCTTCTGAAAAATACTCAGAAATGTGCAATTTTCCCATTTGTAATGCACACTCTCCCTATTAGAACGTGATGAAAAATAGGTGGGAAACGAAAACGGAAGCGAGCTGAAAGGAGCTTTGAAGTGATTTCTGGAGAATTTAGTCAGGCTTGAAAATGACTGGTTCTCCTATCCCTACCTGACACAGCCCTTCACCTCTCCCCTCAGAACTCTCAAAGCAGGAGCCCTGGAAATTTGTATGACACCAACTGCCCTTTTTACCCTTTCTTCTTCAAGTGGAGACTGCTGTCCTAAGTTATCCAGCATTTCAAACCAAGCATGGTTTATTCAGATAATCCACTAAATATGTACCACCTGTTTGGTCTAGAAAATATATGATCCCCCCACCCCAAATAAATAAATCTATGTCTTTATGGGGGCTAGATACAACTTAGATATTGTTAGATATGTTTTTCCTTGTTGGAGTCTGATCAAGAGGTGAAGTTTACCAATTTTTGACAAGCTATTTAATTGGTTTGCTTTTTTACATGTTAATAACATACTAGCTACCTGTTTAGAATTATACTTTGCAGGAATGTTAGATAATGCAGATGCGCTCTCTTTCTCTCTTTTGAATGAATGCTATATTGTTTGGTATGCATTATATTTCCTTAGACATCTAATAATAATAATTTGAAAATTATTTTAAAGAAACTATTTTCTCACTGGTTTGGCATGACATCCAATCATCCATATTCATCGATTTCTATTGTCCTGCAAGAGACCATCTTTTGTTGTCACAGTCCTGCGCTTAAACTAAATCTCACCTACGGAAGGAAGACAAGCCAGAAAGGGAAAGGGTATATAAGATAAAATTCAAAGTAGTGGTATTAACATTCAAAGTCCTAAATGGCTTGAGACCAGGACCTGAAGGATTGTCTCCTCCCTTATATATCTGCCCAGACCCAAAGATCATCCTTAGCAGTCCTTGTCCGGGAGCCCCTGCCAAAGGAAGTCAGGCAGGTGGCTACCAAGAAGAGGGCCTTTTCTGCTGTGGCACCTTGGGTGTGGAATAAGCTTCCCAGAGAGGCTCACCAGGGGGCCTACATTGCACTCTTTCTGGTGCCAGGTGAAGACCTTTTTATTTTCCCAGACATTTTAGTCTTTTAGTTCTGTTATTTCTAATCTATCAGTGTATTTAAAATGCGTGCATTGCTACTAGGTTTTATCTTGGTTTTTACTTTTATTTTATTCTGTACTTTTAAACTTTTATAACGTATCTTATGTAGTATTTTATGGTTTTAATTGTTATGAACCACTCAGAGAGCTTCGGCTGTTGGGCAGTATAGAAATGTAATCAATCAGTCCATCAGGGTGGAATCCTATGGGATCCGCCCTTGATACTCATAAACTTCCGACAAGCTTAAGAGTATCCAGGGCAGAATGGTGATCCTTACCTCCTCCACACCTCCCGCTCTGCATTTCAGCTAAATGGGCTTTTTTGCCTGTCTAGCTGAGGTGTTGCAGAGGGGGAGGGAAAGAAGATGGAGCAGCCTCAGGATATGGCATAAGCCAGCCTCTCCAATCCCCTCCCCACCCATGGGAATACCCCCTTTACCTCCCCTCTGAGGTTACTTTTGCAACCTTGGAGATTCAGCCAGTGGAGTTCCCTCCACGCCGGCTGCGAGGGGGAGGGGGGCTCAGATTCCTGGGTCTGAGGACACAGAGCTGTCTCCAGCCTCAGATCCTGGAATCAAAATATCCTGTGGCCCCTCAAATAAATAAATATTCATCCCAAATGGATGTTATCTAGGAAATACAAATAATAAATGCACAGACTTATTAATCCCCTGTACCAGTTAGAACCATCTGATCATCAGAGGCCACACATTTAGGCAGCCTTCCCCAATCTAGTGCCCTCTGGATGTGTTGAACTGCAACTCCCATCGTTCCCAGCCAGTATGGCCAGGCTGGCTTCAAATGATGGGAGTTGCAGTCCAATACATCTGGAGGATACCACGTTGGGGAAGGTTGTTTTAAGGCATGTCCTGATTTACAGTATGGGAAGGGAGAGTGGGGAGAAGAGCAGAAATGACTGTCTGAATACACATCGTGGGAAATTGAACAGTAACAGGGTGCTGCAAAAAAGTACAGACATTTCTAATTTTTCTTATTGGTTTTGAAGGCTCATTTAACCTGCAGTTCCTAGGCTGCAAAAGATGTATGATGTGAAAATGAAAGAAAATCCACATCTCAGTAGCTTAGCTTCTTTCTTTTCAAGAGACATATAAATCTTACAAGCTAACTTTCAAAGGAATGATTTACACAGGGCTTTTTTCTTTCAACTTTTTATAAAGTGCAAGTTCTTATAACTGAATGCTCTTGGGAAGTGGAGACTTCCCAAATGATTCCTAGGGTGCACCCCAAAGATCTCACATAAAACGATGACCGTGCTGATGTTAGAATGACATCAGTGTGTTTCTGGGTCTTGCAAGTTTCTGGTCACTAAAAGATTGCTTATAGCTTTAGGGCACAATCCTATGCATGTTTAGACAAAGAAAAGGCTTACAACTCCCAGCATGCCCCAGCCAGCAATGGTGGCTGGTGTATGCTGGGAGTTGTAGGCCTTTTCTCTGTCTAAACATACATGGGATTGCACCCTTAGTTGCTTTAGTTTCTGGTCACTAAAAGCTTGCTTACAGCATTCATACAAGCACAAATCCCTTGACTTAATCGGAGGTCTGTTAGAGGAGACATTCATATGGTAAGTCACACACTACTTGTACCTCCGCTTTCCCCAGGAATGAAACCATAAAGATTTATTTCAGAAGTGATTCTCTGACAGAGGAAGTTGAAGATATAAGTTGGCCTGGCACCCTCCAGATGTGTTGGATTACCAACCCATCATCCCTAGCCAGAATGGGCACACTAGCTGGGGGGTGATGGGATTTGTAGTCTGGCCCATCCGAGGTGTGCCGGGTTGGGGAAGGCTGATGTAGGTTTCCTGATTTTCAAGGTGTCCCAGCTCAAGGATAAGCAAGACTAATCCTACTTCCTCCATTCTGATTTCCATTACAGAATTGTCAGAACGGACAAAAGACACTCTATGGAGCCCCAGGGAGACCACTGGAATTCTTATATGAAAAAGTCATAAAAATAGTGGAAGCACAGGAGCAGATCATCAGTTCATTTTTACACCACCTAATAGCTTCCCAATAGCAGGAAAGATCAGCAATGGCCTAGTCTGTTCTTCTGCATGGAGAAGAAGCAGTTGTGTGTTCCATTCTTCTGATTGAAATATGAAGTGCAAGAGCTGATTCTGTGCTTAGGATTGAGGAAATGTATTCCCCCTTTATTTTGAACAAGAAGGTGCACATATTTATTTATTATGACATTCATATGCCCTTCGTTCAAGCTGCTCAGGGTAATGTACATAGTTCTCACACATACGTACAGTACCCAGCGCAAGTTGGAGGAAGGGCATATAAATATAAAAAGGGCATATATTTATTTGTTTATTTCTATACTGCCCAATAGCTGAAGTTCTCTGGGCGGTTCACAAAAATTAAAACCACAAAGTGCAGCATAAAACAATATAAAATATGAAAGCTTAAAAACACAATATAAAGTACAAACAGAAACACCAGAGGTAAAAGACTAGGAAGCTAAGGGAGCAATCCTATGGCCGCTAGTCAGCGGCTAGATGGCCATAGAATATGTCAGTTTCTGGGAACCGATCTCAGACGCTCCAAGGTCGGTTCCCGAACAACCGACCTTCCCCTCATCCCGCACTGCCTCGCAGGCAGCTAGGAACAGCCCCATGCTTGGAAGAGGAGCACAGAGTGGAGAAAACGGGGCATTCCGGGGGGGCGTTCTGGTCCGGGGAAGGTGGAAATGTCAGTATGACACATCCTATGTATTGTCCAGCAGCTGCTTCCCTCACTCTGCCTTCCCATGGCTAGACAGCCGAAATCGTCTGTCTAGCCGCAAATGCAGGGCAAATGCAGCACAATCCCCGCTGTGCTTCTCCTGCCCTGCATTGGATAGGTGGTCACCTCCGAGTTCGGAGGCAGCTGCCTATCCCCATAGGATTGCACCCTAAAATGCTAAAATACCAGGAGAATAAAAAGGTGGCACCAGAAGGAGTACAACGTAGGCGTCAGTCGAACCTCTCTAGGGAGCTCATTCCACAGCCGAGGTGCCACAGCAGAAAAGGCCATGTTTCTTTATTATGACATATAAATGTCATAATAAATAAATATGTACACATTCTCTCTCTATCTTCACACCTACCTTGTGAGGTAGGTTAGGCTGAGATGGTGACTGGCACAAGGTCATGCATACTGCACCTCTTTAAAAAAAAAATAGCACAAGGTTACTCACTAGCACTATTCACAAAACTGTGCACACAATGGCCTGGTTCACACATTAACTATATCCCAGAGTATGAGTTGAGCATGAGTTGAGTATGGGTTGAGTATGGATTGTCATTGAATCGTGGGTTGTTGTTGAATCATTGTTTTCCATTAAAAAGAGTTATGCTCAGGGTTTGTTCTAAAGTTGTTGAAACTCTGCAAGTGGAAAACCTACATTCTGAGATCAAAATAAATTATGCAGTAAATTACATGTTTCATCATTTTTCTAATGTATTTTCCTAATGTATCTTCATCTATTTTCTTAATGTTATTTACTGTTCCATCTGTAAAAAAATATATAAAAAAATCCTTGAAGTCTATAGAATTTTTCTAAGCATCTTTAATCTTTAGAATTTTGTTTTTCAGCCATTATTAGTACATTCATTATTATTGGTGCATGAATTAAGTCTTTGAGTTAAATTTTCAAGAAGAATGACAGAATATAAGTTATTTGAAACAGAGAGACACTCCAGGGGATATTTGCATGGTAAAAACCCTTGAACATACTTCACCATCTGATTTGACAATATATTCAAGGCATGAACATAAAGGTGGAATTGAAAGAGTTCACATCATGGACTTTTAATGCGCTTATCAGCCATAAAGAGTTTAAGGTCCACATAAACAAAAGCAAGCTTATCATCTAGGTGGCATTCACAACTTCACAGTGAAACACAGGGTTCCTTTACACATGCAAACACCACTTATTTTCTCATCACTTAAGAACTGGACCAGATGATACTTCCCTTTATGTATGCTGGGGAATGGGAATAGATGGATGCCTTCCCACCCTGACCCCTGTCCTCCCCACAACATGCCTGCCTCTGATGTCACAACATCCATGTAGCAGGCATAATGTTCTAAGAGAGGATACACTTATGATATCCAACACATGTAGGCTCAGATTACATTTTCAGTTCTCAAATTTGTGATCTGGGTCTATTCACCTTGGATTGTTTGTGCATATACCATATTAGTATGTTACATCCAGGACGGGCATTAGGATTAGATTTGCCCTGGGCAAAGAGTGGTTTATGGGTCCAGCCCCCTCCCTAGTCATTTCTGCAGTATTGCCAAGTTGTGTGGCTTGTGCAGAACTGCAAAACCTAGAAAAGTAAAGCTGTGTCCTACTGATTCTTATCTAGAGTGAATGCTATGAAATTGGAAATTGAAAAAGAAACCTACTTTAAAGGCACATAAAAAACAAAGATAGCTGCACTGGTCCATTAGTAAAAAGTCCAAAATCCACAGTCACATAATGCCATTATTAGGACCAACCAAAATGCCACAACAGATAGTGCAAGCCTTCAACTTCTCCAGAACTCTTCATCAGGCAAGGTGGTATAAGTGGCAGGAGATGGGAGAAGAAACAGAACAGTTCAAAAATGAGGCTGGATTTTATGTCCATGAGGTCTGTAGTACAGGCTCCATTTCAAAATGGTGATTGCAGACTGAATGAGTCACTGGTAGATATTGCAGGTATCAGATAACACCTAGCATTCTGGGAAGCAAGGGCTGACCCCCATTTCTGAAAACATAAAGGCCAGCTGTATCTTTAAAACTAATTTATGGATGTTAAGTTCGTCCCTGGCTCCACACTTGTAAGAACAGTGCGGAGCGGCCGAAAAGGGGGTGTTCCTGGGGGCGGGGCGGGGATGGCGGAAGCAGCGTTTTGATGCTTCCTATGCCCCATCCGGCCTCCCACCCCCCACTCTAAGGTGCCCTGGCTAGACAGCCGAAATTGGCCATCTAGACACAAATGCAGGGTGGCCAGAGCACAGAGAAGATGATCTCCTCCATGGTCCAGCTGCCCTGCACTGGATAGTCAGTCACCTCTGTGTTCAGAGGTGGCCAACTATCCCCACAGGATTGCGCCCCCAAAAGTAAAAGGACTGTGCTTGAAGGTGATGTGCAGGGCGGGGGTTTGGATAGGCCCTGTTGTGGTGATTGACCTGTGATGGTCCATTTACGTATGGAAGTCGCCTTCTGCAGTTGCCAAGTGATAAATGTGCATGTGTGAACCAGTGGATGAGCAAGGGCCAGCAAAGGTGTGTTGCTGAAAATCCTAGACCCCTTTGTACATATAGATGAAGGATAATAACTAAAGCTGTGCACAAAGGACCTCTCAAAATTCTCCATCCTATTTGTGGGCAAAGAAATTGAAGGGAAATTCACTTAATTTCTCCAGGTGGAGGAGAAGCTTTCCAGCACTTTCTCACAGGTAGGGCTCACCATTGGCAAGGGTTGTTAGCACAGCTTCTTTCCTTTTTCCTAAGGGTTTTTGTTTCTTGTGCTTCCACTGCAACTGGCAACAGCATTAACTGTGCTGGCAGGCTGGCCCCCATTTTGCATTCTCCACCATGCAGGTGTGAGGGGGGCAGTGTTGTATCCAGCTCCACGGAAGAGGTGGACCTAGTGCTGTGCCAATATCTGTCCTCCAATTTCCTGAAAGTTTTCTTCCCTCATTAAACAGGCTTCAATTTTTCTGCCTCATTCTCAAGGCATTCTATGGCTTATTTTGAATTTACTTTGGAGATGTTTTTGAGCTTAATCAACGTGAGGTAGCTGAGGGTGCTGTGTGTGTTTTTCTTGGATTCCTGCATTGAGCAGGGGGTTGGACTTGATGGCCTTGTAGGCCCCTTCCAACCCTACTATTCTATGATTCTATGATTCTTTCTATTACACCTCTCTCCATTGCTCTGCAGCCTCCCAGGCTGCCTGCACTTCCTGAGCTGAAAAAGCCCTATGGGAGGCGTTAACTCATGAAATCTTCCCCTGGGCTTTGATTGAAGTGTGGGAAGCCCAGGAGATTACAGGCTGCTAGAGAAATGATTGTACACTGACAGGACACTTGCGCACACTCCTCGGCTACCACATAAAGAAGATAAGCACAAGAACCCCCAACTCAGCCCATGAGAATTTCTCCAAAATTTTCTTTTCCTTTGAATTTATTTTCAAAAGCAACTTCTTTTCTTCTATGAAATTAAGTGAAAAAGGCCAAAAAATGTGGGGAAATTTTTAGGCACAGCACTAATAATAACTCTGTGATGACAGTCTGAATCTCAACTGTATAAAACACCTAAAAAGGCATGGTCATAAACTCACCACCTCTCTGATTTTTGTTTTCAGATGAATTCGGGGGGGGGGGGGGGCGGGTAGCCATGTTAGTCTATTGCAGGAAAAATAACAAAGAGCCTTGTGGCACTATACAGGCTAAGAAATTTATTCACATTTATTCTAGCATAAACTTTCATGGACTATAATCCACTTCAGCCTTCCCTAACCAGGCACCCTCTAGAAGTTTTGGACTACAAGTCCCATCATCCATGACAACTGGCTCTGCAGTCTGGGGCTGATGGGAGCTTTAGTCCAATACATCTGGAGAGCACCAGGTGGGGATGGCTGGTCCACTTGATCAGATGTGGACTATAGTACACGAAAGTTTATGCCACAAAATGCCACAAGACTCGTTTGGTTGGTTGGTTGGTTGGTTTTGCAGATGAAATTAGCCATGTTTGAAGTTAAACTTCACTTTTGTATTTGTACTGAGCAAGTAACCAAATATAATTCTAGCTTGTCTCTCTTGTTTCCTAGGCAGATGTGCTTCTATTGATTAAAAAGGTTAGGGGCAGCTTCGTTTTGCTACAGTAAATCAAGACAGGAGGAAGTCTGTTAGGGCTAATCTGTAGTATTTCACTTTGCCTTTCTTTTCATTACAGTGATAAACAAGCTTCACCTGATCTTGGTACCTGTCATCTTTCCCTAATTCCCCACAACTAGGGGAGCTAAAACCTGCATCTGCTCTTTAATCATTTGTAGAATGTGTGAAAATTTCCCAGGTATTTTTATGAATATTTCCTCCTTGCCAAACAGTGGCACTGCATGTTCACAACACTTATCTGCAAAGGGAGATATGTGATTTTCTCCAGGGTAGGATTTTCTGAATGTTTATTTTCCATATTATTTTGGCTCCTAGTAAAATTATGCATGACCTCCATTTAAAGGCATTGACTTCTAGCTTAATTATTTATGGTTGCAGATTTAAAGCACAGTCCTAGCGTAATGAATTGGGATATACGGGGCACTTACAAAAAAAACCACCTCTTTATGGAGACGCCTCTTCCTGATATGTTTCTTCCTCAAAAAAGAAAAAAACATTCTGGGGATGGGAAGTGCAATGAAAGCTGCTTAACTGAAAGCAAGGTTCCTCAATGAAAAGCAGAAATCTGGCTTAAGCATTTATTATTATCATAGTGAGTGAGTGCACAAAGATTGGATGGGGGAAGGGAAAGTGCATGGTTGTTAACTATGCTCCCCCCAACCTGCCCACACATTCACAGACCCGGTTCACACATGACAAACTAGAGTATGGGTTGAGCATGGGTTGAGTATGGATTGTCATTGAATTGTTGTTACGTAAGAACCCTGCATTGTGGTCAATTATGCCGCGGTAGCTTAGGGGCCGCGGTGGCTTAGTGGTTAAGACGCTGAAGTGCAGACTGGAAGGTCGGCAGGTCAGCAGTTCGAGACCCGAGTGCTGCGTGACAGAGTGAGCTCCCGTCTTCAGTCCCAGCTTCTGCCAACCTAGCAGTTCGAAAGCAAGAAATTGCAAGTAGATAAATAGGTACCGCCTCGGCGGGAAAGGTAACAGCGTTCCGTGCATCTCGGTGTTCAGTCATGCCGGCCGCATGACCACGGAAGCGTCTTCGGACAGCGCTGGCTCTTCGGTTTCGAAACGGGGATGAGCACCGCACCCTAGAGTCGGACACGACTGGTTGGGGACACCTTTACCTTTTTAAGAACCCTGCATTGTGGTCAATTATGGATTGTTAATCATGAACAACTCAGGAAAAGAACCCATGGTTTGCTATTGGGTTATGAACTCTGGGTTGTTCGTGGTTAACAACCCATAGATAAACTATAGTACAGGGTTCACACGTAATGACTACCTATGATTCAACAACAATCCATGATTTAATGACAATCCATACTCAATCTGTACTCTAGGTTGTCATTATGCACGAACCAAGACAATGAATACACCAGTAACAATGAATGTACTAATAATGGCTGAAAAACGAAAGACTCTAAATATTAAAAATGCTTAGAAAAATTCTGTAGACTTCAAGGATTTTAACTCTTCTTTTTAATTGAAATAGGCTCATGTAAACAGAATAACTTGGGGTTACTCCAGATACTACAACAGCAACAAACTTGGGTTTGTCACTGAGTGTACACTGAACAGGAAACTGCAGCCAATCCACCTCTCTGATGTGTGCATCTATATGACATATGTGTTTTCAAACATTCATGTGTTACATTCATATTTACATTCCTTTTGGTGTGTACTTTAAAAAAAACGTAGATATACACCTTAAAAATGTAAAGTGTGAAAAAAACATCAATACATAAAATGGATGAATAATCTGGATCTGTTCATTTTGTTCTTTTATTAGCTAAATCCATCCTATTACAGAAGAAACCCAGGGCTTCTGCAGCTTACTTCCCTGTCCAAAATTGTAAAGCTGCAAGTAACTAAACTTCCACAGAGATAGATTAAAAAAAAGATTTCCACAGGACTCTGTTCCTCTGTCAAACAAAGATCCCCTCATTTCCAGTTCCCAAAGGAAGATAAGAGTAACAAAAGAATGCAAACAGCAGTGTTGAGAAGCAGGGATTGGTCAGGCCATAAATCCCTTTTTCAAGAGAGCAATCCTATGCATGTTTAGATAGACAAAAGTCCTAGAACCCCCAGCATTCCCCATCCAGCAATGCTGGATGGGAAATGCTGGGAGTTGTAGGACTTTTGTCTGTCTAAGCATGCATAGGATTGCGCCCTAAAAGTACAAGTAGACCCGACAACAAATTGTTGCTGTGGAATGTTCCTGTTCAGGCTTCCAACCAGCCATCCTCTCTTCCTAGGGTGGCTAGGTGTCCTTTTTTTTTACAGAGGACTGTCCTCTATGTGAAGAGTGGTCAGAGGACTGTCCTCTATTCTGAAGGTTTCCTCTATTTTATGGGCTGTCGAAGAACCATAAGGAGGCCTTGAAGTTGCCTATCAAGATTTAGCACCCAGACAGCATGCTGATGAGACACACAGGTCACCTGGTCACAATCTTCCCCATTATGCTGAGATTGCTGTGTTTCTATTTAAATTATAGCTCTCATTTCTAAATTTGCGTTATATATATAAATTAGCATGTGCAAAGTGGTGTCTATTTTTGTCCTTTATTGGTGATACACTTCCTCTTTTTTGGTGATCCATAATGGCCACCCTACCTCTTCCATGATACCCTATTCCATTTCTCCCCCGCCCTCCGTTTTCCATTTTTACCCCCTCCAAACATCAGCCATCGTTCCATGACAACTGAGTATGAACTTGGTCTTCATTGGGCTGTTTGGGGGCAGGTTTTTCCCTTAAGGGTTTTTAGCTTACCTTTTTTTGGTATTTTTTCAAAACATAGGGTTCCCCCAAGCCTGCGATTACCTCCCTCTTGTGCATGGATGGTGCTGTTTTGGCTCCAATCAACACTCACAAAATTGAGTTCTCCATTACTACATAGGATGTTAATTCCTTCCACGTAGTTAACGATCCTTGGTTAACAATCCTTTGGTTCTAGCCAAAGCAAGGATGCACAGCATGCACAGTGTACACCTTAGGTAATACGTTACTTATCACCAGGCTTTGATCTCTTCACTCGGTAAGTTGTGGAAGGATATTGCCAGCAGTACCCTGACCTTTTCATGACTAACTAGCAGGCCGTTTCTTCAAGGTGTGTCTTTTGAGGACCACTGCTTCTGGAGATACTAATTCATCCAAAGCAGAATCAGAAAGGTAGACAAACACCTTGCAGTGGCCATACAGCAGGGATGTGGAGCCTCCAGCCCATAGACCTAATCGTGGAGGTTCCACATCCAGCCCACAGAGCCTCCTTGGGTTCCTCCGTTATCTCAGATCGACGATGCAGGTGGCAAGTGGCCGCTGCTGGAAGGAGCTGCTGCTCTCCCCACTGCCGAGTCCTTTGCGCAGCATGCTGCCCCCAAGGGGACAACGCATGCTGTGCATAGCCAAGGACGTGGCCAGTGTGGCGAGGAGCAGCCACTGTTCCCAGCACCAGCCACGTCCTTTCGTGTGGTGCATGCTACCCCTCCCCCCCCCAGCACTACATGAAGCCAGGGACTTGGCCTGTGCTGGGAGGAGCTACTGCTGCTCCCAGCACCAGCCGGCCCTTTCTCCATGCTCAAAAGGCAAAATGAGTAGGGGGCAACAATGTCAGTGGGGATGGCCACCCCCACTGGCATCATCCAGAGTCTGGTGGGGACAACGTGGGGGCTGTCTCCACAAGCAATTTAGTGCACAATTAGAGTAGTCTGAGGTCATTCGCGACAGATGACGTTGTCGCCAATCTGCTGGCAACCAGCTGCTTCCCTCTTGAAAAGCCACATCTTCTGAAACTCCTTTTACTCTGACTTTTTTTTACTGAAAGCAGCTCCCTGGAAGTTTTACCACATGTGCCATGTCCCCACATACACACACACATTAAATCCTGGGCATGCCTCTGTGACCTGGCAGTGACATGGTCAAGGGAATGGGGCATCCCACTCCCTTGCTTCCCCAATGGAAGTCATTCTTCACATTGAGAAAACCCCCAGGAGCACAGCAGCAATCCCTCCCATTACCACAGTAGTGGGGACACTGATTCACCTTAGCTAGCATGCTTTTAATCTTTAACATATTCCCCATTCTGTGCATGTTTACTCAGAAGTAAGAAATAAATCTCACTCCCCTGCAGTGAAAGGGTTAAAGGCTAACTTTAGCAACTCTCCCTAAAACACTCAGGGAAATCTGCACACATGGGGAAAATTAGTTGCTCTCCATTCATAGTTTGTAGTAGCAGGCGGGGGGAGCCTAGACAGGGGTGGGAAACAAGCCTCTCTCATTGGCTGAGCAGCCTCTGCCAGGTTGATGATGTTCAGTTCTACTCCCCCCACCCCACCCAGAAGTATGTTCCTTTTAAGTGCTGTGTGGCCCCTGAAAACCGGATTTTAAAGGTACTCTACACTCGGCTTATCTTGCTTCGTGTGTCCGTGATGGACCAAAGCCAATTCCATGAAAATCCAGGTAATACTCCAACACACTTCTCATTCCATTGTCGTGAAGATCCCCCCTCGGTCTCCTACCAAGAATGGTTCAGTGCTCTTTCCATACAAAGTGGAGATTGCTTCCCCTTTAATTCTAAAAATTCCCCTTAAGGCACCCTTCTGGATCGAAATCATTCACAGGTTGTTGGGCAACACAGATGGTCATCCCCTACTTTATCTTGAACTAATTCGGAACAGCTGGCCAAACCCCTTTGCTCTCTTTCTGTGAGGAGACCCACTTGACAGAAAATTAATTTGCATAGGATTTTACTTCCTGTCTTCTAGAATTTGACTTGGGGTAGGAGATACACAATACATCGCTGAATTTCATATATAAACATATTACTTACACACACACAGTCAGTTGGACTGAAATAAAGTACTTTTATTGTAAAGACCCATTCATGCACACCATTCATAATTAATACAGAAATAGAAAAGAGTTAGATTTACAGCAAAACTGCTGGAAGAGGCCCTGTCCCCATTCTCACCAAAAAGAAGTTCTCTTGCAGTCAAGACAGAAGGCAGGAACCTCACCCATCAGGTAAAGTTGTTTTTTTTATATATACCCACAAGTCCTATGCCAACCCCTTATCCAATACTATACTTGGCATTGACCGTGCTACAATCTTACCGACTGGCCATTATAAGCCAAGTATAAGTATAAGTCCCTCACTCTAAACCTGAAAACGTCAATGCTGACCTTTTGACTAATCCTGCGAATTTTGAAAAGTCTCTAACTCCTCCTTACGCATCCTGTCTCTGTACCTTGTGGTTGGCAATATATCTAAAAAAAAGGTACATTAGCCACAAGCTTTTCCCATAAACCTCTCTCTTTTACGAAGTAGAAAGATGACTCTGCTACCCAAATAAGCACTTCCCAAAATTCACTCTGGCTCAAACTGGGCCCACAAAACTAATCTTTTATCAGGCCTAGTAATCTTTGGTTCACTTAGCATAAGATGGGTAAAGGATGGGATAGCTATCTATACTGCTCTTACATATAAGGGAAAAAACCCTATGGCAGGCTCATATAGCCATTTGCCTTAAAATAAGCTCAGTTACAATGCTTTATAAGCTTCCTACACACACCTAGGTGGTGGGGAGGGAGGCTTTTTAGGACCTGATCTGTAAGTCTGGAGGCAAAGTGGAGTATAGCCTTCCTGGCTGTGGCTCTGACTCTGTGGTACCAATTTGCCCAAAGTGGTCTGTACTTAAAGGGAGGGCCACCTTAGCTGCATTTTCTTTAAAAAAAATCACCCCATTTGTTCCCGTCACCTATGTTCCCACAAGCAGTGTTGTACAGCTTTGGAAATGGCTGCCACAAAAATGTGGTGATGGCCACCATCTTGGATGGCTTTAAAGGGGGATTAGACAAATTCACAGAGAAGGAGGCTATCCATGGCGGCTATCCATGGCGGCTAGTCATGAGTATGCCTTTGAATACCACTATCTGGAAGAGAGCAATTGCTCTCTGTCTTGGTCGTGGGCTTCCCATCGAGGCAACTGGTTGGCTACTGTGGGAAACAGAATGCTGGGCTGTGGTCTGATCCAGCAGGGCTCTGCTTATGTTCTTGAATGCAGACTCCAGTGACCATTAGTATTTTCTCTAAGCCAGTCATGTCACTTCTTGAGAATAATGAATAATTTTCTAGCCAGATTAGTTACCCTACTCCTACCTCAGATCTCTGATCTGCCTGACTAATAATTAAAAATAATCAGTGGCAACTGCAGAAGCTAGATGGATTGAGACATAGATTCTGTTAATGTTTATGGTCACTCCAGGGTTGGAGGTGAATAAAGTCAGAAGTCCTCTAAATCAGGCGAGCTCCCTGACAAAAGAATATTGGGTCTTTTACTGGGGGTGGAATGGAGTCCAATAACTGGAATGTTGATTCTTATGGTGATTCCAGATGGCTTGTGATCTCAGGGCCAGAGAGAATGTTATATAGATTTTTTTGTGTTTTTAATTTTGGGGCAGCCATGGTTTTGCAGTGGAACAGTATTTGGTTTCTTGGCTGCATTGGCAACCATAAGGTAAAAGGTTTTTGCTTTAAGGTGAGAAATGACCAGACTAGGTTTCCTGTCTCTATTTTGACCATTGCTGGAATACCTGTGCATGATAAAGTGCTTGCAGCTCCTACAGGTTTCCTCAGAAGATTTCATCCCAATAGCAACCAGGGCTAAACAGTTGTGCCAGAAACCCTTTTCATGTAGTCTGGAGGGGCATACAATGAAATGTGTTATTACCAAGGGTCATGGCCACGTTACGTTCCTCCCTAGCACCTTAACCCCCAAATCTCCATTTTGTCTGGGAAAGAGAAACTAAGCTAGGACTTAGGCTACCAAGACAAGAAAGCAAAGCCACATTAAACATTGGCTGTTCTCTACTAACATAAATCACAGGAGCAGTGGCCGGAAGAGGAAAAGGGGAGTAGCTCAGTGGCAGAGCTCCTGCTTTGCATGCAGAAGGTCCCAGGTTCAATCCCTGGCATCTCCAGCTAGGACTGGGAAAGACTCCTATCTGAACCTCTGGAGAGCCACTGCCAGTGTCAACAATACTGGGCTAGATGGAACAACGGTCTGACTCAGTATAAGGCAGCCTCCTATGTTCCTATGTAGGAGCAGCTCTCAGCCTAATATGCAAGGGACACGAGACTTCCAGAATATGCAGGTGCCTTTCTCCCTACTTGGTTCCTAAGGCAAGCAAGTCATCTACACCAACCCACTTAACTGGCCATCCTAGAGCCCTAGCAAGGAAAGCTCCAGGCCAAAGGCACTGCCACCACCAGCAAACACATTAGCACACATTAGCATCCATCAAGGTTAGAGATCTAGACCCAAAATATGCCCCTTTTGCACTAAAAATGTCTGATGGGAAAACCAAATCTTGCCCTCATCAGTTACATCACCCCCACCCCTCTTTTGTTCTTCGGGGAATACACACACACACACACACACAAAACAAAGCTTTTAAAAACTTAGTTCATGTTGTTCCAGTGGGGTCTAGCCCATTCCTACGTTATTTGGCTATTGGGCGATTTAGAAATGTAATAAATAAATTTTATTTATTTCATTTATATCCCACCTTTCTTCCACTGTGGAACTCAAGGTTCCATGCAGTTCCCTGGTGGTCTCCCCTCCAAGCACTGAGCAGACCCACATCTGCTTAGCTTCACCAAGGTGGCTGCCTCATCTGCCTTCTGACCATGTACTAAGTTGGTTTGCTCGCCCTCCTACCTTTCTCCTTCAGTTTTCTTTCCCAACTTCCGTCTTTGTTGTGTTGTACTCAGTTGAGTCGGGGCTCCAGGGGAATGTGCAGCCTTGTATTCCCCCTCCAAGAAAACCCCACTCGGTACAAGGCTTAGGGAACCTGAAAGGGCTCTTCTTGTGCTCCGTTCCCCACTGCAGATTTGCCAAGGTGGGGCATACCTTTCCCTCTAGCTAAGAATGATGTCATCTAGGCCTGTGTCTGTGAAAGGGAACAAAGGGGATACATTGCAGTTTCTTTTTTGGAGAGGGAGAGAGAGAGGAGTTGGGGGGGTTTGTAAGCTAATAGCATTTTGGGGTAGTGGCTGCTTCTTTAGAGCTATAGAGCTGATGGGAGACAGTCGATTTGGCTGTTGAAGTATTGAAGCTGCGCCTCCACTTATGCTCAACTTGTATATTTGTCTATAAACTGATTAAAAAAACCAAAAAGGCCATAAATCTCAAATGACCTCCTTCCAAAGACAACCGAACCCACGTAAGCACGGAGTGCACTGAGGTTCTCACCACTCAGAGAAATGGGAGCACATAACATTATCGCATGATGACTATTGTCACAGCCCTGCAGTAGGCTACTTGCCCAGGGCAAGTAGCAGTTCCTTCTAGGCAAGCTGGATGCGTTGCTCAAGTCACCCCATGATGTACAGACGCATCTGAGCAGAAAGGGTGGTGTAAACAACTTCAGCACTTGACAGCACAGAAGAAGCTATTTTCTTAGAGGACGTTTCAAACACCTGGCAGGAAGAGCAAAATGACTGTAGCCATTGGCCTGCTGGCTGGGTATGATGGGAGTTGCAGTCCAGCACATCTGGAGGGCACCAAGTTGGGGGGAAACTGCTCTACACCATGACAGATTTAAGGTGGGTGGCATTAGTTGGACACATGAAGGGTGTCCTCTATTGAATGCTTCCACTGAAATAGTTTCTTGAATGCAGGTGGAACAGAGAGGGTGGATCAAAGCATATGCAACTTATCATACATGCCATTTGATTGGTCCAACGGTTACCCTTTCCTGACAATCTGGATGGGTTCAGCCAACCTTGCACAGACAGTTCTTAGTGCATGACTCCCTTGGGGGGTCCATTACTGTACCATAAATAGTCCAGCAAAGCCCACAGAATCAGGCTTTATGCAAGTAAAGTAGATTAGATTTCTAGTAGCACTACAACAAAGCATACTACTGAAAAGAAGACATTAAAAGACAAGCTGAAGCTGCTCTGAGACCAACGGATTTCAAAAGGCAACATCTGCTCCTGGTGCAGAAGTCGAAGCTGGAAATGTAGAAGACTATCTTGCCCTTCATATTCACCAGGGTTGCAAAAATAATTTAGAAATAGCTAGAGAGCATTAGCTTTTTGTACAATCAGGCACTGGTAGATTCTTCCTGTAATATATAAATATAAATATATATATATATATATACACACACACACACACACACACACATACACACACACGTGCTCTCTCTCTCGCGCTCTCTCTCACACACACAATTTTAGAGAAAACACAGCTGTAGCTTTGTAAAAATGCATGGCTAGCAAAGGTACTCTACAAGTCCTAAGCAATCAGCAGTCATTTTCCTAACTAAATTATGTTGATCAAGCCCCCTTCTTTTTTCCATAGCTTTTCATCTTGACAGCTTTTCAATACAATTATACCAACACAAATGAACCCTTTCAGCCATCAGTTACAAAAGTCGGCCGCTAAATAGCTATTATGAAATGACAAGTAGAACATGAAGTAAAATGTTGCCATGTGGAATGCTCCTGTTCACTGTTCCAGTCAGTAAATGATGCCCTACTCCATGGTACTCCATTCCATTCCCCCTCCTTCCTGGTTTTCCCCTCCCCAATAGCCAGTCAGCATTACATGGCCACCGAGCATGTTCAGTCCTCATTGGGGTGGTTTTGCTCTGCCCCCCCCTTATGATTTTCCCTCTAAATAATAGTTGTACTTCTGCACACCTTGAGATTTCCATGAGCCTCATGATATCTCCCTCTTGTGCATGGATGGTGCTATTTTGGCTACAAAAACATTCACCTCCAAACATCAGAAACAGAAGGAACAAGTGGGGCCCTGCAACAAAATGTTGCAATGCGGAAAGCTTCTGTTCAGAATTCCAACTACTTTGTTCCATTTCCCCTCCTCCTTGCCAATGTTATGTTTTTGTTCCCCAACAGTCAATCAATGTTCCATGCCCACTGAGCATGCTCAGTCCTCAATGGGCTGTTTTGGGATGGGAACTGGGAGTAGACACACTGGTATGCAATCCCAGCTACATTAAAAATTTTGATTTCTCCACTGATTTCTATGGCAGCTCTCTCTTACATCCCTGGAGACATTTAAAAATGGCTTCTCAGTCTGAGACAAGAAATTTCCTATCCAGACAATGAGATGGTTCTCTCTACCCTTCCAATATCTATGTGTCTTTTCCTCTGTCCTCCTTTTCCAGCCACTCCACTCCCACCTGGTTTCTATTTTTTTCTTCTCAAAAGTCAGTCAGCATTCCATGGGCACTGAGCATGCTCAGTCATCATTGGGAGGTTTTGGAGGATTCCCCTGCCCCTCAGGGTTTTTCTCTCTTTTGTGCATAGGTCGTGCAGTTTTGGCTATGTAAGTGTGGGCAACAAGTGTGGTCTTGAGACCAGTACTAGCATATAGATGATTACCGCAGAACTGAAGCTGCGTTAAGGATAGAGTCACTTGCAAAAGATTTGCTTCATCTTATGTCACTTTAGCTGAAAATATTAACATGGTTGCTGCTAGACTGGTGAGTTATCCCTGTCCTATGCCCATTGATTTTGAGGCATGGTGCAAGCTTGGCATTTCACTTGGAGTTCTAGATAAGAAATCTGTTTATTTTATCATCGTCATAGTGAACTGCCGAGCAGCCATTTCCTTCCAGCTACAGCTACAGACCTTTGAAAGTGCAATGAATCCTCTATTTTAGCTAAAGGGTATAGGACATAAAGTTTATTGCCACAAATGGATGACTTCTCAAGAGAGCTACACCACAGCGTCACTTTCATTTTCTCCTAGGTATGAAGGAACTCATTATTGACTTTCAGTATATACGATTGCCCTATTCACTATAGCACCGTGTGTCTGCAAGCACATCCCATTACTGAACACGGCAAGTACCCTCTCCAATACATCCTTTCACTGCAGGAGGTCAGCTTATTGCATGACCCCAGCTGACATCACTTCCCTCTTTACGGTAAGGATTCTAAAGAAAGCAAAATGTGTGGTTCAGCAGTGAGAGGGAAGTTAACGGTACCATTTTAGCCTATTTAAAAGGATGCACACTCAGCTCCGTTCAAAGTCAGATGGAATCAGAAGGCCAGAATAGGTTTCTCTTTCTTTGCCCCTCTGTTAAAACACACCAGACAGCATCTGTTCTAGACAGTTAACAGGCTTAGCAGCAAAGTTAACTCAGGGCTAAAATGCATGTGTCACTAAGCAGGCCACTTGGAAGCATGTCAGGTTTTTAAAGATGTAATAGTAGCCATGGCGGGGGTGCAATTCTCATCAGGAAAAAGAGTCAATGAGAGGGTTTTTTCCCCTAAGTTTAACAGTGTTGGGGGATTTTCATCAGAATTGCTGCTCAAGACTGAAGGATTAAGCATCTCCTCTGCACATGCTGTGGTCCCAATGAAAATGGTTAAATGTTAAATAGTTAAAAAAAAAAAAAAAAACCTGACAAGTGTCACCTGTAGCTTGCCCCTCACTGGTTACTTGCCAATGGTGGTGTAGTGAAGCCAAGGCCCTCAGGACATAGCACCAACACTTTTTCATTAGCAGAGACTATGATGTCACCTACCACCACCACCCCAGAACTTCCCTGTTTTCTCTGAGTTTAGCTGCAATCCTCACAGTAGCTAGAGGAAAACGGATTTTTCCAACAGCAATATATTGCTCCCTGTTGTATTTCTGGGTGGCCTGGTCTTGAATGGGGAATTAAGACCCAACAGCTTTAGAACAAACCTGCTCCTGGTAGAGATGAAAGCTGCTAGAACTGGTTTGCTGATACAGATTAACACAACTGCCTGAATGTTTGGACTCTCCTTGGAAGCATGGCTATGGGGACTGTCATAATGAGCGCCTGCACTTCAAAACCTACCACTAGAGCACGGCTTGCCAAATGCATTCTGCATTGCAGCTCACTTCCAAATAATGGGCACGATCCAGCCAAGGATAAGCACCTTCAGGTCACACGTATTCCAATGGGAGAGTTGCCAAAGTCTCTCCTATCAAGCTTGACGGGATTTTCAAGCTTCTAATTTTGGCTGGATCATCCCTGGTGTGTTTAGCATCAGGCACATCATACGTACTTGGCTACAAGAATGTTAATGACATACTTATCCTGAATATACCGACGTATAATGAAGAGTCCCCAAGTTGGGCTGCTTCCTCTGATGAAAAAAGAAAAAAAAACTCTTTTGAGATAGACTAGAGGCCAAACTACACCTTATGTGGAAGTTCCATGATCAGATCTCCCAACGTTTTTGTTTTTGCATCCAAACCGGGGGGGGGGGGGGGCGGGGATTTGACTGAAGCAATGGGGAGGCTGTATTTAACTCTCCCCACACCATTTTCTCAATTGTGCTCCACCCAGCTGATGTTGACCCCATGCAGGGCCATGTACCAGTTTTTTCCCCCTCCACTGGGCTCTGAGGTGTGGGGGGAGACAGAACACTGCCACGGAGATCCAGTCACAGATATCTCACATAATACGTTTGGCCCTAAAGCAAACCTCTTTAAATCAGATTTTAAATTCAGAAGTACTTGGTTCCTATACGAGGGAGTTGAGCCAGACATGCTACAGCACAGGCAGACCTGCATCTTCTTTTACCAACTACATTAACCGTCCAATGGCACTGCTGCACTCAAGAAGGACAACCTGAGTGGCCCAGTGGGTTACAGGCTAGACACTGACCAGACCCATATCCTTGCTTAGCTTCAGCAAGGTGGGTGCATCATGTGCCCACAGAGTGCAGCCTGAGACTCATGTATCTCATACGCTCAGGGCAAATCGGATTAGATTGGAAAGCACTTTGCTCGTCGAAGATGCTATAGAACTGAAAAAATACAGATAACATGATAACATTGGTTTGAGTATAAAAGACCGGGCAGGGTCTTCAAGGCTTCTAGCTGTACATATGCCAGGCAGTATGGAGTTGCTTGTCAGGCCACTGGCTTGATCCAGCCCAGTCCTGTGTATTCTGGCTGGCAGCAGATCTCCAATGCCACAAGGAAAGCTCTTTTCCAGCCCAGGTACCTCAGAGCTTTTCAGCAGAGATGCCAGGAATCAAACTAGGAACCTCCTTCATTCAGGGCATGCGCTGGGCTGCTGAGCTATGGCTCCTACCAGGGGGCACCAGGGCTTAGCGGAGCTCAGCCCCTGAAACCTATTGCAGTGCCAGGCTTGGAGAATAGTCAGTAATAATCCAAACAAGGGGACTTCTACGAAGTGCAGGTCCTTCCACACTATGTCAACACATTCAGAGACCAGGAGGGCAGAACTTCCAAACGACTGCTTATATGAACGGATGTATTTGAAACAGAAGTGTCAAATTCTTCTTATTCCATCTTTTCTCTTTTTTCTTTATTAGGGGTGATGGAAATGATGATTGTGTATGAATATGTTTTATAGTATCTTCTTTTTCTTCTGCCCCCCCCCCCGCCCGTGTTTGTTTGTTATTGCTATATTTGCAAATTAAAAATTTTAAAAAAAACCTTCCAAATGAGCCCCGGTACCTCTCTTCAAATACAAAGCAGGGGGACATCAGAGGAGCAATAAATACATGCAAAGGGAGGGCAAGTATACTGAGGGTAGCTTTCACCACTAGGGCCAGCGTCCCCATCCTCACCCCACCCCACCCCGACACACACACACACACACTCGCTCTCGCTGCACCTGCCAACACCATCCCACAAACCAAACCTGCTGGGGGGGTTCGTCCGAAGACAACCAGAACTCCCGCCCACCCCCTCCCCATCCCCCTGCCGGTCCCGCTGCGCCGATCCCCAGCGGCAGGCGGCCCCCTCCCCTCCTCTCTCGATCCTAAGCTGCCCCCGCGCCGGTCTCGCCGAGGCGCTCTCTTACCCGTGTAGTTATTCTGCCCACGGCTGGCGTCCTCCCGGATCACCACCGTCCTTGAGACGTCGAGGATCGAGGCGGTCGCCGTTTGCATGGCTCCCTCCCTCTCTGGCCCCGCCGCGCGACCCTCGGAGCTCCTGACTCAGAGGGGGCAGGGGCAGTCGGGGGGGGCGCAGCCGCCGCTCCTCCCCGGGGTGGGGGGAGAAAGGGGGCAGGTCCCCTTCCTCCACCTCCTCGCTGCCTTCGAGCTCAGGCGGCTGAGCGACCCAGGGGCTCCAGCAAAACCTCTCCCTGCACGCAGGAAATCCCGAGGGCGGATGTCGCGCGTTGCCGCTGCCGCCTCCTGCCGCCGCTCTCTGCCCAGGGAGGACTCCGAGATGGGGTTTCGCCTGGAGGGGCCCTGATCCTGCCCGGGCTCGCCCCCTCGCCGCACTTACTTCCCCGTCTTCGATTGGCGCGCGCTTCTGCGCGCCGCTTCCCCTCCGCCTCCGCGCCTCCGGCGTCTAGCGAGCGAAAACCAAAGAAGGGCGGCTCCGAGCGCCTGAAGACCCGCCCTCCGCCTCCTCGGCTAGATCGGCAGCGCTGAGCTGCGGCTGGGGAGCCCGGCTCGCCTTTTCCTAGCTCAGCCGCCCGCCCGAGCTCAGCGACTCCGGGGAGAAGATCCGCCGCCTTCCGCCCCCCCTAGACAGTTGCAAGCAGGACTGGCAGAGAGGGGTTCGCCGCCCCGTCTGCTTCCCCCCTCAGCTGCGGCCCGTCGCAGCGGTCAATGCGCACGTTCGTGGGCGAAGACCCCGCGAGTGCCTCTTTCGCTCGGTGCGGCGGGCTTATCACGAGGATCTGGTCAAACACAGACGTGCGTGCGATGCAGCGGTGGTGGAGCCGTCAGGACGGGCCTTTGGGGCAGGATTCCACCCCGCAACTCCACAGAGTTACGGGCAGGAGGGCCGCCAAACGCGGCGGGGCTGGCTTAGCGCTTCTTGCAGTGAGTGAAGTAAAACACCTTACCAACTAAACGGGGGAGGGGTGTAAGACCGTTAAGGCCAGTGCCTAAAACTGCCTAACTGCACCCCCGCACGCACGGGGGGCGTTTCTTACACCGTGAAAGAAAAACACAGTACGTAAAGGAACACCCGAGGGCCGTTTCACACATTCAGCGGTGTACATGCAACAGGAAGATACAGTCAGTCGGAGGTCTCTGAAGGCTGTGCAGGTTGGATCCAGATTTAGTCATAGGTAGAGTGGGCCCATTGAAATCAATGGAACTTAAGTTGGTTATGAATAACTTAAAACCCATTTATTTCAGTGGGTCTATTCTAAGTACGATTAAATCCGGATCTGGCCCTATGCCTGTATGTTTGCTAATGCAATGCATGCATTGTTACTTTGTATGTATACATTTGCATTTATATTTTATGCTTTTTACATGTATTCTAAAAATGTAATGACTGACATGCCCCGCGATCTGTGGATTTGCAGCTATTCACACCCTACAAAATTCCTCTGTGGCAAAGAAAACAACGGAAAAGAAACGAAGAACCAAAAAGGATGAAACCATGTGGTAGCAAAGGTGTACCATAGCTTATCTTTCTCTTGACCTTACCCAGCGGAGTAGAAGTTTTGAACACTTGATATAAACTGGCCATTGGATACAACGCATAAGGGCTACATTTCATTCAGGGAATTCACACCACTACTCTGAACATGCTCATGGTGGACAACATCTTTCCAAAAAAACACAACACAATTGTGGCACCTTGAAGACAAACAAATGTATACTGGCATAAGCGTTCATGGACTGGAGTCCACTTGATCAGATGCATGAAATGTAAAAATGAGTTACATTTTTCCAAGCTCAGCTTGCATTGGCTGTGGTATGAACAGGTCAACTATTTACTTCCACACGATGCAAATTGCAGCGTTTATACAAGACAATTGAACATAATTGGCACAAGACACAGTTCTGGCCATACGCAATATCATAATGTGAAGTAACTCTCACATACCTCCCTGTTTGGAACATTTTTGAGGAACAGATAGAATTGATGTCATTTAAAAAAAAATTAAAAGTGTAACGCCACAATCTCATCCACAATGAGCACAGTGGCATGCATGGAGGGTGCCGCATTGGATCAGAATCCCATTTTCCCCCTCCGCTGCCTATGTGCAAGCAGGCAGCACAAGAGGCCATTGCAGGTAATGCGTACAATTCACATATCTAGTCCTTCCTTTCAACTTGATACAAGCTACTCATGCCACAAGTAAGTTTCACCAAGTGGAGTGGATGGAGATATGAGAGGTTCACACAAGCCTCCCATTCACTCTAATGGCCCCTACCACTTCCTGTATGTGTTTACCTGGGGGAGGTGGAAAATGAGCTTTGTTAAACCTGTGAGAATCCTCTGCATATGGGCACTGTGTCAGTAGTAAACTGGATCATGCTCTAAGTTTCTAGTTCTCATGATTGCAGGGGGAAACCTTTTAACTGTAAAAAATGCATACTAATTACTTGGTTGTTGATACTGTTTATTTCATTTATAAAGATAAAAAATAGAATAAAAAGTATTTTCCCAAAAAAGTTGTAAACAATGCGTACTATGGAAGCAGCTGTAGTCATCGTGGCTGCCTCTAACCTTGACTGAAGAAATAAAATCACTTCATAGCAAATCAGAGTAAGTTTTGAGTTACAGCATGAATTAAAATTGAGCTCACCCTTGTTTTAGTGCTCTTGTATTGTTTTCCGTTGCAGACAAATTTTTTGCCCCATTCAGTAAAGTCTCTAAAGCAGATCCAGTAACAGCATCTATCACACACAAATACCTCCTCTAACTGGATTGTTCCTGCATACAAAGAATGGTTATTTCCTTTGGCATCGCTGAAAGCCAGACAAAGTGCTGGCCAAGCCACAATCCTATGCAGATTTACTTGGAAACAAAGCAGCATTGTTCTTAGTGGAGCTTACTTCTAAGAAACTGTACACAGGATCAGGCTGAACCCCTCATTTATTTCTACAGAAATATTACATACATGGAGGGTACACAAGGCTGGCTTTGATTGTAGTCAGCATTAGCGGGTTAAAAGGGGTGAGTGAACTCTTAATGAATTTGTCATTATTAAGCCCTGGTCTTGGAAATGATAACATAATCCCCTCCTAGTGGCTGTCAACACCACCTGACCAACTGACTGACAGGCTGCAGAAAACTAATCTGGAATGGGCTAAGTCTGGACAGGACATCTGTTTATATTACTGTAGCCTGGTTTGCAGAGAGCACGGGGTAATTTTTAAACCGAAGTGGCCTCCTCAGAGGGATGCTTATCAGCAAAAACAGTAGAAAAGTGTGGGAAAGAATGCACATTTAAAGGAAACACCAGCACATCTAGCCAGAAACACAAAGGCAGTGGGTTGGATCCAGGATCTGCCTTTCACGACACAAAGGGGCCTTGCGTGAGAGGAAGAGCTCCGGTTGTGCAAGATCCCTCCACTTGATTTTGGGGGATCCCTCCCCCATCACAGCTCAGCCCATTCAAGACAGTCTCCTGCCTCTCTGTGTGTTGGAGGATGCTGCCATGGGAATGAGAGGATGGGGAGTCCACTTCTGCGGGCACAGTTCATCCAGCTTAAGTCTGGATCTAACTGTGTGTGTGTGAGAGCTTTTCAGTGAAGGTGTTAATTGGCTTAATCTACTGTTATCTGCTCTCAGTTTCATCACAGAATTGTGAGCCAAGCACGGCATGAGTGAGCATTTCCTGCTATATAACCTCTAGGTGGCAGTGTGGTATAAGTGGAATAACCCAAATACACAAGAGGAAATTGCACTTTGTTTCGCTTTCACAATTAAATGCCACATTTTCCCTCATCTAAAAAAATCCTCACCAAACATGCTGGTCAGGCAGAAGCAAAACTGAAGGGTCACAATGTCTTCTAAAGAACCCATAAAAAACTGTGAGTAGGGAATGATGAATGCACAATAAATGCCTCATGTAGAAAAGCTGTGTGTGTGTCTGCGTGTATTCAGATCCATTATGGCTGTGAACCAAATACAATTAGACTTGTATTTAGATTTAAGCAAAGTATGAGGGCTTAGATGATTTGTGAATCTTGCTAGATGCCTATGAACCTGGCATCTGAAAAACTGATCTTTGCTTTTGTGATGTGACAAATTTTGGCAGATCATCGGCAGAGACAGGGATCACCCTCATGCAGAATGCCTCTCATTGTCATATGGACGCAGCCTATGGGTGATACAGTGAGGAGGGCTTTCGCCATCATTTTAGTTAGAGGAAAAATAGGTTACGAAATGGCCTGTAAACCCAAAATGACTTAAGATGCAATCGTATGCATGTGAAGACAGAAAAAAAGTCCTACAACTCCCGGCATGCCCCCAGCCAGCTATGCTATGCTGGCTGGGGAATGCTGGGAGTTGTAGGACTTTTTTCTGTCTACACGTGCATAGGATTGAGCCCTTGGGAATTTAAAGATCAAGATCCACACCTTGAATTGTTTCCAGACTGCAGCAGGAAGTCTTTTCCTGGAACACCTGTTCTATATCCCTAATAACAGATGCACGCATGTGTACAGTGTAATGCAGAGTCAGTGCCTGAGCCTATGACACCACGAATGACAGCACTGCTAGGTCCATCGGAAGATGCCTTATATCAGATCAGACCATTGGAGGCCCCTCTAGGTCCGTATTGTTCACACTGACTGGCAGCAGCTCTTCGGGGTTTCAGGAATGGGTCTTTCCCACTACTACCTGGAGATGCGAGGATTGGACCTTCAGCATGCACACCTGAAGGAAAGGATTGCAGCCTTCTCTTAAGGATGGGGTTGGTATGAAGTGCTCCCAGCCATTGTCACCACCCAAGGCAGAGACACAACAGTGAGTTTAAAAGTTAAACAATGACAGAACATTTTAAAACATCAATCCCCCCCACAAAGGGATTCCATCATGTTTACTGTTGTTATAGGGCTGAATCCAGCTTTTGTTCCGCCAACAGGAGCAGCCCCATAGCAGAACACCACTCAGAAGGCTCTCCCACCAGAATCTTGGTTGATTTGCTCCTTCTCCCTGCATAGCCCGGAACCCCTTCCCCACTGTTCTGGAGGGCCCCCAACCCTCCAGCGCAGGTTTTGGGGGCATAGGTGACTTCAGGGGGAGGGGTGAATAGAGGAAGATCAATTCTCCACTCCCAGAACAGAGGCTAGATCGGAAGCCTCCTTCTGACAAAAGGAACCCTTCAATCCATAGGAGGCTTATGCTGGGTCCAACCCATGGTATCACAAAAGAACTTTTAAGGGTGCAATGCTATGCATGTGTAGACAGGAAAAAGTCCTACAACTCCAAGCGTTCTCCAGCCAGCCATGTTGGCTGGAGAATGCTGGGAATTCTAGGACTTTTCTGTCTAAACTTACATAGGATTGCACCCTAATTCTTTTTTTATTTAAGTGGAAGGAAGTTGTTATAATTATTCTAGTTGTACCGCCCTCCCCCCATACAAGCAGGGCGGGGTGTGTGTGCCCAATTTACCCCTGATATAGTTACCTATAACAACAGTAATCTACATCACACCTGTAAGGTAGATTATGCAAAAAGTGGTGACTAAACCCAAGTCACCCACAGTGCCTCAGGAATCAGTGGGGATTTGAACCAACAGAATCCAACATTACACCCAACTGATTATTTATGATAAGTTTATGTATTACTTCCCCATGGAAAAAAATAGGGTTTACAGGTGGTGAACTTTAGATGGAATAATCATGCCTAATACCATCATCATCCTTCGAGTCTGAAGAATGCAAACCAAAACAGTTGTAGGTTTCCACACAACTCACTGAAATCTATTTGTCTCATCACAAAGCACCTGTCAGGTTTTGTAGCCGTGAGTCATCTGCCCTGTGTTTTACACAAATTGCTCCCAGAGAGACCCCATGTTGGGGCAGCTTCATGATACACAAGAGTCTTTTAAATGTTTGGGAAAGGCTGCAACACCTCTTTAATAAGGGATTGTTTAAGTCGGCTGATTGTTGGAGGTGTATCACAGCTAATGCTATTTTTAAGCATATGTTTTGGCAATGCCCATCTTTGGGAGGAGGTCATTATACAGATAAATTTTGCATTGGAGCACTCCTAATATTTACTAATGTACATGCTCTTTTAGATTATCTACCTGCTTCCTGCAATGGGGTTGAGGGTGGGGTGGGTTGTTGTAGGGTTTTGTTTTTGTTTTTTACAGGTGGAATGGTGAGTTCACAACTGATGGACAATTTTATTGAAAGGACTTCTTTACCACCTTTTCTGTTTAATCCTCCAAAATGAACTTGGGGAGGTCAAGGTCTTCCTCCAGTTTGAAACTGAGGTGGGGGATTTGTAATATATGCCTGTCATATTAATTTGCATTTGTTGATGTTTATGTATAGTTCCTAGAAACACACACACACACATACATATGCATTGAAATTTATATTTTCAAATCTATGTAGCCACTTTTCTTTCTTCTTTCTTTCTTTTCCTTTGTTTAAATTTTATAATTAAAAAAAATAAGTTAAAAATGTTTGGGAAAGATGGATCAAGTATCATGTTTCCACAAACAAATGGAGACAAAACTGTGAGCTGCAACTGTCAAAAAAGGATAAGCTGCCCTTTATTCCTCCATTGTACCTACAAAAAAGGTCTCAACACTTTAATCCCTTTGGCTTGGAACATATAATGCATGTGGGGATTTGTGCTTTTTAGGAATGCACATTCATGTGCAACAGAAACATTTAAGACAGGGGTGTTGAACCTCAGGCCCAGGGGCCAAATCTGGCCCTTCAGGGTTCCCCAGATGGCTATATCCCCTTCCCCTAGTCTCACCTCCTTTTCCCCTGGTTTAGTGGTTTCCTGGCTTTTGTGCAGTTTTTTCCCCATTCTAAAAGGTTGAAATACCTCTCCCAAGGCTTACTGACTGGCAGTAAGAGCTTTGAACTAAAATATGCTGGTATTCCTGGCCCCACCCATTTTGCCCAGGCCTTTGGCCCCACCCACCACTGGAATGTGGCCCCCGAGAACGTCTCAGAAATGGAATTTGTCCCTCTGACTGAAATAAGTTCAACACTCCTCCCCAAGTCCTATAATGCTGACAAGAGCAGATAGTGTTCCTCCTCTTTCTTCACTTCAACTTGTTTCTCAGTCTATTCACAAGTTATTCTGGCAGCATGGGAACCACTTGAAAACTTGCAGTACGTGAGGCTCATACTCCCTGTTGCAGCAGTAAAGTGCAAGTGCCAATCAGTAGACAAAGAGGATAGTTCACCGCTCACAAGTGCCAGAGCTCTGTCTAGGCTTCTGGGGTTAGCATGGAAATTACCCACATGCACCTGTATGAAACTGCCTGGGCTCTGAGATCAGCCACAGAAGTCTTGTTTACAGGCCCACCATTCCAGTTGGTGAGCACAAGAGACAGGGTCTTTTCAGTGGTGGCCCCATCACTGTGGAACTCCTTTCCCCCAGGAAGTGCATCACTCTCCCTCATTTAATGCTTTTAAACAGGGCCTTAAGAATCTGCTCTTAACTGAAATTAATTGAAGTTGAAAGAAACTGCTTCTAACCAAAATGGTTTGTAATTGACTGATGCTGGTCTGTAGCTGATTAATTTTAAATGGTTGTTGCTATTTTATTGTAGGTAATAAAACATTTGTATTTTATATTATTGGCATTTTATTTTTTGTAAACGTTTACATTTTAAATTCTGTAAACAGCCTTGACGTTTGCCCAGAAAGGTAGTGTGTGCCCGCACGCACGCATATACATATGTATATTTATGTGCATGTGTGAATATATATACATTATTTACATATATACACACAGACACATTTTAGAAATACAAGGATGGAGTTGTTGTTTTAGCATTAAGATCCATTGTGAAAAGTTATGCTGTTTTGTAATGTGTATATTTTAGCTTAATTGGAAAGAATGACAATTGACATAGTGGAATTGTAACACATATTTTCTTTTATGGATAGCTGACAAAAGTTCTGGAATTCTGGAATTCCTCATCAAGGAGATGAGTCCAGATGCATCAGATTGTTATTTGAAATATGAAGATTAAGAAGATCAGATGACCCTTCTGGAACTGGAGCATATAAAACTTGCCTCAATAATCACGAGGGTTAAAATTGTGCTTTATAAATAAGCTATTCACTACTACAATTCTCATAATTCTAACAGGAATGTCACCATTCCTATTAACAGAAGGCTTCTCATAGGGATTTTTCATGGTGTCCAGTGTGAGCTTTGTGGGGACCATAAGGCACTTTTCCTTCATACAGGAAGGTCTATATAGTTATGGCTGGGTGGGAATTATTATTCATTTGACAAGAAGACACTTTTTGAAGGAACTCTGATTATGTGTAATTATTATCACCTCTGGATCAAGTTGTGAGTGGTGAACAGGCTTCAGTGAAATGTTGCCTGTGAAATGATGAGATAGTACCAGTGTCTGTGGTGGTAATTAAATAATAACTGGCTTATAAATAATACAAGCTGTGATTTAAGCTGCAACATTACAACACTTACCTGGGAGTAAGTCCCATTTAACTCAACGGGACTTACTTCTAAGGATAGTGTATAGGACTGTGCTATTCACCATCTTGCTCACGTGCTGAATTTCGGCTACATGAAAGTTTAACTTACAATTTTAAAGAGCTGCGTTGTGATTTTTCCTACCAACAAACAGCTACATTTTAAATATTGAGCATTCTTGGAGGATCAGTGTCATTTTATCAGCTGCTGTCAGCAATAAAAAAGTGGCTGCCTTTCCTTTCTTCTTCTTTTCTTCATAGAACAATGCGAGACTACCCTAGCCAACTGATCAAAGGTTTGTTCTTTCACATGTAAATCAAAGATATGAAGAATCAGCAGTATTGCTTCTTCTCACACAGTGATTCCCAAACTGGGCTCTCATATCTCTATGCAGTTGGTGAGGAACAAGACTGGCTTAACCAATACTTAGGGGACAATATTGTGGTTGTTATACAGTTCATACTTACCTGAGAGCAAGCTCCATTGAACTCAACGGGACTTATTACTGAATAGACATGGATAGGATTGCTCTGTCAATTATCTTACACCCATAAGCCTTTGGGAGAATGGACTGGGAAGATCAATATTGTTGTTGTCATTCTTATTACTGTCATAATGTTCCTTTTCTGTTGATAATGGGAGGTAGTGTGATCTAGTGGTTAGAGTGACTCACCAGAACCAGGGAGTTTCAAGTGCCCATTCAGTCATAAAGCTTGCAGAATGACCCTGGGATAATCAACACCTCTCAACCTAATCTGTTGTTAGGATTAATGTAAGCATATTTTTTTCCTTGAAAAATTATGAGATCAAGAAAGAGATCCAAAGTGCTTTATACTGTTTACCTAATTCATTTTGGAACCTTGTCAAGGATAAAAGGGAAAAATTCAGCTACAATAACCATCCTTGCTCTCACCCTAACCACAACTGCCTTCCCCTCTAATTTCTAAGAGGCAGTCCTTCTGCATTCAGTTTTTGCCTGTCTTGTCACCTCTTGAATGGTAAAATATTCATCCTATATTCTGTCGTTCTCTCGAGATTTCCATAGTGGGATTGCCACCTTGGGGCTTCAAAGAATTCTGGCAGTATAGGTAACAGCATAAAGCAGAAAACTAGATGAGCCCTCATCATTTGAGAATGTATAACATGCTCTTTTGCCTTTGAAGGAAAAGGGGTTAATAGGACATGCAGAGGCTAAAAGGCAGGCAACCCCTACCTGAGATTTTGGAGAGGTCATGAAGATTATATTGGGCTTGAGCAGGGGTAAGCAACCTTTTTGGGTCATGGGCACATTTGGCAATTTGAGAAACTGTCATGGGCACCACCACAAAATGGCCTCCACAATGGACAAGTAATTTGCCCAAAAGACAAGGCAGAGGTGGGGTCAGAGCCCCAACACACTAAACAACTCCTTTGAACGCACCATTTTCTTCAGTGGTCTGACTCAGTAGAGAACAACTTTATCAGGGGGAGGTAAATAGCAGAACACTGGTCTTGGATGCAGAATGTTTGAACCTTGGGTATTTCCAAAAATGGCTAGCAAAGCTGGGAGGAGCTGCTGCCAGAGCTCCTAAAGAGCCCCTTCCCTTCAAAGTGAATGATGCTGATGTAGAGATATAGGCAGGTTTGAACAGGTGAGGGTTAGTGAGCCTAGAATGACTGCAAAGGTTCCTTAGTGGTCAGTGGCAAAGTGGCCAGGCACGTCTTCTGTCAAGGAAATCACAGGTAAATGGCCTAGGACAGATAGGAGCAGGGATGTGCGAATCAGCTTCTCAAGGTAGTCTGAATTTCACCTCAACACACATTCCAGCTCATGTCCATATCAGATTGCGATCTTTTGTTGTTTTGCTTTGTTCACACAAATGCGCATGTGTATTTTGGTGTGTATTTTTCCAAATGCACACATCAATTGTGCGCATTTTTGAATAGTATGTATTTTCTCCCATTGATTAAAAAGTACACACTTTTTCATGTGTATTTTTCAAGTGTGTTCAGTTTCGAACACATTTTTCCTCGGTCTCTGAATTGTATGGACTTTGACCATAGATTGTGTTGGAGTCTGAGGGGTGTGACCTGGGTAAATTCTTGTCTAAAAAGTACAGAAACGAAGTTCTCATACATCCCTAGCTAGGAGATAGAGAAGAGGACTCTCCCCTATTCCTCCCCAACTCCAGCCAGAGGAAAGGACCGAGCAAGGGGGGTGTCTCCACAAGTGATTTACTCCGAGCTGGCTACGTTATGGACATCATTAGGGATACATGACATCGTGGCCATCTCTCAGCCACTCCAGAGTTTCACGCAGAAAAACTGGTTCTTCTGAGAGTACTTTTAGTCCGATTGTTTTCCTTAGGCTTGTTTGAGCTTCTGGTGCAGTGTGCACCACCCTCCACATTTACTCCAGCATGATAGCCTTGCCCAGGGGTGGGTCTTTCACCTCACTGACCCCCATTAAGGGTTGTTTCCCGAATGTTTTCCCCACCTGTGTTTCCCTGCTGTTTCTGCCATTTCAGGGCTGGAGGTCAGAGTTCTGCACTACTTCATGGCATTTACTTCACCTTGCCTACCGCTAAACTCTGCTGGCCATCCCCGCAGAGTATAGGTGTGCTCTGGACAGCCTCTAACTTAAAAAATAATAATAATAAAGTGTTAAACCGAAATAGCGCTTTTATTGGCAGTACCTACACCTCCCCCTGTCTTGCTATCTCAGTATGTCACTATCTCGCATTTGTTCAGCAATACCCATATCCCCAATTTCACTACCTCACCGCGCCATCATTCAGGGGCACAGCTATTGCTGGACAAATGCGTGACAGTGACCTAGTGACATTGAAAACCCCTTTGTAGGTATGATTTTTTTAAACTTCTTCCTTTGTGGATGGGTGATTTCTTTCATGTCTCTATGCCTCTGTCACACATTTGCTCTATCATGCAAGTGCTCTATCGTTCTATCATGCAATTGCACTGTCACACAATAGCACAATTGCACGATAGAGCGATAGAGCACTTGCATGATAGAGCAAATGCATGATAGAGGCATAGAGACATGAAAGAAATCACCCATCCACAAAGGAAGAAGTTAAAAAAAGTTGCACCTACAAAGGGGTTCAATGTCACAGCAACAGCTATACCCACTATCTTTCACTATGTCATTATGGTGCATTAGTGTTATCACATGATAGTGACAAAGTGAGATAGTGGTTTTAGAGGGGGAAAGACACAAAACAATTGGTGGAATCAGGCATAGCTTGGGGAAGGGGTGTCCTCAGAAGTAACTCCCATTGTGGTCATTGAGGCTAAGCTTCCATCCATCACTTTACGGGAGTATCAGGGGAAGGAAAAAGGGGAAAGCCTGAAATGGGGGAGGCTTTGTTATTGGTTGAGCAGCCCCTGAGAGTCTGATGACATTTACTCCAATCCCCCACCCCACTTGGAAGTATGTTCTGTGAAGTGACTTATACTGGAGTGGTGCACTCACTCATGGAGCCCTGCACGGACCAAAGCGCACCAAAGCTGATACTTTGAAAAAATCTGCGTAAGGCTCCCTTCGCTTCTCCTTCCATTGTTGTGGAGACAGGGACTAGGTGCAAGTAGGAAAACAATAGAGGCATTTTGGAAAACAGACTGTGAGTCAGAGAAAGAGAGAGAGAGAGATGAGGTTGGGGCTGTGGAAGGTCTGGAGGCATTTTGGGTATTCGCTGCCCCTCTCTGGGGATCTGGGCTAGATATACACTAGTGCTTTTTATCAGTATTGAAGTGTACTGACAACTGTTGGGGCACATTATGCACTCCATATACCACTGTCCTAGCTTAATGTCCCACTTTTTATTTCGTATTATCTAAAATACTGCAACAGATGTAATTTATATGCTACGAGGTATAAATGAGCAAGAGGGATATAGCGTCACCATGATGAGATCACATCAGTCTGACACAAGATGCAGATCTGGCCCTGGAGTAGGGCAGTGGAATTTGCTGTTTAAATCAGCCTTCCCCAACCTGGTGAACTCCAAATGAGTTGGACTGCAACTCCCATCATCCCCAGTCAGTATGGCCATTTTCAGTCCAACACATCTGGAGGGCACCAGGTTGGGGAAGCCTGGTTTAAACTATGTGCCTCCACCTATGTTCAACCTGTATATCTGTAAATGAATGCAAATATTACAAAACATCAATAATCCACCACTAACTTTCCCAAGGAAACCAAACCCTGGGAAGCACTACAAGCCCTGAAATGTCTTCCTGCTTGGGGAACCTAAGGGGAGCAGAACACTGGGCTTGACTGACCCATGGTCTGATAGAGTCTAAGACTACTTTCTATGATGCAGCCACCCAAAGCAAACCAAAGATCCTATTCACCTGAGCTGTCTGTCTGTCAGTCAATCATAATTTATTTATCATTTATTTTGTATTCGATGTCTTAATATGATAGTATTGAATACCTGGACATTTTATACACTTTTCAGTACAAAGTCTTCTCTTTTGGCGCCACTATGCAATGTAGGATCCCTGCATTTTTACTAGGTTAAAAAGGGACCTGCCCGGGTCCATTAAGTTTGTCCTGTGATTTCCCCCTGTGCTGAATTTTGCCTGCTTCTTTTCCAAGATGGAGGAGAGCACCTTTCTAGAAATGAGTGTGTGATTCTGTCACTAGATGTGATTTCTTATCACTTGCGTGCAAATGATTCTCTCCTGGCAATGTAGAAATAGAATTAATTGGTGCTCTGTGTATAAAGAAGACAAATGCTCACAACTCTGACCCTTTGCTACTCTAGTCCATGAATAAGCTAGGGCTCTCCGGGGCCCTCTATCTATGTGGATCCATCACTCAAAAGGTTGTGTCAAGGATGCTCAGGGGTCATAGCCCATCACATAGTTATTACAGTGTATACACAGCATGAACAGCTGCTAGGAGACTATAAAAAGGCAAAAATCACCTCACAGTTGATGTGATAAATAAGCTAATTTCACCCAGTTTTCTGTTCTTTTATTTATTATTATTACTAATTGTATCATTATCTCCTATGTGATCTTTCCGGAAAATTTATTTTCTCCCCTTTGAAATAAGACTAAAATAATAATGAAAACAATAACCTTAATCATCCCTAATTATCATAATAAGAACTCTTAGAATGAAATCTTATACACACGTACCTGGAAGTACATTCCATGGAACTCAGTGAGGCTTACTTCGGATTATATATGTATAGCAGGAGTGAGCAAAACATGGGCCCATGGGCCACATGGGGGCTGCCATAGCCATTTGTGAGGTGGGTCAGTCGGTCATATATATTGTACTCTTACTAGGCCTTTAGGAGAACTGAGCAAATCCCCTCATGTAGACTAATTAAAAAGCAGCTTTGAAAACCTTCATGCTAACTCTAATATCCCTCCAGAAACATTCCATTTTTAACCTTCACTTGAAATAAATGTTTTGTCCTATGAGATAAATAGGGTATCTTTGATCCAAGCCTAAAAATACCACACAGTTTACAGACATCAGTTTACTCTGCAAAAATAAAATCAAAATCAATAACTGAAATTGTTATCTACGATGGATTTGTACATTGCATTCCCTAGACTGTGTAGAAAGATGTTGTATGGAAGTGCTGTGTACACAGGACTCACTTCCTGATATACTTGAGAATAACAACACTCCAAAGTATGGTTTGCAGGTCTGTACACAGTTCAGACTGCAGCCCTGCACCCTGTGCAGAAAGAGCAGCATGTTGAGTGGCTCCTGTAGCTGTAGGACACCAACCCCTCGCCGTAATGCCACTTCTGTGCACACTATGCAGTGCTGGCCCAAGACATTTTTGCTGTATAAAGCAGAGCCCAAATGCATTCCTACCCCTTCACCTGCTAGGGCCAACACGACTACTACTACTACTACTACTACTACTACTATTTAGATTTCTTAGATGACTTTCCAAAAAAGAAAAGACTCAAGTCTTTCCCAACAAAAATTACAGCATACAAAATATAAAACAGCTAAATTATCCACTTAAAATATCACCACCCCTATAAAACAACTAAATCATCAGTGTCCACCATAAACAATTCAACTGATACTGGAGCAGATCATAAAGCAATCCATCTGGAAGCACCTTGACAACAATGCCGTGATTACTCGAAGCCAACATGGATTTGTCAAAAACAAGTCCTGCCAGACAAATCTGATCTCATTTTTTGATCAAGTCACCTCCCTTGTAGACCGTGGGAATGCTGTAGACATCATATACCTCGACTTCAGCAAAGCTTTCGACAAAGTGCCCCATGATATCCTGATGAGCAAACTAGCTCAAAGTGGGCTAGATGAAACAACGATCCGGTGGATCCACAGTTGGCTACAGAATCGGACTCAAAGAGTGCTTATCAATGGGACCTTCTCAAACTGGGGAGAGGTAACGAGTGGGGTACCGCAGGGCTCAGTCCTGGGCCCAGTGCTCTTCAACATTTTTATTAATGACTTGGAGGAGGAGGTGCAGGGAATGCTGATCAAATTTGCAGATGACACAAAATTGGGAGGGATAGCTAATACTTTGGAAGACAGAAACAAAATTCAAAGTGATCTGGATAGACTGGAGCGCTGGGCAGAAAACAACAGAATGGCATTTAATAGGGACAAATGCCAAGTTCTGCACCTAGGAAAAAGAAACCAAATGCACAGTTACAAGATGGGGGATACGTGGCTCAACCACACTACGAGCGAGAAGGATCTTGGAATTGTTGTCGATCACAAGCTGAATATGAGCCAACAATGTGATGTGGCTGCAAAAAAGGCAAATGCTCTTTTGGGCTGCATTCATAGAAGCATCGCTTCCAAATCCCAGGAAGTACTAGTTCCCCTCTACTCAGCACTGGTTAGGCCTCATCTGGAGTACTGTGTCCAGTTCTGGGCACCACACTTTAAGAAGGATGCAGACAAACTGGAGAGGGTTCAGAGGAGGGCAACAAAGATGATCAGGGGACTGGAAACAAAGCCCTATGAAGAGAGACTGAAAGAACTGGGCATGTTTAGCCTTGAGAAGAGAAGACTGAGGGGAGATATGATAGCACTCTTCAAGTACTTGAAAGGTTGTCACAGAGAAGAAGGCCAGGATCTCTTCTTGATCATCCCAGAGTGCAGGACACGGAATAATGGGCTCAAGTTACAGGAAGCCAGATTCCGGCTGAACATCAGGAAAAACTTCCTGAGTGTCAGAGCAATACGACAATGGAACCAATTACCTGGAGAGGTGGTGGGCTCTCCCACACTGGAGGCCTTCAAGACGAGGCTGGACAGCCATTTGTCAGGGATGCTCTGACTTGGATTCCTGCATTGAGCAGGGGGTTGGACTCGATGGCCTTGTAGGTCCCTTCCAATCCTACTATTCTATGATTCTGTGATTCTATGATTCTATGATACATTAAAGAGCCCACCATATACCATCAAATGCCTGGGAATAGAGGAAAGTCTTAGCTAGCTCCCCAAAGATGACAATGTTGGCACCAGGCAGGCCTCACTGTGAAGAGCATTCTGCAATTAGGAGGCCACCATTGAAAAGTCCACACTTAAAAAGCCTTGCTGCATCAGACACCAATTCCTGCCTTCATCTATCACCAGCACCATGCAAGTGCCACCTGAAGCAAGCTGCTTCACTCTGCTACCTGATTGGGCCAGCCCAGACACCATGCCCACAGCAGCTACAGGTGTGCTGCAACATAGCTAGGCCATTGCCTTCTGGAGAAGGTCCTTCTACTTGTCCCTCTCTAGAATCCAGTGCTGCTTTTCTCCAGGACCCTTTAAACACCTCTATTCATTTTGCATACCACATGGTGGGGAAAAGGAGCAAGGATTATACTGGAAATCTAGGGACCACTCTCCACCCTTTTCACCATGCACAAACATTGCAGAATTGCACCCAATGTCACTAGGGGGCTCTTGGGTGAATCACTGTCACTCAATTTCTTTTCTTTTTCCCCCCGTTTGTAAGATAGAAAAAGCAACATCTCTTTCAAGGTTGGCTTAGCTATTGAGAACATGATTGTGAAGCACTTTAAACAACTAAGGGTGCAATCCTATGTATGTTTAGGCAGAAACAAGTCCTATAACTCTGGGGAATTGCTGGCTGGGGGATGCTGGAAATTGTAGGACTTTTTTCTGTCTAAACATGCATGAGATTGTGAGCTATAGTACTTTATACATTGCGTGAAATTCTTACTATTCAGACAAGTGGGGCATAACAGAAAGGGAGGATAAGATAGATAGATGATAGATGGATGGATGGATGGATGGATGGATGGATGGATAGACAGACAGACAGACAGATGAGAGAAAGACAGATGAGAGATAGATAGTCAGATGATAGAAATTCATAACTGAGAAGATATTTAAATATAGGTTTCTCCCATCCAAATCTAACACACTGCCCTGGTTTGCATGATTACAGGGTGGTTAATAAGCTATGGTGGTTTGTTAACCATCCTGTATGTGCTGGATGTGTGCTGGCCAGATTAAATAATTGCCCTCGCCAGCACAGCTTGTTGTGATGTCTGAACCTGGACAGAGTGGGTGATTGGGGGGGTTAACAAACCACCCAGCAACCCTAAAATAGGCCATGGGTTCTGGGTAGTTTATTAACCACCCCACCCAACAAGCCATGCTGGCAAGGGTAATTATGTAAATCCAGCCAGCATGCAACCAGCACATACAGGCTTATTAACTACCCTGTGATCATGTGAACCGGCCCAGTAGCTTCTATACTACATCCATCATGCGAAATGGGTTACAGTAGGTACATTATCTTTGAGACATAGCTTGAAGCTCATGTCTTTCGAAACTGAGCCTAGTACCTTTGTGGCATATACACTGACGTTGCTGTATAAATCGATAAATAAATGACAGTAGCTCCATGTGAACTAGCATATTAACTAGAACCAACTAACTCATAAATATTTGGAGGGGGACTCCCTACAGGTACACAAACCCAGTAGCTACCCATTTTGAAAAGGGCCTCTCTTCTCGCTCAGGAAGGCAAATACATAGCCACTACTTTTGCTTGTCTTCTCCTGCTCTATACTTGGGATGGCATTATTCTGCCAGTTTTAAAGGGGAAGGAAGCAGAGTTACAATTAGCATCCCAGCTAGAAATACAGCAGGCTTAGCAAGCCAGCTCTGAAACTGAACGCCGTCCTTTGGCTGATCTCTTAAGACAGCCAAGCAACTGCTTAGAATGTGGAGCAGTCATTAAAGTGCACCACCAGTGGGAGCTTCTGAGATCATTTGAGTTGGATTAAGCTGCTGAGAACACCATGTGGAGAAAACAGCCACAGGGGCTGAATCCGAGCTTATTTGAGGCGAACTCTACAACTCTGACAAATCCCACCAGATTTAGTTGGACTAGATGTGTGATTAGTGGGGTATACACGGCCTAGTTTGATCTTGAACCTCTGAAGAAGATGGCATTTTTCAATAGGTCACAATACAAACAGGATTAATATCTGTCACAGTTCCTGGGGGTGGGGTGGGGGGTGAAATGACATTGAAATTAATGGGAGCTTTGACTCTATAGCACTGTACTCTTTTAAGGGGAAGAGCAAGGCTTGGGGGAACCCTGGCATATCAGGGGCAATTAGTGCAAAACCGCTTGCTTTAAATTTAATAGTGAAAAGGTTTAACCAGGGACCAGATTGCTGATTGTGCATCACTCGATTATTCTGTACTTGATGACCCCTGTTGAATGTATGGACTGACTTCATTAAAAAGAATTGCATTTGAGGAAGTAGTAATCCTGTTTGCACTGTGCTCCACAGAATGCTCCTCCTCCTCCAATGATTTTGATTTAGGATCCAATTCTCTGCACCGTGCACATATCCCTAATGACACAGCTAGTCTGACTAAATCCAGTGAGACAATTGCAAGCTTAAAACAAGATATGAAGTACTTTAGCGGATGTGTGAACTAACCCCAAGAGAATGATGGTCCACTGTTGGGTCTCTCAAAGGGGGAAGATGTTTCCTGCTTGGCAAAGCATGACTGCTAAAACACCAGTAAGGCTTAATGCTTTCTTTCCCCCTTTAATCTTGAACTGAAACGGATCCTTTGCACCAACTCACTGCCCAGGTGTGTATATTCAAAGAGCTGATAAACCATTTGTTTGCATCATTATTTATTTATTTGGGCACATAAATAAAACAACTCTTTTCTTTGGTTCGTTAATATTTGTTTGAAACTATTAGATGAGCTTTGGGATGCTTGTCAAGTTCTCAACTCACTTTTAAAAAAGAAAAAGAAATATAGTACACCCTGTAATGCATACTTAACTGGCTTCCTGGCTCTCAAGGAGGCATCAAGAATGCTCCCGGGATGACTCCTTGCCCAGTGGAATGCAGTACCCCAGAGTACAATCTTGAGATGGGAACAGATCCAGGATTCTCCATACCACCTTCTTCCTTCCCCACTCCTAGATTGGATTTCAAAGTGACAGGGGGAAAGGGAAGATTACTAGGGATGTTGGAAAATTCCGCCATGGACTCAAATGAGGCCGGATTCTTTGCCTCTGGAATCCATGGCGGAATGGATTACTTACCGCCCTCCAGGAGGACTGCAGTAATGGTGGCCGCCAGCGGTACAGAGCCGGTGTGCTGTTCCTCCCAGAGTGGAGCCACTCCAGAGGATTCTGGGGTGGGAGGAGCGGATCACCTCCCCCCTGAGCAGATTCCCCACCGGATCGGAAGGTGGGGAATCCATACATCCCTAAAGATTACAAGAAAGTGGCTAGGATCTCCCCTCACTCAGGTTCTCTGCCTATTCTTTCCCAGACCTTATACAATACAGTTATTGAGTGCAGCAGTCTTTAGGTACTGGGGCTGTTCGCACATAACAACAACCCATTGGTTTAAAAACCAGTGGGTTGTTGGGGACATGAGGGTATGCTGCCTGCAGTGCACCTGCCTCTTCCACTTTATTCCATAACGCACAATTGGCCCAGCAACCCAGAATTGGCTCCTGTTGAGTGTGACATCCAAAACTAGGGATGTCGGATAAATCCTCCACGGACCCTAGTGATGCTGGATTCAAAAGAATCCAGCCCCCTGGAGTCTGTGGAGGATCAGAAGACTTACCTCCGCCTCCTGGAGGGATCCTCACCAGCCAGCTCCGGAGCACCAGCAATATGGCCACCATTGCCGTATCGCTGGCTGGGCAGATTGACTGCATTTAGCTTAAACTAAGACCTTTACGGCTGCAAATGGCATAGTGGGCACCATTTCCGTCTGCAGTCAATCCACCCAGCCAGCGATATGGCAATCAATGGTGGTCATATCGCTGGCGCTCCGGAGCCGACCGGCGGCTCCACGGAATCGCTGAGGAGCAGAGCCGGCTGGCTAGGATTCCAGGGGGAAGGGATGGATTGCTTCCCCCCCCTGTGGACACCCCCCCCCCGGACCCATAGGTAAGTGTTCTGCCCATCCCTATCCAAAACCGAACTGCTGGGGTGTTTAAGGTCTAAACAACCTGTTACGGCTGAACATCAGGAAATTCCGGCTGAAAATCAGGAAAAACTTCCTGACTGTTAGAGCAATACAACAATTGAACCAATTACCTAGAGAGGTGGGGGGCTCTCCCACACTGGAGGTATTCAAGACGAGGCTGGACAGCCATCTGTCAGGGATGCTCTGACTTGGATTCCTGCATTGAGCAGGGGGTTGGACTCGATGGCCTTGTAGGCCCCTTCCAACCCTACTATTCTATGATTCTATGAATCTAGCAGTTAACCCAACAACAAACCATGAGTTAACCGCTGGATTGTTTAGCCCCTAACAACCCAGCAGTCTGGGTTTGGATGTCATGCTCAGCAGGAGCCGATTGTGAGTTGCTGAATAAAAATGGGTGAGTGCACTGCAGGCAGCACACCTGCTCTCTCCCATCTGTTCTTAAACCGATGGGTTATCATTACATGCAAACCTGGTCAGAGTATGCATAGTATCATAGAATAGTAGGGTTGGAAGGGGCCTGCAAGACTATCGAGTCCAACCCTGCTGCGGTTCTTGCTACTGTGGTCGCTTCCAGGTAAAACTTTTATTGCCTTGCTTCATTCATGGAATTCTACAAGGGGTCCAGACAACATTGTTTTCCATTTGTACCCCCAGTTTTTCCACCACACTTTTTCTTCAAAAAAAAAATTGTTACCACACAAATCCATTACAGAGAGAAAGATGGAATAGCTGCACAATGTCTTTTGATTGGTAATGCTAGGACCCATCTACCTTTTCCAGTAGGTGCCCTTTTCCAGAATTGGGGGAGCTTGGGGAATGATTCCACAGTGGGATAACAGTTATGAAACACTGAGTGGGGAAAGGGAGATTGGATAAGTTCAAGGTTTCTTTGTTTCTTTTTAGTATAGAAAATTATCTAGGAAAATTATCCAGGAATGAAGTCTCTCATTGGAATGAAAAGTCTCTCATTGAGATAGACCTTCTACAATAGTTTCCAAAATAATTACCCTAATGAGTAAGACAGGGAGAGCTTTTTTTAAATTATAACATTTTCCAAACCGTAATAGAATTAAATATTTCTAAAGGTTTGCTTTATGAAGGATTTTAACCTTTCCTATGTATCTCAGGGATAGATGATATCCAGTGCTTACCGTATGGCAATGTAAACAACTTTTCTTCTGCGTAATCCTATTAGCCATAAGGGGCCCAGTGGTGTGTTACGCAAAACCACCACTCGCAGTATCCAAGACTATCTGTATTACTCTCGCTACAATGCAGTTGCATTCTTTGGTGTGATACGTTTTGTAACAGTAGCATCCATAGTCAAACTGCATCAAGTCTGTATATTTCCACAGAGGTATTTGCTTTCAGATTCGGCGCCTGAACAACATCAAGCTTTTAACATGTCCTTGGCTCCTTGATTAAAAAAAACATAGAATATCTAACAGTGTTTGTTTGTTTGTTTGTTTCTAAAACAGTATTTGCTCTGTATCTGGTAATTTGAAGGGAATTAAATTGACTGAAGACCATGGCAAATCTAGTTTTGAATATCTAAATGCTACCTGCTAGTTTGGCTTTTCTTTCATTTACATGGTATCTGAGGTTTCCTCAGATCCTATCATGGGAGAACTTGAAGGGTGTTAGTTCTTGTTGTTGATTTGCTGCTTTGTTTTAAAATGCATGTATTCAGCCTTTAGGTTTAAGAATGAAAAGCTTAAAACACATCTCCACCATATCCTAAAGGCTCCCAAGACAGCCAATCAAATAAATAAATAAAAGTGAATACAAGATTATTATTATTTTTGCCTTTTTAATTAATTGTTTATAAGCCTGTCACTGGATCCTGCAGTTAAGCAACTGCTGAATTAAGAATATGAATAGAACATCACCAGATGAACTCTCCTTCATCATAGCACAGCACAGGCCTTCCTCCACCATTTTACCTCCACCCACTTTAGTCTACTTCTTGCCTGCTCTGCTAGAAGTCCCAGCTCCCTACATCATAATAACTGCTGTTACTCTGAGCCAGTTCACCTTTTCATACTACTGTTCCTCAGCATTTACAAATCACATCTCCAATTATTAAAGCACTTGATCTCACTCATTATCTCAGTCATCATTACAACAGCCCCGTTGTCAGTAATGACCAACAGAGCTGAGTTTCATGCTCTGGGTAGAACAGCCTTCCCCAACCTGCTGCCCACCAGATGTGTTGGACTGCAACTTCCATCATTCCCAGCCAGCTGGAGGTAGAGGCTGAAGTACCAGCTCTGTCATTGGTGGTGGGAAGGAGTGAGGCACCGTAAGAACATAAGAACATAAAAAGAGCCATCCTGGATCAGACCAAGGGTACATCTAGTCCAGCATTCTGTTCACACAGTGGCCAACCAGCTGGCGACCAGGAACCCACAAGCAGGGCATGAGTGCAACAGCACCCTCCCACCCATGCTCCCCAGCAACTGGTGTACATAGGCTCACTGCCTCTGGTACTGGAGGTAGCACGTAGCCATCAGGACTAGCAGCCATTGATAGCCTTTTCCTCCAGGAATTTGTCTAACCCTCTATAAAACCATCCAAATTGGTGACCATCACTACATCTTGTGGAAATGAATTTCATAGTTTAACTATGCGCTGTGTAAAGAAGTCCTTCCTTTTATCTGTCCTGAATATCCCACCAATCAATTTCATGGGATAACCCTGGGTTCTAGTATTTTGAGAGAGGGAGAAAAGGGTCTATATATCCACATTCTTCACACCATGCATAATTTTGTACACTTCTATCATGTCTTCCCTTACCCTCCTTTTTCCAAGCTAAACAATCCCACCTGTTGTAACCTTCTGTCATAGGGGAGATGCTCCAGCCCCTTGATCATTTTAGTCACCCTTTTCTGCACTTTTCCAGCTCTACAATATATTTTTTTAGGTCTGGTGACCAGAACTGTACACAGTATTCCAAGTGTGGCCGCAACATAGCTTTGTATAGGGGCAGGATGATATTGACAATTTTATTCTCAATTTCTTTTCTAATTATGCCTAACATGGAGCTTGCCTTTTCTACAGCAGCCGCACACTGGGTTGATATTTTCATTGCGTTGTCCACCACAACTCCAAGATCTCTTTCTTGGTTGATCACCATTAGATCAGATCCCATCAAGGTATACTTGAAGTTGGTATTTTTTGCCCCAAAGTGCATCACTTTACACATCTTCTCTGCCTCCTCCTCCCCATCGCTGCTTTGGCAGTATTGCAGTTGCCAGGGACCTTGGGAAATGTAATTTTGTGAAGGCACCTGATATCCCTATTGTGGACATCAGGTGCCCTAGGAAAGGTACATGTCCTAGAAGCCCTAATGCTTGGCACACTGCTTGACTGACTTGACTGCCAAGTAAGTCTTCTATGGTTTGGACTGTAATCTGAGCTGGAGAAAAAATGATGGGGGAAATGGTTCCAGTTAGGAATACAACTGTGATTATGACTGGAAAGCCAAATTCATGTTCCAAGCCTGTTAATTATTGTGTTTGGCCACCTCATTAGTCAATATGCTTCCTTTCAATGTACAATAGGAACACCCTCCTTCCCATATCTCCTGTTGTCCCTTGCAGTTCCTGCAACTCCTACTGCCATGTCTGATATGACCCTATTTTCTTCTTGCTTTTCCACCTCCTCCATAGTCTGTAAAACCTCCTCCCCCAAAGGCCTCCATAAATGTTACAAAAATCATAGTAAGTACGAACTGGGACAACCCAAGAGCTGAATCTCTTGGAAACTCAATTACCTATAAAGCTCTGAGAACTCAAGTTCAAGAGTTTCCTTAAGAAATCCAATATTCTCTGTATATTAGCATGATTAGCAAGTTAGGGGATTCTACCTCTAAACGATCAGAGGATTTATTTCTCACAGAGGATGCTCCACTGGGAGCCAGCAAAAAAATATAAGAGGAAATCATCCTGACCTTGAGGCCAGGCACCTTTCGTAATCAATTGCCAGCAATGTGCTGTGCTTCTGTGTTTTGAAGATTGCAGCATGAGAGAGATCCTTTACCTGTTGGGGAGGGAGGGTAGGCAGCAGAAAAGAAGCAGTGCAGATGAGAAGTCTCTTGCATCAAGAGTTCTCCCAAATTAACTTTTTTCATATATGGAAGAAAACTTAAGGGAAGTAAAGAACTTAAGATGGAAACTTTGCTAAGGGAAATGTGTCATAATTAATCAAAACTAATTAGTCAAAATGTCATGTTCTACACCAGCCTTCCCCATGCTGGCTGGGAATGCTAGGAGTTGTATTCCAACTTATCTGGGAAGGCCGCTCTACATAGAACACAGACTACAATGTGTACCACAAATGTGTTGGACCACATCCAATGTCACATGAGCAGATTTTTACATGCACAATGGGATTTCACCTTCTCCTCCCCTGGCCCCACTGTGCATCCCCCAAACTGTGGAGGGTCCCACAACCCTCCAGAGAAGATTAGGGGGCACATAGGAGCTGCAGGGAAGGGGAATATATTATGCCAATGTTGTCCATTTGCTGGCAGACAGACACTGTTGGACGCTATGGAATAGCTTTTTCTTTCTGGAATTTTAAAATCCCAAAACAGTTGATATAGTGAAGGAAACCTAGATTACTCATGGCACACTCTAATCTTAAAACAGACAAAAATAGCATATAATAAGCTTCCCTACAGAGAGTCAGAGAAATCCATATAGCCCACTTTTTTCTATTCTGATGTCCAACGGCTCTCCACAGTTTGAGGGGGACATCTTGCCCAGTCATACTCTCTGGGATCTTTCAAGAGGAGAAGCCAGGAACTCATCCTAGAGCTTTCTGCAATCAAGGAACAGCGCTGATGCTGAAGTTGAACTTGGAATGCGGAAACACAGATTTACAGTTCCCTGCATTTAACACATTTAGCAGTTGTAACATTTAAGAATTCTTAAATGACACAGTGAATTTGGTCCTTACATAAGTTGTTGGATTCCCTTTGACGATAACAGGCATAATCCCAAAAAATTTTGTCTACACCAATGATGGGGAACATGTGGCCCTCCAGATGTTATTGGAGTGCAGCTCACATCAGCCCTAGCCAGCATAGTCAATGGTGAGGGATGGTGGGAGTTGAGACTATCAGTATCTGGAGGGCCACATATTCAATATCCCTGATCTACATCAATATAATTGAAATAAACTAGGACATAGTGCTGGTCTAAGACATTTTGCTGCTTGAAGCAGAGCCTCATGCATGCACCTTGCTAGTACCAGCACTTTAAAACATCTTGATGCGCCATTGAGACACCAGTTTCTGACTTCATCTATCCCCCTCACGGCACAAATCCTTATCCCATTGAATAAATCCTTGATAAAGTCTTGAACAAATCCTTATCCCATCAAATGGGATGTCCAAACTTTCTAGTCAAGACCTAACTTAGGGACAATGGAAGATTTTTCACAAAACTGATTTAAAACCAGAGGCCAAGATAATATATTTCTCCATTTCCCTGAGGTTTCCCCCTTTTTAATGACTCAGGAGTTGCGTTGGCTTTTCAGTCGCATAGAACAATTATAGAATGCTGAAGAAGATGCACCATATCCTTGAAAGTTCAGATTTGTGTCAGCAAAACCAAGCATGGTGATAATCACCTTCCAAAAGTCCTTTCCGAACAAGTTATTTCCTCCCATGAGACCCACCAGCACAATTTAATACACAAGGAAAGTAATTAGTGGGATGTTTACACTAACTTCTATTCCCACCACAAACCAAACCCTGACTTCTCAGCTCTCCAAAACTGCCCTGTGTAGTTTGGCAGCACACCATCGAATGTTGACATCCATCCCAAAATAGTTAGTAACTTTAAATCTACTCATTTTTTATTATATCTTCATGCCCTGCGAAATCATATGGTTCTTGCAAACGACAGCCCCTGAAGAAAGAAATGTATTTCTGGCTCTAGTGGTGAATTGACACATCAGCAGCTTTTGAAAGTGCGGCCTACACTTTTTGCTAGTGGCTGGAAGAGGTCAAATGGATCCCATTTCTTTCAAGTTTATTACTCCAAATAAAATACAGTTGCCCTTCACTGAGGGCTCCTTTACACCGGGCTTTTATCCTGCGATTGAGATTGCTCCTTCATGGAAGTTTGCGGGCTCTTTGCATGACACAGTGATCATCCCAGGTATCTCCTGCACTCAATGCCCTTTGTTCCGTTTTTAAATAGATCACAGATAATGAGCTATCAAATTACCCTGTTGTGCTCCACTTCAGTTCCCTCCATCAAAAGAGTTAAAGTGGCAAGAAGAGGAGCAAGATCAATGGAAGATAATGGAAGACTCAGCTACGGAGGAGAAGGAGCGGGGAGGAAGCACCCACATGAAAAAGAGAGTCATTGTGATACTGCATTTAAAATGGAAGCAGAAAGCCCCATTTTAAATGCAAGATTTTAGGCTGGTGTAGAGATGCCCTGAGACTACTTCACGCAGGTAATTTTCAGTAATTACTGTTTATTAGAACCTACCATATACCAGGGTGCGGGAAGAGAAGTGGGTGTTGGGGTGGATGTTTTTTAGATATTCTGCCTGAACTTCAAATCTGTTATAAGTGTTTGCTTTGTCGTTAGACCCCATTGGCTATTAAATCATATTAACAAGGGCAGTTAAGCAACATGGTCCCCTGTGCACTTGATTTAATGGTGAAATATTCCACCTCGCTCAGAAGGAAAAGCAATCATCCTGACCCAAGCCTGCCAGCTGCATATGAAGAGAGAGGCTGACTCATCATAATGGCTTGGTTGGCTTACTTCAGGAATAGACTCATTCAGCAAGGGCTCTCCTCCGAAGACACAAGAGTGTTTATTGTCATATATCACAGAGAGCAACATCAGACAATAGGTTTAATTTTTTGACAGCCATAAATACAACATGCTTCCCCCCTCTACAACAGGCACAGAATTGCCCTGAACATCTCCTACCTTGGGGTCCTGAGCATATAAAACAGGGGTGGAGGCTCTCCTTCAGCGCAAGCAGTGGGCTGAAACTGAGTTCAGTTTCGGAGAAGGTCTTGGGGGCTGCATTCCAGTGGTGGGCAAGGCCAAAGGCAGATGGGGGAAAGCCAAAGGCAAAAGAAGTGGGGCCAGACGATTGTAGCTGAAAGCTCTGACTGCCAGCAATTAAGCAATTAAGCCTTAGGAGAGGCATAATAGAAACGAGCATATGCAAATTTTGTCAGCCTTTTAGAATGGGGGAAAAACTGCACAAAAGCCAGGAAACCTCCAAGTAATCAGTGGTTGGGGGAGAGTGGGCGTGGCCTGAAGAAAGTGAGCATGGCCATCTGGAGGGCCAGTTTGGAACCCAAGAGGCCAGGACCAGGGTTCCCCAGCCCTGATATAAAAGAAGTCCAGCGTCCACTTACAAATCACCAAAAAAGTCACCCAAAAAAATGGACAAAATTTTCATATGCTCATTTCTATTTTGAAATAATGTTTACGATTTAAATAGAAATATAGTACATCTCACCACAGCATGGAAGACTGTGACCTGGGGACCTGCTGTGGAGTGACTTCAAGGCCCAGATCTTCCTTCTGATGGTTCTTTGTCTTTAAACCCGGCTTGGAGTGGACAGCCCTGAAAATGGAGGACGCCTTCAAAATAGAGGACTGTGCTCTGTAAAAGGGGACATATGGCCACCCTAAGAGAAGAAGCCTTGATCTGTTTTAAGGCACTGCAAAGAACTTGTTCTGGGAGTTCCTCAAAGCCTAAAGGTTTCCAAAGTTATGACACAGTTCACATCTGATTAACTAATCATTCTTTCCTTCTGTGGCTCATTTCATGCTCTGCGTGTGCCCCAGTTGGGTCTATGAAGTCAGGAATATGGCAGCATCTGCACCAGGGGTGGCATCCTTTGAAATAATTTACTTTACGGCTTTGAAATCTCAGAGAATTTCTGGGCTGTGGCCCTGAGTGAAGTCTTTCCTTTCAGTCATGTGCTAATAAAACCGCACCTTAAAGGTAGAGTAGGACTCAAGAAAAAAGTTCTTTATACCAGGGTGCTACTTCAGAAGACATTAGGAGTGTATTTTTGGGTTCTCGGAACTATGAGTGAGGTTCTGCCTGCAGAATGGAGCTTTCTCGTCCCCTCCTTCCCACAAAAGCCTTCTGCATTCCCCCAAACAGGCACTCATGAGGGTCCAGTGCAGCCCAGGAAGCTGCAGATGGGAAGGTGAATCAGTGATCATAAGAGAAACTTCACACACACACACACACACCCTTGCAGGAGCAGAAGTATCTTCTGGATGCAGTTAGACTCCGTTGGATGCAAACCAAAGAATATAAAAGTAGGGCTGTGCACTGCTTCAGGCCGAACCCTGAACTCTGAGCCAAAGTGGGTGCTTCGGGCCGCTTCCAGGGCGAGGTGAAGGGGGCATGAAGCAGCATGAAGTGGGCCAGGTCACTCCAAAGCACTTTGGTGTGCTTCAGAGTGATTCAGAAGCCCAGCCGCATCACCGCCGCCACCGCCACCCACCCAGCCCCCAGCTTCTTACCTGGGCCCTTGGGATGCGCTCCAGCAGCCGTCTTTTTGTTCCAGGGAGTCACCATTTTTAAAACGGCGAGTCCCTGTATTTCTGGAAATAGATCCTCCGCAAATGGCACGGGCTCTATTTCTGGAAATACAGCGAGTTGTCATTTTTAAAACTCCCTGGAACAAGAAGACGGCTGCCAGTGCACGTCGTGAGTGCCCAGGAGCTGGTGGCAGCAGCAGTGGCAACGACAAGAAAAACTCCTCCCTGGAACAAGAAGACGGCTGCCGGCATGCATCCTGAGGGCCCAAGTAAGCAGCTGGGGGCTTGCACAGCACTGCATCTCAAGGGTGTCTTGGGGGGGGGGAGTGGGATTCAGCCATCTGAAACCTGCTTCAGCTCCAGAGGCCGAAGCAGGTTGGGGGCCCCTGAATCAGCCCAAAGTGAATCGGGCCCACCTCGGAAGCCCCGAAGCAGCCCCTGAGGTGGATCAAAAGCCCTGTATATACACTTGTATTACTGGCTGGGAATGATGGGAATTACAGTCCAACACATCTGAAAGGCACCAGGTTGGGGAAAGCTGTTCTAGTGACAACAGGAAAGTAGAACAGCTTGTTTACTAGCAGGCTAGAGACTACATGTTCTGGCAAAAATGCCGCAGTAACAATTGAAAAAAATGAAGTGAGACACTCTGGAGTTGGCGGAAGCCATTCTCCATGAATTCCAGGCTGCGTCTTTTGCCAGGAGGGCAGAGAGGCACTTTTTATGTCCAATTCAGTGCTACGGCTTTGTATTGTGGATCCTTTATAGCAGGGTTGGGGCCAGCGTAGACAATAGTGAGGGATGATGGAAGTTAGCAGTGGAGGCCGGTGGCTCCTATTTCAGTGTGGCTGTGAACCCACTCTGGGTGTCAGTCAGAACCAGCCAGAACTCTAAAGGAGCTATCCAAAGTGCTGAACCCTATCCCCAAAATAAATAGGAGCTGCCAGCCTCCACTGGAAGTTGCTATCCAACAACCTGGGGAGGGCCCTGCTTTCTAGCCACATAAGATACAAGCTACCTGCCTGCTACCTCCCTGCCTGCTAGCAACAACATTTTGCTCTATTTTGATTGAAATTCTATGTTAAGCAAAGTTTTTGATGAAGTAAAATGGCATGTTTTGAGCAGAGCAATTTTCTAACGACTGTTATCTCACAGCATGTTCATGGTTTGGTCCTCTCTCAGCCAAGTTAGGTTGTATAGGTTGTGTTTTATACATTGTACTATATTGCAATGAATGTTATGTTTTAATAAGCTGTGAGTTTCCTTTCAGTGTTAGCCTCCAGTGCTGACAATAAATAAATACCGAGTGTGCTATCCCTCTCTGGAAGTTGGTGGTTAGAGACAGGAAGCTAGTAGAGTTGTAACTTGGTACCACTCTAGTTAGATCTCCGTCCCTTAATCTAGAAGAGTCCTGCTACTCCTTTACTCAGTAAGGCGTGGCAGCAATTTATTCTTTGGATATTTTAGGGCAGATAAAGTGTCACTGGAGAAGCTGGAGCAACCAGACACTCATTTAATCTGGTTTACCAAGATTAAACTTTGAGTGCCAAGGTAAGGAGAGGGGTAAGAACACTTCAACGGATCCCAAGGATGTCACACTATGATATGGCTCGAGTCAGGCATCATGCCAAACCATGGTTAAAGAGGAGCTCCAAGGGCTAGTCACATGTGGAACAGCACCAGCACAGGTTGAGTGCCTTGCTGAGAACTAGGCCCCTGTGTTGGTCTGATATGGAGCCGATGGCTAATTGGGTAAATTCTATACAGGCTGTAGCTAAATTCTGTACGGAATCAAACTGGCATAATTCTCGGTAAAATAATATGACTAGGCCCTACTCCCTAATAAACATGCATTTAACATTTAAATGCAGCCTAAATACAGTACGGTGGGAGTGAAGGCAGGGGCAATCTGTTCTGTCCGATCTCTTCAGAGATCGGATCAGAGATTTTCGTTGCGGGGCTGGGGGGGGCTGGGGCTGAGGGTTGGGAAGAAGGGTGAAGACAAGGGGGCATGCTGTATTAAGCCCAAGTGTCAGAGGTTCTCCATGCCTGATTTAAATAAAGTTTCAAAAATCAATAAGGGTGCAATCCTATGCATGTTTGTTGTTGTTCAGTCATTCAGTCGTGTCCGACTCTTCGTGACCCCATGGACCATAGCACGCCAGGCCTTCCTGTCCTGCGCCCTCTCCCGGAGCGTGCTCAAGTTCATATTCATTGCATCCGTGATGCTATCTAGCCATCTCATCCTCTGCCGTCCCCTTCTCCTTTTGCCTTCAATCTTTCCCAAAATCAGGGTCTTTTCCAGGGAGTTTTCTCTTCGCATTAGGTGGCCAAAATATTGGAGCTTCAGCTTCATTATCTGTCCTTCCAATGAGCACTCAGGGTTGATTTCCTTTAGGATGGACTGATTTGACCTCCTTGCAGTCCAGGGGACTCGTAAGAGTCTTCTCCAGCACCACAGTTCGAAAGCATCAATTCTTCAGCGCTCAGCCTTCCTTATAGTCCAGCTCTCACAGCCATACATTACTACTGGGAAAACCATAGCTTTGATTAGACGGACCTTTGTCGGCAAGGTGATGTCTCTGCTTCTTACTCTGCTGTCTAGGTTGGCCATAGCTTTCCTCCCAAGGAGCAAGCGTCTTTTAATTTCATGGCTACAGTCACCGTCTGCAGTGATCTTGGAGCCCAAGAAAGTAAAATCTGTCACTGCTTCCATTTCTTCCCCTTCTATATGCCAGGAAGTGATGGGGCCAGATGCCATGATCTTAGTTTTTTTAATGTTGAGTTTCAAACCAGCTTTTGCACTCTCCTCTTTCACCCTCAACAAGAGGCTCTTGAGATCCTCTTCGCTTTCTGCCATTAGGGTGGTATCGTCTGCATATCGGAGGTTGTTGATAATTCTCCCAGCAATCTTAATTCCGACCTCTGATTCATCCAACCCGGCATTTCTCATGATGTACTCTGCATATAAGTTAAATAAGCAGGGTGACAATATGCAGCCTTGTCGTACTCCTTTCCCAATTTTGAACCAATCGGTTGTTCCATGTCTGGTTCTTACTGTTGCTTCTTGACCCTCGTACAGGTTTCTCAGGAGACAGGTAAGGTGGTCTGGTACTCCCATCACTTTAAGAATTTGCCACAGTTTGTTGTGATCCACACAATCAAAGGCTTTAGCATAGTCAATGAAGCAGAAATAGACGTTTTTCTGGAATTCTCTTGCTTTCTCCATGATGCAGCGAATGTTGGCGATTTGATCTCTAGTTCCTCTGCCTCTTCTAAACCCAGCTTGTACTTCCGGTAGTTCTCGGTTCGCATACTGCTGAAGCCTAGCTTGTAGGATTTTGAGCATCACCTTGCTGGCATGTGAAATGAGCGCAATTGTGCGGTAGTCTGAACACTCTTTGGCGTTGCCCTTCTTTGGAATTGGAATGTAAACTGACCTTGTCCAGTCTTGTGGCCACTGTTGAGTGTTCCAGATTTGTTGGCATATTGAATGCAGCACTTTAACAGCATCATCTTTTAGGATTTTAAATAGCTCGGCTGGAATACTGTCATCTACGCTAGCTTTGTTGTTACTAATGCTTCCTAAGGCCCACTTGACTTCACTCTCTAGGATGTCCGGCTCAAGTTCAGTGACCGCACTATCATGGCTATCAGGGACATTCAGATCTTTCCTGTATAGTTCTTCTGTGTATTCTTGCCACCTCTTCTTAATCTCATCTGCTTCTGTTAGGTCCCTGCCTTCTTTGTCCTTTATCATGCCCGTCTTTGCACAAAACGTTCCCTTGAGATCTCCTATTTTCTTGAAGAGATCTCTAGTCTTTCCCATTCTGTTGTTTTCCTCGATTTCTTTGCATTGTTCATTTAAGAAGGCCTTCTTGTCTCTCCTTGCTATTCTCTGGAACTCTGCATTCAGTTGGGTATATCTTCCCCTTTCTCCCTTGCTTTTCGCTTCCCTTCTTTCGTGAGCTACTTGTAAAGCCTCATCAGACAGCCACTTTACTTTCTTGCATTTCTTTTTCTTTGGGATGGATTTCGTTGCTGCCTCCTGAACAATGTTACGGACCTCCGTCCATAGTTCCTCAGGCACTCTGTCTATCAGGTCTAATCCCTGAAATCTATTCCTCACCTCCACTGTATATTCATCAGGGATATGATTTAGGTCATACCTGAACGGTTTAGTGGTTTTCCCGACGTTCTTCAATTTAAGTCGAAATTTTGCAAGAAGCAGCTCATGATCTAAGCCACAGTCAGCTCCAGGTCTTGTTTTTACTGACTGTATGGAGCTTCTCCATCTTTGGCTGCAAAGGACATAATCAATCTGATTTCGATATTGACCATCTGGTGACGTCCATGTGTAGAGTCGCCTCTTGTGCTGTTGGAAAAGAGTGTTTGCTATGATCAGCATGTTCTCTTGGCAAAACTCTATTAGCTTTTGTCCTGCTTCATTTTGTACACCAAGGCCATGCCTGCCTGTTATCCCGGTGATTTCTTGACTTCCTACTTTAGCATTCCAATCCCCTATGATGAAGAGGACATCTTTTTTGGGTGTTAGTTCTAGAAGGTGTTGTAGGTCTTCATAGAACCGATCAACCTCAGCTTCTTCGGCCTCAGTGGTTGGGGCATAGACTTGAATTACTGTGATGTTGAATGGTTTGCCTTGGATTCGTACTGAGATCATTGTATCGTTTTTAAGATTGTACCCCAGTACTGCTTTTCCCACCCTTTTGTTGACTATGAGTGCTACTCCATTTCTTCTAAGGGATTCTTGCCCACAATAGTAGATATGATGGTCACCTGAATTAAATTCGCCCATGCCTGTCCATTTTAGTTCGCTGATTCCCAAGATGTCGATGTTCAATCTTGCCATCTCATGTTTGACCACCTCCAGCTTACCTTGATTCACTGATCTGACATTCCAGGTTCCTAAACAATATTGTTCTTTACAGCATCGGATTTTCTTTTCACCACCAGACACATCCACAGCTGAGTGTCCTTTCGGGTTTGGCCCAGCCGCTTCACTCTTTCTGGCGCTACTTGGAAATTCCCTCTGCTCTTCCCCAGTAGCATATTGGACACCTTCCGACCTGAGGGGCTCATCTTCCGGTGTCATATCTTTTAGCCTTGTGATACGTTCCATGGGGTTTTCTTGGCAAGAATACTGGAGTGGGTTGCCATTTCCTTCTCCAGTGGACCACATTTTGTCAGAACTCTCTGCCATGACCTGTCCGTCTTGGGTGGCCCTGCACGGCATAGCTTATGGCTTCACTGAGTTACGCAAGCCCCTTCGCCACAACAAGGCAGTGATCCATGAAGGGGCTATGCATGTTTAGACCCCTGCAAAAGTCCTGCATGCTGGGAAATGCTGGGAGTTGTAGGACTTTTTTTTTTGCCTAAAGATGCAGACTTCTGCAAATGTAATGGCAACTGTTATCACACACCACCCTCCACACATCTGGGAAATGTCTTCCTGGCTCATGCAGAAGGATAGTAACAGTGCTTCATTCTGTTTAAGTGGAATTCTGACTCTGGTGAATTCAAGAATATGCACAAAGTAACCTAAATCAGCAACTGCAGACAGCAAAAGTACAGCTGCTCAGGCTTGGCTTTTCCCCTTTCTTTCAAAACTATGAACCAGTGAGGAAGTCCACAGACAGGCACCTTTCCTTTCTGTGTTTGGGAGGTAATCAAAGAAACTTTTATGATGTTAACTTGCCTCTTGAGTTGGGGGTGGGGAATGTCCTTTTCTCTTGCTTTCCCATAAATGAGCCATCGGGAAGAAATCTCTTTGTCCCAGTACAAACGAAATGCAGCCATCTCAATTTACCTAAACAAGTCGTGTTATGTAACAATGTCAGTACAATGCTTTTCAGTTCCTTTGGAAGTAGCAGTGAGTGCCAGTGAAATTCTGCAAGGTGATGATATGGTCACTGGTAGCAGAACAGCTGAGCTGGACAAAGTCAAAGTTGCTGGGCTATCAAGAGAGCTTCCCTTTATATAACTTCCCTACCTGTACACCTTCCATCTGTACAACTTACTAGTTGCTATTGGCTATTAAGAGACTATTGTGCCAGGACTAGTATGATGCCTGCTCAATTTGTAGGGGGGAAGAGCTGCAACACCCGAGCCCCATACTCTTCCAACACCCCCCACACACACGCAGAGGATCCTTCTCCTCCCCTATTCACACACACACACACACACACACACACACCCCTTCTGTGTCACCTCCTTAGGCACAATACCTGGATACGCTGGCAATGCTGAGCTCAGACCAAGCCAAATGCCAGATGAGTAGGTGAGAGAGAGACATTACACTCAGCAGCCAGGAGCAGTGGCACAGTGGAGGCTGGTGGCTCCTATGTCAGTGGGCCAGTGGATCTGATCTGGATTTCAGTCAAAACCAGAACTCTAAAGTAGTTATCCAAAGTGCTTAACCCACTTTGGATATCTCCTTAGAGTTCTGACTGATTCACCACCCCACTGACATAGGGGCAGTGAATCCACTGCAGTGGTGCAGGGGAACCAGGGCTCAAAGGGTCACAGTACCAGGACCTTTTGATTACCAGGGACAATGGCATTATTTGCCCCCACCCCCAGACTTCCCTGTTCCCTCTGAGCTGCAATCCTCACAGTAGTTGGGGGCAGGGGTGATTTTCCCAGCATCATTATCTTGTTGTCAACTATCCCATGCGCACACATATCCCAGCACAGCTACCTGCATTTTTTTTTTTACTCTCCTTGGGAGCATGGCTATGGGGGAGTGTCATGATAAGCACCCACACTTCAGAATTTACCACCACACCACTGGCAATGAGACTGCATCGTGGCTTCACACACTGTTCTCTGCTCAGAGATGTTAGAAATTCACTACACATATACCTATATATTGCTATAGCGAGAAATGGCTGAGCAACAAATCTTTAGTACTGAAGATGACTGATTGTAAATCAACATTTTCAAAGCAAACAGCACTTTTTTGTAATGTATTATTGATAGCTTGGCCCCATTATTTTCCCTAAAACACAGCAAAACAGAATCATTATGTTTTATCTGCTTTATTAAACATAAAGTGTACATATTAAAGATGTATGTGTTGGATGATGGTTTTCTAAAAGCATGAATGCTAATGCTCTTTCTATCAATGTTGTGAACAGTGGGGGGGGGAGAATCAAAATTGCAATAAAATATAGGAATCAAACACATAGAAGATTTTCATCTCGAAAAGCTGAAGAAACCAATTCGATGCCCTGTTTACTCAGATGATTTCCCTTTAGGGTTAGCTAAGGTAAAGAAGCAGCAGCAGTAAGCCGCAGCAGCAGCTTCTAATGAGCTCCTCCTGTCAACAAAATGGCTTCTGTCCACAAAATGGGGAGGGGTGATTTCCCATCCCTCTGCAGCCCCCAGCACACCCTTGAAATGTGCTCTGAAGGGCTAAGACACTCTCTGGAGCAGATTTGGGGTGTGGCACTGCAATGGGAGGAGAGGAGGAGATAACATCGAGATTCCTCTCCCCAAGCCAGGGGGCAGGTCTTGGGGAAGAGGAGAAGCCTGAAAATGGTGCCCAATCCTCCATGGATTTGCCCCCTCCACAGACAGGATTACGCCTGTGGGTCGAAGGTTGCCCTCCCCTGATTTATACACTGCTCTCATATCTCATTGCTGTCTCCGCATGTTTTCATCATTTGTCATTGAATAAATCTTGCCAATTTATTTTCCGACTTTGGTAGTTTCTGGTTGCCACCACTAGCTCAACAGAGCTAAAAGTCATACCTATTTTCAGTGTAGGTTAGCGCTCCACAGATTGCCAGGACTAAAAGTTTTGGGAAACCTTCAAAGTGAGTCATGCTTCCTCTCTTCATGTTTCAGCTGCACAATAAAGCGCAGGAATCATGCATCTCCCCTGTGTTACAGCAGCAGCGTTAATTCTCTCACACATCCTGTTGTGCCAATTCCTGTAATATTCAAAGCAGCGTTGAGTCAAGTACTACAATAATGATTGAAGAGTACGTGGATCCATGGGTGGAATGTTTATTGGCGGAGTTAGTGTGCTTCCAGACTGGCAGCTCCTAGTGTTACCCAATCATTACTCTTCCTCAGTAAGCTACAAAAGGAATTGCAATTGACTTCCACACTTCAGGGGCATTTTTCTAAAGTGTGTATGCGCGCACCTCACCCTATGTTCCCTCTACACTAGTAGGTGTGACACAGCTATGTGGGAGGGGAAGGAACAATTCTGAGTGACCCTTTTTAAAAATAATTTTTTCTATTAATATTTCAAATTAAGGGGGGGGTTGTGCTGAAAAGCTTTTTATTTAGGGGCTCTTCCATGATGACTACCATAGCTTTTTAAAAAGTGTTGTGCTAATTGAAAGACTGGCCCCTCACAAACTTTTAACGCTGTACTAAAATGGAGCCAACCAGAAAGGCAGTGTGGATTGTTTTGTTTTTTTAATCAGTTTTTTAGTTTGCACCAGAACGGTTCTTCTTTTGAAGTGAATATATAGGGATGTTAAGTGCAAATTAAAAGATAAATTAAAAATGAACACACTTTAAAATAGCACTGACGAGAAAGGTGAAGATGCAGTGGAGATGTGTGCCAATAGGCTAAACCTCCTGATACGTCATTACACACACATCAAAATGACACCACTTCAAAAAGAAGGAAGAGCCACACTGAAGCAGGGGTGTTTAAGCTCTTTTCAGCCCATGGGCTGAACTCCATTTTGGAGAATCTCTTGGGGGCCACATTCCAGAGGTGGGCAGGACCAAAGGCAGAACAGGACCGGGTCCAAAATACCCAAACTACCAGCACATTGTAGTTTCAAACGCTTACTGCCAGTGAGAGAGGCATTTCAACCTTTTGGACTGGGGCAAAAGCTGGGCAAAAGCCAGGAAACCACCACAGGATCAATGGTTGGCAGAAAGGGGATGTGGCCAGGAGAAGGGAGCATGGCCATCTGGATTGACACCCCAGATTGGAATCCTAGAAGGGCCGAATTTGGCCTCCAGAACTATGGTTCTCCACCCCTGCACTAGAGCAATCTATATCTGTGGAACATATCTGTGGAAAATACCACCACCCCCACCCCCTTTGGATATTCTGCTGTCTGAACAGGGATGGAAGAATTATGAGGAAAATACAGGAGAACAATTATGTGATGACAGTGTCATGTATAAACCCTATAAAGAATTACTGAATAAAGTGTGGCAACTCCAGAGTAAATGTAACCCACTGGTATGTTTTTCTTTAAGAATTCTGAGGTAATATTCCTGCACATGCTCAGTAAAGAAGTGAGATAGGGAGGGGCCACCATTTTAGGCAGTTACCAAAATGTAGTGTGGAAGAAGCTTGGTTTCTTCTCTCTGTAAGACCTTGAACCTTTGAGACAGGTTACTAGGGAGGGCTGCTTTTGAATTTTTTTTAAAGGGTCATGATTTTTTTTCAAACACTATGAGTTTCTTGTTTCTTTATGTTCTTTTATATTGTATAAAGGGCTGTTTAACAAGTTGTTCATGGGTTGCTGGATCCTGGTCCATTTTGAGAAAACTGCTGCAGAGCTGGGGTGAACTGAGTAGAGACTATTTTCTTTCTTCAGCCAGCAGAAAAATCAAGCTTCCGAGAGAAGTTTTATTTATATTTTTGTTGTGGACTCAAGCTGAAAGACAGAACTTTGGGAGGGCTGTGCTCTGTTTTATTGTTTTGGTAATAAGTGAATTGGCATGCATGTAAAATTACTTGTTGTTGTTTATTCGGTCAGTTGCTTCCGACTCTTCGTGACTTCATGGACCAGCCCACGCCAGAGCTTCCTGTCGGCCATCACCACCCCCAACTCCCCCAAGGTCAAGTCCGTCACCTCCAGAATATCATCCATCCATCTTGCCCTTGGTCGGCCCCTCTTCCTTTTGCCTTCCACTTTCCCTAGCATCAGCATCTTCTCCAGGGTATCCTGTCTTCTCATTATGTGGCCAAAGTACTTCAGTTTTGCCTTTAATATCATTCCCTCAAATGAGCAGAATTGTCCCTGTACAAGGCCTTTGCTGTGAGTCCCATTAGAGACCCTGAAGAAAAGTGTTACATAAACACCAAGTGTAGAGGTGCTCATAAGGAACATAAAAAAATAAACAGCAAAAGACTTCATAAGTCTCTGCATTTTAGGATACATTTACTGAATACTTTCCCTTCCTAAACCTATTCACATTCTCCAAACCTTCTCCTCTTAGAGTGAGCCCAGTGCGGGGGGCAGATTTTTTTCTCAAATTTCTGTTATTGTAAGCTGCAATCCTATGCACACTTACTACACAGTAAACCCATTGAGCACAATGGCACTTGCTTCTGCAAAGACACACGTAGGACCAGGATGGACACTTTCCTAATGAAAGAGATTTCAATGAAAGCATTAATTGATGTTTCCCAAACTGCTGACTCACAACCATATCTCCACGTTTTTGACCTGTACATACATCATCATTGTGAGGTGATTCCTCACAGTTTTCACATGATAAAGTAAGCTTTTGAAAGCACATCTGCCCATCTTCTAAGAAGGCTCTTGGAACATGTGCTTAACTAAAATTAAAATTAACTTGTAAAATTATAACACACTTAGCAGATGTACATCAAATGTGAGCGGGTCCTTGGTGCTTTAGAATCAAGTAGGAGTTCTGTGTGTAAAAGCATTTAGGAGCTGAACGCTGTGCAGAGCCCTATTTATAAATTCATTACTTCTGCTGGATCCAAGGCAGATGCCTAAATACTTCACTGGACTGAATTCAACATCTTAGGGCTCAGTTTACAAAGTGCTCCTCATGTACAGCAGCAGGAATGCTCCATTTTCCATAAACGACATCACTACCATACAGTGATGAGTCGTCATTTGCATTCGCCGAAGAATTTCAATTGATTTCAAGTTACATACAGGAAGCAATGTGAGAGACGGCTGCAGAACCAAAGTTATTGTTTGCTTTTAAAAAAATACCTCATAGCCTTCTGTTATAGGCCCTAAGCCAACTCTTATTAAAGGCCATCAGCTGCATCTGAATTTGGTCCAGGTGTGGCAGATATATTATGATGGTCCAGAAGTCATTTTTTCCCCTCCGGTCTCTAAACGATGGTATCAGGATAACATTGCATTGTACACAATATGAAATATTAAAGGGACTTGTTTCCAAAGTAAGCAATAAAATGTAATTGGCAGGTAAGGTAGGCATGAGAATAAAAAAAAAAATTGCTGAAGGGCTGGACTTACGTAGATGGAATATTTCCAGAGAAAACAGGGTTTGGGTGCAAAACCTCTTCAGGGCCGAACCATGGATTATGTTATTTGTGTGGATGCAATTAACGTGTACATTTTTTGTTACATATATAGCTGCCACAGGGAGGCCTAAGATACTGTGGGAGGTAGGAAGGGGGCACTGAATCATCTTTCTCCCTGCCATGGTCAAGGGCAGTTCCTATTGGCACCAATGGAGGTTTCCTTGAAATGCAAATCGACGCTTCAGAGAGGTGATGATCAGGACTGTGGCAGGGAGAGGGAACACTGAATTTCCATTTGCAACCTCTCAAGATCCCAAGAAGCTCAGCTCTGGCCACTTGCACAGTGGGGCTTCCCTGGCCTCTCCTCCCTCCTGAAGCCTTGCACACTTGCACCAAATCTGCTCTGGGGGACCCCAACCCTCCAGGGCAGATTTGGGGGGTGCATGGGGGCTTCGGGGGGGGGGGAGAAATCTGTTCCATTATACTAGCAGATGACCAGCACTGGATCCAACCCTTGGTTAAAAAGTAAAGCTGTGTTACATAAAAATTTAGCCTAAAAGATGCAGCCACAGTAAGGAACAGGATCTTAGTAAGGGACGAAAAGATCATGTAAAATATTTTTAGAATGCCATTTATATTCCAAAGTAGCTGAAGTTCACAGAGGTCTCCAGATGAGAAGGAAAGAGATCAGAGACAATTAGCTCAACATAAAGCTCTGAACCTTTTTTGGCACCTCCAAATCCCAGATGAAGCTGAACACTTTTCACTCTCTTCCCTTTATAAATGGCTGAGTATGCTCAGCAGGGGCCTGATTTACATTGGACTTTAGGGCATTCTGCCCAGGAGTTCGATAAGCTTTCAGAAGTGCTTTACCTTATCAGCTTTGGATTACAGATATTTTGCTTTATGAGAAGCAAATACTTCTGGCATGGCCTGAATGTCTCCACAATGATTATAGTTGACTACAATGAACAAAGGAGCACTGTGAATATAATAATAATAATAATAATAATAATAATAATAATAATAATAATAATATCATCATCATCAATCATCATCACCATCAAATCATCTTTCAGTTTGCAACTGGTTTCCAAAGTGGTCAAAATAGGATTACACAGGAAGAACATATAAGATGGTGCATGAACTTTGAGATATTCTACGTTGATTTACCATTAATTCCGAGTTTACATTATCATGTAGAGTTATTGTACATGGTACTTTACACATTGACCTGGTTCAGATGACATGACAGACCAACATGGGTTAATTAACCTTCGGGCCACTGCAGCACATCCTGTCTGCCATTATGACTATGTAAGGCCCAGATGGATATTTCAGGGTTAAACAACCCTGACATAAACCACAGTCTGTTTTAAAGTTATGCAAGGGTTGTTTAACCTTCGAATAACTCCTGCTGGCTGGGTTTGCAAGACACAACAAGCCACAGCAACCCCTGGCCAGGGCTTGTATAGTCATAATGGCTGACGGCATGTGCAGCAGCACCATGAGGATAAATTAATCCACAGTGGGCTGTCATGTCATGCAAACCGGACCATTAACCAGCGGGGGGGGGGGGCTGACACACAGAAGTCCCTGCCCTGAGGAGTTCATAGTCTAAATTTTGACAGAGAGGAAACAACAGAGAGAGGGGACTCTGTTGAAAGACAACGTCAAGACTAACAGGAAAAGAATATGTCCATAGGCAGAGAGTCTTTTCAATGGTGGACCCCTGCCTTTGGAACCCCACTCCCAAGGAGGCTCATTTTGCCTAGCAATATCCCTGATGTTATTTTAGTAAAGGCCTTTATTTTCTCAGGTGTTTGAGCCTTTTACAAAGCAATTCTAAGTAGTATGGAATGGATGGGGGAAATCTGCATTGCGCAGAGTCACTGCTGCATGTAGAGTCCTGCCAGCTCACAGGGGCTAGGGCAGGTGCGGGGGGCAGTTTTTTTGGTTTTTTTACCGCTTTATTTGCCAGCATTTTCTTTTTTTAAAAAAAGAGAAAGTTGTCTCCCACTGAAACCACAGGAGAGATTAACTATTAACTGTTTGAAGGTGTGTCGGGGAAATGAGATGGCTTAGGTTCCTACAGATCCTACAGATGTCAGGGTTTCCCTGACGCATCCCGGACATGCCCCCAGAACATCCCCGTTATTGCTCCAACCACTCACAGAACACTGCAGGCGGGTCAGTGATCACAGGAACTTTCCATAGAGAGGGAAGTCTAAAGCAGCCTACGGCCCCTTAACTGCCCTCCCAGGGAGCATAGAATTGCTCTCTTAAGCAAATAGGGGTCATGCATTTTATTACACATGTTTCCTTGAGTTTTATTTATTGTGTTTTCTGCTACTTTTAAGCATGATTATTTTGACTATGCTATGTTGCATTTTTATGTTAATATGAGCCTCGCTGGAAACGCTGTGGTGTAGAAAGCAAGGGGTGAAGGGCACAATCCTATGCATGCTTAGACTGGAAAAAGTCAGTCTGAACCAGCCAGCATGGGAGTTGTGGGACTGATTGTGCCTTAATCAATTAAACATAACAAAATAAATAGGCAGCAACACATACTTCAGTTTTATTTCTGTTGGAGAGGAAGCCTGTTGGATTTGAGGATGAAAGATGGTTTTGACTGGAGATTAATTGACAAAATTCAAATATTGCAAACAAGGGAATATTCACATGTATTTTATTGCTTTAGAAAAAAAATGGGTTTAAGGGGATAATTCTAAAATATTTTATTTTATGAAAGTTTATTTGTCAACTTTGGCCAAAATTCAAAGAACTATTCTAGGCATACCCAAGGGCTTGAGTTCACCGAAGTGGATGTTTTCCTTTTCTCCACCTTGCACTGGCTCCCAATTTTTTTCTGGGTCCATTTCAAAGTTGTGGGTTTGACTTATAAAGCTCTACATGGCTTAGAAACATGAAACTCCTGATGGAACACCTCCTCACATATGTACCTGCCCATACTTTAAGGTCATCCACAGAAACCCTCATTCGAGTGCCTCCTCATTCTGAGACTCTGAGGGAGGCAACAAGAAAGAGGGCTTTTTTGGTGGTGGCCCTCCATCTCTGGAATACTCTCCCAAGGGCATCCACACTGCTAGCTTTTCAGCTAGGACTTTTCTGTTCTCCCAGGTTTTTATAAACGTTCAGTCTTTTTTGTGTTTTGTTATCCTAGTCCCTGCAATGTGGTTTTACCTCTTATACCTGATGTTGTATTTATGCTGTGTTGGCAAATTTGTTAGGTGTATGTATGCATATATATATATATATATATATATTCTCCCCACCCCCTGCTCCCCCAACCACCACAACATTTTTTGCCAGCCTGTCTTGAGGGCTGTTATTTAGAAAACATTAAGCCCAATGCATGTGGACCGAGGCTTCCAATTGTGTGGATCCAGGCCTTTTAATGGAGGTCAGAGCTATAGACTGCTCCAAATAATTCATAATAATTCTATAATACAGTTTACTTTGAGCGAGCAGTATTCCTATGAAGTTGAACTGAATAATCAGATGAACAGTGCAGCCTGCAGTCACTAATGAAAAAAGGCCTTCAATTTGATAAGAGAGTGCTTCCCTTCTACATACCTGTGAGTTAATTTCATTTTGAAATTTGTCATATTTTAATATGATTTTTCTTCATTGGTGTGGGAATTATTTTTTAGTTATCAGTAGTTTATTATTAGTATTAGTATTATTAACTACATTTATGTGTTGCTTCCTACCACAAAAAGGAGACTTGAAGCAACTTACACACACAAATACAGAATCCATAATTAATATAACAGAAAAACACCAAAATCAGTATAAACCATAATAAGCACAATACTACAAATAAGAATAAACACCATAAAACATAGCTACAGAAGTTTTCTGGTTAGGTTTGGGAAAATATATTAAATAGGGATGCCATCAAGTCAAAATATGAGATTGAAAGGTCATTCCCAAAAAAGAATATAGATAGACAGATAGTTGATTGATAGATAGATGATAGATAGATAGATAGATAGATAGATAGATAGATAGATAGATAGATAGATAGATAGCTTTCCTGAATGTGGATACCACAGCCACATTTCCTGATGGGTTTATAGCTTCTGTGCGCCCCTGTCAAATAGCTTAATCAGACTGCTCTGTAGCTGGTTGTGCTGAATTCCAGCAATTGCTGTGCCAAGTTTCTGTCAAGGGTGTTGATTCACAATCTTCCAATGTGCTGCTTTGATCTATGTATACCATTTGGCCCAGAATCTTAGCAAGCATGAATCATCCCTGTTGATTTCAGTGGAGCATTGCCACGTTACACCAGCTGTAGATCTGGCTCGGGTGATTTCCGCTTTCTAGATACTATCTTAGAGCATCTTTAATTAGTCAGTCTCTCCATTTTAACCAACATACTTGCCCATAGGGAAAATGAAACATACTGCTTGAGTTTTGCAGACTAATTCTCCACAACCCACCCAAATTTAGAAGTACTAGGCAGGCTGACATAGATTGCAAGAGAATCCATTGCCCTGCAAGGAAGCGGGCCTCAAGCTGAGAGGAAATGCCACAACCCCAGAACAAGTCAGCCCAAGGAAGTCTAAGAAGGTACTGTGAACGTGGCCCTTTTGGTCTGGTTCAGGCACCGCATAGTTCCGCCATAGCCAATGACCAATTTTGGTCAGATCTATGAATTCTCACAGGTTGAATGGTTGGTTTAGGATGCTGATCTGACACACTAGAACAGCCTTCCCCAACCTGGCGCCCTCCAGATGTGTTGGACTACAATTCCCATCACCAGTGAACACCCATATGGGCTGGGGAAATTATGGGAGTTGTAGTACACATCTGGAGGGCACCAGGTTTGGGCAGGCTGCACTAGAGACCCACTCTTTAAATGGAATTCCATTTTATGCAGAATTCTAGGACAATCCTTTTTATTTCAAAGCAGTATTTCCCATGACATTTGAGGAGGATCTTCATCGTATCAGTGGTGCTTTACAATTAAAGCCAAGTTCAGAGATAGCTTGACAGCAAATCAAATTAAATGTGTCTTTATTATAAATTGGTATACCAAGCTATGCTGGTTCCAAAGCATGAGGAGTGCAAAGAGCAGCTCCTAGTTCCTTTTTACTGGGCCGCTGTTGTCTCCTTCACCACCACTGTCCCTGTGGTCCATGCTGCAGGCAGGTCCTAGAAGCACAACAGCTCATATTAATAGCTTGAAAATGACCAGCAGCTGATGTATATGCTGCTTTAATTAATGTCACTCTGCATGTTCGCAGCTGGGATCAATAATCCCCTTGCAAATTGCCTTGAATAACAGGGTGCTCTTTGAACCTTGAGCAAGAAGGTGTCTCCATTTTCCGCCACCTTCTCTATTGAGGCAGAGACTCTTAAAAGACTGTTGTAGAGCCAATGCAAATGCAGATAACCTCTGGCAACCCTCCTCCCCTCCCCCCAGCCTTCTACTGTAGTGCAGTCTTTCATGGGAGTGAAAGATGGCAGAGCTGTCATCTTGTCACTGCAGGAACCCTGCTGTGTCACAGAAGGCGGCTGCTTCCCATTTTTTACCATTCCAATTGTTATGTGTCACGAAACGTCAGGGTTTCCAAAGAATGGATTGCATAATGTCGCTCTTAATTTAACATGTTTAATGGCAGGGTATGCAATTGGAATACTTTGTGGCATTCTAACTCCATTGATTGCTCATGAGCAAGAGGGAGAGTTTACAATGACACTTTATTACCGCCACATTTCAACTTCAAGTTAAAGTTAGCTGGCATTTGATTAAGTGCACCAGTCAACAAGGGTGAAGGCACAGAAAGATTTCAGGCCCAGCCTAGGTTTGTCAGCAGACATCAGAATAGACAGGGCACTGGTAATGTGATGTATGCAAGACATGTGAAGAGACAAGATTGTAAAAGTTCTAGGTGGAGTGTAGGGTGGCCATTCATGGATAGCCAAAAAAAGAGGAAACAGCTCACCAAAAACAAGGACACAAGAGAACTGATTAGCAGTGCTTGATCACACTTAGAATACTGTGTACAGTCCTGGTCACTGCACCTAAAAAAACATCCTGTAGACCTGGAAAAAGTGCAGAAAAGGGCAAGTAAAATGATCAAGGGGCTGGAGCATCTCCCCTATGAGGGAAGGTTACAACAGCTGGGATTGTTTAGCTTGGAAAAAAGGCGAGTTGGGGAGACATGATAGAGGAGTACAGAATTATGCATGGTGTGGAGAAAGCGGACAGGGAGACATTTTTCTCCCTCTCTTATAGTACTAGAACCCAGGTCATCCCATGAAGCTGATTGCTGGGAGATTCAGGACAGACAAAAAGACGTTCTTCTTCACATTTGTTGTTGTTCAGTCGTTCAGTCGTGTCCGACTCTTCGTGACCCCATGGACCATAGCACACCAGGCCTTCCTGTCCTGCGCTGTCTCCCAGAGTGTGCTCAAGTTCATATTCATTGCATTGGTGATACTATCTAGCCATCTCATCCTCTGCCGTCCCCTTCTCCTTTTGCCTTCAATCTTTCCCAGCATCAGGGTCTTTTCCAGAGAGTTTTCTCTTCGCATTAGGTGGCCAAAATATTTGAGCTTCAGCTTCAGTATCTGTCCTTCCAATGAGCAGTCAGGGTTGATTTCCTTTAGGATTGACTGATTTGACCTCCTTGCAGTCCAGGGGACTTGTAAGAGTCTTCTCCAGCACCACAGTTCAAAAGCATCAATTCTTCGGCGCTCAGCCTTCCTTATAGTCCAGCTCTCACAGCCATACATTACTACTGGGAAAACCATAGCTTTGATTAGACGGACCTTTGTCGGCAAGGTGATGTCTCTGCTTCTTACTATGCTGTCTAGGTTTGCCATAGCTTTCCTCCCAAGGAGCAAGCGTCTTTTAATTTCATGGCTACAGTCACCATCTGCGGTGATCTTGGAGCCCAGGAAAGTAAAATCTGTCACTGCTTCCATTTCTTCCCCTTCTATATGCCAGGAAGTGATGGGGCCAGATGCCATGATCTTAGTTTTTTTAATGTTGAGTTTCAAACCAGCTTTTGCACTCTCCACTTTCACCCTCGACAAGAGGCGCTTTAGATCCTCTTCGCTTTCTGCCATTAGGGTGGTATCATCTGCATATCGGAGGTTGTTGATAATTCTCCCAGCAATCTTAATTCCGACCTGTGATTCATCCAACCCGGCGTTTCTCATGATGTACTCTGCATATAAGTTAAATAAGCAGGGTGACAATATGCAGCCTTGTCGTACTCCTTTCCCAATTTTGAACCAATCGGTTGTTCCATGTCTGGTTCTCACTGTTGCTTCTTGACCCTCGTACAGGTTTCTAAGGAGACAGGTAAGGTGGTCTGGTATTCCCATCACTTTCAGAATTTGCCACAGTTTGTTGTGATCCACACAATCAAAGGCTTTAGCGTAGTCAATGAAGCAGAAATAGATGTTTTTCTGGAATTCTCTTGCTTTCTCCATGATCCAGCGAAAGTTGGCGATTTGATCTCTAGTTCCTCTGCCTCTTCGAAACCCCGCTTGTACTTCTGGTAGTTCTCGGTTCGCATACTGCTAAAGCCTAGCTTGTAGGATTTTGAGCATCACCTTGCTGGCATGTGAAATGAGCGCAATTGTGCGGTAGTTTGAACACTCTTTGGCGTTGCCCTTCTTTGGAATTGGAATGTAAACTGACCTTTTCCAGTCTTGCGGCCATTGTTGAGTGTTCCAGATTTGTTGGCATATTGAATGCAGCACTTTAACCGCATCATCTTTTAGGATTTTAAATAGCTCGGCTGGAATACTGTCATCTCCGCTAGCTTTGTTGTTACTAATGCTTCCTAAGGCCCACTTGACTTCACTCTCAAGGATGTCCGGCTCAAGTTCAGTGACCGTACTCTCCTGGCTATCAGGGACATTCAGATCTTTCCTTTATAGTTCTTCTGTGTATTCTTGCCACCTCTTCTTAATCTCATCTGCTTCTGTTAGGTCCCTGCCTTCTTTGTCCTTTATCATGCCCGTCTTTGCACAAAACGTTCCCTTGAGATCTCCGATTTTCTTGAAGAGATCTCTAGTCTTTCCCATTCTGTTGTTTTCCGTGATTTCTTTGCATTGTTCATTTAAGAAGGCCTTCTTGTCTCTCCTTGTTATTCTCTGGAACTCTGCATTCAGTTGGATATATCTTCCCCTTTCTCCCTTGCTTTTCGCTTCCCTTCTTTCCTCAGCTACTTGTAAAGCCTCATCAGACAGCCACTTTGCTTTCTTGCACTTCTTTTTCTTTGGGATGGATTGAGTTGCTGCGTCCTGAACAGTGTTACAGACCTCCGTCCATAGTTCCTCAGGCACTCTATCAGGTCTAATCCCTGAAATCTATTCCTTACCTCCAGTGTATATTCATAAGGGATATGATTTAGGTCATACCTGAATGGTTTAGTGGTTTTCCCTACATTCTTCAATTTAAGCCGAAATTTTGCAAGAAGCAGCTCATGATCTGAGCCACAGTCAGCTCCAGGTCTTGTTTTTACTGACTGTATAGAGCTTCTCCATCTTTGGCTGCAAAGGACATAATCAATCTGATTTCGATATTGACCATCTGGTGATGTCTATGTGTAGAGTCGCCTCTTGTGCTGTTGGAAAAGAGTGTTTGCTATGATCAGCGTGTTCTCTTGGCAAAACTCTATTAGCCTTTGTCCTGCTTCATTTTGTACACCAAGGCCATGCCTGCCTGTTATCCCGGTGATTTCTTGACTTCCTACTTTAGCATTCCAATCCCCTATGATGAAGAGGACATCTTTTTTGGTGTTAGTTCTAGAAGGTGTTGTAGGTCTTCATAGAACCGATCAACCTCAGCTTTTTCGGCCTCAGTGGTTGGGGCATAGACTTGAATTACTGTGATGTTGAATGGTTTGCCTTGGATTCGTACTGAGATCATTCTATCGTTTTTAAGATTGTACCCCAGTACTGCTTTTCCCACCCTTTTGTTGACTATGAGTGCTACTCCATTTCTTCTAAGGGATTCTTGCCCACAGTAGTAGATATGATGGTCACCTGAATTAAATTCGCCCATGCCTGTCCATTTTAGTTCGCTGATTCCCCAGATGTCGATGTTCAATCTTGCCATCTCATGTTTGGCCACCTCCAGCTTACCTTGATTCATTGATCTGACATTCCAGGTTCCTAAACAATATTGTTCTTTACAGCATCGGATTTTCTTTTCACCACCAGACACATCCACAGCTGAGTGTCCTTTCGGCTTTGGCCCAGCCGCTTCACTCTTTCTGGCGCGACTTGGAAATACCCTCTGCTCTTCCCCAGTAGTATATTGGACACCTTCCGACCTGAGGGGCTCATCTTCCGGCGTCATCTCTTTTAGCCTTGTGATACGTTCCATGGGGTTTTCTTGGCAAGAATACTGGAGTGGGTTGCCATTTCCTTCTCCAGTGGACCACATTTTGTCAGAACTCTCTGCCATGACCTGTCCATCTTGGGTGGCCCTGCATGGCATAGCTTATGGCTTCACTGAATTACGCAAGCCCCTTCGCCACAACAAGGCAGTGACAGCGCATAGTTAAACTATGGAATTTGCTACCACAAGATGCACTGATGGCCACCAATTTGGGTGGCTTTAAAAGGGGCTGAGTCGAATTCTTGGAGAAAAATGGCTGCTAGTCCTGATGGCTATATGCTACCTCCAGTAGCAGAGGTAGTATGCCTATGTACTCCAGTTGCTGGGGAGGGTGCTGTTGCACTCATGTCCTGCTTGTGGGCTTCCCATGAGCAGCTGGTTGGCCACTGTGTGAACAGAATGCTGGGCTAGATGGACCCTTGGTCTGATCCAGCATGGCTCTTTTTTTGTTCTTATGCATAACATTTGCATATACTAATGTATAAGTATAGATGCAAATTCAGAAATAATTATTATAATTTAAATAATAATATGGTATTGTCAGGAATGAATCTGAGCACGTGGAGTTGTTTAGTAGCTCGGATTCAGAATGGGAACAGCCAGAACAAGGGGAGGCTCTCTCCCTAGTGAGCTCAGATATGGCAAGGCATTATTCTCAAGACCTTGACTCACAGACAGCTCAGCCTGAATTCCCCACCACCACCTTCCTCCTCCATGAGAACCCAGGTTTCAGGGGAGGAGGAGAGTGAGGGGCGAGACTTGATGGATGCTAGGGTCCATCGCAGAGCGAAGTGGGAAAAGTCAGAGGTGGAGTTTAGATGCTCCAGCAGGTTGGCCACTTGTGAAAGCCTACATAGAAATGAGCCACCATAAGTGAGGGGCATCCCTCTGAAGCTAGTGTGGCTAAGAAGTTCTTGTTCAGACTGCTGGCAACTTCTCTAAATTCCACTTCGGCTCCTCTGTTGATATTCATAATTGTGTGGAGTAGCTGTCTTCATTGTAGTCTGAGAGTATCCTAGAATTTGCATTTGTAAGGAAGCTAATGTTAACTACTAAAGTAGTGAGCCTGAAGCCTGGTATCCTGGAGTGTGTTGATGTTGAAGGTGGAAGATGGAGGAATGTGACAGGTATATCTCACAGTTCGAAGGATTATGACCAGGTGACCGGTGTACCTGCCTGTTCAGTCTGCTGGCCAGGCACCAACTGGTGATGGTCAACAGTTCTTTTGGTTCATTATCTTTAAACTGTAATTGGACAGGACAGTGCTTCAAACAGAGGACTGTCTTCAGTAGAAGAGGACGCCTGGCCACTCTAATGTAGCGTACATCCCTTTTTTCTTGCTCCAGTGCTAACAGCTAGCTTTTCTAGCATCTTGCGCTGCTGGCAACCCATGTCTGTCAATGGAGCTGAGGGTTTGACTCCCTGCTGAGGGAATGCAATTTTCCTACAAAGCTTTGCTAGCATCCAAGGCAGGGGCTGGTTATCTGGGCCTCCATAACATCAAGAAGGCCCACAGTCTGAGATATAAAAGGGCACAGGCTTGGGCTGGCATTGAGATCTTGGTGCCCTTTTCTATGCAGTTCTATGCCTAAAGTTTTCACTGTATACATTTAGAGGTCAGGTTAAATTTTTCCTCTTTAAGCAGGTGTTTAATCTTTAGTTTGCTGCTTGATTTTTAATGTTACTGCCTTTAACGTTACCTCAATGTTTTCAATATTTTTAATTTTAACACTGTATTATTTTGATACTCTTGTTGTTGAATTTCTGTTGTTGTTAGTTGTTGATGTTGTTTGTTTTTATGATTGTAAACTGCCCCAAGGACATTTGCCAGTTGGGCAGTATACAAATCTAATAATACCTCGCTAGCATGCTGTGACAAGTTTGCACAGCACTTTGAAGATAAAGTTGCTCAGATTCATCATGAATTGGACACCACGATTAATGCAATTCCATTAGTAGCGGCATTCAGAGCACCATCTGTTCCAGTCTTATTGGATGAGTTTCAGTTATTGAGGCCCGAGGATGTGGACAAGGTGCTTGGCCAAGTCCAGTCGACCACCTGTGCGCTTGGCCCTTGCCCTTCATGGCTTATTACATCATACAAGGAGGGGATGTCTGCCTGGGTCCAGGAGGTTGTAAATCCCTCCTTGAGAGAGGGAGTGGTGCTGGCCTCTTTAAAAGAGGCGGTAATTAGGTCACTCGTGAAAAAGCCTAACTTGGACCCAGAGCACGTTAACTACTATAGGCCGGTGGCCAACATCCCCTTCCTGGACAAGGTGCTTGAGCGGGTGGTTGCAGGACAACTCTAGGCACTCTTGAAAGAAACGGATTATCTAGATCCATTTGAGTTGGGCTTCAGGCCTGGTTTTGGGATGGAAACTGCCTTGGTTGCCCTGTGAGATGACCTTTGCTGGGAGAGGGGTAGTGGGAATGCGAGCCTGTTGATTCTCTTAGACCTCTCAGTGGCTTTCACTACTATCATCCATGGTATCCTTCTGGGTTGTCTGGGTTGGGAGTTGGAGGCACTGCACTGCAGTGGTTCTGCTCCTACTTGGATGGCCAATTCCAGAAGGTGGTGCTGGGGGATTATTGCTCTGTGCCTTGGCAATTATGCCATGGAGTTCCACAGGGCTCTTTTTATCCCCTATGCTGTTCAACATCTACATGAAACTGCTGGGGGAGGTTATCTGGAGGTGTGGGCTGAGGTGCTATCAATATGCAGATAACACTCAGCTCTACCTCTCTTTTTCATCAAACCCAGGTGAGGCAGTGGCTGTTCTGCCTGGACACGGTAATGGACTGGATGAGGGCCAATAAACTGAAACTCAATCCAGACAAGACAGAGGTATTGTTAGTGGGTGGTTTGTCTGCCCACCCAGGTAGGTGATGTTCAACCTGTTCTGGAGGGGGTTGCACTTCCTCTAAAGGATCAGGTTCATAGTTTGAGGGTGCTCTTGGACCCAGAACTGTCACTTGAGGCACAGGTGAACTTAGTGGCATGGAGCACTTTTTATCAGCTTAGGCTGGTATACCAACTACGCCCTTATCTGGACAGAGATAGCCTAGCTACAGTTATCCATGCTCTGATAACTTCTCATTTGGATTACTGCAATGTGTTATACACGGGGCTGCTTTTGAAAACCGTGTGGAAACTTCAGCTAGTCCAAAATAGGGCAGCAAGATTGTTAACAGGGACCGGCCAATGAGATCACATTACGCCAGTACTTTCCCAGCTGCACTGGCTGCCTGTCCATTTCCAGGTCCGATTCAAAGTGCTGATACTAACATTCAAAACCCTTAATGGCTTGGGGCCAGGTTATCTGCCTCCTTCCATATGTGCCTGCCCAGACCCTAAGAGCATCCTCAGCAGTCCTTCTCCATGAGCCACTGCCAAAGGAAGTGAGGCTGGTGGCTACCAGGAAGAGGACCTTTTCTGCTGTGGCACCCCAGCTGTGGAATGACCTCCCTAGAGAGGTTCACCTGGCACCTACGTTGTACTCCTTCCGGCATCAGGTGAAGACCTTATTATTCTCCCAGTATTTTAGCATTTTAGCTTCCTAGTCTTTTAGCTTTGGTGTTTTAAATCTGCATTTTAAATCTCTGCATTGCTGCTAGGTTTTATTCTGGTTGTACTGTTATATTGTGGTTTTAAACTTTCATATTTTATATTGTTTATATACTGCACTCTGTGGTTTTAATTTTTGTGAACCTCCCAGAGAGCTTCAGCTATTGGGTGGTATAGAAACAAACAAACAAATGAATGAATACAAATAAAATAAATAAACATGTGGTTTGGGGGGCATTTCTCCTCATTTTTGTATGCCATTTGCCCAACATGTTCTTTTTTGTTTTGTTTTGCGAGCAATTTTCCTTAATGCAATGTATAGTTGGACATTATTTTCACTGATGTATGCACTTCTGTATGTGTTTTTGAAGAACTGCATCACAAAATTTGGTGCAATGCAAATATGGAAGGAAAACTGTTTTGGTTTGCCTTCTGGAGCCTGGTGGCTCCGATGTCAGTGGGTCTGAGACTCTGCTCTGAGTTTCCATCAGAACCAGTCAGAATTCTAAAGGGGCCATCCAAAGTGCTGAACCCTATCCCTAAATAGGCTCAGCATCTCTGATCACTCCTTTAGAGTTCTGACCAGTCCTGACAGCCCCACTGACTGGCATTTGGGGTGGGTTAGGGTATTTTAGAAAAATTTTTTATTGTAGAATTTTATTGTTTTAAACTGTTTTATTATATGCTTGTACATCGCCCAGAGTGGCTGGGTGACCAGCCAGATGGGAGATTAATAAATTTAATAAATAAATAAAATCAGAGCCACCAGCCTCCACTGGGTTCGCCTATTGGTTCAGGAAGTGCAGATTTGGTCGGCTTGCATTAGAATGTGAATCGAAGAAATGGTTCCCCGGTCCTTGCCAGGTGACCTGTGTGCCTGCTCAGCCTGCTCTCCAGGTGTTAACTGCTGATGGGCAACTTTAAGGCCCCAGCTGCTCTCCCTTCTTAGGGGTCTTCACCTTTAAACTGGGCAGCCCTGCAGACAAAGCAAGGGGTTGAACCTCTTTCAGCCTGAGGGCCAAATTCAGTTTTGGAGAAGCTCTCCGGGGCTGCATTCCAGCGCTGGGTGGGCCAGAAGGCAAAAGGGTGGGGCCAAAAATACAAAGCATACCAGCGTATTTTAGCTTACTGTTCTTACTGCCAGTAACTCAGCTTTAGGAGAGACAGTTCAGCCTTTCAGCATGGGGGGGGGGAGTGCACAAAAACTGGGAAACCACAAAGCAATCAGTTGTAAAGGAAGAGGCCAGAGCCAGACTGATACCCCAGGAGGGCTGGATTTGGCCCCCAGCCTGAGGTTCCCCACCCTGAAATAGAGGACTGTCATCTCTCATGAAAGCTGATGCATGTTTATATTTGTAAGCCATAAAAGCCAGACACCTTGCAGTCCAGAGTCTGTGCACAAGTCTTTTTAAGCATTTTCCATTGCTGAAGAATGCTGCTAAGGAAGGAATACTTTTCAGCATATGAAGGACTTCTTCCTTGAACATTTCCTTGACATGCTGAATTCTGTGGCACACAATGCAGCTGCCAGCAAAGCGAAACACCGGTGTGCTGTGAGCAATGAACCGAACGGCTTCAGCTCATTCACTTCTCGTTAACGGCTTTTCACATCTCTCGGCCAACGGAGTCGAGTCAGCGTGGCATGGTTGCGCAAATGAACGCATTATCTTTTGTCTGACGGCAGCAGAGTAAGAAAGACCACTCAGTGTTCAAATGATGACAACAATGGGCAAGCTAATTAAACTGCAGTGAAATGACTAAGTTGGAGGTGTGTGCAAAGTTCCTACATCAGTGAAGGACAGCCAGTGTGGTGTAGTGGTTAGACTACTGGACATGGACTGGGGAGACCTAATTTCAAAAACCTGCTCAGCTAGGCAATGTACTGGGCCAGTCAGTGTCAGGGTGGAAACTGAGCCCATAGAGCCCCAGAGCAGTTCTGATTCTGAGGAAGAACAGCAATCCGCGGGAGAGGACCTCGCTCATCTCTCACAAGCACAGCAGCTGGCAGAGATTCCTCCTGCCAGCATTCCTGGGATAGATAGTGATCCTGGCAGTGAGAGAGCGCTGGAGGGGGGCTTGCTGGACGCTCGGCGCAGATGCAGGGAGCGACGACAGATGGAGGGCGCGGAAAGGAGGCGTACCGCTCGTTTGGCGCTATGGTCGCATCCCGAGGACCCAAGGGAAAGAGGGAGGATCTCTCCCTAGCCCATAAGTTCAGGGTCTTCCCACGGTTCTTCAAACGGGGACCAACTGCCTTACTTGGAGCTTAGGCTACTCTGCTATCTTTCCCCAGGCTGTTCCTTGCTTTGGCGCTAGTGATTAGTATCTGAAAGAGTCATAAAGTAATAAAGGAATAAAGTCTCAGAAAGAATCCTTGTCGTCTGTGTCCTGAGTTGGCTATTGGTGGGGACTGCAAGAGGCAGCTAGGGCACTCCTGACAGCTTGCTCCTTGTTACTCTTTTTTTTCCCTCTCTGCTCCTATTGCCTCTGGAGGCTGCCATGGACTCGGCGGTGCAAGCTCTCGCGCAAGAGAACCAGGCTCTTCGTGATCAAGTGGCTCAACTGACAACTGCCGTACAGAGTCTGCAAGCTGTGGTTCAACCCCCACCACCTCCAATTCCCCCCTGCCACAAGTGCTTGGTGGCTCTGCCAGAGACGTTTTCTGGTGAGAAAGGACTTTTTCAGATTTTCCAGGCCCAATCGGAGCTGTACATGCGCCTACGACCTGAGGATTTCCTGACAGAACAGGTTCGTGTGGGCTTCATCATTAATCTACTTTCAGGCGTGGCAGCTAAATGGGCTTCGGGACTTCTTCTCGCTAATGACCCCCTACCCAGGGACTATCAAGTAGGGATGTACGAAAGTCACTTACCTTTCCGCGGATTATGTTGATGGTGGAGGGGGAGGCGTTCCGTCCCTCCTCCCGGAATCCTTGACGGGGGGGGAGGCGATCCGTTCCTCCCCCCAGAATCCTCCACGGCCGGCTGTGCTCCGCGGCAGCTCCGCAGAGCAGTCGGTCAGGCCCAGCCAGGCCAGAGCTGTCCGCAGCCAGATTTCCAGCCGCGGAGGGCTCTGGGGGGGGAAACCACGTACGCAAATGGCGGCGGCTACGGCCGCCGCCATTTGCGTTCCTTATTTTTGGCCGTCTTAATCTACGTAAATATTTATGTAGACTATGACGGCGAAAATAAAGGGGAACGCAGATAGTGTAGCGTGTGCTATTTGCGTCCCTTTTTGATTCACCGCTTTAGCTTATGTAAATCTTTACACAGGCTAAAACGGCGAATCAAAAAGGGACGCAAATAGCGCCCGCTACACTATTTGCGTTCCCCTTTATTTTCGCCATCATAGTCTACGTAAATATTTACATACACTAAGATGGCCAAAAATAAGGAACGCAGATGGTGGCGGCTGTAGCCACCACCATTTGCATACGCGGTTTTGTTTTGTTTTTTAAACCCAGCCATGATAGGCTACGTAAATCTTTACGTAGCCTATCACGTTGTTGTTGTGTGTGTTTTTTAAACCCAGCCATGATAGGCTACGTAAATCTTTACGTAGCCTATCACGTGGGATTTTTTTTGTTTTTTTTTACAAGACTGCAAATGGCGGCGGCAGCAGCCAGTCAGAAGACCAGCCGCCGCCGCCGCTCAGAAGATCCGCCCCAGGTAAGTTTCGTCCTGGGGGGGATCTGCGGAGGGGCAGGGGGTGACAGGCCATTCTGCCACGGAGTTCGGGGGGCCGAATGCACTGGCATTCGGCCTCACCGAGATCCGTGGCGGTATTCTCTGACATCCCTACTATCAAGGTTTCATGACAGCGATGGCCAGTTATTTCGGTGACCCCCTGCGCACGCAGACAGCTTCTCGAGAGATTCGCTGCCTCAGGCAGGGCAAGGACTCAGTTTCCAGCTACGTGACAACATTTTGCTTGCTGATGCAGGATTTACAGTGGAATGATGCCGCACTGGTGGCTCAGTTTTTGGACGGTTTGAATGACGAGATCTTGGATGAGTTGGCATGCACGCCTAGCCCGCCTACTTTGGAGGACCTCATCCAGACTGCCTCCAGATAGACAGTCAGCTGGAGGGGCACCGGCAGACTCGACGGGGCGCCGGGGGCCGAGATTTCCCTCCTCCCATTCCCCCACGTCTCCTGCCTCCTCCCCCACCCCTGCGGTGGGAGTGGAGGAGACCCCGATGCAGCTGGGAGCTACCCAAGCCCCGCTGCTGCCAGAGGAACTAGAGTGGCGGCGCGTGGAGCACTGATGCTTTCGGTGTGGAAAGCTGGGACATTTCGCCAAAACCTGCTGCACTAGACCCCAGCCCCACTGCCTCCCCCTCCTCTCCTTCCTCCTCCTCCTCATCCCCAGGCCTGACTAGGCTACCCCCCAAGCCTGTTAGGGGTCTCCAGTGTGGGGGGTGGTTCCCCACCAGGTGGGTGCCTTCTGCAACCCCCCCACCCTCCCATCTGCTATTGCAGGTTCACCTCTGCTCCTCCCAGTGGGGTGGGGTGGAGGCCCTAGCTTTAATGGACTCTGGGGCTATGACCAGTTTCATGGATGAAACGTTCGCTCTCTTCCACAAGATTCCTATCCTGCCTCTTCCTGCCCCCTTGGCAGTGGAGACCATCGATGGGCATCCTCCTTCTTCGGGCGCAGTGACCTGGATTACAGATCCGCTCACTCTGCGCGCCCAGTCCCACGTTGAGCAGATTCAGTTTCACTTGGCCAAGGTTCCCCAATACCCAGTCATGCTGGGTGTTTCCTGGCTCTCTAAGCATAATCCTCAGATTTCATGGGGGCTTCAGCAAGTGGAGTTTGCATCTCCCTACTGCTGGGAGCATTGCCTCCCGACCGAGGCGCCAGTCCCAGTCTGGGCCTTAACCCTTTCCTCCCCCTTCTCGTCCGCTTCTGGCAGTTCTTCAGCTACCATGATCCTCCCAGAGAAGTATGCGGCTTTTTGGGATGTTTTCGACAAGAAGAAGGCCGACCAGCTCCCCCCCAATGCCCTTTTGACTGTGCCATTAACCTCATTCCTGGGGTGACCATTCCCGCTGGCCGGCTGTATTCAATGTCGGAGCCGGAACTTTGAGCTCTGTGGGAGTTTTGGGGCACAAACCTCAGACGTGGCTTCATTCGCCCCTCCTCCTCCCCCGCCTGCGCCCCTACCATGTTTGTGCACAAAAAATCGGGAGAACTCTGCCTGGTGCATGACTTCAGAGCATTGAATTCGGTTTCAATCCCCGACAAGTACCCCCTCCCCCTCCTACTGGAGATGCTGGAGAGCCTGGGGCGAGCCAAGATTTTCACAAAGTTGGACCTGCATGGCGCCTACAATCTGATTCGCATCCGGGAGGGGGATGAGTGGAAGACCTGTTTCGGCACCCGGTACAGAGTGTATGAATACCTAGTGGTGCCGTTTGGGCTCGCCTGTGCTTCCCCCCCCCCCACGTTTTCGCGTTTTTTGAATGCCATCTTCCGGGACTATTTGGACACTTTCCTCATTGTGTACCTCGATGATTTACTTATATTTTCTGAGGACCCCCACGCCCATCAGTGCCATGTCTCTGCTATCCTCCAGTGCCTTTGCGAGCACCATCTTTATGCCAAGCTGGAGAAATGTGTGTTTGACCTAACCTCTTTGGACTATCTTGGCTACATTATCTCAGCTGACGGTATCAGGATGGATCCTGCAAAGGTCCAGGCTGTCCTCTCCTGGCAGGCTCCATCCACCAAGAAGGACTTGTTTTCTGGGGTTTGCTAATTTTTACAGAAAGTTCCTGCCCAGCTTTGCTTGGCTGACATTTCCTCTCACAGACCTCCTTAAGAGCAGACCACCCTAAGGCTTTCCCGTCCACCCTAGCTCCCTCTTCAGTGCCGGCGGCCCATGACTTTTTAGAGGAGTTGCAAGCAGTACACCACCTCTTACGGGACTCCCTTGAGCAAGCCAAGACAGCCTACAAGGGTCTTCCCGTGGTTCTCCTCCAAATGGGGACCAACTGCCTTTTCTGGAGCTTAGGCTACTCTGCTATCTGTACCCAGTGCTGTTCCTTGCTTTGTCGCTAGCGATTAGTATCTGAAAGAGTCATAAAGTAATAAAGGAATAAAGTCTCGGAAAGAATCCTCGTCGTCTGTGTCCTGAGTTGGCTATTGATGGGGACTGCAAAAGGCAGCTAGGGCACTCCTGACAGCCAGTACACCTCAGCCTAATTCACAACCTCACAGGGTTGTTTTGAGGATAAACTGGAAACAACCCCATATAGGCCAACCTGAGGCCCTTGGAAGAAGTAGGGTGGCCACTTCTGAATCACCCGAAAACAAGGACATCAATTTGCATAACATTTGCATGTGCTGATTTATGTGTGTGGATTCAAATGTGGAAATAATTATTATAAATTACACTGAAATGCAGCCCATCCACCATAGTGTGGAAGACTGCGACCAGGTGACCTGTGTGCCTTGCTCAGGCTGCTGTCTGGGAGCTGTTGATGGGCAACTCCGAGGCCCAGCTCTTCCTGCTGACGGCTCTTTATGTTTACACTGGACTTGGACTGGACAGCCCTTCAAACAGAAGACTGTCCTCTGTATAAGAAAACACATGGTTACCTTTGGTGGAAGGTCAAGGTACGAACAGGACCAGTCATGTTATGCATGACTCACTTCCCTAGCACTCACACCAAGCAACAAAACCACTGTCCTATATTACAGATTTTGCATTACAGGAGGCTAGGGTAGATAAGACCTGCGAACAGCCTTCAGGTGTTTGTGTGTTCAGCTTGTGGCACTAACCCATATGGTCTGTGTTGGAGGGAGTGGCAGTAATTCAGGGATATATGACTGATGCATATTCCAACATAAAGTGAGGAGTTCAGAATTATAGGGTAGCATACTGTGCATGTAATAAACCATTTTAAATCCTTATTTCCATGCTAAGGCAAAAAGGTCACAGGCCCAATGGCTTTTAATATTCACATTTTATTATTTTGAATTCACCCAAGGTATTATCTTCCCTGGCGTTTTCCAGTTGTTTTGCACTACTGGATTTTCTCTCCACAAAAACTCTGGTATGGAGAAAAAGATGGAATACTTGCAGAATTATTTACTTATGAATTATTAACATTTAGGCACCACCTAATCTGCTAAAAAGCCATCTAGGAGGTGTACAACCATTTAAAACAACAACACCTTGCCACAAAAAAAAGAACATTAAAAACCATAAAAACTTTAAAATATTAAAAACTACAGATTTAAAAGGCAAAATTGAAAAGATTTACACCTTTTGTAAAGGTCAAGAGAGTGGGGGCCAATCGTAGTTCCTGAGGGAGTGCATTCCACAGTTTGGAGGCAACACAGGAGAAAGCCTTTTCACTCGGGCCCAACAAATGGGACTCTGCAGGTAATGGTGCCCTCAAAAGGGCCTCCGCTGCAGTTGTTAATATTCGGCGAGATTCATAGCGAGACAGGGGATCCCTTACACCAGCGGTCCCCAACCTTTTTGGCACCAGGGACTGGTTTCGTGGAAGACAATTTTTCCGGGGGGATGCTTAAATGTAAGCGTGTTACATTTATTCTGTACTTTATTTCTATTATTATTACTACCCCCCCGCCACCCCCCGGAATTCCCCTGGGACGGAACCTACCGGGCGGCGGCTAGTCCAGGTCTGTCCGCTGCTGTCCACCCACTGTGCCAGGACTACAGACGCAAATGGCATCCAGCATAGCTGTAAAGATTTACGTAGCCTATTACTTGAACAACAGGGACATTCGCCCACCGCTCACCTCCTGCTTTACGGCCCGGTTCCTAACAGGCTTTGGACCAGTAACAGTCCACGGCCCAGGGGTTGGGCCCCCCCGCCTTACATGGTCTTTTGATTGCTAGCACTAAAAGCCCTTTCTCAGGAAGCACCCTACCTCGTTGGATAAAAGGCAAAGAACTGGATTTTATTCTGCAAATGTATGCTCTGAAAGCAAATGTGGGCTGAGGATAAAGTCCATGGCTTTAAAACAACCAAACCAAACATTGTTTCTCTTCATAATGAATCACCATTTCCTTGATATAAGTCAACCAGCCCTCACATTATTTATTAAATCATTTTTGTTTAAATTTGCCTGCTCTTTTTTCTTAGAAGACATTTTCATTTGACCTAACTGGTTGGAAACACTGCATGCCAGAACAAATATTCCTTACAACTCTGGAAGAATAAGTAATAGGAGATGTTGCAGTGTAGAAGCATGAGAATCTAAGGAAAGGTGCAGGCATGAATGAATTTCATAAGTTCTCAGTCAGTGCTGCCTGGTTTAATACTGCTTTCTCAAAGCTGAACAACAGAGAAAATAGCAGTGTTGTCTACCAGTCACTTCATACTGCATTACCTCAGCTTTGTGTCACAAGCGATAAAATGGGAGGGGGGGGGGATTAGAAACTGGACCAAGAGATTAGCTATTTTTTGACCAGACTATTAATATCAGTTATAAAAGCTGTAAGTAAGACTGAGCTTTCACAGAACTACTGCAAAGCTATTGAGTAAAAAAAAAAAATTCCTTGCTTGTTGACAAGGAAAACCCAAGTGTGATCGTTCCCTGCAGGATCAAAAAAGCCATTATAATTCAAGCTTCTCCATCTTCCAAAGTTCCCCAGACATTATGAAGAAACAGAACTCATGGGCAGGGAGCGGGAAATCCAAGAAATTACAAGCCAGTTACCTAAGGTCGCAATCCTATGCACGTTTAGATAGAAAAAAGTCCTGCAATTCCCAGCATTCCCCAGCCATCCATGCTGGTTGGGGCATACATAGGATTGAATAAACATGCATAGGGTTGCATAAACATGCACAGGATTGCAACCTTAGTTTTTTAAAGTGCTTCACAATCACGTTCTCAATAGCCAAGCTTTACTTGTTTAAAGTGCTTCACAATAATGTTCTCAATAGCCAAGCCAACCTTGCAGGATATGTTATTTTCCCTATTTTACAAATGAGGGGAAGAAGAAATGAAATTGAGTGACAGTGATTCACCCAAGACCCCCTAGTGACATTGGGTGCAATTCTGCAATGTTTGTGTATGGTGAACAGGGTGGAGAGTGGTCCCTAGATTCCCGGTATAACCCTAGCTCTTTCCCCCCCACCATTTGCCATGGCTCGCTTGGGAATGCTGAAAGTTGCAGGACTTTTTTCCTGTCTAACCATGCAGAGGATTGCACCTTAAGAGCATTAAATTGGCAGAAAACATTGATAAATATAAAATCACCAAGTGTCAAAAAGCATGTGGATAGGCAGTGCCAGCTTCATCCAAGAAACCGTGGTGTTTTTTGCAACCATATCGGAGCAAAAAGTTCTAACTCCACCTATATACTTATGGGGTTTGAGCTGGCAGTGACTGAGTAGGAAAGAGATCTTGGGGTTATGGTGGACAGCTCAATCATGTTGACCTAGTATACAGCAGCCATGAAAAAGGCAAATTTCATGCTAGAGAACACTAGGAAAGGGATCAAAAACAAAACTGCCAATATCATAATGCCATTATATAAATCTAAAGTGTGACTTTGAATACTGTTTGAATACTATACTTCAGTTTGCTGGATCTTAAAAAGCATATTGTAGAGATAAAAAAAGTGCAGAAAAGAACAACCAAAACAAGAGGGGTGTTGAGGAACTACCTGAAGAGAAAGGTTATGACATTTGGGGCTTTTGAGTTTAGGAAAAAAGGCAAGTAAAGTGTGTGTGGGGCGGGGGGGGGGCAATAGAAATTTATAAAATCATGAATAATGTGGACAAAGCAGATAGAAAGACATGTTTCTCCTTTTCTCATAATACCAGAATCTGGTTCATCCAATGAAGTCGCACGGTGGGAAGTTCAGGACAGATAAAAGGACATACCTCTTCACACAGCACATAGTTAAACGATGGAATTATCATAGAATGTGGTGATGCTCACTAACTTAAATGGCTTTAAAAGGGTATTGGACAAATTCATGGAGGAGAGGGTTATCAATGGCTATTAGAGAGACAGTCAGACAGACAGGTGCTAACCAATTGCTGGGGAGGGGGGAGATAACAACAGGAGAGGACTATGGCCTATGGGAAGCCCACAACGACATGGTGGCATCTGGCTGGCCACTATGGGAAGCAGGATGCTGGACAAGAGATATCTGTTCCAGTGGGGCTCTTTTAATGTTTGTCTTTTATGCTAACTTTTGCAGAAGTAATGCAGCCATGTTTCGGAACAGAAACGTCTTTGAAATCAAACACTCTCTCTTGAACAGCTCAATTTAGCATGAAACCAATTGGATTTCTTGTTCTGCTAATCAGGCCATGTTGTATGTGTTGCTTATTTCATAAGAACATAAGAAGAGCCATGCTGGATCAGACCAAGGGTCCATCTAGTCCAGCATTCTGTTCACACAGTAGCCAACCAGCTGCCCACAGGAAACCTGCAAGCAGGACATGAGTGCAACAACACCCATCCACCCATGTTCCCCAGCAACTGGTTTACACAGGCTCACTGCCTCTGGTACTGGCGGTAGCACATCGCCATCAAGACTAGTAGCCATTGATAGCCTTTTCCTTTGATGTCACATATTTTCCTGTTCCTTTGAAAGACCAGAGCCCCCTTGGTCTTCTGTGCCCCCATTTTCTCCTTCCCCTTCAAACTCAGCTTTACGCTGTGATCCTATGCCCACTTCTCTGGAAGTAAGCCCTGTTGAACTCCTTACCGCCAAATAAGCAGGTATAGGATTGCACTCTTAGTATTTGTATTTTGATTCCTCTGTTCTAGGGAATTTGGTCTGGAGGATTAGAGATTACAGCTTTCCTACTTTAGGCCTACAATGTAGCCTGTATTTTTATGGTAGTACAAAGCTGTGCTAGCCATGTTCTGTGCTCAGTGATTGTAACTTCAACGAATGAGATGGCTACCACAGATCAAACACCACTGAGTCAGCTTTCGCAGTCACCTAACATCATCTCCTATACAATTCATTTCAGTGGAGAGAGTTAACAAGCTCAGCTGATGTCTCATCACTTGAAGATGTGTAAATGGAATATTATCAAGCAGATGCACAATCCTGAAGAGGAAAGGGCTGTAATGGCACAGCTGAACACCACTGCCACATGAGGAGGTACTTCAGATAGCTTCCCACATGAGTCTGTCTTCCGGAGACTGCTGGTGTCAAGCTAATGATGAAGTTAACAACAATGGCTTGGGGCCAGGGTATTTGAAAGACCGCTTCATCCCATATGAGCCTGCCTGAAAACTGCGATGGTCATCTGAAACCCTGTTGTATGTCCCATCTCCTAGAGGTGAAGTTGGAGAGTACCCATAACAGGGTTTTTTGTTTAGCAGCACCCCAATTGTGGAATGACCTCAAGAGGAAGGTTAGGCTAGCCTCCTTAGCATCCTTTAAAAAGCTGGTGAAGATGATATTGTTCCACCAAATTTTTGATACTTAATGCTGCTATTTTCACCATTAATTAACAATATCAATAAAAACAGTTTTAAAATATGTTTTAGGGTTTTATATTTGTATGTATTTTAGGGCACAATCCTGTTCAGATAGGCAGCCGTCTCCAAACTCGGACGCAAACACCTATCCAGTGCAGGGCAGGAGAAGCAGAGAAGCACGGAGGGGATCATTTCCTCCACGCCTCCCCTGCCCTGCATTTTCAGCTAGACGGACAATTGCAGCTGTCTAGCCATGAGAGGGCTGAGCGGGGGAGGAGGCTGCCGTATGACACATTGGATATGATGTACAGGCATTTCCACCCTCCCCACCCTGAAACGCCCCCCAGAACGCCCCTTTTCGGACGCTCCACACTCCTCTTGCATGCATGGAGAACTGGGGTGTTCCGCGCTGCCTCCAAGGCAGTGCGGAATTCAGGGGAGGTCGGTTCCCAGAAAACCAGATTGTTCCCTCCATCTGCTATCCTATACACATTTACCTGAGAGTAAGTCCCACTGAACTCCATGGGGCTTACATCTGAGGAGTCATGGATAGGATTGCACTGTTGATCTTCAAATTTTGACTGTACTCTGCCTTGAGTGCTCATTGAGTGGAGAACCCAAAAATATTCTAAATGAATAAATAAATGATTTTGTCTCCAAACAACCACCACCACAAATACATAGTTTTACACCCTCACATTTTAAGTGTTCACAGATAGTGTTAAAAGGACTCTAATTGGTTTGCAGGAAACCAGGCGAAACTTAGGGCTGTTTCACTCATTGTCTGGAGTGGCATGATTTGGCTCCACATCATTAAGTAAGATGCTGGCAGTACACCTCCCAGCAGAACATGGGAGCAGCAGCCACAAAGATGGCAGCAACCATAGATATCATGCAAAGCAGCCGGTTGAGGACAATGACCATCTGCAAGAAGACACTTGCCCCTCACATGGAATACTGTGAATAAATTGACCACTCTGTTGCATTTACTTGCTAGATCGTATTCTCACCAAGCCACTTGCTCAACTTCTCTTAAATGGCTTAGAATAAGATCAGACCTTAAAAAGCCAAACATGATACAAGGTGCTGGAAAACTGGGAAAGCATTCCCAGTGGCTTCCAATTGCAAAGATTTTCTTGTCATTTGTCGTGCCGTCAGCCCATTCTATTCTCCGTCTTCAACATTTTCCACCTCATTTTCCAGTGAATTAGTTTCTCGTCAAGCTGAGCTCCCTCCCCTCATCCTATCGAAAAATATAAATAATTGAAAATGATCCCTAACTCAACTGGCACTTTTTGGCCGTTAATTGTCAGCTGACATCTTTTGCCTCTGCCAACACCAATGCCACCATACTTGCTCCACAATTTAACTAGATTGAGAGAGAGAAAATTAATAGAAAAGCACTCACACTGAAAATTGCATGGTGACAATATTAAGTCTAACTAATTGATTTGTTAATCCATGCCTTCAGGAACAAAATGGATTTCCCATTTGTCTCAAGCTCTCCACTTGCATTTCTGCATGGATTTCTGCATTTCCAGGCAGTGCTGGAAATTATTACACTGGAAGGTGCCAGATTTCGCCATATGGAGCAGAATCCAATGGAGTGCTTATTCCTTCTGCAAGCTGTGGTTCCCACTGATTCTGTTGCACAACCAGGACCCACTGCTTATGCAAGGGAGATTTAGTGTTTCCTAGGGGAAGCCCCAAAACATGCAGAAATGAGTGTTTCCGCTCATTTCAGGTTGCCTCGGATTTGCTAAATCACTGCTGTGCAAGCCGTGGGAACTACTTCCACAATGGAATTGGCAAGGTGTAAGAGAATCAGTGGGATAGGCGCCCCATTGGGTTCTGCCCCTTGAGTAGAAATCTATCAGTCTCATGAAGAAACCTGCCCCGGTACTGACAAATATCTTTCCAACCAAACGCAAATATATACCTGCAATTCAGGATAATACTTCATGACTCTGATGAAGTGGACAGTAGGCTTTGAACACTTATGTTAGGCTTTAAGGTGGCACAAGGGTCTTTGTCGTTTACGACAGTTCAGGATGTAAATGAAAGGTGTTGGTTTTAGTACTAAACAGTGCTGAATGTATAAAATAAGCAGGTCTGGGAATCTCAAGACTTGCTCTGTGCATGTATATTCTGTTTCATGGGCAATGACACAATGTGGCTTACAAATAAAATTTGTTTTGAAACATTGCTCAATTTCTAGCAGACATGAACAAATGGACTAACAGATAATGGTGCCAAGACTTCTTTATCATCAGTAGAGGGATAAAAGGAGAATAAACAAATCCCCTTGATAGATCACAAATCATCTTGTAAAATATTCTGTCAGTAGCAATTGATCAAGGACCCCATTTTAAACCTTCTCTGACTATGCAAATAGTGTACATGTGGATGGGGGCGGTGTTGGGCTCATTCACACACCCATCCCTGCACATCCAACGTAATGTTTGTATTAGACGTATCTTCTACTCACGTCGCCTTATTCTTGCAATCGTGAAGGATCACAGGACCTGTGTGTGCGTGTGCACTGATGTATACATTACATTATAGCGGGATGAGTGCTCTTGTGAGCTCACACCCATCACATGTATGCTATCATGGCTGACCATGTGTACTGGTCCTAAGGTGGGGTTGAAGATGGCTTTGCTCGCTGTTAAAGGGCTTGAGTCTCCATTCCACCATGGCACATACTATTTGCAGACAACCAATTTCTGAATTGGTTCATAGGAATAGCATTTTGTCAAATGCTGTTGCTTATGTTCTGTGAAACACCCCTCTCCTTCCCCCCTGTGATCTACAAAATCACACGTTTGGTTGGTCCCCTTCTTGGCTATGGAAGGTGGAGAACAATGAGCACAAGTTATTTCATAGCAAACAATGGGTAAGTCTCCGCTGCTCCTCTTAGTACTCTGTTGCTGGATCATGGCCAAGGCACTATATTTTGATGGGGTCGCTTGCATTTATAATGCTTTACTTGAGAGGAAAGTGGGGCTGCTGGTGGACTAACAGCCAGAATCCAGTCATGTGAAGGTGCTATTTGTAAAAAAAAACAAACACCAGTACCACTGTGTGTTTCAGAGTCGGTGGACTGCATCCTACAGATTCACACAGACTCTGCCTTCCAAACAAACCTAAGTTTCATTTAAACAAAGCCTTTCCACTGAGCTCTCTCAGGCTGTAGCCTTTCTCTCCTCATGCCAGGAGCAGTGGGTGTTGCCTTCAACCACTTCCTGCTTCCTCCCAGGAAGCACAACCCACTCAGGCTGAATCCAGTACTTCCTTCATATTGTTATTACACTGTGTACGGCAGGGAAGCACAACCTGTAGCCCTCAGCCTAGTTTTATGCATCCCTCAACCTCATTTCAAAAGTCCCCTGCATGGGATCACTTCAGGCCCATGGGAAGGTAAAGAGTGAGAGAGAAAAGGGGATGGCAGAAAGAGAAGGGGGTGGCCCTGCTTTGTTGGCCCTGCCCACCACTGGATTTGCCTTGGTTACCACCAACATGTGCCCCCCCCCAGTGACCCATGAGGGAATAAGAACAGAAGAAGAGCCATGCTGGATCAGACCAAGGGTCCATCTAATCCAGCATTCTGTTCACACAGTAGCCATGACAGAAAAAAGGTTATCCACCCCTATCTGTAAAAAAGCAATACCGCTGTGTGCTTCAGAGTCGGTGGACTGCACCCTACAGGCTCACACAGACTCTGCCTTCCAAAGAAACCTAAGTTTCATTTAAGCAGATCCTTTCCTTCAGAGGCTAAATCAGGGGTGGGCAGCTTCGAGAGTTCTGGGGGCCGGGTTACCCCTCGCAAGCCTTACACCTTCTGTGGTGCTTTTCTGGGGGGGGGGGTTAAAATTGGTATATGGAGTGGCTATGGAGTGCCCAAAGGGTCAAAAGTATGTTTTCAAGCTAATTTTGACCCTTCAGGTGTTCTGTGGTAGCTACAGAGCATTAAAAGGGTGAAAAAGAGTTCAAAATGGCCGCTCCGGATGCTATTTTATTTTAAAAACATTGTTGTTGTTTTTACCATTTGGGGGAGGCAGGGGTGCAGCAAGGGACAAAGCGGGGTGCACACAGCCCACAGGCCACACATTGTGTACCCCTGGGCTAAATGAACAGTTGCATGACTTGTGGCAGACACAGGCGTAGGCCTCACGGGGAGGCGGCACTTCTGACCAGCGGTGCTTCTGTCAGAGCACCGCCTGGCAGCTGCTCTTACACAATCCTGCCGAACACACATGGCACTGATGGCAAGCATAAGCTGGTCCCATATCTCATTATAGGAAGTATAAAATATTCCAGCCTGCTAGGAAAGGCTTCTGATAACCCTTTGCAGTTACTGTTGCTTTGCTCAGATATTCTTTTTGATCAGTGACATTGCTCTTCATTTATTTAGCAAGTCTTTCAATGACAGATTAATAAAGTTGCAGCAAATGAGAGCCGGGCCTCCTACAGCATTTCCTGACATCCTGAACATATGTCTACTGACACCCATCCAAGAATAGAACATCCAAGCAAAGAGTATTAAGAAGACACAGGCTGTGCCCACTTGCTCCCATGTCACGGCAGCTGTTGCCAATTACGACATTCTAGCAGGAAGTGGAGTGGGATTAAAGCAAGTTTTTTTTAAAAAAAAGTTTTCCAAAGGCTTGTTCTCAGACCAAATAATTTGATTTATAGATTTTCATTAGAAATCCAGCGTATACATATCAAAGGTACAACAAAGATCAATTTTAATAACTCTGTGCAAGAAAATTAGCAGGGCTTTTCAACTGTACTGGCAGGTCATGTTGAACAAATGTATTGTTTTCATTACAGTAGTAATCTATATTGTAATGCATACATTGATTTTGTGGCTTTTGTGAAAGGGAAAAGGACAGGCCTCCCCGTCACATGTTTTTCTGATATTTGATTCTTTGCCACTGTGACCTGCCAAAGAAGACCTGAAGACTGGCTCCATCGTCATGTCATTAATATTGTCAATTGAATTGCCTTTTTTAAAACCAGCACAGCAGAATTTGTCCTTTTGAGTCCATGTATTTTCTTGCTATTTTGTGTGGATTTTTAAAAAACATTCTCATTTCTCCCTTTTCTAAAATCTAACAGCAATTGTAACAACAGATAGAAAGCAAAATTGACCATTTGCCTAAAATGATATTTTAACTTATGTGTTTTTAATGTTTTTTTTTAACATACCTTGAAACCGGTGTAGCTTTTCAATTTTGTGACTTTGTATCCGCTCTAGTATGGTCAGCTGCCTTGAGCACTAATTTTAGCAGAATGCCACCCCATAAGGCGGGCAGTCCCCACGTCAGCGTCCTGCCACTGGAGAGGCCTTAGAACAGATTGCACTGCCATTGAATGGATAACCCAAATCAGTGGGGTGCATAATAGAGCATGCTCTGCAGGTTGTAAGACCTGAGGGGATACATAATGGAAGAAGTGCTCCTCTCTATAAAGCAGAGAGCAGAATCTAATTCACTTCCTTCTTTCATTACTGTACTGGAAAGTGTTTAAAGTAATCACTTAAGGTCTCTGCCCTGGGGATTTTACAGTCAAAAATCTGACACAGAGGAGATGGAAGTAGGAGGTAAATAGGGGGCAGTATGCATTGATGTCAGTTACATGGACATAGACTTAGCTGCAGTGGGGCATGGCGATTGAGGGGTTATGCCAAAACATGGAAGAAGTAGTTTTGGGAAAGGATTTGAAGTAAGACACATGGCATCACACAAATGGCAGATCCAGGTGTCATGGGCAGTTTTCCAAAGAAAAGAAATGCCTCCTTTTAATACATAATCAATGCACTATAAGGCAAAGAAAAAATGAGAAGAAAATTGAATGTTTGGTTCTTCGCCTCAGATTTGTGGCCATGGCAATAGCAGATCAGCCACTGAAAAGTGTCAGATGGAATAAGAGTTAAATGTATAGTTCATCAGTTCCAGTGTGCCATATTCTCGATCACAGAGTATCAATTCTACTCCAGTTTAATTCTGTGTCAGTTGTGTATGAAATAGACAGTTTGCTTAATGCAGGGGAAAAGACAGAGATCCAATGCTTTGTCAGGGAAAAAAATGATTCAGAACAGTGCACCTGAAAGGTTGCAAAGCACCCTACAGAGACCATAGCTGGAATGTGTTGATCTAAAGAGTTTCCTTTCCATTACCTTTGGTTAATGGGGGAAATGGTCCCTCTCCCTGGCTCTGCTTTATTAATATGTGTAAATGAGGCGTGGTGTATATTTAGACCGCAAAGTAATTATAACAGTATTCAATGGGAACATTACTAGGAGCTAATTCCTAGAAACTCTTTCGAAGCTTTACTTACACAGACAGTGCCAAGGAGATTGTAAAAAGCCAGCCAAAAGCTTCCTCGACGCCCACAACCCATTGCGGCTGTTGTGGTTGACCAGCATCTGTTTCTCATGGCCATGGTGCTGGAACAATCCTGTGAGGCCACTAACTGGTTCTAAGTGGTCATATCCTGTATGTACATATGGCCCCATCACATAGCCTCTGAATGCTGTTGTGAACTGCCCAGACAGCTTCATTTACTGAGCGGTATTGAAATGTAATAAATAAATAAATAAATAAAAAGGGACGGGGAGGACTAGCCAGTGTGACCTTGAGACCACCTCTCACCCTGAAAGAATGTGTGAAGGGATTCAAATGTTCCCCCACACACCCTTTCATTGTGCAGGAATGACATTTGGGAAATGGGGAAAGGATTCCAGACTTCGAAATCTCGCCTGTGTTGAGATTTGTTACTTGTTAATTAAGTCAAATATCCACTGCCAGATAAAATAATAATTTATTCGTCTTGATAGCAGGAATAATATTGCACAGTATAAGCTGATAATTGCCTATGCAGTGTTTTCAAGTACAACAAAGGGAAACGGGGATTTGACAAGACTTATTTATTTCTGGAGGTTTTTTTAGTTATTGGCTGACCCAGTTTTATTTTGGAAAGGATGAGCATTTCCATTGGAATTCACTCTTGAAAACTAGCATCTGACTGCAGCTTTGAAAGGAAATATTTAATTTGGCACAGATCGTTAATAATGGTTACTAACAAACTAAAATGACTGAAAAATAACTAAGCCAAAGACTACGAGGAAAGAAAATCATTACTGCTTATGGAACCATTCCCATTTGGCATTTAATTGTCAGATTAGCAGTTCAGAAATTAGGATAATATTCTATGAAATTAGTCTTTGATTCACCAGCCAAGCTTTTAGATCTTTGTATTGTGACCACTTTATCTTAATGTGTGTGGAAAAGCTGTACTTCGGCAAACCAGACACTACAATCAGCCTTCCCCATGCAGATGGGTAGGACTACAACTTTTCAATTTATTCATAAATGATCTGGAGTTCAGAGTAACCAGTAAAGTGGCCACGTTTGCTGAAACACCAAAATACTTAGAGTGGTTAAAACAAAAAGGATCTCTTCAAACTGGAAAGGGCCAGCTAAAATGATTAAGGGGCTGGAGCAACTCCCCAATGAAGGAAGGTTACAACAGCTGGGATTGTTTAGCTTGGAAAAAAGAAGGGTGTGGGGAGACATGATACAGGTGTGCAAAACTATGCATGGTGTGAAGAAAGTGGATAGGGACACATTTTTCTCCCTCTCTCAAAATACTAGAACCCGGGGTCATCCCACAAAATTGATTGGTGGGAGATTCAGGACAGATAAAAGGAAGGACTTCTTCACACAGCGCATAGTCAAACTATGGAATTCGCTATCACAAGATGCTATCACAAGATGGCCATTTGGATGGCTTTAAAAGGGCACTGGACACATTCATGGAGGAGAAGGCTACTGATGGCTACTAATGCTGATGGCTATATGATACATCTAGTATCAGAGGCAGTATACCTATGTACACCAGCAGTTGCTGGGGAACATGAGCCGGAGGGTACTGTTGCACTCCTGACCTGCTTGTGGGTTTCCTGTGGGAAGCTGGTTGGCCACTGTGTAAACAGCATACTGGACTAGGTGGACCCTTGGTCTGATCCAGCATGGCTCTTGTTACGTTCTTATATTCTTAACTCCCATCAGCCAAGGGCCATGCTGTCTGGGGATGATGGAACTTGTAGTCCAACACACCCAATCCTTCATATCCACATTTTCTTGGGAGTACATCGCATTGATTTCAGTGGGATGTAATTTCAAGGAACCATGCATAGGGCTGCAGTCTTAACATTATACTGATAATATTTCTTATTAATATGAATTGTTCAGTTGAAGGTTCAAACAGATTGCCTGCAGCATTCTCAGGAGGTATCCATTTGGAGCTAGAATATTTGGGCTTTCAGTAGTGCTTTAAAAGATTATTATTATTTCTTCTTCTTCTTCTTCTTCTTCTAAATTTACTGTGACTCAGTGAAACAACCTTGAAAAACAAAGCAAACCTAGAGGGTGAAAGAGATCTGTAGAATGAGCAAAAGTGCAAAAGACTCATAAAACTGCTGCACTTAGAGTCTCAGAGTATAAGTGTTTCACTCATTCAGAACAATTGAAATACATTACATACAATCTTCACCACTCAAAATAAGCACACAATTTGTGATGAGTACATAGAACTTCAAAAGACTTTAATATTTTAATTACAGCTCATATTATGTTTTTCATTTTCTACTCTTTTTGTAATCATGCTTCTTTCATAACTCCTCTGAAAAGGTAAGATAGGTAGATAACAAAACCTTAGCATACAGGGCAGTTACTACAAATTGCCATTTTGGCTATTTGGTCATTCCTGTCTTTAATGTATTATTTTGAACAACATATTCAGATAGCAGTGAACTACAAGACTATAGGAACCTGTATTTAGGGATGTATGAGAATTTTGCTGTTGCTTGCAAAACATGCGAGCATGCCCAGTTTGATGCTCTGAACATGAGCATCTGTCTGCCAAAAATATTCACAAATTGTCACACATGTGCTCACATTCATCTTGTTCCTGAGTCTCAGTTTGACTTGTGTAAATTTCATAATGCATGCAAATTTCCTCAGTAAACTGAACCAGCCCAGTTTTAGTCTATGGAGGAAACTTGCACAAATTAGGAGATTTATGCAGATTACAGGAGATCTTTGCAAATCTCCCAACCACCATTCAATTCACGCAAATTTCCTGTTCACTCGGAACAAGCAGCAATCTCAAATGGAAATGGGAATCAGGCACAAGATAGGCGGCAAGACGATGTTTGGAGAATATTGGAGATCTTGAACATTGCTCGTTCATCCCTCCCTGCCCACAGTAATCTTATTCCTGAACCAGTTCACACAATACAACTGCTACTCAGGAGTCGCTCCCTTGATTAGCCATTACCTTCCCAGTAATTGGCATGCAGATCACATGGACTGAATCTAGTGGAACATCCTCCCATGTAAAGATGTGTAGGATCTGCCTGTACATCTTACAATTTTAGCAAACAGTGCAAACCTACCAGATGGAGGACTGTATCAAATGGCAATTACAAAGAATATATCAGGAGATAATAGGGGGAGGGATCGCTTGACACCTCTTGCTATGTACTGCCCAAGACATACTCTAAACAATCCACAGATGTTGCCAAAACATTGAGGGCCAAAAGTCTTGTCAACTTCTCCTTGAAAAGGGCTTCTCCTTTTCAAAGGAGAAATACAGATGTCTTCCAAGCCCAAATGGGATGTCAACAGATGTTTTTGCACTGCATGTATGCCTGTCTACTCAAAAGTAAGTCCCACTGAGTTCATCAGGATTTACTCTCAGGTAGATGTGTAGAGGATTGCAGCCTTAGTAACTGGGTAATACTCTGAATAACAAGCTGCCGGAATCTATTGTTATGGCTATATTGGGATGGGTTGTTGTTCAGTTGTTAAGTCGTGTCCGACTCGTCGTGACCCCATGGACCATAGCATGCCAGGCCTTCCTGTCCTCCGTTCTCTCCCAGGGTGTGCTCAAGTTCATATTCATTACATTGGTGATGCTATCTAGCCATCTCATCCTCTGCCGTCCCCTTCTCCTTTTGCCTTCAATCTTTCCCAGCATCAGGGTCTATTCCAGAGAGTTTTCTCTTCACATTAGGTGGCCAAAATATTTGAGCTTCAGCTTCAGTATCTGTCCTTCCAATGAGCACTCAGGGTTGATTTCCTTTAGCATGGCCTGATTTGACCTCCTTGCAGTCCAGGGGACTCGTAAGAGTCTTCTCCAGCACCACAGTTCGAAAGCATCAATTCGTCGGCGCTCAGCCTTCCTTATAGTCCAGCTCTCACAGCCAGACGTTGCTACTGGGAAAACCATAACTTTGATTATATGAACCTTTGTCGGAAAGGTGATGTCTCTGCTTCTTACTATGCTGTCTAGGTTGGCCATAGCTTTCCTCCCAAGGAGCAAGCGTCTTTTAATTTCATGGCTACAGTCACCGTCTGCGGTGATCTTGGAGCCCAAGAAAATAAAATCTGTCACTGCTTCCATTTCTTCCCCTTCTATATGCCAGGAAGTGATGGGGCCAGATGCCATGATCTTAGTTTTTTTAATGTTGAGTTTCAAACCAGCTTTTGCACTCTCCACTTTCACCCTCAACAAGAGGCTCTTGAGATCCTCTTCGCTTTCTGCCATTAGGGTGATATCGTCTGCGTATCTGAGGTTGTTGATAATTCTCCCGGCAATCTTAATTCCGACCTGTGATTCATCCAACCCGGCATTTCTCATGATGTACTCTGCATATAAATTAAATAAGCAGGGCAACAATATGCAGCCTCGTCGTACTCCTTTCCCAATTTTGAACCAGTCGGTTGTTCCATGTCTGGTTCTTACTGTTGCTTCTTGACCCTCGTACAGGTTTCTCAGGAGACAGGTGAGGTGGTCTGGTACCCCCATCTCTTTAAGAATTTGCCACAGTTTGTTGTGACTCACACAATCAAGGGCTTTAGCGTAGTCAATGAAGCAGAAATAGATGTTTTTCTGGGATTCTCTTGCTTTCTCCATGATCCAGCGAATGTTGGTGATTTGATCTCTAGTTCCTCTGCCTCTTCGAAACCCAGCTTGTACTTCCGGTAGTTCTCGGTTCGCATACTGCTGAAGCCTAGCTTGTAGGATTTTGACCATCACCTTGCTGGCATGTGAAATGAGCGCAATTGTACGGTAGTTTGAGCACTCTTTGGCATTGCCCTTCTTTGGAATTGGAATGTAAACTGACCTTTTCCAGTCTTGTAGCCACTGTTGAGTGTTCCAAATTTGTTGGCATATCGAGTGCAGCACTTTAACCGCATCATCTTTTAGGATTTTAAATAGCTCAGCTGGAATGCTGTCATCTCTGCTAGCTTTGTTGTTGATAATGCTTCCTAAGGCCCACTTGACTTCACTCTCAAGGATGTTGGGCTCAAGTTCCGTGACCGCACTATCATGGCTATCAGGGACATTCTGATCTTTCCTGTATAGTTCTTCTGTGTATTCTTTCCACTTCTTCTTAATCTCATCTGCTTCTGTTAGGTCCCTGCCTTCTTTGTCCTTTATCATGCCCGTCTTTGCACAAAACGTTCCCTTGAGATCTCCGATTTTCTTGAAGAGATCTCTAGTCTTTCCCATTCTGTTGTTTTCCGCGATTTCTTTGCATTGTTCATTTAAGAAGGCCTTCTTCTCTCTCCTTGCTATTTTCTGGAAATCTGCATCCAGTTGGATATATCTTCCCCTTTCTCCCTTGCTTTTCGCTTCCCTTCTTTCCTCAGCTACTTGTAAAGCCTCATCAGACAGCCACTTGGCTTTCTTGCGTAAGTTGCATTTCTTTTTCTTTGGGATGGATTTCGTTGCTGCCTCCTGAACAATGTGACGGACCTCCGTCCATAGTTCCTCAGGCACTCTATCAGGTCTAATCCCTGAAATCTATTCCTCACCTCCACTGTATATTCATCAGGGATATGATTGAGGTCATACCTGAATGGTTTAGTGGTTTTCCCTACATTCTTCAATTTAAGCCGAAATTTTGCAAGAAGGAGCTCATGATCTGAGTCACAGTCAGCTCCAGGTCTTGTTTTTACTGACTGTATGGAGCTTCTTCATCTTTGCCTGCAAAATACATAATCAATCTGATTTCGATATTGACCATCTGGTGATGTCCATGTGTAGAGTCACCTCTTGTGCTGTTGGAAAAGAGTGTTTGCTATGATCAGCGTGTTCTCTTGGCAAAACTCTATTAGCTTTTGTCCTGCTTCATTTTGTACACCAAGGCCATGCTTGCCTGTTATCCCGGTGATTTCTTGACTTCCTACTTTAGTATTCCAATCCCCTATGATGAAGAGGACATCTTTTTTTGGTGTTAGTTCTAGAAGGTGTTGTAGGTCTTCATAGAACCGATCGGCTTTGGCCTAGCCGCTTCACTCTTTCTGGAGCTACTTGGACTTCCTACTTTAGCATTCCAATCCCCTATGATGAAGAGGACATCTTTTTTTGGTGTTAGTTCTAGAAGGTGTTGTAGGTCTTCATAGAACCGATCAGCTTTGGCCTAGCCGCTTCACTCTTTCTGGCGCTACTTGGAAATTCCCTCTGCTCTTCCCCAGTAGTATATTGGACACCTTGCGACCTGAGGGGCTCATCTTCCGGCGTCATATCTTTTAGCCTTGTGATACGTTCCATGGCGTTTTCTTGGCAAGAATCCTGGAGTGGGTGGCCATTTCCTTCTCCAGTGGACCACATTTTGTCAGAACTCTCTGCCATGACCTGTCCATCTTGGGTGGCCCTGGACGGCATAGCTTATGGCTTCACTGAGTTACGCAAGCCCCTTCGCCACACCAAATCAGTGATCCATGAAGGGGATTGGGATGGCTACATAATAATAATCCCAAAGAATCCTAAAGATTGTGTAGTGCTCAAAACAGCCCGTGCCTTGGTTGACTTTAACTGTACATTTAAAAAATAGTGTGTGCCCCGCTCACACACACACACCAAGATTTCTGGAATTATTTATTTCTCAATGTGGCATGTGATAAGGCTGGTAGGATGGATGGGAAGGGATTTGAAGTAAAGGAAAATGATTTATTTTCACTCTCTAGGAAGAGTTATGGCCCGGGTCGCTGCTGAATCTACAAACTATGCCAATAAACCACCTTTCCGATCACCGACATCCTGTTATTTCATTATCCGCCAACATCTAGCCCCTGCAGAGCTGGATTCCAGAATGAGATTAGGTTTTGCGTGAAGACACAGATATTTGAGATCATCAAATATTTGAAACCAAAGCTCTCAACCTTAGCTTATTAAAAAAAGGTCTCCATAACAGGCTAGCACCCTGCCCTTCCCTCACCGTCTTATTTTGAAGAGAAAGTTTTGCCAACAGTGGCATGCCTTGTTGAGTATGAAAGGGCTCTATTTTTAAAAAAAGAAAGGGGAAATATTTTAATATGTCACAAAAGGAGACATATAATTGGCTTTTTTCACGATATATGAAAGCAACAAACAGAGCTTATGAGAGAACAGGGAGATATTATAGGGCCCACCTAGCTACAGGCCCCAGCTGTAAATACAGAGAAAGGGTGCATGAATACCATGTTGGCTGTAGGCTTTTGAGGGCCTTGGAGGAAGACACCCTCTATGGGCCCCTTCCTTCAGTGAGCCTGCTGTTTCACCACCATTATAACCAGCTGCTGTTGCTCCTCCTTCTCCTCCTCCTCCTCCTCCTCCTCCTCTCTACCCCTTGCTTGCTTGACAAGCAGAGAGCCAGTGAGCAAGTAGGCGGCAGCATCTCCTACTCTTCCTTCTCACCGTTGTCTGAGCCTGAGTGAGAAGCAGGTGAACAAGCAGGTTACAATGGTGAAACCAAGGAACTCCTGGGGCAGTTGCCAGTGGGCCCCTGCTGGGGTGTGGGCCCTTGGCAGGAACCCGAGTATGCCTTCCCTTGATGCTAGCCCTGCATGAATAATATCTGCTTGCTTTGTCACAGAACACTTGAAGTAAACTGGGGAACAAGGAAGGATAGAAAAGAGCAGGGCAGAGGTGACTTAAGATGAAGATAAGAGGGGAAGTTGTACAATCCAAACCCAAGAGGGCCTTGTCAGGATCCATACCCATCTCGAAGAGCATGATGCTGATGGGGTGCTGACACATCAAAAATCTCATGGAGGTTGTGCTGTTGCAGCAGTACTCTTACAGCACAGCAAGTAAATATTTGGGAACTAGGCATCACTTGAATGCATGTGCTAGTGAAACAGTTCTAGGTTCATGCAGGGTTGAGCCAAAAAGGGGTGGGGACACAATTTCACCATTGTTGATTATTTACCAAACTGTTTAGAATTTCTTTCTTTACAGAAAGAAAACCAAATATGTCAGGATGAAGGATAGGCTAAAATATATAGAGAACATTGTGTGTGTGTGTGTGTGTGTGTGTGTGTGTGTGTGTGTGTATGGAGGAGCATTCATTAATGCGAACCCACACCAGCAGTCCAAAATGGTGTCTTCCGCACACAGGTTTACCACTGCTGCTGCTGTTTTGTAAGAATGAGCTGAGAACATTTAATCTATCATGGGACAAAAAGTTAGAACATGAAAACCTGAGCTATACGTAAAGATGCTGATTACAATGTCCAAAAAACATGCATAATGTTAGACTAAATTAGCAGCCTGGAAGGGGCACAAGATCGATCCTAAGCAGTGTCGGTGGGATTTCTACTATGAGGAATGCAGGCCAAACCTGCGCCAGCCATGCCCTTTGTCAGGCAATTGCTTGGTCAGGACCTAGGATGTCCCGTAATAGTCGGTGGCCAAGCTGTGCCATTCACATATTTGTTAGGGAAATTAGAAATACGTGGACTGGAATGGGTAGAAATTAGCCTAAATGAGTAGAAATGAGTCTTGTGAATGTTCTGAAAGGTATCAGATTTGGGAAGGTGAATTCCCCTGACTAAGGGGAGGGGTTGACAAGAAGCAACAGATTTTTTTTACAACAGACAGAAAGGGTTCACACAATACAATAAGCCACGGTGGGTTGTGAGCTTTGTTATTGTCACCATGGCTTACTGTGACATGTGAACCCAGCGCAGATGATTCAGTGTGGTCTGTTAATCACACACAAGCCACCCTGAGCAGCCATGGCTTGTTGTTGGCTTGTTGAGGTTGGCTTGTTCTCTGGGTGGCTTGATGTCCAAACCCAGTACTGTGGCTTGTCCCAAGCAGCTACAGAGCTGCCTGGCAAAAGTGGCCAAAAAAAAGCCAGTGCCACTCCTTGAGATCTCGCCAGTGCCACCCCCAGCCTTTCTGCTCCCTCACCAGTGATGTCTGCCCCTCCACCGATGCCAAAATGGCACTTTTGAAGGACTGTAATTCAGTTGCCACCTTTATTTAAAAAAAAAAAAATTATAATAAAAAGGTGGCAAATGAAGCACTCCAAAAAGCAGTAGTGATCAGAGTGGGGACAGGGCTGGGAAAGTTTCCCACAATAGGGATGAGGATACAAGATGGTTACCATGCAAAGGACACTGGGATACATTCAGGGAGCAGGTTGGAGGACTGAGGGGGAAAGAAGCCATGCCAAGCCGCCGCAAGACCAGTTGTCTGCAGTAATGTGGGTTGTTGCATGATCAACGAACCCTCTACGGCTTATTCTCCAGGGTGGCTTAGCATGACATACAAACTGGCCCAGAGAGCAAGAGAGATGGATGCGCCAGTAACTATAAGCTAGAAAACATCTGGGGGAGCCTCTCTCTGGAGATCTGAAGTGGGGCAATAGATTTGCTGCATAAGCACTTTGTTTCCACTTTATTTGAGCATCACCTTTCTACCAGAGAAATGGCATTCAAGGTGTCTGACAATAATAACACCTGAAATTTAAAATAAAAATTTCTTTAAAACAATCATAAAACAAATACATTCAAAGCACAATTAAAAACCCAAGAGAGCAGCTTACATCCCAAAGGCCCGCTTGAATAAAAACGTCTTTGCCTGCTGATGGAAGGACAGCAGGGAGGGAGCCAACCTAGCCTCTCTCAGCAGGAAGTTCCACAGCCTGGGAACAGCCACCGAGAAGGCCTTCTCTTGTGTCGCCACCAAATGTGCCTCTGACGGCAGCTGTGCCAACCTCTCCTTCCAAAGGAAATCAAACCCTGGTATGCCTCTTCCTGGAAGATCAAATTGCTTCGGGAAAGGGGGTGAGGGTAACAATAGGTTGGCTAGACCAAGGAGTGACAAAAGAGAAACTAAGGAAAGGAACATGTGTTTATCTATTTTTAAAAAGAAAGATTGATTCTGTTTTCCGTTAGCCAAATTGTAAAAACTCCAAACTAAATCTCTCACACTTCCTGCAATGTGTACATTTAAACTCATATAGGGCAGTATCCAATGGTGGGGCTGGTCCCACTGATTCTATTGTGCAAGTGGCCCCCACCGCTTGTGCAACAGCAATTTAGAGCTTCTGGGGGCATCCCGAAACGAGCAGAAACACTTGTCTTTGGAAGGGGGTTGGTTGGTGGAGCTCATGCAAGGCAGCTCCACTGACCTGCCCCCTTCCAGAAACAAGTGTTTCTACTCGTTTGGGGGCTTGCCCCCAGAAGCACTAAACTGCCAGTGAACAAGCAGTGGGGACCACTTGTGCAATGGAATTGGCAGGGCTGGCCACGTGTGGACAGGCAGGATTGGATACTGCCCATAGTGTCTTTTTCGTAGCTCAAATCCTGGTACTTTTTTTGCCTGCTCATTATTTCTGCACACACAAGGACGCAACAATGAGATCAGGTCTCATCCACAAACCTCTCTGCCTATCTCAGCTTCTCCAGGTCTGCAGCCTTGGCTTCAAGAGAACGGACTTGCTTCCTGAAGGCCAGAAGCTCATGGTGCTGCTCTGCACACTCAAGCACACACCCACAAAAGCAGGAGGTCACTCATGCGATATACTGGATGTGTCCTGTCCCCCCAACCAGGCCCTGCTTGTGAGACCTCAGACACATCAGGGTGACCACTGTTAAATACAGAAGAGTGACTGAACCTCTTCTGGATGGGGAGATGTAGATGTAGAGATACACCACCTTGGGTCTGATCCAACTGGAGAGTTTATTCTTGCAGCTATTAGTACCCCAGCTCTGTCTTCTGAGCTCTGAACTGAAGGCAGATCAATATTGTTCGGTGGTTTCCCAGTTCCTGCCAGTTTAACCTAGCAATACAGGTGGGGCATTTCCTTTCTTATGAGTTTAGGACCAAAACGAAAGTGCAAACAATGTAAGAAACACTCAAGAACACGCCAACTATCTCCAAATTAGTCTAAATTTCGCACCCACACTCTCCATATCTAACCAAATGGGCCAGATACTTCACTCATAAGCAGCTTTATCAGCAAGGTGACTCATGCGTCACATGCGCCAGTTGCATTCCTTTTAATTAAGGCCCACACCGTTTTTCTTTTCAGAACAAGGGCTCTTGCCTCTAATGCTGTGTCCCCATTTGTGTTTACTGAATTTGGGACCACTTCTTTTTAACACCAGCAACACCCAGGCACACTCAGTGCCGGCTCCAGGTTTTTGCGGGCCCTTGGGTAAGACACCCTCAACGGGCCCCCTCTCTCAGAGAGTCGACCTTCCCGCCCTGTTGTCACCAGCCGCCATTGCTCCTCACTGCTGCCGCTTGCTTGCTTGACAGGCAGAGGGAGCCAGGGAGCCAGCAGGCAGCGCATCTCCTGCTCCTCCTCCTCACCACCACCACTGCCTGGGCCAAAGGGAGGGGCAAGTGAACTACCAGGTTGCAGTGATGGACAGAGGCAGCAAGGCCTGGGGGCTTGGCAGTAGGCCCCTGTTGGGGTGTGGGCTTTCGGCAGGTGCCTGACCATGCCTGCCTTTGATGCCAGCTCTGCATGCGCGAGCACGCACGCACATGCACACACGCACAAATAAAAAAACACATTTGGGAAACTCAGAAAATTGATACCCATGTAACTGCACAGAAACAATCTAGTACAGCTATCCCAAGGCCAGGAATGGGGAAGGGGGTTAGTCCTACTAGATCAGGGGTGGGGAACCCAAGGGCCACATGTGGACCTCAGCCTATGTGAAACCCTGCCTACTTTGTACAAGCACGGACACACACATGCACATTCCATTGGGCTACAGCTTGACCATCTTTCACTCCAGTCCTCACCCATGTTGACTCTGGCCACGTTCGGATGTCACAATAACCCATGGTGGCTTAATAAGCTACTCACAGTAGCCTATCTTTAAAATAGTCCACAATGCCCCACCACATGACCAGGTTAACAAGCTACTTGTGAGTAGTTTACTAAGCTACTGTGTGTAATTTGCCTCACACCCAAGCCGTGGCACTGTTTCACCTCTAAAGTGCTGGACGTTTGAAGGATCCAGGCAAAACTTCAGACACACCCTCCCGCAGTCAGGAGGCACCTGATGCCCCATCAGAACCCAGCACGATCGCTCGCCAAGCAGCAAACATCCTGAGGGCAGCAAAAAGGGGGATGTGGCTAGAAAATCTTGGGGGATTGCAGGATCGGGACCAAACTTCACACACAGCCTCTCCTTTGCCTACTATAGGATGTGACTCTGCCCGCTGAGGGTTCTAACCCTGCTCACCATTAGTATGCAGCCCCTGACAGATTACCCCTGAGGAAATGCAGCTTCAACAGAAAAAAAAAAGTTTATCCACCCTTGGGCTAATGTATAGTTTTCAGTTTGAGGAGTATCATCATCATCATCATCATCATCTTCATCATCATCATCATCATCATCATCTTCATCATCATCATCTTCATCATCATCTTCATCATCATCATCATCATCTTCATCATCATCATCATCATCATCTTCATCATCATCATCATCTTTTCTATACCGCCCATTAACCAGAGCTCTCAGGTTGGTTTACAAAGATGAAAAACATTAAAATTACAATATACAGAGATTTAAAACAATTTACATAAAATACACATGAACAGACAATATACTCAAAAGAAACATATATTGAAAACAACTTCAAACAGTCTCAAAAACAAACAACCATAATCATAAGACATTCCAGGATCGATTAAACACTTGTCATATATTGTCGATTGCCTGGGAGAAGAGAAAGGTCTTAACCTGGCATCGAAAAGATAACAATGTTGGCGCCAGGCAGGCCTTGGGGAGATCATTCCACAATTTGGGGGCCACCACTGAAAAGGCCCTCTCCCTTGTCACTATCTTCCGAGCTTCCCTTGGTGTAGGCAGCCGGAGGAGGGCCTTGGATTTTGAACGTAGTATACGGGTAGGTTCGTGTCACAAGAGGTGCTCCGTCAGGTAGGGGTGTACAAACCCCACTTACCTGGGTCCACTGGGGGGTCTCCGGGGGGGGGGGGAGAGGCAATCCGGTCCTCCACCCGGAATCCTCCCTGGCTGGCTCAGCTCCATGGTGAGTCCACGGAGCCACCGGCCAGGGCCGGCCATTGCCGGACTTCCGGCCACAGCCGGTCTTTGTCCGCAAATGGCATCCAGCTTAGCGGACACCATTTGCGTCCTGCACTTTACCGTGATGGGCTACATAAATCTTTACGTAGCCTATCACGGTACAGTGCAGGGGCACAAATGGCATCTGCTATGCCATTTGCGTCCCTGCACTGTACCATGATAGGCTACGTAAAGATTTACGTAGCCCATCACATTAAAGAGCAGGGACGCAAATGGTGTAGCGGGTGCCATTTGTGTCCGCAGTCCAGTGCTACAGCCATGGTGGCCGTATCGCTGGGTTTTCTGAGCTGGTGGCAGGGAGTATCCACCGGCAAGGACTTCGCGCTGGAAGACAAGGTAGGAGATCCGATCCTCCATGGACCTCGGGGGGGGGGGGATTCAATAGAATCCAGCCTCATTGGTGTCCATGGAGGATTTCTCCAACATCCCTACCGTCAGGTATTGTAGTCCCAAGCCATGTAAGGCCTTATAGGTTAAAACCAGCACCTTGAATCAGGCTTGGAAACATAACAGGCAGCCAGTGCAAGCGGGCCAGAGTTGTTCTTATATGTTCAGACCTTCTGGTCCCCATTAGTAATCTGGCCACTGCATTTTGCACGAGTAGACTTTGTGATCCCCTTCATGGATCACTGCCTTGTTGTGGCGAAGGGGCTTGCGTAACTCAGTGAAGCCATAAGCTATGCCGTGCAGGGCCACCCAAGAAGGACAGGTCATGGCAGAGAGTTCTGACAAAATGTGGTCCACTGGAGAAGGAAATGGCAACCCACTCCAGTATTCTTGCCAAGAAAACCCCATGGAACGTAACACAAGGCTAAAAGAGATGACACCGGAAGATGAGCCCCTCAGGTCGGAAGGTGTCCAATATACTACTGGGGAAGAGCAGAGGGTATTTCCAAGTAGCGCCAGAAAGAGTGAAGTGGCTGGGCCAAAGCCGAAAGGACACTCAGCTGTGGATGTGTCTGGTGGTGAAAAGGAAATCCGATGCTGTAAAGAACAATTTTGTTTAGGAACCTGGAATGTCAGATCAATGAATCAAGGTAAGCTAGAGGTGGTCTCACATGAGATGGCAAGATTGAACATCGACATCTTGGGAATCAGCGAACTAAAATGGACAGGCATGGGCGAATTTAATTCAGGTGACCATCATATCTACTACTGTGGGCAAGAATCCCTGAGAAGAAATGGAGTAGCACTCATAGTCAACAAAAGGGTGGGAAAAGCAGTACTGGGGTACAATCTTAAAAATGATAGAATGATCTCAGTACGAATCCAAGGCAAACCATTCAACATCACAGTAATTCAGGTCTATGCCCCAACCACTGAGGCTGAAGAAGCTGAGGTTGATCGGTTCTATGAAGACCTACAACACCTTCTAGAACTAACACCCAAAAAAGATGTCCTCTTTATCATAGGGGATTGGAATGCTAAAGTAGGAAGTCAAGAAATCACCGGGATAACAGGCAAGCATGGCCTTGGTGTACAAAATGAAGCAGGACAAAGGCTAATAGAGTTTTGCCAAGAGAACACGCTGATCATAGCAAACACTCTTTTCCAACAGCACAAGAGACGACTCTACACATGGACATCACCAGATGGTCAATATCGAAATCAGATTGATTATGTCCTTTGCAGCCAAAGATGGAGAAGCTCTATACAGTCAGTCAAAACAAGACCTGGAGCTGACTGTGGCTCAGATCATGAGCTGCTTCTTGCAAAATTTCGGATTAAATTGAAGAACGTCGGGAAAACCACTAAACCATTCAGGTATGACCTAAATCATATCCCTTATGAATACACAGTGGAGGTGAGGAATAGATTTCAGGGATTAGACCTGATAGACAGAGTGCCTGAGGAACTATGGATGGAGGTCCATCACATTGTTCAGGAGGCAGCAACGAAATCCATCCCAAAGAAAAAGAAATGCAAGAAAGCCAAGTGGCTGTCTGATGAGGCTTTACAAGTAGCTCACGAAAGAAGGGAAGCGAAAAGCAAGGGAGAAAGGGGAAGATATATCCAACTGAATGCAGAGTTCCAGAGAATAGCAAGGAGAGACAAGAAGGCCTTCTTAAATGAACAATGCAAAGAAATAGAGGAAAACAACAGAATGGGAAAGACTAGAGATCTCTTCAAGAAAATCGGAGATCTCAAGGGAACGTTTTGTGCAAAGACGGGCATGATAAAGGACAAAGAAGGCAGGGACCTAACAGAAGCAGATGAGATTAAGAAGAGGTGGAAAGAATACACAGAAGAACTATACAGGAAAGATCTGAATGTCCCTGATAGCCATGATAGTGTGGTCACGGAACTTGAGCCAGACATCCTTGAGAGTGAAGTCAAGTGGGCCTTAGGAAGCATTACTAACAACAAAGCCAGCGGAGATGACAGTATTCCAGCTGAGCTATTTAATATCCTAAAAAATGATGCTGTTAAAGTGCTGCATTCAATATGCCAACAAATTTGGAACACTCAACAATGGCTGCAAGACTGGAAAAGGTCAGTTTACATTCCAATTCCAAAGAAGGGCAACGCCAAAGAGTGTTCAAACTACCGCACAATTGCGCTCATTTCACATGCCAGCAAGGTGATGCTCAAAATCCTACAAGCTAGGCTTCAGCAGTATGCGAACCGAGAACTACCGGAAGTCCAAGCTGGGTTTCGATGAGGCAGAGGAACTAGAGATCAAATCGCCAACATTCGCTGCATCATGGAGAAAGCAAGAGAATTCCAGAAAAACGTCTATTTCTGCTTCATTGACTATGCTAAAGCCTTTGATTGTGTGGATCCCAACAAACTGTGGCAAATTCTGAAAGTGATGGGAGTACCCAACCACCTTACCTGTCTCCTGAGAAACCTGTACGAGGGTCAAGAAGCAACAGTAAGAACCAGACATGGAACAACTGATTGGTTCAAAATTGGGAAAGGAGTATGACAAGGCTGCATATTGTCACCCTGCTTATTTAACTTATATGCAGAGTACATCATGAGAAATGCTGGGTTGGATGAATCAGAGATCGGAATTAAGATTGCTGGGAGAATTATCAACAACCTCCGATATGCAGACGATACCACCCTAATGGCAGAAAGCGAAGAGGATCTGAAGAGCCTCTTGTTGAGGGTGAAAGAGGAGAGTGCAAAAGCTGGTTTGAAACTCAACATTAAAAAAACTAAGATCATGGCATCTGGCCCCATCACTTCCTGGCATATAGAAGGGGAAGAAATGGAAGCAGTGACAGATTTTACTTTCTTGGGCTCCAAGATCACCGCAGATGGTGACTGTAGCCATGAAATTAAAAGACGCTTGCTCCTTGGGAGGAAAGCTATGGCAAACCTAGACAGCATAGTAAGAAGCAGAGACATCACCTTGCCGACAAAGGTCCATCTAATCAAAGCTATGGTTTTCCCAGTAGTAATGTATGGCTGTGAGAGCTGGGCTATAAGGAAGGCTGAGCGCCGAAGAATTGATGCTTTCGAACTGTGGTGCTGGAGAAGACTCTTACGAGTCCCCTGGACTGCAAGGAGGTCAAATCAGTCCATACTAAAGGAAATCAACCCTGAGTGCTCATTGGAAGGACAGATAATGAAGCTGAAGCTGAAATATTTTGGCCACCTAATGTGAAGAGAAAACTCTCTGGAAAAGACCCTGATGCTGGGAAAGACTGAAGGCAAAAGGAGAAGGGGACGGCAGAGGATGAGATGGCTAGATGCAATGAATATGAACTTGAGCACACTCCGGGAGAGAGCGCAGGACAGGAAGGCCTGGCGTGCTATGGTCCATGGGGTGACGAAGAGTCAGACACGACTGAACGACTGAACAACAACAGACTTTGTGATGGACTAGGAGCCACTCAATTTAGAATGTATAATGAAGTTTCTAATACGAAACGTATTTACTCATTTCTATCTTATTTAGGCATTAGGTATAGAATAGATATTGCCCTTAGACAGTCACCTCAAAATATCCCTCATACTAGCTATGGCTTTCCCCCTCAGTCTTCATTCCCAGATGTAACCATAAGTACATGTAACAGCATTTGCTCACATTTTTCTCTTCCTCCCTTGTTTTTCCCATTTCCTCTTTTAGATTGTACATTCTAAAATAATGACAATAACAATGAAATTTCACTGTTTGTCTACCTGTAAGCTTTTTTCCCCCCAGCCTGAGTGCGTGCGGGTCACATCTATGCCTCCATCCCCATCAACAGATGCCTGATTTGCTATTTATATATTAGGGGTTTTTCCTGTTCATTCCTCGAAGGAGCTCAGAGCAATGTTTTAGCCTCAAAACCGCTTTATGTTAGGCAGATACTGCAACTTGCCCAAGGCTAACCAGTAAGCTTGGTAGCTGTGTAAGGATTTTATTCTGGGCTTCAGATGTCTAGCAACACTAGGTCCTTTTGCATGTGCATGTGTGGGAGGGGTCTGTTCATCTCTAGGTACCTTGCTATTCCACAAGGACAGCTCAAGATTCCTCCCTCCTTTCATTCGGTTCTTGACTCCTGCAAAATTAGCCACACAGCACTCTCTGCATTTGCTTAAGCTTTCTTTTTTTTAATTAACTATTTCAATAGCAATTTGCAATCCCAAGAGGACAAAGCATGTCTGTGAAAAGAGCAGCAGGAGTATTAAGGGACAAAAAAAAAAAATGCAGTAAGATGCATGTCTGGTTTCTCATCATGCGGTGTGCCTTTTATACAGCACAATTCATGTAAAAAGAAAAGGAAAAAGGTTTGGATCCAGAGTTCCCATGAGCAGAACTCCACTCACAGGACACTCCCAATGGAGCAAGAGCAGGGAGGCAATTTTCACTGACAACCACTGCCAGTTAGTAGACAATAATGAGGTAGATGGAGTGACTTTCCATGAAATGATGTGAACTCCACTGTTCAGTAATCCTGTTTATACTGCAATTCTGTGCACATTATTATTCTGTTGCTGGCATTAGTTTCTTGCCATATCATCCGTACAACCCCCCTCCCTTTTTTCACCTTAACGATCAAATTCAGTTACAGTTAGATTGGATCACTGCAGTGGAAGTGGCTTCATGGAAGGTTTCTCTCTAGTGGTTAAAAGGCGTAAGATTCCCATCTAATTTTCCTTCATGAATTTCTATGGCATGGGAGACCAATCTGATTAAGAGAGCAAACTTCAAATGCTTGTATTAAGTGAATTAAATGTTTAAAAGATCCTATGCAGGAACAGAAGAGGATGTGACTGGTTTACTGGTATGATTTAGTTCATTCTGTCTGAGAACTGCATAAAGTGATCTTAAGCCTTGGGGGGAATAAAGATTTTTTAGCTTTACCAGCCCAATACTCAACAGCAAATGAGAGATTAAGGCTGTAACCCTAAACCCACTGATCTGGGAGTAAGCCCCAGCAAAATAAATTGGATTTAGTTCTGAGTAGACATCTATAGGATGCACTGTAAGGGAGTCCCCTTCCCTCCCAACACCACTGCCACATTCCAGCTCTTGCGCTATGCAGGAAGGGAGAGTTCTTATCAATCGATTTAGCCAATGGGTCTAACGTACCATCATAGAGTGTGTGGGCTGTTCCTTTAAAAATTAATTAATTAAAATAGAATTTGAACAAAACTGCGTCTGTTTTCCCATAGTAACAGTGGTCATCACCACCTCTTTATTGGCCACTTACATTCCTCTGTAACTGGGATTAACAGAGCTCCACTCCTACCACCTCCTTTACTCCTATGGTCCATTCTCTTTAACCCAGGTATGGCCATCAGGTGCTCCATGGGAGGGATCTGCCATGCAGTACCACAGGGAAAGAGGGCGGGGATGAATCAAAGATGATGCCCAAGTTGTAGACACTTTGGGGTGGGATGAGGAGAAATAGGAGTGCCAAGTATGCTTACAGATGAGACTTTTATGGCACCATCCTCCTGCCTCATTTACAGAATTATGCAGGAAGGTCCAGATGTCATCATCTTCCACTGATGGCCCTTCTGGTTTTTCTACCACTTCTATCTTTTTGCTTACCATGGAAAATCCTTGAAGGAAAAAAAGATGGAATAGCAGCATGATGCCTTTGGATTCTTAGTGCTAGAACCCCTCCATCTGGAAGCACCCCAAGAGATGGGGGAAAACAGCAGTACAAACCAAACGTTCCATCTAAGAAAGGTTAAACCTAGGCTAGTTAGTTGCCCAGGAAGAAAACTGCATACAAAGAAAAGGAAGCATATCAGGGGAAAAGATGGAAGAAAAAAAAGGAGGTGGAGTCCATTAGTCTTACATGTTTTCACTGACCTAGTTTATGTAATGTAATTATGTAATGATACCCCCACTGGTTTAAAAACCTTTCAGTTGACTTGCGCGAACAGGCCTCTTCCTCTTTTACTGCACAATCCATGATCAGCTCCTTTGGAGGTTGTGCGGGTGACATGTGAATACAACCCGCTGGGTTCTTTAAGGGCTAAACTACTCAGCAGTTAACCCAACAACAAACTATGGGTTAACCTCTGGGTTGTTTAGCCCCTAAACAGTTCACATGTCACCCTGCACAATCTACAAAGGAGCCAATCACGGGTTGTGCTGTAAAGAGGAAGAGGACAGACATGCTGCAGGTAGTGCATCCACTCTCTCCCATTTGTGCACGAAAACCTATTGGTTTTTTAACCAATGGGCTGTCATTATGTGCAGATAGCCCCTTTATCATAAGTGGCACCTAGGGATGTTGGAGAAATCCACAATGGATTCAAATGAGTTCGGATAGCTCTGCATCTGACCTGTGGATTCAGGGTTATTTCCAAGTGACATGAATTCTGCTGATTTGAGAACTGGTTTTTCACTTTTAGGGAGGATTTGTGCTAATTCGGATTAGCAACTGTGTGCATTAGTGCAAATGCACACTTTTGCAAATCTGCATTAGTTAATGCACATTATTGCTAATGCACATTACCTAATGCAGATTAGCACATTTGCGCATTAACACTAATGTGAATTAGCACAAGTATAATGTAATTCTGGTTTTAAAAAAACTCAGTTCTGTACATGAGAGGATGACAGAGAAAAAGATGCCTGACAATCCACAAAACACAGGCAGGATGGATTTAACAAAATCCATACATCCCTACTGGTACCCATCATGGTTAGTTGCCAAGTTTTTTCAAATTGTTTCCTCTAAAATCCCTACAAATAGAAAATTTTAGAAATTTTTGCATTTTTAAATAAACATTAAAATCAGTAATTATTTTACATATTATGGATTTATTCAGAGCGTCTGTTCAAATGAATTAACTGTTTCTTTGCAACTCATCATAAAATGGCTCCCCAGTTCTTTCAGGTTTTATATGGTTTCAGTGGTGGAAAATATGGGCAAAAATTGGTTGCCAACTCAGAAGACTAAAAGGTAAAATGACTAATTTATAAAAGTAAAATATTGTGACACTTATGACCGCATCTATCAATTTCATTGATGTGCATGTTTGTACGATATACTTGCAGTCATGTCAAACATAATTACTCCCTTGTATATATAAAGTCAGGGCCAGAAATATTGGAACAAGGATAACTGTTTTGGCAGTTGACCTCTGTACACCACCACACTGAGGGAAACACACCCAGATGGGAGTGAAGTCAGGACTTTCAGCTGGAATTCAAGGGGTTTGACAAAAGTGGAGCACTAACCATTCAAGGAGTACAACCAGTGGCATACCCCCCCCCCATCGTTGGTGGCTCATAAGTAATGGAACAAACCAACATCATTCCAAAGTTAAGGATCACCTTTAATGCCTGGATGAAAATCCTTTGCAGTCAATGACCGCCTGAAGTCTGGAACACATGGACATGACCAAATGCAGAGTTTCCTCCCTCAAGATGCTTTGCCAGGCCTTTACGGCAGCTGCCCTCAGCTGCTGCTTGTTTGTGGGTCTTTCTGCCTTCAGTCTTGTCTTCAGGAAGTGAAAAGCATGCTCTATTGGGTTGAGATCAGGTGACTGACTTGGCCATTGAAGAACATCCCACTTCTTTGCCTTGAGAAACTCTTGGGTAGCTTTTGCTGTATGTTTTGGGTCATTATCCATCTGCAATATGGAGCGGCATCCTATCAGTTTGGCAGCATTCGGCTGAATCTGAGCAGAAAGTATAGCCCTATACACTTCAGAATTCATCCTGCTGCTTTTATCAGCAGTCAGGTCATCAATAAACACCAGTGACCCGGCTCCATTGGCAGCCATACATGCCCATGCTGTAACACTGCCTCCACCTGTCACGGTGGAAAGTGAGCCAATAGAGCCCCAGAGCAGTTCTGATTCTGAGGAGGAACAGCAATCCATGGGAGAGGAGCTTGCTCATCTCTCACAAGCACAGCAGCTGGCAGAGATTCCTCCTGCCAGCATTCCTGGGATAGATAGTGACCCTGGCAGTGAGAGAGCGCTGGAGGGGGGCTTGCTGGACACTCGACGCAGACGCAGGGAGCGACGACAGATGGAGGGTGCGGAAAGGAGGCGTAGCGCTCGTTTGGCACGTAAACAACGGTCACGTCCCGAGGACCCAAGGGAAAGAGGGAGGATCTCTCCCTAGCCCATAAGTTCAGGGTCTTCCCGTGATTCACCTTCAAATGGGGACCAACTGCCTTACCTGGAGCTTAGGCTACTCAGCTATCTTTCCCCAGTGCTGTTCTTTGCTTTGGCGCTAGCTACTAGTATTCTGAAAGAGTCATAAAGGAATAAAGTCTCGGAAAGAATTCCTCATCGTCTGTGTCCTGAGTTGGCTACTGGTGGGGACTGCAAGAGGCAGCTAGGGTGCTCCTGACACCACCATGTTTGACAGATGATGTGCTATGCTTCGGATCATGAGCTGTTCCTTTCCTTCTCCATACTTTTCTCTTCCCATCATTCTGGTACAAATTAATCTTGGTTTCATCAGTCCAAAGAATTTTATTCCAGAACTGGGCAGGCTTTTTTAGGTGTTTGCTGGCAAAGGCGAATGTGGCCTGTCTGTTCTTGAGCATTACCAGTGGTTTGCACCTTGTTGTGAAACCTCTGTATTTACATTCATAAAGCCATCTCTTGACTGTAGATGTTGACAATGACATGCCTACCTCCTCAAGAGTGTTCTTGACCTGGCTAGATGTTGTGAAAGGGTTCCTCTTCACCACGAGCAGAATTCTGCGGTCATCCACTTTAGTTGTCTTCCGTGGTCTTCCAGGCCTTTGGCTGTTGCTGAGCTTGTCAGTTAATTCCTTCATTTTCTGGATGTTCCAACTGTTGTGTTGGCCACTCCCAATGTTTTTGCTACCTCTCTGATGGGTTTGTTTTGTTTTGTTTGCTCAGCCTGATGGCCTCCTTCACTCGCATGGATACCTCTTTGGACCTCATGTTGGGGTTCCAGTGAACAGCTACCAAATGCAACTGTAACACTCAGAACCACCTCCAGGCCTTTTATCTGCTTGCATGGTCATGGAGTACCCAGGAAACAGGCCACACCTGGCCATGCAGCTGCTTGTCAGCCATTCGTTCCATTACTTATGAGCCGCCAACAATGTGTGTGTGTGTATGCCACTGGCCGTACTTCCTGAATGGTTAGTGCACCACTTTTGTCAAACCCCTTGAATTGCAGCTGAAAGCCCTGACTTCGCTCCCATCTGGGTATGTTTCCTTTCAACTTCAGTGTGGTGGTGTACAGAGGCCAACTGCCAAAACAGTTATCCTTGTTCCAATATTTCTGGCCCTGACTGTATATATATTAAACAATTAAAATGTATGTAATTATGGCCATCAGGAGGCAGGATAAGTTGTGTTCTCTGCTGGGCTTAGTCACCAGTGAAGAACTACCTGCAAGGTTTCCTTATGGAGAATAAAGCTATCAATGGCTACCAGTCATGATGTGTGTATATTACTCCAGTATCAGGGGCAGCATGCTTCACAGTACCAGTTACTGTGGAACATGAGTGGGAGGTACTATTACACCCATGTCCTGCTTGTGGGCTTCTCAATGGCATCTGGTTGGCCACTGTGAGAACACAATGCTGGACAAAACAGGCCTCTGGTCTGATCCAGCATGGGTCGTCTTATCTTCTTCTTCTTTCTCCTCAGAAGAGTATATTATACCATTAACAGTGAGGCCAACAGCTTTGCAGCATGGAAAGGGCTCACAGCCTAATCACCATGACTGTGCAATGTATACCATCAGTCCCAACAGCAACCTGTACCTACTTGACAAAGCGCCTCAGCTCCACTGTCCTATAACTTTGCAGTCTCCCACAATCCCACTTTTTCTTCTATCTCACTGGTTAGTAGAAAGAAGTGTGGTCCTCTGCACTTCCTCTTTCAAGTAGGAGTGTCTGATGTCCAGCAGTCAATCAGATTCCAGACAAACTCTCAATTTTTCCTATCCACTCCATGTTGCAAAAGGAGGCTACATGCCACATTCTATAGTCCTTGCCCTTACTATTAAGAGACAGGAGTGATGAACACTGCACTGAGAATATATGACAAGGCTTCTGAGGAATGGGCTGGACTGGGCCAGGTAAAGCCATGATGAAGGAAGAACAAGACCGTTCATGGACTAGAAAGGCAATGCGACCCAGTGACTGAATCCAAGGAACTGGTTTTACATCTGTGATATTCACCTAAGTAGCTGGCTCATGAATCAATGGCATGGATTTTTATTTGCATACATAAATATTTTTTGCAAACAAAAGTACACAGGAAACAAATTACAAATTCAGTTTATACAATGTCTTAATCTGATGACTAAGTCTCAGATCAGTTGTGTAAAAAATGCTTAATATGTGGTATTTACAAATTATATAAATAAATCCTTGATTACTCAAAAAAGTTAATCATTCTAAACAATTATTTTTACCTTACTGGGTATACTAAAAATGTTCCATTTATTGGTAGCATCCCAGTTTGCAGTATAAAACATTTGCTTGCATACATTAAAAAGGAGGACATATAAAGAAATAAGAAAAGTGTGGGTAAACGTAAAAAAACCAATTTTTTTTATATATCTATATATAGAAATACTTGATAATTGAGATTTCAAGATGTCTACTGCAATGGCTTTCAGCAGACTTTAGAAATATATTCTACAGTATTTGTCTTGTGAAAAAAGCATTTCATGAAAGAGAAGTATTACCCCCCCAAAACCCCAAATCTACTACATTGCTTGTACAGCACAGGGGAGACGAGTTTTAAAAAGAAATCCCCAAAAGGAAGACAGAGAACAGCATGTCAGTGGCCAGCCACAAGCCTTATACAACAATTAACTTAAAGGCAGCACTTTTTTAACTCACAGACTATACACATCCTTCACTCAAACAGCAATTGAAAGAACAAAAATATAGGGGGAGCTGCTAAGAAATACTAGCAGGGAACTGATGGTTTTCCAATTACCTTTGATAAAATTAATGCTTTCTCTTTTTTCCCTTTGTCATTAACATCAACATAAACACCATTAACAACTACACCTACTTATCCCATCTAACAACATATATGCTGGATAATCAGTACTGTATGTGATGAAATGTACGATAAAAAAGGGAGAGGGGGAAAAACTACTGAAATTCCTATACAGACATACAGAAATATAAAGCAATGTAGATTTTCAAAGTGCCATGAATACTGAGTTCAGGTGACGTTTTTCTCTCCCCAATATAGTTTGGATCACATAAAAAGACATTAGGGATTACTGGCTTCTTCACTTGAATCATAAGTCTCCCCTTTAGCTGCTTTGGTGAGAATATCCATCCATTTTATTTGCAAGTCTTCATCCTCTGCACTGAAATAGATAGTCTGATGGGATTGGCAGAGTTTGAAAACGTATTTTGATTCGAATCTCTCACCAGAATGTGGGAAGTCAACTTCATATCCTGGTAGGGGTATACTGCGTGGAATCCGTCCATCCTAACACACATGTGACAAAAATAGGCGTGAAAAGAAGATGAAAAGGTTGGAAATGAGCACATATATAACAGCATATAACAGATAAACAGGGTGAACGTTTCAGCATAGAAGTCATTAGTTCACCTGATTTTCAGGAATTTCCTAGGAATGAGTTATACTTGAAGACAGCATGGATTTTTAAAAAATAATTTATAAGACTGAGCATACATATTTTTAAAAAAATTGATAACAAGGTAGTTTATTTTCATAACAATTGAATTCTTCTGGTGTGGGCTAGAATGTCTGTGTATCAAAGTAGTCCTGGAACACCAAGGACAGGCCCGGTTCACATGATCACCATGGCTTAAACAACCCACAGTGGCTTTTTAAAGCTGTGGCACATGCTGGTGTGTGCTGGGCGCAATCTGCCTAATTACACACCCAGGTGTGGCCTGTCATGTTGTCAGAGCCCAGGCAACATGGTTTGAGGGGGATACAATCCTCAAATAACCCATGGCCTGTTGGTGGGCTATTTGAGGGTTGTTTCCCCCTTAAACAAGCCCTGCTGCCCAGGTTCAGATGACATGACAAGCTGCGCCTGGGTGGATGGTTATGCAAATAGTGCCTGGCATGCACCTCGGCTTTAGACCGTAGTGACTGTGCGAACTGGGCCAGACACTGGGGGAGATCCTGTCCTGGACTGTCTTAAGAAGCAGCTCTGAGGAATCTTCTGCTGGAGAAACCTCCAAGGACAATGGACACAGGCAGCTGACCCTTAGGGAAAATGGGATATTGTCCCACGAAGCTTAGGCTGCCCAGCCAGGCCCCTCCTGCCTGCCTCCCTACTTTCAACCAGTTCCAGGGATGACATTGTCTGTCAGCCCTTGTCTTGGTCAGCCTCTCAGTCTTGTCACTGTGGAATTCAGAAGGCAAGCCCCTCCTTACAAAGCCTCACAGGCACACAGCATTTCTCCCTCTTAAAGGTACAAAAGGGTCTTTATGGGCAGAGCAATGGGGTGGTGGGAGGCAGAAAGATGGGCAGGCCTGATCAGTGGGTTCTTATGGAATCTACTGTCCAATCATGGACTCAGAAGGGTATCAGGCACCTCTGGCACCTGCAAATGAGCTAGCATGCTGGTGCTTGGGCAGGCGGGCTGGCTTGGCAAGGTTTGGCTCAGGCTAACTGCTGGGCTGCTGCTGCTTTCCTTTCCTTTTTGATGGCAGCTTGGAAGAGTCCCTCTGCTGAAGCTGCATCCTGGTGAAAAGAGGAGAACCAGCATAAACTTCATTTTATTTTATCGTGGGGTTCAGGGCTGCAGGCAGAGGGAAAGCTGCCTTGAGGACCAGCTCCCAATTTACATTTTTGGAAGATAGAGGGGGGAAACTTTGAACACTTGAAGGGAGGTTTTCGTTGTTGTTATTTTTAGTGGGAGAGATTGTATTTTATACTGCGTACAATACACTTGCAAGAGAGTCAGGAAATGCTGTTTAATTTCTAAAAAGAGAAGGGCATGGACTGTAGGGGTAAGGTAGCCGTGTGTGTGTGTGTGTGTGTGAGAGAGAGAGAGAGAGAGAGACAGAGAGAGAGACAGAGAGAGAGACAGAGAGACAGAGAAGGGATAAGGCTGCATTTGTTCAGTGGAAACTAGTCAGGGAACCTAGAAAGAGAAGAACAGTAGGTTTCCAAAAATGCAGCTCCCTTGTCTAGAATCTCTGTTCTGAAGGGGGCCTCAGCCAGCAGCAGTTGCTTTCACCTTTCTTCTAGGATATGGAAACTTGGGAAACTAAAAATATGAGCTCTGAGGCTCAGATGGCCTTCATTCAATACTGATAACATCTCTTACTGATTCTATATACATACTCTGCCAGCATTCTTCAAAGAGGTGTATTCCAAGAAAGCAACATTTCTTTAAATCAGGAGTGGGCAACTTGTGGCCCTCCAGATGTTTTAGCCTACAACCCTAGCCAGCATAGCTAATGGTGGGGGATCATGGGAGTTGTAGGCCAAAGCATCTAAAGGGCCACAAGTTGCCCACCCCTGCTTTCAACGTATTGCAACATCGGCCACCGTGACATTTCTGCATTAGCTACAGTGCCCTACAGTTCCCTCACAACTCCATACAGCAGCCTTCCCCAGGGTTTTTACTTCAATTCCCATCAGCCTCTGCCACATGGCCAACGGTCAAGAATCCTGGAAGTTGTCATCCAAAACATCTGGAAGGCACCAGGTTGGGGAAGACTCCCACATGGGATTGCATGAATGAGAACCAGAAAGGAACTACCACCCGTTTGGCAACAGAGAGGAGGCGTCCACAGAAATGTACCGAGTTCTGGGTTGTTGTTTTTACTAGGCTTCTTCTGCTATTCTTTTCCTGCAATAATATTGGCAACCTATCATTATTCGTCCTCCTCCCTGCCATTCTCACATGGCTCCTGAGACTGTGGTGGGTGTGCATATGTCCGCATTATACACATGGTGACTTCCACTGCAATTAGGAAGGGAAAGCAATTTTTCTGCATATTCTGTCAGCCATCATATTGCTCCTCTTTATCATTCCAGTGTAGACACCAGGAAAAAACCTAAAGGTCGCTTCTATTGGTGTATTAATCTTGTATGTTTCTGCTTGAATGTGGTTTAGCTCTAAGTATGCCAGAGCTGAGGAAATCTACTTGTTTTATGCATTATCAAACGACATTCTCAGCAGTTCTCCAACAGCACAGATCTAATACTGTCAGAGAGCTGAACTTCATAAATCAGAAGAAGATTTAAAGTCATGCTGCCTTACTGTCACAGGCTTGTGATTTTTTTTTTTTAATTTGGAAGGATGTTTTCAAGTTCCATAAACCCTCTGAAGTATTCATTTTGGGGGGAAAAAACACCTCTCTAAAAATTGAACAATTTTGAACAAATTGAACAAAACTGAACAAAAGCAAATAAGCAATTATCATAGCTTTATTCCTTTTCTGAAGACAGTAAGAAGTTCTTTTTGAAGAAAAGAATGTTTTCTGGGAATATTCGCTAAGTTCAGAACAGAGCAAGGTCATTCTGTTGTTGAAAGCAAGCCAAATACATCCAGACCAGTGTTCCCCAGTTCTCCGATATTGGGCACACACTTTCCCCCTGAATTAAAATTGGAGGCAAACTGCATTCCTGAAAATGTGTAAGAGTTACCTGCGCTTAGAGGAGCCCACCCTGCCTCCTGGGTTTCTGCAGGAGTCACTGATCTGGGCATGACACCTGACTGGGAGAAAGGAAGGTCTCCAACCTTTTGGGCCCATGGGCACATTTGGCATTTTGAAGAAGTGCACTGAGCACTGCCACAAATTGACTGCTGTAGTGGGGATGGGTTTGGGGGACAATCACCAAAATGTTAGGAGCGTTTGTGTGTCTGTGTGCATGTATGTGCACCCTGCGTATGTGCTACTGACTCTGGCTCTTTTCATGGTTCTTTCTTTCTTTCTTTCTTTCTTTCTTTCTTTCCTTCCTTCCTTCCTTCCTTCTGGCTGGTCATCCTTCCTTCCTTCCTTCCTTTCTGTCTCTGGCTCCTCTTTCTTTCTCTCTTGTTCCTTTTTCTTTGACCCCTGCCCCGGCTATTTTCTTTCTCTCTCTGGTCCCTCTTTCTCCCTCCACCTCGTCTCTGGCCTTTCTTTCTTTCTTTCTTTCTTTCTTTCTTTCTTTCTTTCTCTTCCTTCCTTCCTTTCCTTCCTTCCTTCCTCTCTCTCTCTCTCCTTCCTTCCTTCCTTCCTTCCTTCCTTCCTTCCTCTCTCTCTCCCTCCTCATCCCCATGCAACTGAATAGGGCAATTTCTCCATTCATTTGCATGGGATCAGAAAAAGCACCCTGCTGAAAATCGGCTGGAGGGGCAGTGAAGGCCACCACTGCCAAGGACCCTGTTGCCCCAAGGGTTGTCCAGCCATTTCTGGCATAGAGGACTTTCCCCTCTCCCTATTTAAGTTAATGGACAGATCAATCCATTACTTGAATAGGGAAGAAGGAAAAATCAGCTGGAGGGGGGAGTTGGACAGGTGGCAAGGCTCACCTTCCACCAAAGACCCTGTTGCCCCAAGGGTTGTCCAGCCATTTCTGGCATAGAGGACTTTCCCCTCTCCCTATTTAAGTTAATGGACAGATCAATCCATTACTTGAATAGGGAAGAAGGAAAAATCAGCTGGAGGGGGGAGTTGGACAGGTGGCAAGGCTCACCTTCCACCAAAGACCCTGTTGCCCCAAGGGTCCCTGGTGGTGGAATTTGGCTTTTCCCCCAACCATTTTTCAGCAGTGGGACTTTTTCACTCCCCAAACAAGCCTATAAGGAATCGCTCCATAGGCTTGTATAGGGAGCGAAAAGCCCCCCTGTTCAAAATTGTCTGGAGGGGGGCAAAGCTCACCCCCTGCCGAGGACGCTGTTCCACATGGGTCCTTGGTGGGTGGTGCACTTCCTCCCTAGCCCCCGGCCATTTCTCAGCAAGGAGGGCTTCCCCCCACCCTACAAGTGAATGGATGAATTGCACCATTCACTTGCACAGGGGTAAAATACCTTGGCAGGCACCTCAGCCTGGCCCCCCCAGGGTGCCAGGGTGCCCAGAAGTGCTGTGTTGTAGGCCACTAATGTAAGGCACAATGGGCAGCCCCCTTTCAGGGCTTTTTTCACCCTAAAAGCACCAATCACACTCAGTACAGAAACAGGGCAGGATTACCAGAAGCAGCTGACTGAAAGGGGGAAAGGCTAGGCCACTGGATCACGCAGAGCTGCAGCAGGCAGCCTCCCCACTGGGTAGGTATGAGCACACAAGAACCGTCAAATTAATCAATTAGTTTCCCATGGCAGGCAAGCCGTTCTCTCACAGCAAAGCAGCGCACCCTGGCACACAGTTTGGGAACTACTGTTCCAGCCCGTTTCTCAGAATGACATGCATAATATTTTTTTAACTGCTGTGTAACATGCTGAGATTTTTACCTGATTTCCTCCTTGCAGATATAAGACGAGGGGTTCAGTCTTAGGAATGGTGACCCACACTTTACACCAAGTCTTTCCTTTTTCTTGGAACAGGAGGTGGCTGCTGAAAAGACTGTTTTCCACTCCCCAAACACTTTGCTTCTATTAAAAAAAAAACAAATAAGCTAAGCAGTGTCTATTCCTGCTCTCATGCTGAAGGCATTTACCATTTATTATACACCTTAGCAGTTGATGTTTAAATATTTGTTCACGCATAGCAAATGTGCACAGGAGTGTGATTACCAAGGAATCAGTCTTTAAATGCACAGGGCCTTAATAATCATTACATACAATCAGGATTAAAGAAACTAGATGGAGGTGCTGAACTACTGTTCTTGGAGAATGATAAGCTAAAAATTCCACCTCCACAGCAGAAGTTGAGAATAGCAATTAAGATGACACAGCTACTGTTAGGCATAAAGTAGGTTGGGACGAGATTGAAAGTTACTGAGGAAGCTGCTTCAGCACAAGGGAATGGAGTCAGAAAATGAGATGAGCACTCCGGCCCTTTCGTAGTCATATTTGTTTGGAAGCTATGCTCATATTGCTCAATAGGACCCCATCAGGTGTGCGCAGGATTGCAGCTGGACAGAGCAAAACCATACTACAGAAAGGTCAGCTCTGTACTATCATGGCACATTTCCATCAATCTCATCTGTAATATATTGCTTTCGTTAATTTGTGAGCAAACACAAACATGAGAGAAAGGTAGTGCTCTTCTAGAATGGGCCAATTCCCTGCTTTCTAACTCAACCTAGCACTGGTACGAATATCCTAACAAAATGCAATGGTATTTGTTCCTGTGGGGCTTGCACAGGAACAGTTCATGTCAGACTGCGTAGTAGTAGTAATAGTAAGTATTAATATCCCGCCTTTACTCCTCTTGCAAGGAATCCCAGGTGGCTTACATGGTCCTGCTCCTCTCTATTTTATCTTCACAACAACCCTGTGAGGTAGGTTAGGCTGGGAGTCAGTCACTGGCATAAAGTCACCAGTGAGCTTCATGACTGAGTAGGTCCTAGAATCTAGATTTCCTGAATCCTGATCCAGCACCCTAACCACTACACCACACTGACTCTCATCTGATAAGGGTACACATGTATGTGGAGCTGCTGATACTCCCAGCTTGTGCCTGAACATGTAGCTGGAAGCGTGAGGAACAGTGCAATCTGCATGCCACCTGCCTCCCCCGCAAGATGCATTGCGGGATTTTTCATGCTCACATCTGCTGTGTGAGCAGGTTTGAGATAAGGCTGGGCTGAATGAGCAGACCTGAGAAGGAAAAACACCTCTCTGAAGAAATAACGATAACAATAAGAGAGGCACAAGGTTTTGCGAACTGAGGTGACAGAGCCTTCAATGTCTTTCCACTGACTTTACTGGAGTAAGGACTTCACTTCTTAGTTTTCAGGAAGTGGAAATCCTCCTCTGCAATATTTCATTTATTCATTCATTCATTCATTCATTCATTCCATTTCATTTCTGTACCGCCCAATAGCTGAAGCTCTCTGAGAAGAATACGCAGCTGAGAAGAGAGAAGAATCAGATAAATAATTTCCCACAAGAACCAAGAGCCTCAAAAATGAGGAAGAGCATTTATGAATGGAAACACTGTACCTATTATGATACATTTTGCATAACAAATCTCCAGAGAAGTCTTGCATCTGCTCATAGATCAAGAAAAAGTGACAAACGCCTGAAGAGACATTGAGCTCATGAAACATTAATCTACGGAAAACACTTGAACCCCTAATCCGAGAGGCATCTGCTTGGATGTAACCCACAGATGTCAATCAATTACCTCCTAGCAAAAAACAACACTCCAGATTAGGCTGGGGTTTTCTGTTTTGTGTTTTGCATTTCCCTTGTGCATTTTACCCAAATTTCAAAGACTTAGCGCAGAGCTAAATGTCTAACCCTATTAAGGAAAAATACCTCATTTCTCCTTAATTTGAACACTGTGGAGCTGAACGTTACAGAGCAGCTCACACTTCACTGGCTATTAAGCATTTGCATGGCTTTTAGGATTATCAAAAAACTTGGATTTGGGGGGCAATGGTTTTCCCACTGTAGGAAGACAGCTCTGCTACAACAGTTTTCTATGGATTATGATGAGACACTAATGGAACTATCTGTAGCACAATGACTCGGAGAAGCATATTTCAGAGTGGAAAAGAAACAAAAATTATTACAGTTATTTGATGGATCATATAAACCCCAAGCCTTTTGTTCCTGAAATCACCAAGCTTTAAGTAAGTGGATCATGGTGATCTCTATGCTTTCTTCATTGTAGGTAAGTCATTTACGAGAAATGAAAGGAGGTCTGACCTGGTTAATGCAGTGGAAGTTATTTGTGGGAGATCTTAGCAGCAGATTTTGGGCAGAGGCAAGCAATCAGTGGCCAAGATGAGAGAAGATATTGTGAGAGAACCAATTTTGGCCGAAAATGCAGTAAAATTTGGCTAGATTTTTAATTTTGGAGAGAGAAGAGGTAGAATTGAAAATAATACAGGCTACGTGGTTGGTCAGTTGATCATATGGTTTATGTTGCTTGCACTTGATCACTTATGCACTAGTTAAACCAGGGTTTGGCAACCTAGTGCCCATCAGGACCCCCCTTCCCCTTCACTCATCCCTCCCCACTCACTCCCACCACCGCTTCTTCTGACTATCTCCCTCAGCTCAGCAGCAAGGAAGCGGGAAGTTGGTGTTTCCTCACTGCTTCCTGGTTCCTTTCTCTTGAGGTAAGCGCAGGTGGGCAGGCATGTGGGGATGGCGGCAGGTGGCAGCAGGTAAGGCAGTGCTGGGAAGGTGGCAGAAGTGGGGGCAGTTGGGCAGAACTGGCAGGTGGGGAGCAGCAGCAGCAGCGGTCCAGGGAGAAAGAAGATGACGACAGGAGCAGCAGCAGGGAAAGGAAATCCTGACTTGGGGCAGGGGGAGAAGAAGAGGACAGGAGAAGCAGGAGGGAAAGGAAATCCTGAGTGGGTGAGAGGAAGTGGAAGAAACAAAGGAGACGAGCACAGAAGGCAAAGCAGGGAAAGGGTAGGAAGAGGCAGTGGGGGGGGTGGCAAGAGAAAAAGAAATCCAGAGCGTGCCAAGTAAGAGGGAGAGAAAGTACCGAGCACATGCTTTGCATGCAGAAGGTCCCAGTGACCTCCAACCCCAATAAATGCTTGCTTCCTCTGTGTCACAAGACAGTAGGTGAGTGAGCAAGCTAGTTATTTTATTATTTTATTTATTTTATTATTAAATTTATTAATCGCCCATCTGGCTGGTCACCCAGCCACTCTGGGCGATGTACAACACACAATAAAAACAGTTTAAAACAATAAAATTCTACAATAAAAACGTTTTCTAAAATACCCTAACCCACTCCAAACGCCTGCCTGAACAACAGCGTTTTTAATGCACGACGGAAGCTCATTAAAGAGGGGGCATGACGGAGTTCCCTAGGGAGGGAGTTCCACAGAGTGGGAGCCACCACAGAAAAGGCCCTCTCCCTCGTCCCCACCAGTCTAGCTGTCCTGGCTGATGGGACAGAGAGAAGGCCATCCAAGGCTGATCTTGTTAAGCGGCCTGTCTGGTGCTGCTGGAGGCGCTCCTTAAGATAGGCTGGGCCGGAACCATATAGGGTTTTACAGGTCAAAACCAACACCTTGAATTTGGCCCAGAAAACAACTGGTAACCAGTGCAACTCCTTCAGCACTGGAGTGATGTGATCTCGCCGGCGGCTGCCTTTAATCAGGCGAGCTGCCGCATTCTGTACCAGCTGCAGTTTCCGAACCGTCTTCAAGGGTAACCCCACGTAGACCGCATTACAGTAGTCTAAACGAGAGGAGACCAGGGCATGTACTACCGATGGGAGCAGATGGTCGGGAAGGAAGGGGCGCAGCCGCCGTATCAGATGGAGTTGATACAGCGCTGTCCGGCTCACAGCTGACACCTGAGCCTCCATGGACAGCTGGGAGTCCAAAATGACCCCCAGGCTGCGGACCTGGTCTTTCAAGGGTAGCCGTACCCCATTCAACACCAGGTCAACATCCCCCAGCCTCCTCTTGTCTCCCACCAAAAGTACCTCGGTCTTGTCAGGGTTCAGCTTCAGCCTATTCCTCCCCATCCAGCCACTCACCATCTCCAGACATTTGGACAGGGATTCTACGGCCAACCTTGGTGAAGATTTAAACGAGAGGTAGAGCTGCGTGTCATCCGCATATTGATGACACTGCACCCCAAACCTCCTGATGATAGCCCCCAGCGGCTTCACATAGATGTTAAATAGCATCGGGGAGAGGATGGAACCCTGTGGCACCCCACAAGTAAGTGGCCACGGGTCCGAAACCTCCTCTCCCAGTGCTACCCTCTGGTACCTGCTGGAGAGGAAGGACCGGAACCACCGCAATACGGTGTCCCCAATGCCCAACCCCTCCAGGCGGTCCAGGAGGATACCGTGGTCAACGGTATCGAAAGCCGCTGAGAGGTCGAGGAGAACAAGGAAGGAGCATTCACCCCTATCCAGAGCCCTCCTCATATCATCTACCAAGGCGACCAAGGTCATTTCTGTCCCAAGCCCAGGCCTGAAGCCCAACTGAAATGGGTCTAGATAATCAGTTTCTTCCAAGTGTGCCTTCAACTGCACCGCCACCACCCGCTCAATCACCTTGCCCAAAAATGGCAGATTTGAGACTGGACGAAAGTTGTTCAAAACTTGAGGATCCAAGGAGGGCTTCTTTAAGAGCGGTCTTATCACTGCCTCCTTGAGGGCTGATGGCATCACTCCCTCCTCAAGGGAGGCGTTCACCACCGCCTTGATCCCCTCACCCAGTCTCCCTCTGCAGCTCATAATGAGCCAAGATGGGCAAGGATCAAGTAAGCAGGTGGTCGGCCGTACCGATGAAAGCACCTTGTCCGCTTCATCAGGAGGAAGAAGCTGGAACCGATCCCACAAAACCGGTTTGCCACAGGCCGCCTCTTGCTCACTAACTGTATCCACAGCGTGCAGAGTAACACACCTAATCTGATCAATTGTATCTGCAAAGTGCCTTGCCAAGGCCTCACAGGAGGCCTTAGAATGCTCCAGTGGTTCAGGAGCCACAGGACCGATCAGGCTCCGGACCACTTGGAACAGCCTCCTGGGACAGCCCTCTGCAGACGCGATGGAGGCAGCATAATATTCCTTTTTTGCTGCCTTCACCGCCGCGTGATAGGCTGAAGATACAGCTCTAGCCCATGTCTGATCGTCTTTGGAGCGAGACTTCCGCCACCGGCGCTCTAGCCGTCTCACCTCCTGTTTCAGAGCTCGTAACCGCGGATTGAACCATGGTGCAGTCTGAGCCCTGTTCAGGGGGAGAGGGCGTTTCGGAGCCACCTGATCTAATGCCCCAGTGATTGCGGCATTCCAGCCACCCACCAGGGTCTCGACCGAGTGGCCGTTGGCATGCCCCAGAGAATCCCCAAGCGCGTTCAGGAATCCATTTGGATCCATAAGACGCCTGGGGCGGACCATTTTGATGGTTATTTTGCGTTTATGTGTGTCTATCTGCCTGGATGAGTGTGAGTTCACTCATAAAACCACTGAGCACATGCTTTGCATGCAGAAGGCCCAAAGTTTCAGTGACCCCCATCCCCAATAAATCAAGCTATTACAGAAATTTTTAATAAATTCTTCTCTTTAATGACTTTGGTGTCCTGTGTTTTTGCTGTGCTGTGTTGCCGAGCACTAACAGCTAAACTCCAACAGCCACACCCCAACAGCAGCCGATCTTGTGGTGGTGCCCTCAACACTTCCTCAAAATTCACTCAAAAATCCCAGATGTGCCATGAGCCCAAGAAGGCTGCCTACCCCTCAGTTGAACAGACCAAAGAAGTTTACAGTCCTTATCCGTGATTGATGCTGACGTCTGCACATAGTATTAGCATCTGGCTCTCATATGGCCATACATCTTAAAAGTCAAAGGGCGACTGCCACACCGAAAAGACGGAAAACAGACCTTGGCATTAGCCCACCTGCTGAGCTTGGATCTAAATCCCCATGTTCCACATCCAAGTTCAACACTTTGCCCACTTGGTCAAACCAACCCTTCGTAGAGCAATTGCTGTTGCCCTTTTTATGGTTCAGCTACGATCCACACTTCAAGGAGAATGAGATTTCAGACAGCAGAATTCTCTAGTGTGCAAACATTAGAATAATTATGTGCTAACTTAACATAAAGCAGTATTCCTATATGCACAGCTCTGCTCATGAAATTGGGCTTTATTTCATAGGGCTGGATCCAACACAGGTCATCTGCTAGCAGAACAGAAACCACTAGTGGGCTGGATTTCCCTCCATGCAGCCCATCACTCCCGCTTCCAAATCTGCTCCAGAAGATTGGGGGACCTTCCAGAGCTGATTTGGAGCACACACAGTGGCTGCAGAGGGGAGGAGAGGACAGGTCATACTGTGTGAGCAGATGTCAACTCACATGATCACATGATCCAAGCCATAATGTGCAACACTCCATTCGTGCTAAAAGCAAAAATGAATGAGAATTATGTGCAACACCAGAGGTTAGGAGGGCATATGTAAAATGAAATTATTTGAAAGAAACAACAATCCACATAGTAGCAACCATGCAACAGCCCCTCTGGTAGGTCTATGTAACAAATGATGAGCTACTAACAGAGCGATCCAGCAGGGATGGTAGCGGGATAATCCAAGGCGGAGGAAGCATCAAATCCAAAGCCCTGCTGGCTTGTGCCAGCATGGGGGCAGTGGCATTTTCCTACGTTTTCCCCCTTCTTTTTTGGTTATTCTTCCTCCCCTCCAGGAATGGCATACTCCCTGGCCACCACCCCATTCTGGGGTCATGTTGGAGAAACAGGGAACCTTCATCCACTTGGCATGCCCCCTTTTTGCTGTTTCTGCCAAAGCACCAACAGCAGAGAGACAAGAGCAGTGGAGGTTTCCACATCCACAATGGGGAGGTTTGTGGGGTGTGTGTGTGACCTCCTTCTCCCCCCTCTCCACAGATACCCTCCCAGGTTCCATAGGATTGTGGCCTATATGATGAATGATTGCGAGGTCAGACTGTGAAAGGATGTTTACACTGAAAACCATCCTTTTGCTAAAGCAACCAGTCATTTTAGGATTGGTTAACAAGATAAATATACCTCCATGGCAATCTTTTTCTTTTGTTCTCCTGCACCTTCATTAGCTGAGATCCATGAGGTTCCTGACAGCAGTTGAAAGCAGTCTTTACACACGCGATTGTTGCGGCTGTTATCAGCAAATATTTTAAACTCGGAGCATTTTGCACAGATAACCTAAATCAAAAACATAGTACTTCATTCTTACGTCATTACTGAAAACAAAATCCCCATATGATTAGAACCACTTTAGTTTCTGTTTCTGAAAATAATAGTAATAATAAAGGATTTTCAGATCCTATCTCCAAGACAAGATTACTTCCCTTCTGTTTCCCCCACTTATTTAGCATTAAGGAATGGTTTTTTTTTTCTGTTCTATGTTATTTTCAAGATTCTGATTATAGAAATAAAGGCAAAATCATGCCTATATGGGTTTGCTTTTCTGTTCAGTGTTATAATGCGCTTCTAATAAATATTTAATCCAGTGTAATTGAGATTTCCTGGAAGCTTATCCAAATATACGTTTAAAAGAGACCCACTTATGAAAGGTTTCTTGATGTCTTGGAAATATGATGTCTCCTTCGCATCATCTTGAGTTTAGCATCACACACACACACTTCAGCCACAATTTGGTAATGGTAAACTTGACCCAATACGTTCATCAATATGTCTAGGTGTATTGATGACGTAGTGATGGCCATCAATTTGGATGGCTTTAAAAGGGGGTTACACAAATACATGGAGGAGAAGGCTATCAATGGCTAGCAGTCCTGATGGGTCTATGCTATCTCCAGTATCACAGGCAGTCTGTCTATGTACTCCAGTTGCTGGGGAATATGGATGGGAGGGTGCTGTTGCACTCATGTCCTGCTTGTGGGTTTTCTGCGGGCAGCTGGTTGGCCACTGTGTAAACAGAATGCTGGACTAGATGGACCCTTGGTCTGATCCAGCATAGCTCTTCTTATGTTCCTATGTATTTGCTTGATATTTTCTGGAATCAGTATAGCAGGAAGGGGGAAACCTCCGGTTTGATATGATCCACTGAGCCTTTCCGTCCAGCCCAGGGCCCCACTCCCATGCAAGAATTAGGCTACTTAAAAGCCTCCACTGGTAACCCTTCCCATATACTACGACCTAACCCCCACGCTGAAATTAGGCTTAGAAATGGCCTTCCGCTGAAGACAATGGAAATCTTTTTTCAAGCTAGTTGCTGCGGGGGTGGGATGCAGCTGCTCTCCCCAAATTGCCCCCTCCCCCATGCTGAAATTAGGTTTGGGAAAAACTTTGCATTGAAGCTAGTGGAAGGCACTTTCCAAGCCTAACTGAAGCACTGGGGGGATGGTGCTGTCTGTGTGTATGAGTGTGTGTGCATGCGCCCATGAGCACATCCCCATGAGTGTGCGTGAATGCACGTATGTGGGTGTAGGAGTGTATGTATGCATGTGTGCACATGTATGGGAGAGTGTGGGCTGGCCATGCCCATTACCAGCATTGGCACTACTCACTTTTGGCCCTGCCCACTGCTGGCATGTGGCCCCCAACATATTGCCACCAAAGCAATGTGGCCCAGGGGCTGAAAATGATTCCCCAACCGTGCAATAGTGCAACAATTGCCACAGAACGTTATTTTCTTCAAAGTAACACAAATTCAACAATGAGAGAGAAGGCGCGCACATATGCACTCACACACGGATCCACACCAGCAAACTGGTGGGTGAATAGCAAGCTATTCTTTCTTAGGGAAAGAAAGAATTCTAAACATTGACTCAAATCAGGACTGGCAGCATGGAACAGGAAATACTTCAAAGAGTTACTTCTGTTGTGGGTCTCTAAAGCCATCGATGCTGTAATGGCATGATGCTAATTGGACCACTCATTCAGAGTCTATTATGGATAGAGTAACAGTAGTCATGCTGACCATGACTTAACTAGCTCATATACTGAAAAGACTGAAAGCATCAGTTTAAACAACAATGGCCTTTCATGTCTAGGATATAAGTACCGCAACTAGGCCCAAACCATAATACTTGATAAAATGGCAAATGAAAATCAATGCATCCAAAGTTAGAATGTTGCTGCAGCATTCAGGGGAGAATTACATCACCGTTGGGAGGTACCTCAGTAATTTTGAAGTGTCTGGTGCAGGAAAGGTGTGAGCCACTGTAGTGAACATTCATTGTACCCCATATGAATGGGGGGGTATTCATAAGGATTGGAGAGGGGGAGCTGAGTGGGGACCCAGATCTCCCAAGTCCCAGTCCAGCACTCTAATCACTACATTGCTCAAAGATAATTTTAGGTAGGAAAGAATCTGGCATATTGGCAGAATACCACTTTCTCTTGTAAAAACTGCATGTGGATACTGGCACTAAGCATGCTTGTTCACTAGTAAATAAAGATCTATATATATTCAGAAGATATGGGTGCATGCAAAGCAGATTGGGTAAAGCTTCAACAGTCCTTGTGGATGACTTTCTAGAGATCTGCTGAGAGACATGCAGCATGCCGTTAACTAGGTGGTAATTGGATAGCTATAGGCCAAAGCAGCTCAGCGGATTTTAATTAAAGGGGTAGACAACGTACCATCTCTTAGGTGCAGAAGGTTAAGTGAGGATGCCCTTAACAGGTTTACAGCTATTTGCAAGATCATTTGATTTAGCTCGCTATGTGAGGGCTTTCCATTTGGTAACCTCAGTTGTCTAGCCACATACTCTGGGGTGCTCTTCCCAGAAAGGTAGTTCCTAAGCCTCATTAGATCCACCAACCCTCTTCCATCACCATTGCTCTTGAACTGACCTTTGCTACTCCTAGGCACTGCCAGCATCTCATACATGGTTGCTACAGTTTTTTAGGATACAGCCAAAAGATATCCACTTTGGGGGATCATTTGGAGGAGGGACAACAACTCAGGATCTGAGCAAATGCTTTGCCTGCAAAAGGTCCTGGATTCAATCCCTGGTCTGCCCAGTTAAAAGACCAGGTAGCAGGTGTGGGGAAAGACTTCATCTTCCTGAGAACCTGCCAGTCAGAGCACAAAGTACTGGCCTAGATGGACAAACAGTTTGGCCTGGCAGAACAGAACTTCCTATATGCCTATCCACTCTGAGCAATGCCTTTACCTGATTTAAGAAGCAATCCTATACATGTTTAGACCAAAAAAAAGTTCTACAATAATTGTGGGACTTTTCTGTGTAAACATGCATAGGATTGCACCCTTAGATAAGTATTTTGAACTTCCTCGTTTGCAATGGGACTTCCTCCTTTCCTCAACCCCTGCATCCCCCCATGACCTTCTCTTTGAAGCAGATTTAGGGGCTGCAGGGAGAGAGGAAATCCATTCCACCAGCAGTTTCCCTTCCACTAGTGGAACGATACCATTGGATCCAAGCCAACATTGATATTAAGATTCATCAGACAGATAGCAACATTCTGTGTGTGTGGTGTGTGTGTTATTCTTCCATGCAGCTCACCATCAAGGAAGAACAACATACAAACGTTTTGCTTGGTAATTTTTGGTGCTCCTGAGGATAAATAGTTTGTAAATACTTTAAGTCAGTAGTTTTTTATTTCTAGTTCACAGGCCATAAAAAACCCAATTCTTGTAAATACAAGAAAAGCTATATATTGATCTCTTTCATTAAGTAAGTCTTGAAGAAGGAAGACAAACATTTATCATCTTTTGTTTTTTTGAAGCATGCATGTTTCCAGAACAGGTAACAAAAAAACAGTGCAAAGTCTGCAAGCCTGCAAGTTTGGCTGCGATTGAAACTGACAAAGATTTTGAAACATGGCTGAAATAGACAAGGAAACTATAGGTATTTCAGGCGCTGTGGATTGCAGAGCTTTCCATTTTCACCCCATCAACAGGCCTGCCCGCCCCGCATCCTATAATCTGCTACATGGGGATTGAATGCTCTATGATACCCTATCTGAAGGTTCTTCTGTGAAATCAGGACTACGAGGATATGAATTCATTGTGGCATACATTTCATCTTATGTTGTTGTTTTTTAATGATTTTCAGTTTCATGGCATTCTTTGTTAAGAATGTGTTACGTCAAACTTCATAAGATTGCGAAATCCACTTCTCAAGAATGCACCTACTCAAGAAGGAAAGACATACCAACCCAGAAAGATATTGTGAAACATTTCCTGGCTACACACTTCCATAGCCGTCTGGACGCATGCAAGCCTTCATGAAGCTTAGACCCTGTTTGTGTCTTACTGCCAAATGCCTGCAGTATTGCACCACATCCTTTTTGACTCAGCCTTTTGAACTTGTTTTGTTTATTAAATATTGTTTGTTTATTTAAATAATGTATATCCTGACTTTCAGAATACAAATGCTTCTAAAGGGACTATGTAAATCCTGTAAGATTAACACCACCAGACCATGCAACTAATGTTGAATGAATATAAACATTCATGTAAACCAGGGGTGCACAACCTTTTCAGCCCTGAGGGCCACATGTGCTGCTGGCTCAGGGGTCACATACGCGTACACACAGAGACATAAGCACACAGTCACATATCCCAGCAATCCGGATACGGATCACTCTTTCCTCGCTGCTAGCAGCCATGGAAAAAGAGTAAGTTCTATGAAGATATCTGGGGAAGGAAGTGGAAGGAACAGAGGTGGGATTTGGAGGTGGTGGTGGGCACCCACAGGGGGCTGTTGGTTGTGCACCCTTAATGTAAATGCTGTTAAATTAATATTACCAAACTATTCAATTGATGTTAGATGTATTGATAATTTCAGGTTTACTGATGGAATTTGAAGAAAACCAAACACGGCATAGAAATACCTATCTAATCTAACAAGAGAACGTGCAGGTCCCATTGGCCTTCTTTGAATTTTCTGGGCTCAGGAGACTAATATAAATATCCTTAACAACAAAGTTATCTGAAATATTGGGGATTGATTATCAGTGAAGGATGTGTCTGACAGTAGTTCCTATCAGATGAGAAAAATAACCTTTTAATCTTTCAATATATTTTAATGTTTGGAGGTTTCATATTAAACCAAGTAAATCATTGGCAAAATGACTATTATAGCAGAAAAAATGAAGACAAATAAATCCTACTGAAGACAATGGGCTTTGGATTAAAATTCCACCAATTTCAATGGAACTTATTTCCAAGTGTGTTCATTTAAAATATATAATGTATGAATACCAGAAGGAGATTTTTCTGATTCAAAGGTATGTGAGAATTATACAGCTCCATATATATATTTTATTCTTTTATCCTGATTTCCCCATTGTTAATTAACATGACAGACAGAAGGTAAACTGTGGACAGTAGATAAATCTACTCACATGCATATCGAGCCCTTATCTATGTACTTATGTAGACAGCCCTGAGAATTTTTACTGATGGGCAATATAAAAATATCTATAATAAATAATAATACATCAAAGGTTATACCCCTTTCTTGACAGAATTTTGTAGCAAAAACCCAGCTTGTTCCAAAAGAACAACATTGTATCACAAAACAATGAATTTTTACTCCAGTACTCACTGCTCCACATTGCTTGCAATGGTGCCGTCTTTTTGTAATGGAGTTAAAGCTTTCACTGCAACTTTTGCAAGCTTGTTTCTCCTTTTCTCTCTTCGATTTGGAAGATTTTCTGCAGCATTCAGGCTGGAATGGAAAATAAAATTAAATTGAAGTTAAACAAGGTTACAGAAAGAAGTAAGGGCAGCTTGAACTCTTCTATTTAAAAAGGGGGACTAGTGCCTGTAAGGCAGACATTTAGCAGTCAAATAGTAAAGATGCATTACATTTGCAAGATATAGTTTGATCCAAGCTCTGCCAGTAGTCTTTGGCTGATAAAACTGCCTTAGCCAAATGACCCCTGACATTTGGAAGGGTGGCTGGAGCAGCTATTAGACAGCCTCTAACAACGGTTGAATTTGCTAAAACACCACTTAGTAACAATTATAGATTTTCTTTAAGGTCTATTTACATGCTGAAGGTCTCTCTACCCTTCCTGATATGTGAGCTGCCTTCTCCCTCAGATGATACTTCCTGCTGCACTAGCAAGAGGTGGAATATATGCAAGAAAAGGATGGTGCTTCCTGCAAGTCTTTCAGTGTCTGTAATTGGCGTGAGACTTCTTTGTATGAAGAATTTGAGACAGTATTCGAAGTGTGGTGCAGGGCTCCCTAGTGAGGTACCAATAGTTGTCAGGAGAAACAGAAGTATCTCCTTGCCCCTCCATGTCCCGACTGCATTCATCACCATAAGTTACTCTTCAGGAGACTCAAACTGTAGCTTGTTCCATTAATGCAGTTTGAAAATCTTTGCTTCAGGAACAGTGACAGGAGATACCACTCAGTGTGGGAGCTGTGAAGATTTCAATTGTTTAACAGTATCAGTTACTAGCAAAGCAGCAAATGGCAACACCACGCAGAATCAAACATTTGTCCCATTTCAGGGAAGTTGTTTAATTTATATTAACATTCCTTTCTTGCCCCAAAGGAAGTACAGATATGACTTGCAATTAAACTGAATGGAGTGCGTTACAGAGTTGCTAAGGGCACAATTCTATTCCAGTTTAGACAGAAAAAAGTCCTACGACTCTTAGCATTCCCCAGCCAGCTGCGAGTTGTAGGACTTTTTTCTGTCTGAATAAGCATAGGATTGCACCCTAAGGCTCTTACATACATGCCCTTGCTGCTTTCATGACAGGCCATGCACTCAGAGACCATTTCAGCATGGCACTTGGTGTAAAGAAGCACCGAATTATTATAGCAACTAACAGTTACAAGTAGCTCTTAATGACATTTCTTTCAGGTGTATACCAAAGCTTTGGAAAGAAATCTAATTAGAAAGCCCCACATCCCAACCAACATTGTGTTGTTAGAGCATGTGGGACCAGCCATACAGACCACAGCTCTGCCACTAATTTGCACCTTTGCTCTGTCACTGGGACTTGGTTCAGCCCTAGCACTATATCAGCTGCCATTGGTGCTTCCAACAGGCTGTGTTCTGTTAGGTGCAGCATCCTCTGCAGAAGTTCATAAGAGCCCTGCAAAAAGCAAGGGGTGAAATGCCTGGCCGGCTCCAGCCTTGAGCACATGTCCTCAGAAGCTAGTTTGACTTTTCCCAGAATCATTTCAGTAGAAGGGCAGTTCCCATTCATCCTCAAAAGGAATCCTGTTGCAGCCAGTGAGAGTGCACTGAAATGTATTTAACTCTTATCTGTTTAACCCCATATAATGCTATAGGCTTTGGAATATATTTGGAGTTTACATTTTAGGGAGTGATTGTATGGCGTCAAGAATTCAGCACATAAAAACTTAGGGAAGACATGGTCATTCACCACAGAGGGAATGTTAGAAAGTGTGCTAACCTGCAAATGCAAGAGCAACAACAGTGTCTCTGGGTGCTTCCAGACAGGCAGCTCTTAGCGCTACCAATCAAAAGACATTGTGCAGCTTTTCTTCCTTAATGGATTTTTTTGTGGAAAGAAAAAAAGATGGAAGAAGAGGTGGGCAAACATGGGAGGGAATTGGAAGATGATGTCATCTGGACCCCCAATAAAATTATGTGAATGACGTAGGCCCATTGCACAATAAAAGCCTCAGGTGGAAGCACCCTCTGTCTTTCGGCCTGGTTCGCATGACAAGAGGTGGCTTGTTAACCATCCCCACATATGCTGGACGTGTGCTGGCTGATTTTTCTAATTACCCTCAGCAGATACAGGCTGCTTGACACCCAAACCTGGCAAGGGAGACTGGGGTGGTTAACAAACAAACAAAAGGGGTGGTCTGTTGTAGGGTTTCTGCGTGGTTTGTCATCCACCCCAGTCACCCATTCTTGCTGGATTTGGATGGCACGACAACCTGCACCTGGTGAGGTTAATTAGGGAAATCAGCTGGCATGGGCAGGGGTGGTTAACAGGCCAACATGGTTTATTAACAACTCTTGTGTCACGTGAACCCAGTCTTTGGGTTAAAAAATAGTTGACTGGCATTTACAAACGTATTTTGCATTCTTTACATTTTTAATGTAAGCAAAAGGGTATAGCTTTCCTAATAATACTAATGGTATCTCAATGTGCTAAGTATTTCTTTAGCAAGCTGGACAGAATTAAGAAGGCTGCTTCTAGTTTGCTGACTATTATCACCACCAAGTGGTTTAGTTGCATAAGTTGTAAGCAAAAGGACTGTACTAATGTACAAGGTTTTAGATGGCACAATTCACAGATGCCAGTTGACCATTTGCTTGGCAAACACAAGGTAAAATAAAGGACAACAATGATATATTCACACAGTCATGTGGAAACATCTCTATTTATTATATGAGCTTTAAACGGCATTACTTTCAGGAGAAAGGCTGTTTACCTTTCTACTAAAAGCAAAAGCCACCAGCAAAATCTGTCATAAGCAAATAACATAGGTTTTTTTGCTTTTAAGAAATGAAGATTTAAAAAGGTCATGCAACTGAGATTAAGAGCAACTTTTATATATAACACAAAATTTAAAAAGTGGCTGCTTTAGTTAAAGTTAATATTATTTATACTTCAAAAAACCTGAGATGTTTATAATATTTTAAATTAAAAATGTACTCTCAACAATATTATAGCAAAAGGGCCAGAACAACGTGCAAAAGTTCTCCATGGCATTTACGCATCTTTCCTTCTCACACACCAGCGCAAGGAGCTGAGCAAAGGCTAGAAGTGCTGATGGCCAAAAGCCTAGACCAGCTGCCAAGAAACAATGGCTGGGATTGCTGAGATTTTTTGGAGTAGTTGCAGCAAGTCCAGGCCAGAACGTAACCTGCCCTGTTCGTGCAGCTCTTATGACTGTGCCAGGCAGTTACAGCAGCATCTCCAATTGCTGCATGACAGCTGGATCACACCAATTCCCATCCCAGATTTGCCCAGGGTTTGTTCAGTGGACTGAGAAATAGCTCAGCACTGCATAAAACTACACAGTGTAACAGTATTGCATACTGGGGTGGGGGAAGCTTAGCAACATGACCTCCTGCTTCCAAATCTCCTAGGAAATTATCCTGGCTACAACTGCAGATAACCTGCCACACATCTTTTTTCCTTGAGTCCTCTGGGTATGTTTTATTAAAAATATGTCTTGACCTATAAGAATCTCTAGAGAGGAAGCTTGTCTACTGTAGTCCTCAGCTAGAGAATACTACAGTGTGAATGATATGTGGTGGTCTAAATTGTAAGTAGGACAGCAGCCATTGATCTGACTGATGAATGAATGTTTGATTTACTAAAATGTGTCTCTAATTAATCAGGCAGCAGATTAATGTTTAAATGCAAGCTCTTACAAACACTGCAGGCAGGACTGGTCCTATCATGAGCCACAGTGATCCTCATAGCTCAGGTGGCAGCCTGGGAGGGGCAGTCGATTGTGACTTTCCGCCTGCTGCCCATCAGCCCACCCATTGCTGCCATGTCCCCACCCAGCAAGTGCAGCACCAGTAGCAGCTACTGCTGCTCAGCTGCCCACCTGCCAAGGAATGGTGCCACTGCTTTCACTGCTGTGGCAACTACCGCAGTGAGAGCAGCTGGTGGTGCTCCTATGGTGCTCTCCAGACTGTGCTTTGCTCCATGCTTCTCAGTCCTTCCTCAAAGCAAGGCATTATGGACGAGTGGCCACGGAGGGTGCCTGCGCCACCACTGCTTTTCCACAAAGGCGGCAAATATTGCGACAAAGTGGTGCAGGCACTGTCTGTGGCCACCTCACCCACAATGCTGCACTCTGAGGAAGACATCGAAGGGAAAGATTGTCCCGGGAGGATGAGATTGCCTGTGCTACTGTGGCATACTGGACAACCTCAGCCTTTCAGGGACACCCATCCAACATCATGCTCTGAAGAAGGCATGCTCAGCGTGGGGCATGGAAAAGTGAGATAGATCGCTAGCGCTGCAACCACTAATGCAGTGGCAAGTATTTTTGTTAAAGGGCAAGTGGGGGGCACAGAGGAGGGAGGTGGTGGCTGTGGGTCTGCCTTGCCTGAGGCGTCCCTGACTGTAGATGATAGGCACTATCTTAGAAGAGGCATTCCTTGTCCTCTTGCCCAAAGGAGGTAATGCCTCTTCTAAGATTATGCCTGTTGTGACATACATGTGCAACATCTAAAAACAAAGGATATGCTTTTTTCGCCTTCAGAAGAAGTGTTTTATTCAAATGCAAATTTACACCGATTTAATCAACCGATCAATTACTAAGCTGAAACTCGTGTGATTAAGGGGATACAGTTTCTTTCATCAGATGACAGTCCTAATGATAAAGAATACTAAGTATGGCACAGCTGAATTAGACAAAGCAGTGTAGCTGAGAGCAATGGTTTTCATGTAAGAAGTGCCATCTGATATCTAAATCAGCCCTAATAAGTTTGGTTTTTCTAATAAAAGACATCTGCATAGTAGTACGGATGCGAGCCATGATTTTGTAGTGATTACGTTGAAAACAATCATTAGGAAAGAATTACTATCCATTTCCCAGCTGTCAGAAGTAAAGTGTCTCTGCTGATAATTCAAACATTTCCAGTGGAAATATAGTATGGACAAGCTTATCTTTCTATCTAATCTTTAACTCAGTCTTAAAGAAGCACAGAACAGATATGCCTAGTAATAATGGTTTGTTTATGTTTGTACTGGCTTTAGGGGTCCTACCAGCCTTTTAAATAGCTAAAAATAATTTATTTTCCAATAGCGTTCAAAGGAAGAACAGCAAATTTAGACAGGATAGGGTCTTACATTTAAAAAATGACACAAATGTCAAGGTTTTACAATAGAAAAGGTCAGATGTAACTTTCACTAATGGTGAAAAGGCAACATTTTAGTAAATAAAATGCAAAGAGAGAATATAGACTAGTGTATGACTGCGACTGGAACAGATTTCTTTTTCTCTCTTTTGCAATCTCTCTTGCTCTCTTCTCAGAACAAAGCATTTAAACATTTGCTTTGATGAAGCATAAGTCTCATAATTACTTACCCCTCCAGATGTGCTGCTACCATCTGTCCCTAGCATAGATTCCACAGAACTTGTGCTTGCTATCTGGTAGGAGAAAGTCACGATAAAACATTTCAGTACTGAGATTATCTTCGGGATTCTCAGTCGTATTAATTCCAAGAACAGCATTTGCAAGTGAGGAAGACCCACTTGTTTTTATATAAATTCCTAATTCCCTAATCAGTCAGTCCTATTAGCCCTTGTACTGGCTAAGGAATCATAGAATAGTAGGGTTGGAAGGGGCCTATAAGACCATTGAGTCCAACCTCCCGCTCAGTGCAGGAATCCAAGTCAAAGCATCCCTGACAGATGACTGTCCAGCTTCATCTTGAATGCCTCCGGTGCCCACCACCTCCCTAGTTAGTTGGTTCCATTGTCGTATTGCTCTAACAGTCAGGAAGTTTTTCCTGATGTTCAGCCGGAATCTGGCTACCTGTAACTTGAGCCCATTATTCCATATCCTGCACTTTGGGATGATCGAGAAGAGATCCTGGCCTTCCTCTCTGTGACAACCTTCCAAGTACTTGAAGAGCGCTATCCTATCTCCCCTCAGTCTTCTCTTCTCAAGGCTAAACGTGCCCAGTTCTTTCAGTCTCTCTTCATAGGGCTTTGTTTCCAGTCCCCTGATCATCTTTGTTGCCCTCCTCTGAACCCTCTCCAGCTTGTCTGCATCCTTCTTAAAGTGTGGTGCCCAGAACTGGACACAGTACTCCAGATGAGGCCTAACCAGTGCTGAGTAGAGGGGAACTAGTACATCCCATGTTTTGGAAGCTATACTTCTATTAATACTTTATTTTGGGGCAACCAAATGTTTGTGACTGCTAGGACCCCGCTGCTCCCTCAAGGGGCGGGGGGGTCTTGTTCTTGACCTCACACGGCATCATGGTGCGAGGTCAGGAACAATTCCCTGCTCCACAACTCAGCTCCATGCTTGGAGCTGGGAAGGAGGGTGGAAAGATTTGGTTCTTTCTCTCTAAAGTGCTCTCCGCTCTCCAAACTGGAGCTTGCAGTTGGGGGACAGGGAGGTCGTCCCTGCACTTGCAACTTCCGAGGCACTTCCAAGGGAGTCAGAAGACCATGGTTATTATGGAGACGGTTCCTGCCAGAGAGCGACAGCACATTTGCCATGGCAAACAGAATTGTGGACCAGTAAGTATCATCTTCCCACAGGTGCCTGGCAGATGCTCTTACTCACCTTACTTACATCCTCTGCTGTCTTTCTGACTCTTGCACTCACACGTCCTGATCTTCCAGCCCCATCCTGATAAACTAACACAGAATGCTGGATCTCTAGACAGAGGCTGCCTGGCTTCTCTACTCTGTACAGCACCTGGCCCCACAGCTGCTGTTGCACGGCAGTCACAGTTGCTCTTTTTATGAAGGAGCAACTACTTTTGCCTATGGGGACCCAATATCTTCCTCGCAGCCAGTTTACTCTGAGTGACTGAGGTATTTTCTGAGACACATCTCTTAGAGTTGCCACACATTTACAACACCCCCTGCCTCTTTGTGCTGCAATTTCTCTCTCCGATGATAATCTGCTATTCTGTTCTTCCTCTCCCAACATCATGGAAAAGTTGCTGTTGCTGAGGGATGGGGGAATACGCACAGCCCAGGTTGCTACTTCCTTGTTCTTTCCAGCAAGGAAAAGCCAGAGTTGCTCTACAGGCAAGCAACTGCCACCACCAGCACTGGTGGCGGCAAGCAACAGGAGTTCACAGCTTGCTGGAGCGAGCAGCGAGGCACATAATGGAAGGGGGCTGTCAGACCACATGTATCTCTCTACCAGCAGTGCATCATCATACCCTCTGGTACTATTCTGGCATTTGCAATTTGATCCAGAACGTGCAGTGAGGGTCAGTAATGCTACATTGGCACCAGATACCAGGATTATTTAACAGGTTTTCAGAAATCTGTCTTGCAGCATAGAATTGGTAGAGAAAATGGGCAGTGAGATAAAATACCTGAAAGGCTTTTCAGCCACTTTGGGTCCAGTTCTACCCAGCTAATATTTGCTAGTAAGCTTACATGAGACATCATAATAGACTTGCTCTATCTAACATAGAGTTACAAGATGCCTGTAACTATAATTTACTATATTTTCCCCACCCCCTTTCTCCAAGGAGCTCACATTTTAATATTTTTTCCAGCAAAGACACTGTAAGTTAGGTTTGACTGAGATATATTGAATTGTTTAAGGACCGAGTGAACTTCATATCCAAGTAGGGATTCAAACCTGGGTTCAAATGACCCAACCAAACACTCCAGCTACTACACCCCACTAGGAATGCTAATGCATATCACTGCACATAACATAACATTTTGGTTCTAACATAATGTAAAAGGATCACATTTAAAATGCTCAAGAGCTAGTGATTATATCTATATAGAGATACTACAGTGTCTCTGTAACAGTGAACCAATGGTTGAATTGTTTTGTGACAATTTATGGGCAATAATGTAGAAGATAATCATTTTAAATACATTTGAAAGTAACATATGGGGATAATACAATCAAGAAGGCTACAAATATAGGCTGAATATCAAAAATGAAAAATGGCAAGCTTAAGTCTATTGCAGGGACTGAAATATATTATAGCAAAGAACCACAGGAATTAAGATCACTCATCACTTACTGATGAATCTGGGAGATGCTCATCTTCTTGAGAAAAGGAGCTATTAAAAGCCCTAAATGTTTCACTGTTCTGTTTATGTTTTTCTATTGTTGCTTGAATGACCTGGAATAAAATTGCAAGAAAAGATGTATGTAAAGGTAACCTACAATTTTTAGTAAATTCTTGTTTAGAAAATAAAACCATCAGTATTTCTTAAAAGTTATCAGTTGGAGGTGTCATTGCTTAAGAATGTGGTTCCTACAAAATTAACAGTTTTCAAGCATGACACATAAAAATTGAGACTGCATGGAACTGCGGGATCAGAAACACACTATCAGAATTTTATAAAGGGTGACATAGGTGATAGGGCACAGATAAGATTACAATTTTAGAAGTCATTATTCCATAGCCCCAGAGCTCCATATTTCACTACAGTAATTAAGTACATGCGAGGCTGCCTTTAAAGAGAGTTTGGAAATTGCACTTAGTTCAAAATACTGCAGAGAGAGTGTTAGCTGGGACTGGGCATCTACACTGGCTCTGTTTCTGGGCCCAATTTAGAGTGCTAGTGCTTTCCTTTAAAACTCTTCATGGCTTGGGACTAGGATATCAATTGGGTTGCCTTTTGACATACGAGACTGCCTTAAGTGCATCCTTAGGGTGCCTTATATGGATCTCCATCACAGTTAAGGACCCCTTCATGGATCACTGCCTTGTTGTGGCGAAGGGGCTTGCGTAACTCAGTGAAGCCATAAGCTATGCCATGCAGGGCCACCCAAGACGGACAGGTCATGCCAGAGAGTTCTGACAAAATGTGGTCCACTGGAGAAGGAAATGGCAACCCACTCCAGTATTCTTGCCAAGAAAACCCCATGGAACGTATCACAAAGCTAAAAGAGATGACGCTGGAAGATGAGCACCTCAGGTCGGAAGGTGTCCAATATACTACTGAGCAGAGGGAATTTCCAAGTCGCGCCAGAAAGAGTGAAGCGGCTGGGCCAAAGCCAAAAGGACACTCAGCTGTGGATGTGTCTGGTGGTGAAAAGAAAATCCGATGTTGTAAAGAACAATATTGTTTAGGAACCTGGAATGCAAGATCAATGAATCAAGGTAAGCTGGAGGTGGTCAAACATGAGATGGCAAGACTGAACATCGACATCTTGGGAATCAGCGAACTAAAGTGGACAGGCATGGGCGAATTTAATTCAGGTGACCATCATATCTACTACTGTGGGCAAGAATCCCTGAGAAGAAATGGAGTAGCACTCATAGTCAACAAAAGGGTGGGAAAAGCAGGACTGGGGTACAATCTTAAAAACGATAGAATGATCTCAGTACGAATCCAAGGCAAACCATTCAACATCACAGTAATTCAAGTCTACTGATGCCGAAGAAGCTGCGGTTGATCGGTTCTATGAAGACCTACAACACCTTCTAGAACTCACACCAAAAAAAGATGTCCTCTTCATCATAGGGGATTGGAATGCTAAAGTAGGAAGTCAAGAAATCACCAGGATAACAGGCAGGCATGGCCTTGGTGTACAAAATGAAGCAGGACAAAAGCTAATAGAGTTTTGCCAAGAGAACACGCTGATCATAGCAAACACTCTTTTCCAACAGCACAAGAGGCGACTCTACACATGGACATCACCAGATGGTCAATATCGAAATCAGATTGATTATGTCCTTTGCAGCCAAAGATGGAGAAGCTCTATACAGTCAGTCAAAACAAGACCTGGAGCTGACTGTGGCTCAGATCATGAGCTGCTTCTTGCAAAATTTCGGCTTAAATTGAAGAACGTAGGGAAAACCACTAAACCATTCAGGTATGACCTAAATCATATCCCTTATGAATATACAGTGGAGGTGACGAATAGATTTAAGGGATTAGACCTGATAGAGTGCCTGAGGAACTATGGACGGAGGTCCGTAACATTGTTCAGGAGGCAGCAACGAAATCCATCCCAAAGAAAAAGAAATGCAAGAAAGCAAAGTGGCTGTCTGATGAGGCTTTATAAGTAGCTCACGAAAGAAGGGAAGCGAAAACAAGGGAGAAAGGGGAAGATATATCCAACTGAATGCAGAGTTCTGGAGAATAGCAAGGAGAGACAAGAAGGCCTTCTTAAACGAACAATGCAAAGAAATCGAGGAAAACAACAAAATGGGAAAGACTAGAGATCTCTTCAAGAAAATCGGAGATCTCAAGGGAACATTTTGTGCAAAGACGGGCATGATAAAGGACAAAGAAGGCAGGGACCTAACAGAAGCAGATGAGATTAAGAAGAGGTGGAAAGAATACACAGAAGAACTATACAGGAAAGATCTGAATGTCCCTGATAGCCATGATAGTGCAGTCACTGAACTTGAGCCAGACATCCTTGAGAGTGAAGTCAAGTGGGCCTTAGGAAGCATTAGTAACAACAAAGCTAGCGGAGATGACAGTATTCCAGCTGAGCTATTTAAAATCATAAAAGATGATGCTGTTAAAGTGCTGCACTCAATATGCCAACAAATTTGGAACACTCAACGGTGGCCGCAAGACTGGAAAAGGTCAGTCCAATTCCAAATTCCAAAGAAGGGCAACGCCAAAGAGTGTTCAAACTACCACACAATTGCGCTCATTTCACATGCCAGCAAGGTGATGCTCAAAATCCTACAAGCTAGGCTTCAGCAGTATGCGAACCGAGAACTACCGGAAGTACAAGCTCGGTTTCGAAGAGGCAGAGGAACTAGAGATCAAATCGCCAACATTCGCTGGATCATGGAGAAAGCAAGAGAATTGCAGAAAAACGTCTATTTCTGCTTCATTGACTACGCTAAAGCCTTTGATTGTGTGGATCACAACAAACTCTGGAAAATTCTGAAAGTGATGGGAGTACCAGACCACCTTACCTGTCTCCTGAGAAACCTGTACGAGGGTGAAGAAGCAACAGTAAGAACCAGACATGGAACAACCAAGTGGTTCAAAATTGGGAAAGGAGTATGACAAGGTTGCATATTGTCACCCTGCTTATTTAACTTATATGCAGAGTACATCATGAGAAACGCCGGGCTGGATGAATCACAGGTTGGAATTAAGATTGCTCGGAGAATTATCAACAACCTCCGATATGCAGACGATGCCACCCTAATGGCAGAAAGCGAAGAGGATCTCAAGAGCCTCTTGCTGAGGGTGAAAGAGGAGAGTGCAAAAGCTGGTTTGAAACTCAACATTAAAAAAACGAAGATCATGGCATCTGGCCCCATCACTTCCTGGCATATAGAAGGGGAAGAAATGGAAGCTGTGACAGATTTTATTTTCTTGGGCTACAAGATCACCGCAGATGGTGACTGTAGCCATGAAATTAAAAGACGCTTGCTCCTGGGGAGGAAAGCTATGGCAAACCTAGACAGCAGAGTAAGAAGCAGAGACATCACCTTGCCGACAAAGGTCCGTCTAATCATAGCTATGGTTTTCCCAGTAATAATGTATGGCTGTGAGAGCTGGACTATAAGGAAGGCTGAGCGCCGAAGAATTGATGCTTTCAAACTGTGGTGCTGGAGAAGACTCTTACGAGTCCCCTGGACTGCAAGGAGGTCAAATCAGTCCATCCTAAAGGAAATCAACCCTGACTGCTCATTGGAAGGACAGAAGCTGAAGCGCAAATATTTTGGCCACCTAATGCAAAGAGAAAACTCTCTGGAAAAGACCCTGATGCTGGGAAAGACTGAAGGCAAAAGGAGAAGGGGACGGCAGAGGATGAGATGGCTAGATAGCATCACCGATGCAATGAATATGAACTTGAGCACGCTCCGGGAGAGAGCGCAGGACAGGAAGGCCTGGCGTGCTATGGTCCATGGGGTCACGAAGAGTCGGACACGACTGAACGACTGAACAACAACAACACAGTTAAGGAACAGGATCCTTTCTCTTGTGGCACCCTGATTATGGAATATTCTCTGCAGGAGCTTTGCCTGGTACCTACTTTGATTTAATTTTGGCCCCAGGGAAGAGTTTTTCATTCTTTTTGGCATTTGAATAGTATGTTTTTATCTCTGGTGTCTGTTCTTATGCTGCTCTTTTATATGTTGAATGGGGTACAGCTAACCTTGAAAGACCAGGTCCGCAGCCTGGGGGTCATTTTGGACTCCCAGCTGTCCATGGAGGCTCAGGTGTCAGCTGTGAGCCGGACAGCGCTGTATCAACTCCATCTGATACGGCGGCTGCGCCCCTTCCTTCCTGACCATCTGCTCCCATCGGTAGTACATGCCCTGGTCTCCTCTCGTTTAGACTACTGTAATGCACTCTACGTGGGGTTACCCTTGAAGATGGTTTGGAAGCTGCAGGTGGTACAGAATGCGGCAGCTCGCCTGATTAATGGCAGCCGCCGGCGAGATCACATCACTCCAGTGCTGAAGGAGTTGCATTGGTTACCAGTTGTTTTCCGGGCCAAATTCAAGGTGTTGGTTTTGACCTTTAAAACCCTATATGGTTCTGGCCCAGCCTATCTTAAGGAGCGCCTCCAGCAGCACCAGACAGGCTGCTTAACAAGATCAGCCTCGGATGGCCTTCTCTCCGTCCCATCAGCCAGGACAGCTAGACTGGTGGAGACGAGGGAGAGGGCCTTTTCTGTAGTGGCCCCCACTCTGTGGAACTCCCTCCCTAGGGAACTCCGTCATGCCCCCTCTTTAATGAGCTTCCGTCGTGCATTAAAAACGTGGCTGTTCAGGCAGGCATTTGTGGGGGGGTTAGGGTATTTTAGAAAATGTTTTTATTGTAGAATTTTATTGTTTTATTGTATGTTGTACATCGCCCAGAGTGGCTGGGTGACCAGCCAGATGGGCGATTAATAAATTAAATAATAAATAAATAAAATAAAATGTTGCTGATTTCAGTGTTGTTTTATAGTGCTTTGATTATCTTTCCATTATTGTATTTTATATTTTTATTGTAAGCTTCCCTGGGAAAGTTTTTGCAGAGTGGAGTAAAAGTGCTTGGAATAGCCTACATCCAACTTCATTTGCTCAGTAAAGAATACTGAAAATGAGTTCCATTCAAACAGGCAAAATTGTTCAGTAAAATATGATTATATTAACCTGAATCCATTCTTTCTTCTCTTCTTCTGTCCTATAAAATGAGAAAAAAAGACACGTTGGCTTTCTTTTCTGCAATTTCAATACAAAGACACACAGACAGTGACATTTTTAGTGCATGATTTCCAGCAGCAGTTTTAATAGCTGCAGTGTTATAAGCAAACATCACTTGGTTCTTGATCTCTATAGTAAATTATGAAAATTTATTATTGTTTGCTAGAATGTGATGTGCCACCCAATCTGAAGACAGCAGCTTTTAACTGCTATGTTGGAGGAACCCAGGTTGAAGAAGGTTAAATACTTCTTGTTCAAAATAAATACATACATGCAGAACAAATTCTGTACCTAGCTTGCAGTTCCAAGGATCTCTTTTTTCCTGTTATTGAGAATGTGTGGGCCGCATTTTGCTTGACAATTGCTTGGACCTAGAAAACCAAGTCAGTATTTTGGTATTTGTAAAAATTTAAATCTAGTTACTTGTATGAATTCCAGACAAATCCTTGCATCCTCAAAACGAACAGCAGCAAAAAGGTGAACCAATTACTAATTAATAACAACAACTAGGATCTCCTGTCTATGCTGCATTACTTTTACATTACTAACTGTGGCTTGGATCCAGACTTGCACCTCTGCGAAGAGAAGAACTCCTTGCATTCATGGAGGAAAATGGGATCCATCTGAGACTTCCTACTAGTCGAAAAGGCTGGGGGGTGTGGTTTTCTCCAATTCCACCTCTTCTGTGAAGCCTCCAGTGCCACCTCCCACACTGCGCAAGAGGGTTAATTCTCCAGAACAGCATGGGAGGTGGCACTGGGGACTTCAGGAGGAAGGAGAATCATAGAATATCGCTGCCATGCCCCCTTCCTCCAAATGCCAGCAGAACTCCACTGAGCACAAGCCTGGATCCAAACCAGTATCTCTGCTGACATATGAGCTACAAACAAGGCACTCCAACTGAGAGAGGCACAAGCAATTGCTAGAAGAGACTTAAATTCTAGACTGTGGGCCTGGAGAAGTGTATGGATATGGCCCCCACCATATTTCAATTTAGCCATGATGCAGACAGCTAAGCAGCTTTCCGCTGGCATCGAAGGTGCTGCAGTGTCAATATAGCTGCTGCCTGTGTCATTTTGCAGCCTTTCCCAAACTGGCACCCTCCAGATGCATTGGACTACAACTCCTATAAACCCTAGCCACCACAGGCACGATCCATGATGCTGTGGATGATGGGAGTTGTAGCCTGACACATCTGGAGGGTGCCAGGCAGGAGAAGACTACCTGAATGCATGCTATGCTACCACTTATTATTTCCTACAATTCTGCCTAGAACAGCACCAGCCTGTTCTGCCTGCCAGGTTGCCGGAGTTTTACTTTGCTTAAGCATTTGGGAATGGCCGAAGTGCTTGTTTTCCAGTGAAGGGACCTTCTGGGACAAGACTGACAAATCCTGGAGTAAACGCATATGAGCATAAAAGCAAGAAAACAAGATACAAACCTGTAATCCCGCAACATCGATCTTTTCTCGAACACTGAATTTCTGGCCTATCAGTCTCAGTTTTGGCACACAGTACAATATCATGCTGTTAAACTGCAGTTGACAGAAAAGTCTTTGTTATGAATGGTGTGTAGAAATCAGTTCAATATTTAGCCACAAGGTAAGGTGATTTACCCCTTATTATAAAGTTCAGTTAAGCTAAACATAGTACATTTCTTCAAGTGCTCTAGAACAGAGTGTGAGATTTGTTAGCAATATTTTTCTCACCATATGGGACATTTATCAGGACTTGACTTTTTCTAATGATAGTTCATGGAGAGATTGAGAAAAGCCCTGATTTGACTCTAAATCCTATGTATTTGGAGCCTATGGACTTACTCTCCCTTTTCAAGCTGGAATTCCCTCTTGACTTCACTGCAAACAGAATTATTGCATGTGCTTTTAGGACACATAAATCAGCATGCTCTCCTATGCTTTCCTTCATCACTGTAGGTATGTCATCCATATTTTCCCAACTCCCTTTAGGGCATGTCTGAATATCTAATTAAAAGCATCTTCCATTCTTAATTTAAAAAGAAATGATGGTTTAGAAGCACCCTGTCAAACAATTGTGCTGTCATGCCACTTATCTTCCACCACACTATCCACACATGTAAGGAGACTTGTTACTTCTGTTAGAGAGTAGGTATGGTAACCTGCCACTCCTCCCCACTACCCACACTTAAAGTTGTGACATCTCCCACCTGTGTCTCCTCCTGACTGCATTTATTTAAGGGAGGTTTATTTCCACATACTTGTGCACACACAGTCATGCCTTCCCACCAGCACAATGACTTGCAGAAGTGTGCACACAACTAATAAACTATTAAAAAGCTGTTTTCTTAATTGCATTAGATGACTGCAGTTAAGCAAGGGAAACAGAAGGGGCTGTGGAGAAAGATTTGACACTGATTAGTATATCTACAATGTACAATGCTATTTGTGCAAGAATGGTCTAAACCACGGGTCCCCAATGTGGTGCCCGCACCCACAAAGCTTTCCACTCCCTGCCCCCTCCAAACAATTATTTTTAATAAAAAATACTTGAACCATGTTAGAACAGGGCGAGGTTCTCCTTCCTGGTACTGAACCTGCTGCTGATCAGCAGTTAGGCAGGCAGGAAGAGAAGGAAAGAGTTGCTTCCTGGCCCTGCCCAATCTTCTTCTGCCCACACAGACTTTTCTCCTTTGATCTCTCTCTCTCCGCTCTCGGACTATAGTCTTGCTATTTCTCCCTCACTCCCAGCCTCTACCTTCACTATTTCTCTCCCCCCACACCTCTTCACCTTATTGTTCTCCTCCCTCCTAGCCTTGCTCTTTCTCTCACTATTCCCCCCTCCCTCCCAGTCTTTCTCCTCCTCTCCCCTCTTTATCTTGCTGTTTCTTACTATTCCCAGCCCCCAGCCTTGCTTTTTTGCTCTGCCTTCTCTTATTCACACACACACACACACACACACACACACACACAGCACCTTCTGGGGTGGGGACTCTGACTGCAGAGGAGAAAGTAGATCAGCAGGTAGGGAATGGAGTGGCTGGGCCTGAGGTCAAGGTAGGGAAAACTTTTTTCTTTCCTTTTGGGGCTGGGGGCATTTTCCTTTCACTTGGAGCAGGAGAAATTTGTGTGTGTGTGTGTGTGTATAGGATGAGAAGAGGTCTAATCAGAATAAATTCTCATTGAGTTCTACGTAAGCATGCACAGAACTGCAACCTTAAATGGATATTTTGTTGTGCTTCTGTGGGGTCAAATATGTGGATTGGCTTTGGCACTCCTCTGCTTCCACTCAGTTACTTCAGTGAATTACTTGTCTTTTGACTAACCAGGCACCCCCAGCAGTCATTATGTGCTTAGCCACATCCTCTATGGGAGCCATTTTGTGGTGGTGCCCACAGCAATTTCTCAAATGCCCAAAGGTGTCCATGGGTCCAAAAAGATTAGGGACCCCTGGTCTACACCACAATGGAAAAAGTGTACAAAAAATGTTTCCCAGCAGATATTTTACCTGTACTGAGTCTGTTTAGCGCTATGACAATAGGAAAAGCCTGGTAAATCAGTTACAGTCTCACAACAGAGTCAAACTATGTATGGACCTTGCATCCAGAGAACCATGTCAAAAGGTTACCAACTAATGGCTGGATGGGCCTGACCTTAGATTTCCAAAGTGCTGCCACTGGCATACACTGATTCTGGCAGTTAATGATCAATCTTCTGCTCAGGAAACTTGTGATTATCAACAATAATTTAGAAGATTATACTCCAGTTTGGGGACAATGAGTTAAATGTCTGTGGGCTATTTAGTAGCATATTCACCAAAGGTAGAGTAAGTAATATGAACTTGAGCACGCTCCGGGAGAGAGCGCAGGACAGGAAGGCCTGGCGTGCTATGGTCCATGGGGTCACGAAGAGTCGGACACGACTGAACGACTGAACAACAACAACAAGAGTAAGACCAAGCATGGGGGGAAAAACACCCCATCTAAGAGTAGTACAGTGACAGAAATAACATTTCTTTAAAAGGCTGCTTGTGTGAGAGGAGTGGAGGTGTGCCTGAATATAGAACAGATTGCCAGGTAGGACTGGCTGTGTGTCTACAAAGTAGGATAACACTTTACTCCAAAGAAATCAAATGACTCACCAGAAATAGATACCTATCCTGAGCTGTGCCATTTTTTGCTGATAGTTTCTGAATGTGCCCCTCTTTAATCAATTCATTGGCTGGATTAACAATATCCTCTTCTCCTCCAAGCCGCTCATATACTTCTAACAGTTTATGCATCTTTTCCTGCAAGCACAAAAGGAAATGCTAACTCAGCTACCAGCTAGTCTTTGTTTATTAATTTATAATTAAACCTCTGACAGAAAAACATAATATAGTTAATTCATGGGAAAAAATCATGTTAGTCATTGGATGATAATGATGATAATTATACAATATTTTTATATATCTCTTCTACCAGGAAGTATCCAGAGTGGCTTGTGAAAATGGAAAAGGCAGTAATACATCAAAGAAGAAACATATAGTACAATTATGTGGTTTTCCACCAACTTAAAAACAACCATGAAAAGAGCGTGCACTCGAGCAGTGTAAAATACTTCCTTCAGTACTCTTACTCTTTTGGTCAGCTCTTAGTAAAGCTGTACTACCATGCATTGCCAGAGAATCCCAAAATGTCCCCTATAACAGAGCAGTCAGCAAAAACTAACAAGGGAGCAGTAAGACAGGGTTTGTATGATCACGACAGCCACCTGTGGCTTATTTAAGCCACGGTGGATTGTGGTGTGTGCCACCTGCCATTTTGAATATCCAAGCTGTGGCAGGCACACACCATGGCTTGTCATGTTGTGCGAAACTGGGCATTGTGGGTTATGCGAGGGTTAACCACAGGTTATTCTAAGATTATCCAAGGGTTGTTTATAACCCACAACACAACCCTCGCATAACCCACAACACCCGGGTTCCACACAACATGACAAGCCATGATGTGCATTCACCGTGGCTTACATATTCAAAACGGCGGCTGGTGCACCTTGTGGATGAATTAATCCATGGTGCGCTGCCACGTCGTGCGAATAGGTCATCATGACTGCAGTGTAAAGAGTTGAAAGCTATAGGTGACACTCCATGGGGATCTGATGTCTACATTTAAATCTGAGTAAGCAGAGGCTCCCTTTATACATCCATGTTACAGCATAGGTCTGGGCATTCATTCGCACTGCATCCGTGAAATTTTTCCAGGCACTGAGTGGGGCAGCCCATGTTTGCACAGAGCTCAGTATCTGGCTATGAAACTAGGGGAGCTTCCAGCGAAAGAAACATTTATAGGTTGGAATTAAAGGTGCAGCTCATCTAAGAGCTGCTGCCGAAATCAGCAGTTACACATCCAGTCCCTCCCCCTCTGTAAATCTTCAACCATAAGTCTTCCTGCCCTAAGCTAAAAAGCCAAGAAAAACTCAAAACTACTAGTGTTTATATTTTCAAAGAGAAAACAGCCATTGTTTCTTTGACCCAAGGGGTCTTAGTGCAACCTAAAATCTGTTTTGTACTCTGCATGATCTAACCTAATTCAGGATCCAGTCCTACAAATGCTTAACTGGAAGCAAGTCCCACTGAACTTACTTCTAAGCAGACATACATAACATTGCCCTCTAACACTTCCTGCACTCCATTTTAACTGTCCACCTTGAGCTGTCCTATGCATGGCTACTCAGAAATAAGCCCCATTGAGTTCAGTGGGACTTACTTCCAGGTATGTGTATGCAGGATTATAGCCTGCTGATTAGGGGCTGCTGCTACAAAACAGCAGTCTTGCATTCAGTTCTTCCTTCTCTCTCACTCTCATAATACTTAACAGGGGAAATGTATGAAATGACATTGTTATATCGTGTGTTCATGCCCAGCAGCCAGTAATGTGCATCTTGACTGTTACAAACTACAAACTTCGGGACTTTCCTTTCACACACATTTTTCTCTTCCCCACAGTTTTGTTTTATGTGGTCAATATCCAGCTTGAGTTCTAGAGAATTTGTAAGCTTGTATGACTTTGAGATTTTTAGTTGGTCCATATAACACCAGTAGGTGTTACTCTACCTACTGTTACTTTTGAATTCAGTTTAACCTCAGGTATTTTCTGAGCACTGAACAGTTATTTTTTTTTTTATCAATTTGATATCAATCCGAATGTGGCTGCTCAACCAATTCCCTATGTTTTGGCCTACAACTCCCATAATCCCTAACAATGGGCTATGCTGGCTAGGGCTGGTGAGAGTTGTAGGCCAAAACGCCTGGAGGGTCACAAGTTCCCCACCCAGCCTAAAGGATCTTTAACATCAAACCCAGCCATGTGCTTTTCAGCACAGCCTAGCCTCAGTATTTCCCGAGTTTCTTCCTCAGCAGCCTGTTCCCTGATTTCAGCAAGGCTCTCTCTGTCCTTGCTCTGAACCATGTGCAGGAACACTCTCATCAAATCTATATGCCAGAGTGCAGGGCTTATTTCTGGATATAATTTACTTCCTGAAAAGCCTAGTCTACATAAATGTAAACACTGGATTTGTATCATTTTGGACTAGATAGGCCTTTGGTCTAATCCAGTATGGCTCTTATGTTCTTATGATGTTTCCTTTTGTTATTAATGGTACCTAATCCATTAGTACTACATTTCTTTACAACTTATAAGATCTCCAATTATAAACAAGCTGCCCTGAAAGATCCCTTCTTTATAGTAGACATATGGCTTTTAATTCGGGTTCATTTCACATTTTGCCTGGCAATATACATAGTGGGGGTCAACTTCAGAAACATATTCACTTGCCATCATGCAAATAAGCTTCATGATGAAGCATGCATTCCAAAAGATAATTTGTCTAATATCTAGGATAGATAACACCCCCCAAAGGGGTGTGAGGATCGCAGACAATGTCATGTGAGCACTTAGCTCATGTATGATCATATTGTCATGGTGGCATGTGAGAACACTGCCAAGGCACAGGCCTGCTCTCTACCATACATAGGACATTAACTGTAACACTGGGTCAAGTGCTTGAAGTGGCCAACTTAGGCTGCAATGCTGTACACACTTATCTAGAAGTAAGTTTCACTGAACCGAGTGGGACTTACTTCTGAGTAGCCATGCACAGGATTATGCAGTTAATGTGCAAGAACAATGGTTAAAGGTTCAGGTATGCCAAAACACTCAGAGTACAAGCCTATGCATATTTAGATGAAAAGAAGGTCCTACAGCTCCCATCATGCCCCAGCCAGTATGGCTTGCTAGGGAATGCTGGGAGTTGTAGGATGTTTTTCTACCTAAACATGCATAGGATTGCAACCTTATAGAAGAATGTCTGAGACTAGCCACATAAATCATTAATAGTAATAGGAAGCAGTGAGAGAAAGGGCCAAAATACACACATACACAAACAGATAATAAATATACAAAAGTACTGATTAATAGTTCAGCTTGATCTAAACCAGAAAGTTTCAGTCAGTATGAAAACTAACATTAAAGCACTATATGGTAATGATAAAGTCACTGGTTCAAATAAGCATCTCAGTTAATGGCTCAGATGACGATGATGTTACACAGTTTCTACTCACCATCTTTCGGATGGCTGCATTTGAATGGTTTGCTGCAGTAGAAATGAGCTCCAGTGATTCTGAAATACAGGCAGCAGCAGTTATACATTCTTAAGATTGCTATCAGTTCATAGTGCAGTTTTTATATCCCTGCTGTGAACAACTTGACTTCAGAATTACTGCCGCACACAAATGACTTTTGTATGGAGGAACGCTTTGCATCATATTCCTGTGCTTGTCAGGGTCAAGTGTGCATGGAAGAGTATTCCATTTAATATACCAAATATTTTTTTAAATAAACAACCTCTGGTAGGTGGTACACAATGGGGAACGAAGTAAGGAGAAGGAAGTTTTATATACTTAGATCTCAAGATCCATTAAATTGCTGAAAGCAGTAGAGCATGTTATACATGACCAAGTATTTTGCTCAGGCACAGCCTATAACTTTATACAACTTCCTATTTATGCTTGTAGGACAGGAATTTCTGTTCCTTAATTTGCAGTCAGGACTAATATAGGCTGTTCAGTGTTCAACCCCAGCCTTGCATTCCGCTCTGTAGCTTTACATTTCACTTCTCACCCTGAGCTTTTTTTTGGTTCCACGCTGTTCTGGAACATACTCATTAAGCTATGGTTTAGTGCTATGTGGATAAGCCTGAACACGCCTGAGTGAAGCAATAGGGTTGTATGCTCCCCCTGCCCCTGCCCAGAGAAGGACTTTGGTAGAGTTTACTCTCACTTCTAAGGAAAGCTGGTTTATTGTTATATACAAACCAGAGATTGTGGTTTAAAACAGTTTCTAAACAAGCCAACTTTAAACCATGAGCTGTTTAACTGGCTTGTTTAACTAACCAGAGCTTGTTTTAAACCATGATCTCTGGTTTGTACATAATGACAAGCTGGCTTTCAAGGAAAGTGAAACTAAACTCTGCCAAAGTCCTCCTCCTGGCTGCATGGGAGGAGAGTGGGGAGCACGCAAGCCTGATGCTTTGCTCAGGGTCATTCAAGTTTGTTTATGTAGCATCAAACCATGGTTTAGCATTACGTGCAAACCAGCCCTTTTTGAAGCTGCCTCTAGGATCAGTGTAACACATCTCAGTCGTCCTCTGCCTGAACTTCGGTTTGCAGAAGGAAAACTGCAATGGACATGAAGCCTTGTTAGAGTTTGTGTAAATTAGTCATATAAGTCAGACCAGTCAGACTGAGCAAGTGACAGGGTGCGGTGGAAGCCTTGCTTCTGTGTTCCATCACATCTGTAATCTAATTTTTGAAAGGGGTGGGGAACGCATGAATTAGCTTGTAAACTTTTGTACAGCAAAAATATTTTACCTAATTCCTAGCAGAAAAAAACACATTTTACTACCTACAAGGACATCTTCCCAGTACTTCTCCACAAATCTATTTAAGGTTTTAATCCCACCCAAAAAGCTTTCCCTTCTCTCACAAAAGTTGGGTGGGAAACAGCTTTGTTCCTTGAGCTAGGGATGGGTGAGAAATTAACTGGTTCCACATTTTTATGGGAGATTACCCAATGTGCATCTCCCAGAAACAAAGATGGACTCAAATGCAATTTATGGTTGGAAAGCTATAGATTTCCGTGTTTGTGATGTTTTGAAAAACAAAATACAATGTACACTGAAAAAATGTGTAAATTTGAAAAATGCGCAAAAACACGCATTAGCATCCATACAAAAACACGTACATTAGAAAAATATGCACACAAAATGTGCATGTTTTGAAAAATGCACAGAAAAATATATACAAATTTCTGTGCAAAGAAAAAAAGGGTGGGGCTCACAAGCTGATGTAGAACTGGGATGGAACAAGCCTAGTGTGGAGAAAAATGAAAACCTGAACAAGATTGAAGCTGAGAGATTTGCCGATCTGTACCATGAGCAGCTGAAATTTCAGCCTGCAAGTTCAGTGTCAGCATGCTAATTCAACCAATTGGAATTACAGGCTTCACTACCACAAAAACAATAGAATATAGATGCAAGGAGCTATCATGGACCTGTGTTATGTATATGCTAAGTGCTGTATATTAACTAAAATAAATTAGAAGACCCTGCCCTTGGTTTTACCAGCCTACAATCCAAATCAATCCATATCTTCTTTTGGGAGGATCAAATTATGGCAAAAGAGGGAAGGGTTTTATTTTTAAAGGCTTTAAAACATGTAACGTATTTCATGGGTAGTCTCCATTCACTCTTGAATGGAACTTAACAGAATAAGCTGGTCATTCCTAACCATATGGCTGAAAATTGTACATACTTTCAGCATCTTTCCTGTCTGGTGACTCTCCGGGAAGTTTTTTAAGATAATCCTTCAAGAGAAGCTCATAGCGTGGAATTCTCTGTACAGGTTCCAGCATGTGATGTTGTAGTGTCAGGTTCCCACATATTTCTTGTTTCTGTAATCCAGAAAAGATATATTGTTCTGGCTGATATTTTTTTTTAAACTGTTATATATCTGTATTTAATGAAGCAGATGTGGCTGGTCTTTAAATCTGCAAAACTGATTAGGGCTGGAAACAGATGTTCTTGGTAGATCAATATGCTTCAGTAACCCAGGCTTAAAAAAAAAAAAAATCTCATGAAGATGATAGCAATCATTGCAAGGTAAAGACAGAATCAAGCAAAATATCCTATGGGATGCTTTAGATGTACTAATGCCAAAATAAAAGAGCAAGGGAGGTGAAAGAGCATTTAATTTAATATGTCACTTTGAAACTAGGCCCAAAGTCATAATCAGCTTCTCTCTTACTGATACCCTAAGTTCAACCTAGACACTGTATGGTACAGCAGTCCGACCTCACCTCTCCTAGCCAATTCACATTCCTTTCATGTTCCCTAGAACAATGCAGGCAGAAATAACTTCTTCGTATTTTATTTATCACAAGGCAAAACAAATAACCAAAGGTCTATAAGGTACTTCTAGACAGACACAGTGGTGCAGCTGGGGTAGGACCTTGGGACCGAAGTCCAGGGCCCTTCAGCAGAGAACACCAGAGAATACCAGGTGATGAGGACACCAGGGTAGCAGAACTGCATTTGCCACTGTATTCCTGTAGTCATGATGGTGCTATGATTGAAGTGAGTTTAAAATGCAAAACTGCAGATTCCAAGAGCATTTCTTTTATCCGGCCTGGCAAACATTTTAATATATCAGGAAAGTAGAAGCAGTTGTAAAGCATAGAATGGCTGTTGGGGGGAAGAGAAAAGACAGTGTACTTCTCAACTGAAGTCATACACAAGGCTGTCTAAAGGGAGGAAGGGGGATAAGACCATTAAGTAGTAGCCAATGTTAGTCTTATGAACAGCAGATCCACTTAAATGAATGGGTCTTACATTAGGCACAATTGGGTTACTCTGCATAGGACTAATATTGGATACTACCCATTAAGTTGAGGGTCTAAAATTATCTAGCTGCACCACTGGGCAGACATTAATAAATGCAATGAGCATCTCGAAAAAAACCCTCAAGTTTAATTTTAACCATCTTGTGGTATATGACATTAGGACAGCATAGAAGTCCCCACAAGCAATAGCTATGTTATGTATTTTAACAAACTGAGATAATGAAAATTTCATTGCTTTGTATTAAACTTAAGAAATGTTTACATCAGAATGCAAGGCTTAATTGTTTCATTATATTCTAATTTAATTATCATCAACCTGCAACAAGGAACTCGGTGCATCTGGCAACCATTAGGATAACATTTGGACACTTGACTGCAACAGTGGACTTGCATAATAAGTTAATCAATACTCGTGATTCATGATGCATTTTTCATGTATTGATACAATCTTAAGAGTAATTACCAATGCCCTTATTACAAATACACCACACAAAACATCTCAAGAGTCCTGCATGGAATCTTAGACATTAGCAATAACCAATGAATGATAGTCCATTTGTGCATGAATGTGCCATTTTTAAATTGTACTCTCCACACAGTAAGGTGAAAGGTCAAAAGAAATGACATTTCTCTCCTGGAAATTCATTTCCTATTAATCATGATGCACAGACTGCAATGCAATCTGGGGCTAAACTATGGTAAGGTTCCTAGATTTCATGGCATACTAAAATAAGTTAGACAAAACCGCAAATCTGTTTTGTTTAACCCACCTTTGGACAATCGTACATTCCACATAGAGCTCTCTGAACTGCTTTGTAGTAAACAAGTGGAGGAGTACCCTTAATGACAGCTGTGGTCCATAGTCAGTGCCAGGGTGCTTGTTCAGATATCAGTGGGGTGGAAAGAGATTTCAGTAGCTGATTGGACGTCCCCCAACTTGGGAGGCTTCCAATTATCCAATGCAGGGTGGGAGGAACCGCAGAAAAGATCTTCACCTCCCTATCCTCCCACCCTGCATTTTTTGCTAGATGGACTTTTTTGACAGTCTAGCTGGGGCGCTTCAGAGGGAGAGGTCTCAGGATCGCTTGACTGGCCTCTCCAGTCTTTTCCCCTCCCCACCCACTGAAACACACACTTTCCCCCCGCTCTGAAGTTGTTTTTCCAACCTTGGAGTGCAGCTGGCATGGGTTTTTTCCACACTGGCTTCAAGGGGTCATGGGAGAGGGGTCAGATCACCGACTCCCCCTTCTGAGTTCAGAACGCCATCTCCAGCCTCAGAGGGGGAAATCCCCAGTATCCTATGGGCCCTCAGACAATGTCTAGAGGCCATAGGATTGCTTCCTAAGAGGCATGATTCAACAAGGTCCACAGACACACTTCTGGATGCATTCAAAATTCAGTTATGAAACCCACCCAATGTATTTTAAGATCTTTTGTTGCCATTTCAATTTTATCAGTTTTAAACTTTACAACAATATTATTAACACAGGACAAAAAAGGAATTTCCTTTTTTGATGTAAAATCTTTTCTGATATAAATACCTACTACATAAACCTCCTCCTCCTGTATGAACCTAGCCATAGGTGCTGTTGTATAGGCCCATGTCCAAAAGAGGGTTAGCTATGTGGAGGTGCAGGACAGGGCCTTTTCTGTGGCAGCATCCTGGTTATGGAATTCCTTCCCGAAGGAAATCAGAATAGCCCCATTCTCTGATGGTTTCAAGGCAGGCAAAAAAATTTTTTTATTTAATCTACCTGGCTTTTAATGGTTTTTTACTTTGAGATGAAAGGTTTTAACTCTGCTCTCCTTGGTATTAATAAAAAGGTAAAGGTAAAGGTGTCCCCAACCAGTCGTGTCCGACTCTAGGGTGTGGTGCTCATCTCCATTTCTAAGCCAAAGAGCCAGCGTTGTCCAAAGACGCTTCCGTGGTCATGTGGCCGGCATGACTGAACACCCAGGTGCACGGAACGCTGTTACCTTTCCCGCAGAAGCGGTACCTATTTATCTACTTGCAATTTCTTGCTTTCGAACTGCTAGGTTGGCAGAAGCTAGGACTGAAGACAGCTCACTCCGTCACATGATACTTGGGTCTCGAACTGCTATCCTGCCGACCTTCCAGTCTGCAGTTCAGCGTCTTAACCACTAAGCCACCGCGGCCCATTTGGTATTAATAGTCTGTTTTAATTATGTGATTTTAAATTGTGGCTTTTGTTTTGTGAATCACCTTGTTAGGGCCAAAAGATGGTATAGAAAGGGTTTTTAACTAACTAAATATACCTGTATGTTTTGAATGACATCTTTAAAAGGAGTTGATCTCTGTATCCATGTGTTCACCATGTCCATTGCTCTATCAAAATTCTTTACATATTCTCCATACATCTTCAGAAATGGAGCAAGTTTTTGAAGGATATCACCTAGCCTTGGGTTTGTATTCCTGTAGAAAGTACCAAACACATTTAAAGACATAAACATGGAAACTGGAAGGCCACACTAATTGGGAACAACAATCTTGGTTGGATCCAAACCTCAGTTTTTGCAAAGATGAAGTTTGGATCTAACTTCCATCCATGGAAGGCTTTTTATCCATCAGAGGGAACCTGCTGAAAGAAGGTGGATGGTGACTTCTGCTGCTCCTCCTGCAACTTCCAATGCCACCTCCAACACTGCCCTAAAGGATCTCCCAACAGGAAGGGAGAATCGGGAAAAGTTGCCTCCTCTTTTCTGCCAGCGGAAGTGAAGTCTGGATCCAAGACATTTCCATACAGTCAGCTATAATTACTTTTCGTATACTACAGAAATCAATCTGGTGTATATGTTAGGGGTAATGTGAGTTGAATGGTTAATGTGTGTAACAACCAGCCATTGTGCATATTCACCACACTTCATGGAGAAGGTGCATATAGTCCATTCATGAAAAGAAATTGTGCACATTCTCTGGCCATTATGCATAATTCCCAGCAGGCCTTGGATAATGTGCATATATCAACTGTATTGTTTTGGTTGTTATTTTATTGTTGTTTTGGGCTTCTTATGGTTGTAAACAACCTGAAGGCTTCTGCCAGTTGGGCAGTATTTAAGTCTAATTAATTAACGGATAAATATTAGCAGATATATGTATGTTTATGGATCCAGTTCTGACCAGGGATTCTGTCCAAAGTTGTGTGTCCTAGAATGGGTAATGGAACTTTTACAATGGTGAGCCAAGTCCACATATGCAGTGGAGATACAAACCTGGAACTAGGCCCAACACTGAAGACAATGAGTAAGACGAATGTCCTGCAGAGGCTTGTACTGTATTACTGCCAGGGTGTGTGTGTGTTAATAAATGCGATTGTTTCAGACCTACTACTGGAAAGCCAACTGAGACATTACTTCAGTCTTAAGAGATAATACAAAGTGAAGACATGGAACACTCTAGCATAAAATAAAGACATGGAACTCTCAAACCTAAAGATGTTACATACAAATACATTCAGCTAGTCTATTAAAGTTACATCTAGCATATTCCGGAAGCGGACATTTTTCATTACTAAAAAGTTCTAAACATGGAAACATTTGTTTGTAACCCTTCATTTACCCACCACTCATCTGTAATCCTTGTTTTGAGCTCAGGCAGGAGAAACTGTTCGTGGAAGCGATAGATAGAAGAAATATTTGAAAATATTCCTGTTACCACTTCAGGTGGAATCCCAGCCTCGTACAATTTAGTGCAAAAAACCTAAAAATCAGAAAAACAAAAACATAATCCCACAAACATCAGAAACAAAAGTATATGATTTATACTAATTTAGAGCAACTGGATTTTGACAGATAACTCACTGTTGTCTACAGAATATGTATTTTTGGAATATTTTACTAATACATATTCAAGAGAAATGTGTAGTTTGTTAGGATTCCTCTGTCAAATGCAAACAAACACACACACACACCCCTTTGCAATAAATGCTTTGCCACCTGCTTAATTTCAAAGAGACATTTTGGCCATTTAGATGTGCTTTTAGGTGTGCTTTTCCTCAACACTGCTTAATACAGCACTTCAAATATAAATCAAAATTAAAAGCGCGTTACAGGTATTTTCAAATATGTTTCATAAATAATTTTCTGATACATAAAAAACAAGTGAATGCCAAGGAAAAGTTTCTTTACAATGTGCATCAATGATATTTTCCCTACTTCAACACTGGACATCACACAACTGGTTCAAGGACAACAGACATTTCAGTTAGCTATTACAGACAAATCTGACTGAGGAACAAAATAACTACCATCATTTCTATTGACATACTTTGTTCAAAATGAAGTGATCTAGTGGAGAAACAGGAAACACCACAATTTAACAAATCCATCATGAGATTTCTATGGACAGTGATTGTTTTATTACAAGTTTAGCAAGGTTGATATCCTATGGAACATTATATCTGTTATCTTGGAGTTAATAACAACAATTAGCATTTTTGCAGTGTCTTGGAGCACTCAAAGGTCTTCAGAACTATTATTAATCTTTACAGTAACCCTGTAAGCTCTCCAAAGCCTATCCATGTCTCTAATAAACATTAATCTATACTCTCCCCACTTAGCAGACAGTCATTGTTTACTTGCAAATGGGTAGAAAAGTCCTCTAGAAAAGACAGAACCAATTCACACATGCATGTACATGCTTGATTCACAGCTGATTCACAATGACCAGCCTCCATTGGGTTGTGTTTGGGTTGATGTCAAGTGATATGAAAGGTCTCTATGTCCTCCTATGAAACAGTGACAGCTGTTTCACACCTGCAAGATATCACCTGGGATTGTGATTTCTGAGGTATAAACATCAATGTGTGAATTCAATCAGGATCCCCACTTGTTTTCTCTGTTCCATTCTACCTTCTTAATAATACTGGGAAGTCCAACATAGGATATGGAAGTGGGGATATTTTACAAGAGAATGTCTGGAATGTGCTATCAAAATCTGGCCGGAACTTAAGTCTTTTCAGGTTTAACAATCTGTGATTTATTATAGAATTCATGAAGAAGTTCTGTGGTGACTGCTTTGTCCCCCAGGGTTCTTCCAAACCTTATCTGACAGAGCTGAAATAATTTAAAGTAAAAGGGCTGAAGTAATAGGGAAAGCCAACATGAAGAGTCATGTGGTTGAGTAAACATCACTCCAATAGGATAGAGAGAAGATACACATCATTAAAAAAGGAGAAGCACATTTCTGAGCATTGCTTGGGCTTCTAGTTGCAGTTCTACTGCAGTTGAGAATCTTTGAATCATACAGCAGGAGGAAAAGGGGAAACCCTCAAAAGCTTCGCAAAATTGGATTTCGCCCCCTGGCTGAAAGACGTTGAACAACCTTGCCTTAGTTGTGGGTTCTTTCTGAAATCACTGGCATTGGGTTGCCCTAGAAAGGAACACATTCCCAGCAGAAGTTCAGTGGAACACTGACAGCTCATTCAGTAATGGGCAAACTTATGTTGGCCAATGTGGGAAGAGCCATAGCCTAACGGAATGTTTTTGTTGTAGCAGTCTACCTGGTGTGAGGATGCAACTGGAAATGGTGAGGCTGTAACTGGGTTGGCTTGTTTCATGCAAAGTGAACCATCAGAGGGGACTGCTGTAGACAAATGCAATCACTCTGGAAAGGCAGCTACCATTAGAATGGTGGAAACTGGCCTGGCAGACTGTTGTTAACCAGTCACAAAAATGATTGCATGAGACTGATTGCAAGCCTTTAGGATGAGGGAGAATACAAATAATATATAAAAATGTTTGAATGAGACTGATTGCAAGCCTTTAGGATGAGGGAGAATACAAATAATATATAAAAATGTTTGAATGAGACTGATTGCAAGCCTTTAGGATGAGGCAGAATACAAATAATATATTTCAGAAAAGCAAAATGTAGTAGAAGCAGACTTACCTGATCTAGAAGATGAAGTCTCTTAACATAAGCTTCTTCTGTATGAAGAAGCTCATTTGCAATGTTAAACAGCTTTTGGGGCTCTGAGCACTGCAACAATACCAAAAATGCAAAACCTATTTTAAATAAACATTCCAAGTACCAAGGAAATAAAGAATCCTTTTCATACTATTTCCTTGCAATAGCTGAAATGTGATCTCCAGCGAAGAGAGCTCCTCCATTTCATTCAGCTGGTTCATCCAAATGATTATGTAGTGAGTATGTTTCACTGTATTTCTAATAACAAATGTTTACAGTTCAGCCTCTTATAGTGGGGCTTACAACCAGCTAATCTGTATATTTAGCAAATTCCAACTACATAATTCCCTCCAAGGCATTATTCAAGTACATTGTAGTGCTTGCTTTATTCCAGTGAGAGGGGGAAAGGGAAAGCTGTTCCATGCACATGTCCAAACTCAACACAGGAGGTTTGAGCATCGCTGCTCCTTCAGAAAAAACAACAACAAGCAAACAAAAAGGGAAATGAAAACGTGTTTAGGGACAAAGACAAATTAGCTAACATAATGCAATATTTCATAGGCAATAGTTATTAAATGTTTTATGTGAAGTGAAAAAGTTAAAAAGTATGCTTTAAATCTAATGCTGCATGAGCATTCTTTCATTTATGTGACAGGACCTCCTTTGTTTTCCACCCCACCGCAGCCTCAGAGGTGAGTGGGGGGCTGCAGGACAGAGGAGGAAACCATTCTGCCAGTGGTTTCCATTCTGCTGGTGGATGGCCAGGTTTGGACACACACACACACACACACGGACACATGGGTTAAAGTATACTAGAGGATAAACCACATAAATTCCAACTTCTTAGTTCATCTACAGCGGGGGTGGACAAGTTTGGGTGCTCCAGGGGCCATTTTCCCCTCCCAAACCCCTCTATGGGCCACACCTCCCCTGCCCTACAGCACTAGAAAAAAAATGTTTTTAATAAAAATAAATTTTAAACCACAGCATCCAGAGCAGTTACGGAGCACCCAAAGGGCCAAAAAAAGCTTCAAAATGACTGCTCCAGACACCATTTTGTTATTTTTGTTACAATTCTGGGGTGACGAGGCGGGGGGGGGGGGCTACATGGGGCTGCTTGCAGACAGCAGGTCACACATTGCCCAGCCCTGATATACACAAAGCTCATTTCCAAAAGCTCATGTCATAACAGACCAGGCAGGTACCAGTGTGGTGGAGGCATAAAAAAAAAAACCTCCATGGGAAGCATGTTGTCTACTCCTGCTATAAGCAAACAAAGCTATTGCTATATGCAGTTGTCAACTTTTTTTTTAAAGGCTCCAAAATGCTGGGCTAGGAATGCTAGATAATAAAAAAAAAATCTATCCTTTGCAACACAGTCTAATGTATTACAAAACTTCCTTGATTATTTCTGATCTCAGTAAATCTGGTGCAAAACTCTAACTGATGGCTCTGGAACTAAACCTAAAGAGTTTGAGGTCTCTGTTACGTCAAATTAAGACAGCCTGCACTGGCTAAGCACTCTATATCACATGCCAAGCACATCTGATCAAAAGCTGATGGTCAAAGCAGAGCATCATACTTGAGAGGAACAAGGATCTGAAACAGGCTTAAGTTCCCAGCCCATAACCTCATCTCTGCCCATCATAATTCAGGGTTTATGTAAGAACATTCACAACTACTTGTTCTATATTGTTTTCTTCCCAAGATATGGTGCTGCTTGCCAGCAGGTAGAGGAGAGAACAAAGGAATTCAAGAACAAGCGTGTCTGTGGCCAATTCAGACAAACATGCTATTTACATATGAATTGCAATTAAAGCCTGTTAGCTTTACCAAGCAATGATAGCTTGGTCACATCACAACTCATGACAAGATATGTTTTTCATCTCCTAATGACAACATCCTTCAATGGGAAGAAAGCGTTCATGTGAGGAAGTAATTCATCTCTATATGAAATGACTAGGCCTCTGTCACTCACCCACTCACACCACTTGGTACCGATGTAGAATATTATCATATCTTTCCTCACCGCCCACACCCACATAACTGAATTGTTAATAAAAAGCTAATTAAACAAAATGGCATGAGATAGTTGAACTCAGACACAGTCAGGCATGCTGTTGTAAAACCGTTAAAATTAATGACCCTAGCCTGCCTTTAATGCCATTTCTTCTTTCAGAAGCATCAAGGCTAACATGTCTCATAACATATCAGCAGCTCAGAGAGGGAGAGACATTATCAAATCTAATAAGCTCGTTCTTGTCAGGTTTCATTGGATAAAAGATAGGTAAGACCCCCAATTATTCAGTCATGTATTCACATTCCAACAAATACGCAATGACAGTGATGTGGTAAAGCATGAGAGAAGACTCCCAAGGGGAGTAATGTGACATGGGGCATTTAAACTTACTAGAGTTCTACAAAATCTGTTGCAAGGAAACACCAGTTCATGTCCACTTTCCCGAAAGGCACTAAGTATGACCAGAGAAGATGCTTGGGCAACTGGCTTCTTCTAGCCTCGCTTCACGGCTGGTTTTGGAGCACTTATAAGAAACATATGCGCCACTCCCTACCACAGAGTATTGGGTCATGAAAAAAACGTTTTCACAAAAACTTGTACCTGGGCAGGTTTAAACGAACAAGGAGATACAGGCACCACCTATAGGACTGAATGGGAATGTTCTTACTTTGAGGAATATTTTCTTTAAAAGTCAGCAAGCAAGACTGGTATCTGTTTCCTTTTCTCCTTCTAAACACACACACATACACACACACGATTATCCATTTTCTCATTAAGTTTCATATATTTTTGTATAATAGAATGCACAGGGATTAAGTGTGCCAAATAAATAATAAATAATTTAATTAAGTTGGCTGGAAATGATAATTTAAAAAAGAAAAAAGAAAAAAATGATTATTGCATTATTTAATTCTTATTTATTCCTCCGTCTGCCTATAAAGTCATTATAACTTACTTATGGGAAAAAATTTTAACGTAAATCCAATGGAATGGATCCAGACTTCTATATACTTAGAGAAGACCTACTGAAATCAATTAGACTTAAGTTAGTCACATCTAAGTAAAAGTCCCATTGATTTCAGTGGGTCTACTCTGTGTACGTCTGGATCCAACCCAATGTGTTCCATCAAGGGATTCTTGAGGAATTAATTGTATCTGTTCAAATTCCAATATGAACTGACCTGATCTGTATCTCCAGGGCAAATGTTTGATTAGCACTTAGTTTTGGCTCAAAAATCTATCAAAACACATTTAAAATTCATATCTTAAGAAAAAACATAATTTAAACATTTGCATTTCTTTCTATGGTGTGGATTAAAAAAAAATCACAGGCTCATGCAGAAACAGGATGGAATAGACTATCAGTGAACATACGCAAAAGTGATGTGTACTGGAAACAGACTGCTTTGTCCATTCCTATCCCAGCATCAAGATTCAAACTGAGCTGTATCAAGAAGAGTAGTGAACATGGCTACTTGTTACTTATTTTATAAAATAATCTGAAGGCTGTGTTGAAATGTTAGAACACATATTTTTCATCCAGAAGCTCCAACGTTCAATCCCTCACATCTCTAGAATGGGATGAAATACCTGTGCTGGAAATCTTGGACTCGCATCGACAGTGTGAATAGGTAGCACTGGATTAGGGGTAGGGAACGTGGTTCCCACGGGTATCAATGCACCAACAGACACCTTTCTTGGCACCCCCCCCCCAAGGTGCCTTACCCCACTCACTTAAAAATATTTTTTAAAAACACATTTTCTTACTGGTAGCTGGGATTGCTGTGAAATAGGATTCTCTTGATCCTGAAAAGTGTGGGTTCAAAGAAGTTGTTTAGTGTGTTGGGGCTCAGACCCCACCTCTGCTTGGTACTCAGTCTTTTGGTTAGTTGCTTTGCCACACTTCCCATGGCAGCCATTTTATGCTGGTGTTCAGGAAAGCTTCTCAAATTGCTAACTGTGTCCAAAGCTCAAAAAGATGCCTAGCCTTGGGTTAGATAAACCAATGATTTTACCCCTTATAAGGAAGCTCTTTACAAATCCACTGGTGATGAAACCATTAGAATCATACAGGTTTGACTGCTGCAATGACTGGATTTATGATATGATTTTGGAGGTGAGAACATGCTCTGCAGCTGGGATAAAGGAGACTGGGTGGTGGCGGCAGCAGCAACCATCCACATCGCTTTGGGAGCAGCATCGTCGCATCACCTGAGGCCTGGAAGGAGTCGACCCGGGCAGAAGCAACAGTGGCAGCAGATCTCTAGCCTCATCCTTGACAGGTGGCATTTCTGCCTTGTTGGATCACGGCGCCAGCCCAGCTGCACGCACCATCTTTTGGGAGGGTGCCTGGTCCATGCAGCAACTTCTGCACATGTTTGTTGGGAAGGCCATTAGAGCCTCATCCCTCTGATTGGGTGGCACTGGGCTTTTGAGGGTTGGGGCTAGGGACCTCTTGCCGCAGTTTGTGAAGGCAGGCCATTGGGCCTTCCCTCTGGGGTAGCAGGCAGCGGCCGTTTCCAGGACAAGCCTAGTCTGCTTAATTTCAACGGGACAGCCATTCCCCCCATCCCCTGTGTGTCCTTTGGGCAGTGCTGCCACTACTACTGTGGGCCTAGTCAGCTGAACTTCTGGCAGGAAGGCTTTGTGCCCACCCACCCCTCTGGGACAACGCCCCCCTCCCGGGTTTTAGTGCTGGGTAGGCCTTGAAAGCTGTGTGAGTGGGCACTTTGGGCCTTCATTAGTGGCTTGTTTGAAGGCTGGGGAGGATTTTTCTGTTGGATTTGGTTTAATTGATCTTGAGATGCCTCCAAGAAAGGGGCTTGGGGAGAAGAAAGGTAAAGGGAAGGCCATCTTCCCCCCCCCCCCCAGCTAAACGGCAATTCCATAGAGCAGATTCATCCTCTTCTGATGATGACAGCCCTGCTTTAGCTTTAATTTTGTCATGGCTAGAGGCAGTTGAAGGATACAGGGGGACCCCAGTGCAGTTACTCCAGTGCAACATGGTGTTGGGGACCCTGGGTCCAGGTAGACCAGGAGGCAAGTTCAGAAGAATCTCTTGTTTTCCATTTCTGTACACCTGGATGCCATAGAGGCTTCTCCTAGTTCTGCTTCTGCTCAGGCATCTTCTCCACCTGCGAGTTCTTTCCCTAGTGATCCTGCTCCAGTGCTTGCATCTGTGTCATCTGCTGCTCTGCTGGGCTTACATCTTCATTGACTGCTCCTGTCCTTGTGGATCAGGGTCGGACTCCAGATCCTGCTGTGTCGGCTTTTCAAGGCCAAGATGAGGGTGCAGGGCAAGGGCCATCTTTCCCATGGCAAGGTTTGGGCCCAGTTACACCCTGGGGGTGGCTTCCCTGGATGGCTGGAATGGGTTGGCCTTTTCCAGCCCCACGGAGGGATGCTGTAGCTGCCCAGTCTGCAGGGGCTGTGCCGCCTCTTCCTGGGGGGTTGACTAGTTCCACTGGTCCGGTGGTCACCTTGGTTGCATTGGTGCCAAAAAAGGCCCCTGGAGAACACAAGTTGATTCACAGCCTGTCTTTTCCAAAAGGGGGATCAGTGAATGATGCCATACCAGAACACCTTTGAGCGGTGCACAGTTCTTTCAATTCTGTGGTAGCAGTGGTGAGGGCTTGTGGTCACAGGGTTTTGATGGGCAAATATGACATCAAGTCTGCATTTCACCTGTTTCCTATCTGCCCTGTCAATTTTGCCCTATTAGGGTTCTATTTCAGGGCCAATTTTACATGGACAGAGCTCTCCTTATGAGGTGCTCTATTTCTTGTGCCATGTTTGAAAAATTCAGTTCCTTTTTGGAGTGGGCCATGAAGGACAGGACTGGATTGCAGAGCTCAGTGCACTAACTTGATGATTTTTTATTTGCTGGTCCCAAGGATTTTTCTCAGTGTGCTTACTTAACGCAGGAGTTTTCTGCACTGATGGAGGAATTGGGCATTCTTCTGGCACAGGAGAAAATGGAGGGCCCTCTACCACTGGTTATGTTTTTGCGGATAGAATTAGATTCCATTAATCAATCCTGTAGACTACCTAGCGATAAGCTTCTGTCCTTGAGGGATAGAATTAAAGGGGTTTTGATTGCTAGGAAGGTAACACTTCACACCCCCCAGGAACTGGGTACCTAAATTTTGCTTGCAAGGTTATAGCTCCTGACAGGGGCATTCCTGAGACACCTGTGCAGTGCTATGCAGGGGTTGTGTCTCCCACACCACCGAGTCAGAGTGTCTGCTGCTATGAGGGATGATTTGCCAGTCTGGCTGCAATTTCTGCACAAATTCAATGGCATGTCTTTTTGGAGACGAGAGCTGTTATTGGAGGCAGAGCTGCAGATACACTCTGATGCATCTGGGTTTCGGAGTAATTTTTAGGGACCATTGGTGCTCTGCACAATGGCCTGAGGAGTGGTTAGCTGCAGGTGGTTAGCTGCAGGATCTCACTTTTTTGGAGTTTTCCCCCATATATGCAGCAGCTCATTTGTGGGCTGATCAGATGTCCAACTCCATGGTGCACTTCTGGTGTGACAACCAGGCCACTGTTCAGGTCATTAATTCCCTGTCATTCTGCAATCCTAGAGTAATGGTCTTTAGACCATTAGAATCATACAGGTTTGACTGCTGCAATGACTGGATTTATGATATGATTTAGGAGATGTTTGCAAGGTCATTATTATAAAATGGAATGGTGGGAGGATTAGTCTCTCAGGTACTTCCTCCTCCACTCTTTGGCCATATTCAGACGATCAGAGGGGGCAAAGAAGCCACCGTGGCTTCTTTTCCCTGTGCCGCACTCATGACCACCATTTGTGTAATTACCTGCGATGCCACACGGGGTGCCATGTCATCCGAAACTGGCATGGTGCGCAGCAGCCCACAACCCCTACTACAAGCCATGGGTTGTAGGGTGGTAAGAAGCCAGCCCCTTGGCACACTGCGCCAGGTTCGGAAGACACAGCAACCTGTGCATCATTGCAGGTAAGTATGCAAGTTGTGCAGGGGTAAGTTGTGTGCGCAGCACGTGTGGGGGCAGGGGAAGAAGCCATGGCTTCTTTTCCCCTATGATTGTCTGAACCCAGTCTTCATATTACAGTCTGGCCTTCTCTTATTCTCCAAAGCGAGTTGTATTACTTACTTTGACTGTGAGCTCTTTAAGCACAGGGGTATGCCTTCTTTTTCTGAGTAAGTGATATTACCGGCACGGAGCCCCTAAAGCAAGGCAGGCTATCATGCCCATCTGCACAGGAGTTTCCCATGTATCCTGTCCAGTGCTTTAATGTAGATTACCTACCTTTTTTTTTTTTTTTAACCCTTCCCCTATTGACAAATTAGAAATTACATGTTTATCTTGTAGTTTCACACTTCAGCTATGTGGACAAGACCAAAGAGTGGAGTCTATAGGTTTTGGAGGGATCAGGTGTACTGAATTACTCACTCACATAAAAAGGAATAAAAAGAAGCCTGCACATAGACTTTCCCTAAAGCCATGCATTTTTAATATATTTTTTAAAAAGAAAAATAGAAACTATCAGTAGAAGATACCTTGTCCTTACTGGGTTCTTCTTTTAGATAATTTTAGAACATGTCACACAATGCAAAATAACTGGAACCATTCTCATGTTATTTGATACACACATTTTCAGAAATGCAGACACTAACATAAAGTCATGTATGACAAGAAAGGCATGGACCATGAGCAGCGAGATACATTGGCTAAAGGAATCTGGCTAATAGTCATAATATGTTAGATGGAGGATTCAGGAACATGTTGAATCCACACATTTAAATTAGCAGAGTCACCCCAGATTGGGATGTAAGAGTCTGGAAATTTCAATTTTTGAAATTTCAATTAAATTTGCTTTTAGCCTTATTATTGTTGTTATTATTATAGTTCTCCAAACAGTAATATTCCTATCATTTATCCCACTGGTAACATCAACAGAATGAAGATCATTAGTTGTATCCCAATGGTTGTAGGAATGGAAAGCAGTTCACACAACTGTTCTTCCTCTTTCCCTCCTGCCCCCTGCAGTGCCCTGTATCCCCCAAAATCCTCCCTAGAAGGTGGGGGCTCCTGAACAGTACATCACACAGAACTGTGGTGGAGTGGGGAATCACCCCAAATGACGTGAAGAAGTCTTGTCTTGTCTTATATTATATATACACACATTACCATGTATATAATTAGAATGTAAGAAGTACTGTCAAGGTGTGCAAAACTGAATAATAAAAGCTGAATGGGAAAATGGATCCTAAAGATATTGATATGTACTTTACAGATCAATTGGTTAATGCTATAATGCAACCCGGACTAGATCCGGACTCCCACTAGATAGATATAAGCGTCATATCTATAATTTAGAGATTTGGCACCACAGATTTCATTGTATCACAGACTATATTCATTCATCATGCAATACTATAGCCCAGTGAAGTAAATACATACACTCTCAGAGGCTGCATTCTCCAGAATATACTTTCAGGTTTTGCCTTAATGTCCACTATTACTCTACCATTAATGGTTGCGATGACACCAAAATCAATGTTTCTTGCCCTTTCCTCTGGCTTGACTCATATTAATAATCTGATTGGTCTCAGACTCAGTGCTCATGCATATGGATAAGAGACACAGACTATTTCTAAGCTTATTCCCATGTTAATCTGTACTACTACTGTATCTCTGGTAGGCAAAGACAGCAAGTGATGGCTAATTTGACTTCCAATGTTCCTAAACACAGCTAGCTAACTAAATCACCCTGTAAACTACCTTGGAATCTTTCTTAAAGCACTCCAAAAGTCTGCTGAAGGATGGTGTATTAATCTTTTAAATAAATGAATAAATACTCCAAGACACTGAGAGAGCAATAATCCTTAATCTTGATGGTCCCCATCTGCTCAACTTCTCACTCATGCCATCCCCTCCTAAACAAGGCAGACTCCAACCCAATTCTTTTGATGCCTTTGCCTCATCTGTTCTGATCCTTAGATTTTCAAGAGCATCACAACCCCTATGGCTGTTGTTGTTGTTTATTCGTTCAGTCGCTTCCGACTCTTCGTGACGTCATGGACCAGCCCACGCCAGAGCTTCCTGTCAGCTGTCGCCACCACCAGCTCCCCCAAGGTCGAGTCCGTCACCTCCAGAATATCATCCATCCATCTTGCCTTTGGTCGGCCCCTCTTCCTTTTCCTTTCCACTTTCCCTAGCATCAGCAGCTTCTCCAGGGTATCCTGTCTTCTCATTATGTGGCCAAAGTTTTGCCTTTAATATCCTTCCCTCAAGTGAGCAGTCTGGCTTTATTTCCTGGAGTATGGACTGGTTTGATCTTCTTGCAGTCCAAGGCACTCTCAGAATTTTCCTCCAGCACCACAGTTCAAAAGCATCTATCTTTCTTCGCTCAGCCTTCCTTATGGTCCAACTCTCGCAGCCATAGGTTACTACGGGGAATACCACTGCTTGAACTATGCGGACCTTTGTTGTCAGTGTGATGTCTCTGCTCTTAACTATTTTATCAAGATTTGTCATCGCTCTCCTCCCAAGAAGTAAACATCTTCTGATTTCCTGGCTGCAGTCAGCATCTGCAGTAATCTTTGCACCTAGAAAGACAAAGTCTGTCACTGCCTCCACGTTTTCTCCCTCTATTTGCCAGTTATCAATCAAGCTGGTTGCCATAATCTTGGTTTTTCTGAGGTTTAACTGCAACCCAGCTTTTGCACTTTCTTCTTTCACCTTCGTCATGAGGTTCCTCAGCTCCTCCTCACTTTCAGCCATCAAAGTGGTATCATCTGCAAATCGGAGATTGTTAACGTTTCTTCCAGAGATTTTAACTCCAGCCTTGGCTTCATCAAGCCCAGCACGTTGTATGATGTGTTCTGCGTACAGGTTGAATAGGTAGGGTGAGAGTATACAACCCTGCCGTACTCCTTTCCCAATCTTAAACCAGTCCGTTGTTCCGTGGTCTGTTCTTACCGTTGCTACTTGGTTGTTATACAGATTCCGCAGGAGGCAGACAAGATGACTTGGTATCCCCATATCATCAAGAACTTGCCACAATTTGTGATGATCCACACAGACAGTCTTTAGAATAGTCAATAAAACAGAAATAGATGTTTTTCTGAAACTCCCTGGCTTTCTCCATTATCCAGCGGATATTGGTAATTTGGTCTCTAGTTCCTCTGCCTTTTCTAAACCCAGCTTGTACATCTGGCAATTCTCGTTCCGTGAATTGCTGGAGTCTACCTTGCAAAATCTTGAGCATTACCTTACTGGCATGTGAAATAAGTGCCACTGTTCGATAGTTTGAACATCTTTGGTGCTTCCCTTTTTTGGTATGGGGATATAAGTTGATTTTTTCCAATCTGTTGGCCATTCTTGTGTTTTCCAAATTTGCTGGCATATGGCATGCATCACTTTGACAGCATCATCTTGCAAGATTTTAAACAGTTCAGCTGCGATACCATCATCTCCTGCTGCCTTGTTATTAGCAATGCTTCTTAAGGCCCATTCAACCTCACTCTTCAGGATGTCTGGCTCTAGCTCACTGACCACACCGTCAAATCTATCCCCGATATTATTATCCTTCCTATACAGATCTTCCGTATATTCTTGCCACCTTTCCTTGCTCTCTTCGGCTTCTCTTAGGTCCTTGCCATCTTTGTTTTTGATCATACCCATTTTTGCCTGGAATTTACCTCCGATGTTTCTAATTTTCTGGAAGAGGTCTCTTGTCCTTCCGATTCTATTATCTTCTTCCGCTTCCGCGCATTGCTTGTTTAAAAATAATTCCTTATCTCTTCTGGATAACCTCCAGAATTTTGCATTGAATTGGGCATATCTCCCCCTATCACTGTTGCCTTTTGCTTTCCTTCTTTCTTGGGCTGCTTCCAGTGTCTCAGCAGACAACCATCTTGACTTCTTGGTTTTCTTTTTCTTTGGGACGTTTTTTGTTGCTGCCTCCTGAACAATGTTGCGAACTTCTGTCCATAGTTCTTCCGGAACCTTAAATCTATTCTTCACCTCCACTGCATATTCGTTAGGAATATTAGTGAGCTCATATCTAACTGATCTGTGGGTCTTCCCTATTCTCTTTAGTCTGATTCTAAATTGTGCAATAAGAAGTTCGTGATCTGAACTAGAATCAGCTCCAGGTCTTGTTTTTACCAACTGCATAGATGTCCGCCACCTTTGGCTACAAAGGATGTAGTCAATCTGATTTCGGTGTCGATCGTCTGGTGAAGTCCATGTATAAAGTCGTCTCTTAGGTTGTTGGAAGAGAGTGTTTGTTATGCACAGTGAGTTGTCTTGGCAAAATTCTATCAGCCTATGTCCTGCTTCATTTTGTTCTCCCAGACCATGCTTGCCTGTAATTCCAGGTGTCATTTGACTACCCACCTTAGCATTCCAGTCTCCTATAATGAAAATAACATCTTTTTTTGGTTAAGACGCTGAACTGCAGACCGGAAGGTCGGCAGGATAGCAGTTCGAGACTCAAGTGCCGTGTGACGGAGTGAGCTCCCGTCTTCAGTCCCAGCTCCTGCCAACCTAGCAGTTCGAAAGCAAGAAATTGCAAGTAGAGAAATAGGTACTGCTTCGGCGGGAAAGGTAACAGCGTTCCGTGCACCTGGGTGTTCAGTCATGCTGGCCACATGACCACGGAAGCGTCTTCGGACAACGCTGGCTCTTCGGCTTAGAAATGGAGATGAGCACCACACCCTAGAGTCGGACACGACTGGTTGGGGACACCTTTACCTTTTTTTTTATCCAGTAGGTGCTGCAGATCCTCATAGAACTGATCGACTCCTGCTTTTTCAGCATCTGTGGTTGGGGCGTATATTTGGATCACTGTGATGTTAAATGGCTTACCCTGCATTCAAATTGAGATCATTCTGTCATTTGTTGGATTGTATCCAAGCACTGCTTTAGCCACTTTATTATTAATTATGAAGGCTACTCCATTTCTTCTGTGGTCCTCTTGTCCACAGTAGTAGATCTGGTGGTTATTTGATGTGAACTGGCCCATTCCAGTGTATTCCATTCCAGAGCCAGTGTAGTATAGTGGTTAGAGTGACAGACTGGGAGCCGGGAGATCCGGGTTCTAGTCCCCACTTGGCCATGGAAGCTCACTGGGTGACTTTGGGCCAGTCACAGACTCTCAGCCCAACCTACCTCACAGGGTTGTTGTTGTGAGGATACAACGGTGAGGAGGAGGATAATGTAAGCCGCCTTGAGTTCCTTGCAAGAGGGAGAAAGGCGGGGTATAAATGCAATAAATAAATAAATAAATAAATTCCAGTCCATTTCAGTTCACTGACACCCAAAATGTCTATATTTAATCTTGACATCTCCCCAATAACCACATCCAATTTGCCCTGGCTCATAGATCTTACATTCCAGGTGTGTTGATGTGGTGTGTTGATCTTTAGAACATCGGATTCATCGTTCACCACCAGCACCATCGGCTGCTAGCCGTCCTTTTGGCTTTGAGCTAGCTGCGTCATCACATCTGGGGCTTGTTGAACTTATCCTCTGTTCCTCACCAGTAGCATTTTGACCATCTTCCGACCTGGGAATCCCATCTTCCGATGGTATACCGACATATCTCTGGTTGTACTGATCCATTTAGTTTTCATGGCAAGAATACTGGGGTGGGTTGCCATTTCCTTCCCCAGGGATCATATTTAGTCTGACCTCTCTGCCATGACCTTCCCGTCTTGGGTGTCCCTTCACGGTTTAGCTCATGACATCATTGAGGTGCTCAAGCTCCAGCACCACGACACGGTAACAATCTCCTTTGCTGAAGCCCCTATGGCTACCACTGGCTAATTGTCAGTCTGGAACCAGGCAGCTCAGTGCTTAGGAGACCTTTCAATGTTAATTTTGTGGTCTGTAATTGAGTAACATATGTGAACTGATTGTCTTATCTACATATGTATACTGTTGACTTTGAATGGCATCTTGTCTGGCGAAAACAACAAAGAGACTAGTGGTACCTTTGCTGTTTTGACTAAAGAAGACAAAACACGTTTGCTGAAAAAAGTCAGATAACAATTATGCATGCAACAGTCCTGTTGTGGGAAAGAAGATCACATACCTTATGGTGGTTGCTTAAAAATGTGACTCTAGGTTTTGGGGCAGCTGATCAACTGTTGACTACAGCAATAGGGTGAGCTAAGTGTTTCCAAGCTCACACTGGGGAAGGAACAAGTCACCAGTTTGTCATGCAGGCAGAGCCTACAAACAGAGCCTGACCATTAAAGCCACCACATTGAACACTGATCCCATTGTAAGACGTTATCTATTGCTACAGGAAGGCAAGAAATATTCCAGATACAAACAGAATGGGGTGGAGCTTAGTGAACTCAGGTTTGAGGCCTGAATTACCTGGAACAGGGTGTCAAGACTCCAGGACCAAAGCTCAGTGAGAGCTATGGAAATGACAGGACAAGCCATGGACAACATGCTTTCTGGACTGCAAGAACAAGCCCACTAGAGCTGCCTTGAGTGTCATGTTTTGGCAGAAAAGAAGAGTATAAAACTAACTAACTAACTAAAGCTTAACAAGCCACAGAACTAGAGATGGGCAAATTCTCACAGGCTTTCCTCAGACTGACCTGGAAATGAACCAATTTCTTTCCAGAAAAAAATGGAAATGAACTAGTTAATTTTCGAAGATGTCAGGAAATGAAGACATACACCCCTCCCCACTAGCCTCCAAAGCACCATCTTCACCCTTCCATTTGCTTAGCTATAAGCAGGGAATTGAAACAGCAGCTGTAGCAGCAGCACAGAGAGGGGAGGAGGAACTTTTACTCTTTTGTTCCACCTTCCTCTCTGTCATCCCAATATACTTCACAGTAAAAGGAAAAGTGGAGAAAGCAATTTGGGGGCTGGAAGGAAACCCAAGGCCCCTTCTCTGGCCCAGATATAGATCCAACCTGGAGAATAGTTCGAAGTGTGGGTGGGCACGTGCATGTGTTAAAAGATCACCACTCTTTGAGGTGCCCTTTTCAGAATCCTGAAACTTTGAGCAAACTTCCACAGCAACTCTAGACAGGTGTTATGGACCTTTTAAATCTGCTTGGTATGCTGAAATGTCAGAAAACAAAAACATGGGAGGAACAAACAGGGAGGAAGTTGGAGCCATTTAAAAAAAAGGAAGTTGGTCCTGACACTCAACTAACCACAAAGCCACTGTAGATTAGAGCTACAGGAAAGAGCAAGGAAAAGAACAAAGAAAAGAACAGTGCAGACCAAGGACAAAAAAAAAAAAAAGCATCCACAGGGACAGACAAGAGGAGGAAAAAAAGGCCCGAAAGAGTAGGGGCTGAAAAATCCTGTCAGCTAAAAATGGCATGCCACATCAGCAATATTTGGTAGTCACCTGGCAGACCTGGCCACAAGGATAAGCATCAGCAAAATAAAGTTACAGGGATCAACATAAGGCAGGTAAAGGTAGAGACAGGGCAGAGAAACAAGGGTTGAAGGATCAAGAGAAGGAAAGGTGGGACTAAGACACCTCAGTGAGCACACTCTTGCCCACGCAACTACATCACTACCCACAAGAAGCAACATTTAAGTATACATATCCACTATTTCGTGGGCATCACACTAATTATAGTAAGGATATTTTAACTAGGGTGGCCAGCTCCCCTGCATCAGAAGGCACAACTATTATAAATACTCACAAGGTGATAGTTACACTTTTAGTATGTAGGCATTAGTTTAAAAACCAGAAAAATAAAAACAGGGTTGCAATAGTATTTTTTTTTACTAGGTCACATTTACCCTTACTAAACACTTTAATCTGTCACTGCTGTATATAAGAACTTTTTTTTTTAAATGTGCAATTTGCAAACAGAATTATCACGTTTGCTTAAGAATCAGTCACTTGCATGCTGTTTAGCCAATAAAGATGTAAAAGCTGTTCTTCTAAAAAGCCGTTAATATGCTGCACTTCAAAAGAGTACAGGATGGAGCCCTAAGACAAGGGAGGCTATAGCTCAGTGGGAAAACAATGTTTTGCATACAGAAGACAGACACCTGCCTGAACAGAGGGCCACTGCGAGGCAGTACTAGGTTACTGGGCTATGTGCATAGATTGTCTAACTCTGCATAATGCAGCTTCCTACTTTGAAAGTAAATTTCTCCACAGCATACTATTGCAAACACAGCATATAAAGTTAAATATTTTACCTTGTTAATGTCTACACATTCGAGCTTAGGTGCCTCTGCTGTTTCTTGCTCTTCACTACTTCCCTCATCTATGTCACTGTCTTCATCCTGAGCAGAGTCTCTCTTGTTCTCCCCAGCAGAAAATCTGACACCCTTTTTGTCAGTTTCCATCTCTGTTGGATTCCCATTCACAGTTGCTTTTTTATGTTCTGCACCATCTTCATGCAGAAAAGTCTCTCCGGCCACACTACAAGAAGGGCTGTCAATTCCACTGTCCCTATTGGGAATTTTGCCATTACCGTTCAACTCAACAGAGGAGTCCTTACAGCCATGCTCTTCCACAGGTGCTTTGCTGATGTGCGCATCAGTACAGTCTTCAGTGCTTGTGGTATCATCTATATTTAGTTCCTTAATTTTCATTACGTCAGCATTAGACATTTCAGTGCTACACAAGATGCCAGACTCACTCTCATTTAGCTCTTTATTTTCATTTGTAGAAGCAGCACTGGAAGCTACCATATCACAGACACTTGGGCAAGACTCTTTAGAAGAGTCCGTTCCAGGTTCCATCTTAAAAGCTAGATTCAACTGGTTTCTTTGAACAACATGGATGGGCCACCTGCAAATGACAACAACGACATCATGTGCCAGATTCCAGGACTACCATGTGAACCAATCTATTTTGAATCAGGCACCATTGGTTTAATGTCCAATGCATTTCAGATCACAATTCCAGAGATATTAGCTCCCAGGATCACCTCTAACTTTGGCCTGGATGAGGTGGGCCTCTCTCAGGTAGCAGATTTTGGGGCGCAATTAAAGAGGCAGCAAATTGTCATTTGTTTTCAATATATTTTTTACTACCATGAAGGATACTGTCTGAATTTTCTGCCTCGGGCCCCAAAATGTCTTTGGCTGTCTCTGTAAGCTTCTAAGTTTGCATTGGATTACAGCAGCAAATGGGCATTGAAGCTTTAAGAATTTCTGAAAACATAAGCAGTCAGAATGGCTTCTATACATCCTGATAATGTAGTAGGTAGCCAAATAAAGAAATAAATGAACAGTAATAGAATTTCATTTTTAAAGAAACGGAACAAATGAAAGCCACAAATTTGTCCTTTTAAACTTTTAAGGGAACTATATTGAGGAAGTCACTGAATTCAATGGAATTAACCCTGAATAGTGAGTAAACCATTTATAGGCTGTTAAAGGCCAGCGAAGTATATTTATCCTCATCAAAACCACAACATCCAAATGGAATAAAATTATAAAAATAGCATGCTTCCTAAACATGTTAAATACTACAACACAGACCTGTAAATTCTCAGTTCTCTGACAAGTGTGCCAATTTTAAAATCAAACTTTCTCTACAGAAAAAGTTAAACCTTAAATAATTCTTAACCTTAAATAAATCAATTGTTGTCCAAGCACACTTATTCCAGGACTAAATGTGTACAGCCTTTTAGTGTATGGTGATACATTTGTCCTCTTGAACTTCTGGCTGGCAGTCCAATGATATGCTTCAAGCCATTAAATGATATGAAATGTAAAACCCGAAAAACCATACCTTTTTACTAATGTAAAAACCCTTTCAAAAATGTGTTTTGATTGAGCTATTCACCAATAAATAATCATCCATTATCAGGCAGAGTTCAAAACTCTCCGCTTTTAAGATGGACTTAACTGTCAGCATTATAATAGACCCATACAACATTTAATGTACTTCAGTTTGTATGCATGAGTTGTTATAATTCCACTGTTAAAAATGTATTTTTTGCTAAGGAAATGATGATGATAATAAAATTAACCAAAGCTTACCTAATACTTTCAAATTTTTCAATGAGCCTGTTAATGTCTGCTGAGGTCTGTGTTGTTTCTTCTTCAGGCAGTAGGCTTCTTGATGACTTTGGATCTGCTGGCAAAGGCCTAGATGGTGCTGGAGGAATCTTCTCCTGGCCAGAAGACTGGAGATGAACAGGTTTAGGAGGTACTAAAAAACAAAAACAAAGGACTGTTCCATCTTTAATAGCAACAAAGCCAATTGCTCCAATGAAAGGTTGGAACAACCATTGCTTTACTACAGCGGAAACAATGTAGATTCAGATTATCTTTATATATAAACACAATTTGTCTTAAGAAGTACTGGCGTTCCCTTTTGCATTTTGTTAGAACTTTCAGAGACTGGCAGAATGTGACCACTTCCTTGTTGCTAAACAGGATGTACAACATACCCAGGCGCTGCATTTTGCAAAAACTACACCACAACCTTCAGCACTGAGCTGAACATTTTGTTCAATGTAGAAGTGGCCCACAACCTTGAGTTCTGTTGGACTAAAACACTGAACAAAATCTATATAGAGTTAATATAGATTTTTCTCTTGTGTTATGCTCACTCTTCTGGAAATACAGAAAGCAAATTAAGAACAACCCATTTTTTCTTCTGTTCCCCTCCCCCACCTCTTCGTGGTAAAATCTGCATAAATTTCCTTCCTCTTTCGCTACTGCACTAAACACATTGCTTTAACAAAGCACTTACCATGTATTGCTGTCTGGTATTTGCGGGGGCAGGGGGGACAATGAAACACCTATCCACTTAGTCCTACTGTGGTAGCCTTTTGGAAAATACTACAACCATGTGAGTTCCTTATACCGCTTGCGGGTAAATAGTTTTGTCTTTTCTTTCAAGCTTGCAAGCAATAACACATAGCAACAAGTTCATGCATTATCCCTGTTGCATACAGCTAAAAGCAACTTAACTTAACTGGCCCTTATAGCTATATGCTAAACAAGTGACTTAAGGCACAATCCTATGCATGTTTAGTCAGAAAAAAGGCCTACAACTCCCAGCATGCCTCAGCCAAAATGGGTAGCTGGGGCATGCTGGGAGCTGTAGGCTTTTTTTCTGTCTAAACACACATAGGATTGTGCCCTTAGGGATAATTAACTCCAGTTGTTCACATCCTTCGGCAGTTGCTACCGACATTCACAAGTTCAGACTGCTTGATGGGAAAAAGGCTAAATGTTCATACTTTTTTGAACTCTCTCTATTGCAGAAGTTGGGTACCATATACAAAAAATCACATACTGTTTTTATATATTGCCATCAATGTATATAGCACTCTACAAAGTAACATAAGCAACACTCAGGCCAGGTGGAAGGGGATGATAAAAGATGTTACAATTTAAAAAGTTCTTAAAAGCAGTATGTTTTAGCACTCATTGGTGCTATTAGTGCTAAGCTATGACTGCCCTCCTGTGAGTATACCACCTGTAAAAGAGAAAATATTAGGAAGCAAAGTCAGGACATTAAGATAGATGTCCAAGAAAAGCATTTTACATTGCAGTTTATCAGACAAACTACTGTCTTTTACCATACACATTGGAATGACAATCTCTGCCTTGAAGAGTTCTTTCAAGAGTCCAACAGGAGTCAGATTTCCAGTTCCAGGGGAGCTGTTTACAGGTCCAACAGGGCCATAGGAAGGAAGGTTATCAGAGATCTAGTCCAACACTGGCAACCAAAGAGCAAAAGGGCCATAGTGGGGAATGTGACAGGCAGGAAGTCAAGCGTGGGGCAGTGTGGGAAAAGGGAGCAGGCACTTGGCCAAGCAGGAACTTCACCAATGAGAAATGCTGTTCAGACTGAAGACCAAACACTCAAGATGCAGTGTTTATAAGAGCTAGTCAAATTGGTCCGATCCCTGAGGGACTTGATGGAAGGGCTTTAGTGCAGCCTCGACAGCATGCTCCATGCATCCAGTCCCACTTGCAAGTCTCGAGTCAGAATGCAGGCCTGCTGGGACCGGACGCAAGAGGGCAGAGGCTGGCTGCTAGGAGCCCAGCTTGAGACATTTCCTCAATCTATGGTTACAGAATGTGCGTGCTACAGAATGTAGGAGCAACTTGTGGTTACATACTGTAAAGGGAAATAACTCGGAGTGAAGGTAAAATGGGATAACATTCCCCCCAAATGTATGGCACACTATATTCATGAAAAGTCTTACATTGTCTCCTTGCATAAATATGTATTAATAAAAATATAAAAATAGTTATTTTGTTGGTATCTAACTCCTGCTTGATTTAACAACATTTATCAAAATAGCTGTGACAAATATTGAAGATGTTCACATCCCAACACAAATGTTCTTCATAGGTCATGTTTTCTGGGAAAAAGGTTTTTATTCTACTGGACTGATAGTTGGATATACTACACCAATGAGTGGAGTGGATTGGATTGGGGGGGGGGGCTGTTATCTGAATGAAACTGTATAATCTGAGTTTCTTCCTTAGCTTTAATTACCCCTTTCACATACCTCTACAAACAATCCAGGATCAGTCTCTCCCCTATCCTATTATAGATAATCAATAACCTCTTTGCATTCCATTATTATGTCTGCACAGACACAATTCTCTCAACTTGTAATCTAAGAATGAGCATGTCAGACCTGGAGATGAAAGAAACAAAGTCTTTCCAAGATGCACCTTATTGAAAGGATATTAAGTAATTATTAACTATCCAATTTTTACATTAAGCCATTACTATATTTTCTATATACAGAAATGCTGTAAGATATTATCCAGAGATTTAAACTTTTAATACAGAAGAAATATCTGTGGAATAAATCTATTTCTATATTTATTACACATGGACAGGATTTCAATTGCTAGCATATTATTTTGCGCAAATTCAGCTCACTCTACGTTTTTTAGGTGTTAATTGAGAAGGACTGCCCTATGCTGCCTACCATCTGCAAATGCATATGGTCCTACAGATCTTAATGGAGCAGAATGGTAGCACATTAGTATCTCATACTGAACAGTGGCAAAAAAGTACCTTGTAGAGATTGTAAATCAAAACAGCTGCTATAAAAGGGCACACAAAGTGATACCAAAACTAGAACACTCCATTCCTCTGATGTCAACCTAGTTGAAGTGATTAATCCTTTATACAACTACAAATCCAATCCCCACCTTCCCATGCATGCAGGTCCTTTAGCTCATACAGCCTCTCGACATGCCTGATGGGGTGACGGTGGGTCCATTGTGATGGATGAGAAATTCATTTAGTTTGCATTTTAATATGAACCTACCAAATTTGCACCTGCCAAACATGCGCACAAACTGGAATGGAGCTATTCAATGATATCCACACTTATCCAAACTTTGCAACACAGTTCGCAAATTAAAAAATGCATATGAAAATGTATAATAGCAGAAAGTATACATAAAATATGAATATTAGGGAAACGTGTGCACAATACACATTATATTAGAGGAAAATATTGCAAAAAGTACATAAATTAGTAAAGGTGCACACAAAAATATGTACGAATTTTCACGTGAACTTTAAAAAAATTGCAAACTGATGTGGAAAAGGGACAAAAGAAACTTAATATTGGAAAAATGAGAAACTGAGCAGAACAGAACTTGAAGGATTTGTCCATCCCTAGGGACCATGCATCGTTCAACCCAATTTTTAAAAATCATGTTAATACTGAAAGAGGTAAACTACAAACCTTGGGGTTTTGACAGAGGATGTTTTTTGGTCAGATGGGATTTGGTTTTGGGCTTTCTTCCGGCTTGAAGAGCACATTGTATGGGATCGACACGCTGCAACTCACCATGTGTTTCCAGCACTGGCCTTGAGTCAATGTGACATTTGATTTGAAAAGAAGAATGAGGGCAACCTGGAATAAAGGAATGGGTTAGTACTTTCTTCTTTTGCTAAAGAGCAAGCAGAAGAGTCTTGGCAGCTGCTGAGCCGATATTAAGAGTGATGCATCTGCTTTAAAGTCATCAGTTTTAATACATTCATCCTGATCATCATCATTACATACAAGATGGTTTATAAGAGAATGCTAACCTAACGTCCTTCATGATCCATTCTTCAAGCAGTCTATTATACTCTCTAAATTATTCTAACACTGAATGACTGTGGGGATAACCATATAATTTTTAAAGCATCCATAGTACTATTGAAGGATACAGCATTGAGGCAAGGCACCAATTTTTTACTCAAGTCAATAGTAAATTACCAGTTTGAACCAGGCAATCATGCTTACAAAGTCTGACATAATAAGCATGTCATCATTCTTGCCAAAATAATAATAAAAAAAGATTTACAAGTGACAGTCACCCCCTTCACATAATATATCACATGTGTGAAGGGAATCCATGTGAGGACTGGGGCAATACAACATACCCTGTCCCTAGCATGCAGTGGTGGGTCTAGCCCCATCCCTGATGTCTGCATGTTGAGCATAGATGCCCGAAAAGTGGTCCCTATGTATGAGCAGCTGCTTATGTGCAGGAGCTCTTCTCCAGCTGTCCATGCTCAACAGTAGTCATTGGGGTTAGCTTGACTGCAAAAAGCCAAGGGTGGGATCAGCAGCACATCATCCTGTGGATTTTCCTTCACATGTGTAATGCATGAAGGAGCTAATGTTGCTTATTATTTAAGCACTTACATGTACTGGTACAGAACATATTAAAACTTTCATGTATAGTTTATTTTGTGCATGGACAGATTGTACAAGAGAACCCAGACGGGTTTTACAATATTAGTCTTAACTAGTTTCTTGTGGAACATTCAATATATTATATAATTCACTTACAGGCATTAAATGTTTGCTTTTGTTGTTCTGTAGCTACCAATTAGATACTATGAGAAGTTAATGTCTGGGAAAGACACCAAAACAGAACCCATTTAGCCAGTATGTTTGTTTTTTAATGTATTAGAAGATCAATACCATTATAAATATATGTGGTTTTAGTGTTGGTGGTAGCACAACATTTATTTCAGAATAAAGCTGCATATTTTGAGATAGTGTAATCTAACAGCTTGCTGGTCTTAAATGGATCTCATCAATTCATGTCAGCTAAAGGATCTCGCTCAAATAATGTGAAGAACACAGTTCAGTGAACTTCTAGTTAATTATTAAAAAGCCACTTCCTTTTCAAAGGGCACCACCGATGTCATAAGTGAAAACAAGAAACATACAACATTGCATTAAAAAAAATCCAACCGTCTGCAATACATACAAACTACATTATACAGCACAGTCTTGTATCACCTCTATGGTTATACATCACAACTATTTATTATTTATTTATAACAGGGTGGATGGGCAACTTGCAGGCTGTCCCCCACTGCAGGGCCCCCCATCCCTGCCCCCCCAATAAACACACACACACACACACACACACACTGTGTTCATAACTGCTATGGAGTGCCCAAATGGCCAAATGAAAATAAGCTAAATTTAACCTCCGAAACTCTAGCCGTGCCAAAACAGCGATTTCAATGGCTTTTTCTTTCTTTCGGGCACCCAGCAGTACCACATGGGCTGTGGCCTGTGCCAGGGATTGAAAATGGCGCCCAAACCTCCAGACATTGCCCGTGCCTGATCTATAAGAACACTTAAAATACAGCAGGTGTAATACAGTAATAAAAAGAACAGGTCCCTGCTTACTGGCTCACAATCCTACACACGAGGTAAGCACTGGCAGTTCACCATGAGTTACTGAAGATTTGTGTCACCATTCATCCATTCTACCAATACAGCTAGTGCTGCTCAATCTTACTGCTGAATATAGGGGTTCAAAAAGGACGTGTTATGTCTTCCTATTGGTGTGCCAGTTAAGGCAGCAAACACATTATTTTTGAAAAAGTTCAGCTTTAGACATTTTAGAAAGTACATAAGCATATAAATGTAAAGGTAGATAACCAACACCATACTGGCAGAAGAGAGTTCATGGAAGCTGACTTCCCTGCCACCTTCTTCCCCTGGCAGCCCTCTGAAAATGCTACACAGAGTCAGGGGACACTTCTAAAGGGGGGGCTGTGGTGAGGGGGCCAAAGACAGGGGATCCCCAAAAATTGGGCAGAGGTTCCTTCTACAAGCAGGATCTCCACCCATGTTAGATGCCTCTGCCCAATTCTGGAGGTTCCAGCAATGCTCTGTGTAATTTACAGAGGGCTCTGGAGGCTGCCAGGGGAAGGACGGGGCAGGGAAGTCAAGTTGCATGAACTCCTTTCCACCAGTGCAATGTTGTAAATCACCCCTAGTTTGCATGTTACAACTGAGAGCTTTCTTCTCCGAGACAGATTACAATAATTAAATATTAAAAACTAAGGGTTGGGACTATTACTAAACAGCAAAGTAAACCTGAACTATAATGTATTCAGATAGATTCTTATTTCAAACAAAACAGTACACATTTAATGAGAAATACCTCTGATTAAAGTGTACTAAAGATTTCAATTTTAAGCTACTTCTACTGATGAAAAAACAACTGAAGATGCTTAATTTTGAGTGAATATAGTTATGATTGTGCTGTGAAAAATACGGGTTGTCATAAAATTAAAGTTTACAATAAAAACTGACTTAAAATTAAGCACAACATTTAAAATGTTTAATATCTGATTTAAGTAGACCGGGAACTTTTTTTAAATAATAGACTAATTTTATTCTGTATCACCACCACATACAATTTGATCCTACAAACATTGCTATATATTCTTGTTCTTCAGATCCAATATTTTTCCGAATTATAATGTACAAGATATGTATGAAACTAAAAGACAACACTTGAGCAGAAAACAGACTACCTTCAACCTCCTTAAGGATTAAGAAAATGGCAACTAAATCCACATATCCCAGACAACCAATTTTATCTTTACTTAGGGCCAGCCCCACCATTAGACAGAATGGGGCAGTTGTCTTACGCAGTTGATTTTGGGTGTCATAAAAGGGCAGTAAATTGTTCATTATTCACTTTGTTATTATTGTATTTTTACTGCCAGGGACAAGGAGAGGCACTTTCTCCTTCAGGTACCAAAATAACTTGACTTGGACTTGCGCACTATGCACCCCTTGGCTTGAGGAAGGGAGGCACCATTTGCTGCTTCGCCTCAGACAGCAAAATGTCTTGGGCTGGCCTTGTCTTTACTTGCACCTTATTTAGGAGATGCTACTTTGCTTTGGCATCAAGCATCTTCTGTCAAGGAGTTGTATGTAAACTTGACCAGCAGAACAGAAACCAGTGGCAGAAGCCTTTCTTTCTCTCCCCTGCAGTCCCCCACATGCCCCAAGGCTGCACCAGAAGATTGGGAGACCCTCCAGAACAGATCTGGAAGGTATGCAGGAGTCTGCAGGAGAGAGGAAAGCAAGGGGAAGTCCACTCATGCAACATTAGATTTAAGCCCCAGTCTATATAATACTACAGCTGATGTTCCCATGAAAATACATGCCACCCACAGAGATGTATGTTACCTCTGCATCCTAAACACCACTTCCTCATGGGTGGAACCTACACTGTACAAGTAACATATAAACCTGAGTGTGTTATGACATAGGTAGCCATGTGGGATATGAGTATGCCAGCATCTCATCATCCTGGGTGCCAGCAGTGGCGGCATGATACTATCACACATAATCAGTCCATTCAACATAATTATTGTATTCAGGCTTCACTGCTGTAAGAACATGATATTTAGCCATCAGGAAATAACCACCAAGATTCAGACTCAGAGGTCACTGGCCTTATCTAACACGTATAACTATGTAACACAGCAGCCAGCAACTTTAAATTTTAATTAAAACCTTAATCTTTTTATCAAGAAGGTCTGAACATATCAGACCGATTCTGGCCCACTTGCTCTGGCTGCTTACATGCTTCCAAGCCCAATTCAAAGTGCTGGTTCTGACCTATAAAGCCCTACATGGCTCGGGACCACAGTACCTGACGACACGCCTCTCCCAGCACGAACCGACCTGTACACTATGCTCTGCATCTAAGGCCCTCCTCTGGGAGCCTTCTCTGAGGGAGGATCAGAGGACAGCAACAAGAAAGAGGGCCTTCTCGGTGGTGGCTGCCTATTTATGGAATAATCTCCCTGATGAGCCTGCCTGGCACCAATACTGCCATCTTTTTGGTGCTGGGTTAAAACTGCCCTCTTCTCTCAGGCATTTGGCAGCATATAATGAGTCTCTTGATTGTCTCTGGCTGATTGTTTTAAATTGTTTTAGATATATGTTGTTGTTGTGTGTGTTCTTTGTCATTATGTGAATACTTTTATATTTTATATAATGTATTTTAATGGTTTTTAATGCTCGTGAACTGCCCAGAGAGCTTTGGCTATGGGGCAGTATAGAAATATAATGAATGAATGAATGAATCCAGTTCAAACAAAGTAACTAAAATATAAAACTGAAAATCTTCATTTAGGGAACATGGGAAACCCCCCATGGCCAGCTTTGCAGGCCTCCCTGAGGGTTTATGGGGCCTGGTGGAGGTGTAGGGGGCCCTGCTGCATTGCAATGCATGGACTGCATTGGAGCATTCTTGCCTGCAGCTCCTCCTTGCCCTGGGATCAAGCAGGATGATAGATATGCTTTATTTTTTCTTACATGGGGATAAAGGAATAGGGATCGGGTTGTGCTTCTCCTGAATACCTCCTCAAAATTCTGGTAGCACTTCTTTCTGCTTCCTGGGGCTCAGTCTCGCAGGTCTTCTAGTTGTGGCCTGCTGCTTGCCAACTCCACTCCTCACTTGAGTCAGGAAGGATTCCTCCCTTACGGCCTGGCCTCATACCATTCCTACGTCTTTTCCTGTGGTGGCAGCTACAGAAAATTACTCTCTAGGGGCATCTTGTTTGTAAATCACAGGTAGTATTCGTTCACTCCTTTCCTTCCTCCTTGAACTCTTTCCTTGGGAGGCCTGGAATTTAATTTATTGATTTACAATATTTATATACCACTTATATATTTTGGAGAGGTGAACAAGATAAAAGAATAAAACATCATATTAAAACAATTAAAACACAGTTCTGCCTGTGACCAGAGGAGGCCCCCTGCTTTGCCACAGAATCCCTCCTGAAAGTCTTCTCTGTTCTTCTCTCCTGAACTTTGCAACCGGGGCTACTTGGCCTGCCTGACCAATCTTATCTCTATTGCTGCCCAGACCAAAAGAAAGATTTTACCTTACCATGATGGGTTTAGACTCCCTTATAATAAGCAGACCCCTTCATCCCTTCCAGCCATTTTACAGCCATCTTAGGTCTCAAATTAGCATCTATTCTGTTTCTGGAGCAGATTATAAAGCAATCCATCTGTAAGCACCTTGAAAACAATGCAGTGATTACTCGAAGCCAACATGGATTTGTCAAGAACAAATCCTGCCAGATGAATCTGATCTCATGTTTGGATCAAGTAACCTCATAGAATCATAGAATAGTAGGGTTGGAAGGGGCCTACAAGGCCATCGGGTTCAACCCCCTGCTCAATGCAGGAATCCAAGTCAGAGCAACCCTGACAGATGGCTGTCCAGCCTCATCTTGAACGCCTCCAGTGTGGGAGAGCCCTCTGCCTCCCTAGGTAATTGGTTCCATTGTCGGATTGCTCTAACAGTCAGGAAGTTTTTCCTGATGTTCAGCCGGAATCTGGCTTCCTTTAACTTGAGCCCATTATTCCGTGTCCTGCACTCTGGCATGTTTGAGAAGAGATGCTGGCCTTCCTCTCTGTGACAACCTTTCAAGTACTTGAAGAGCACTATCATATCTCCCCTCAGTCTTCTCTTCTCAAGGCTAAAAATGCCCAGTTTTTTCAGTCTCTCTTCATAGGGCTTTGTTTCCAGTCCCCTGATCATCTTTGTTGCCCTCCTCTGAACCCTCTCCAGTTTGTCTGCATCCTCCTTAAAGTGTGGTGCCCAGAACTGGACACAGTACACTAGATGAGGCCTAACCAGGGCTGACTAGAGGGAAACTAGTACTTCCCAGGATTTGGAAGCTATACTTCTATTAATGCAGCCTAAAATGGGATTTGCCTTTTTTGCAGCCACATCACATTGTTGGCACATATTCAGCTTGTGATCGACAACAATTCCAAGATCCTTCTCGCTTGTAGTGTTGTTGAGCCACGTATCCCCATCTTGTAACTGTGCATTTGGTTTCTTTTTCCTAGGTACAAAACTTGGCATTTATTCCTATTAAATGTCATTCTGTTGTTTTCTGCCCAGCGATCCAGTCTATCCAGATCGCTTTGAATTTTGTTTCTGTCTTCCAAGGTATTAGCTATCCCGCCCAATTTTGTGTCATCTGCAAATCTGATCAGCATTCCCTGCACCTCCTCCTCCAAGTCATTAATAAAAATGCTGAAGAGTACTGGGCCCAGGACTGAGCCCTGTGGGACTCCACTCGTTACCTCTCCCCAGTTTGAGAAGGTCCCGTTGATAAGCACTCTTTGAGTCCGATTCTGTAGCCAACTGTGGATCCACTGGATCGTTGTTTTATCTAGCCCACTTTGAGCTAGTTTGCTCATCAGGAGATCATGGGGCACTTTGTCGAAAGCTTTGCTGAAGTTGAGGTATATGATGTCTACAGCATTCCCACGGTCTACAAGGGAGGTTACTTGATCAAAAAATGAGATCAGATTCGTCTGGCAGGATTTGTTCTTGACAAATCCATGTTGGCTTTGAGTAATCACTGCATGTTTTCCGCAGTGCATCACTGTTTTCAAGGTGCTTCCAGATGGATTGCTTTATCATCTGCTCCAGAATTTTCCCAGGGATTGATGTCAAACTGACTGGTCTGTAGTTCCCAAGTTCCTCCTTTTTACCTTTTTTGAAGATAGGGACAACATTAGCCCTCCTCCAGTCATCTGGCACTTCACCTGTCCTCCATGATTTCTCAAAGAGAACAGACAGCGGTTCTGAGAGTTCTTCTGCCAGTTCCTTTATGACTCTAGGATGCAGTTCATCTGGCCCTGGAGAGTTGAACTCATTCTAAGTAATTAGGTGTTCCTTGACCATATGCCTATTGATCTCAAGCTGCAATCCTGACCCTCCAGCCTGTACTTCGCTTTTTCCAGGGGGGTCATAGACCCTCTTTTGGGAGAAGACTGAGCCAAAGTAGGAATTGAGCACCTCTGCCTTTTCTTGGTCATCTGTTATCATTTTGCCATAGCTGAACAACCATTTCTTTCCTCTGTCTTTTACTATGCATGTAGCTGAAGAAAGCCTTTTTGTTGCTTTTAGCATCCCTCGCTAACCTCAGCTTGTTCTCAGCTTTAGCCTTCCTGACGCCATCTCTGCAATTCTGTGCTACCTGTCTGTACTCTTCCTTTGTTGCTTGTCCTTCCTTCCACTTCCTATATGTGTCCTTTTTTGTTTTCAGGTCATCTGTAAGCTTTTTCTAAAGCCACATTGGCTTCTTCTGTTGTCTTCCACCTTTTCTTCTTGTTGGAATTGCTTGTAATTGTGCCTTGAGAATTTCCTTTTTTAAAAGCTCCCACCCTTCTTGGCCCCTTCATGGATCACTGCCTTGTTGTGGCGAAGGGGCTTGCGTAACTCAGTGAAGCCATAAGCTATGCCGTGCAGGGCCACCCAAGAAGGACAGGTCATGGCGGAGGGTTCTGACAAAATGTGGTCCACTGGAGAAGGAAATGGCAACCCACTCCAGTATTCTTGCCAAGAAAACCCCATGGAACGTATCACAAGGCTAAAAGAGATGACGCCGGAAGATGAGCCCCTCAGGTAGGAAGGTGTCCAATATACTACCGGGGAAGAGCAGAGGGTATTTCCAAGTCGCGCCAGAAAGAGTGAAGCGGCTGGGCCAAAGCCAAAAGGACACTCAGCTGTGGATGTGTCTGGTGGTGAAAAGAAAATCCGATGCTGTAAAGAACAATATTGTTTAGGAACCTGGAATGTCAGATCAATGAATCAAGGTAAGCTGGAGGTGGTCAAACATGAGATGGCAAGACTGAACATCGACATCTTGGGAATCAGCGAACTAAAATGGACAGGCATGGGTGAATTTAATTCAGGTGACCATCATATCTACTATTGTGGGCAAGAATCCCTTAGAAGAAATGGAGTAGCACTCATAGTCAACAAAAGGGTGGGAAAAGCAGGACTGGGGTACAATCTTAAAAACGATAGAATGATCTCAGTACGAATCCAAGGCAAACCATTCAACATCACAGTAATTCAAGTCTATGCCCCAACCACTGATGCCGAAGAAGCTGAGGTTGATCGGTTCTATGAAGACCTACAACACCTTCTAGAACTAACACCAAAAAAAGATGTCCTCTTCATCATAGGGGATTGGAATGCTAAAGTAGGAAGTCAAGAAATCACCGGGATAACAGGCAGGCATGGCCTTGGTGTACAAAATGAAGCAGGACAAAAGCTAATAGAGTTTTGCCAAGAGAACACGCTGATCATAGCAAACACTCTTTTCCAACAGCACAAGAGACGACTCTACACATGGACATCACCAGATGGTCAATATCGAAATCAGATTGATTATGTCCTTTGCAGCCAAAGATGGAGAAGCTCTATACAGTCAGTCAAAACAAGACCTGGAGCTGACTGTGGCTCAGATCATGAGCTGCTTCTTGCAAAATTTCGGATTAAATTGAAGAACGTCGGGAAAACCACTAAACCATTCAGGTATGACCTAAATCATATCCCTTATGAATATACAGTGGAGGTGAGGAATAGATTTCAGGGATTAGACCTGATAGACAGAGTGCCTGAGGAACTATGGACGGAGGTCCGTCGCATTGTTGAGGAGGCAGCAACTCAATCCATCCCAAAGAAAAAGAAATGCAAGAAAGCCAAGTGGCTGTCAGAGGAGGCTTTACAAGTAGCTGAGGAAAGAAGGGAAGCGAAAAGCAAAGGAGAAAGGGGAAGATATATCCAACTGAATGCAGAGTTCCAGAGAATAGCAAGGAGAGACAAGAAGGCCTTCTTAAATGAACAATGCAAAGAAATCGAGGAAAACAATAGAAGGGGAAAGACTAGAGATCTCTTCAAGAAAATCGGAGATCTCAAGGGAACGTTTTGTACAAAGACGGGCATGATAAAGGACAAAGAAGGCAGGGACCTAACAGAAGCAGATGAGATTAAGAAGAGGTGGCAAGAATACACAGAAGAACTATACGTATTCCCAACAGCTGACTGGGCGGGAAGCTTCAGTGTGTTTCCCGCCTCCCAGCTGAGCAGAGCAGAGCAGAGCAGAGCAAGCTGCTCCAGCTGGTCCAGGGACTACAGAAGCAGGCAAGCTCCCAGAGAGCGAGCAAACAGAGCGAGCAAACAGGGGGAGCAAACAGGAGTTGGCCAGGGGAGGTCAAGGGGGAGGTCAAGGGGGAGGCCCCTAACATTTTTTAAAAATTATTTTTATTTTTTATTTTAACTCACTTTTTTCCATTTATTTGTCTTGTAACACACACTTTCACACCAGTGGGACTCTGCTTTTAACCTCTACTGAGTAGAGGAGTAAGCACAGGCTAGTCTAGAACAATCCAAACCTAGACACAAAAAGGGAAAAGAGGCTATGGAAGGACAAGACTCTCCAGTGGTGGTGACCTGCAAGGTGTGTGCAATGTTTGTTTTCTTGCCTGAGAACAACATGGCCTACACCTGCAACAAGTGCAAGTTGATCACGCTGCTGGAGGAAAAAGTAAGTGGACTGGAGCGGCGACTTCGACCCTCCGGGGAATAAGAGAACACGAAGAGTTCTTGGACAGAATGGGGGAACTACAGCAGCAAAGGGCAGACCAGAAGCTTGAAGAGCAACAGCAAGATGAGGCAGTGGGAAATGCTGAGGTGAAGAAAAATGGAATAGAGGATACTCCTTGGAAAAGGGTGACAGTTAGGAGAAGAAGAACTAGACGCCACTCTGCACCAGTGGAAGCAGTGGAGCTGTGGAACCGATTCCAGGTACTTGCGGATGAGACTGGAGGGCAGCCTGCAGAGGAAGAATCACAGGGGAACCTGCATGAGAGTGAGCAAGAGGCTAAAGGTCAGTCAAACAGAGGCGATGAAACCCAGGCCTACAAGAAGAAGAAGAGAAGAGTGGTAGTAGTGGGAGACTCCTTGCTGTGTGGGATCGAGACCCAAGTATGTCGCGAAGACCCATGGACTCGCCAGGTATGTTGTCTCCCGGGAGGACAGATTAGAGACGTGACTGAAAGGTTGCCTGCACTCATAAAGCCCACTGACAGGTATCCCTTTCTTCTCATCCATGTGGGAACAAATGATACCGCCAAGCGGAGCCACGAAGAGATCACGTCAGACTTTGAAGCTTTGGGAAGGAAACTCAAGAACTTTGGGGCCCAGATAGTTTTCTCATCCATCCTTCCAGTAGTTAAAAGAGGGACAGAAAAGGAATGAAAAATACTCCGGGTGAATGACTGGCTACGAAGGTGGTGCCGACGAGAGAGATTTGGATTCTGGGACCACGGGCTATACTTCCTGGAAGATGGGCTGTTGGCTAGGGATGGGTTGCACCTCACAAAGGCTGGGAAGACTGTGTTTGGCCACAGCATGAAGAACTTCATCAGGAGGGCTTTAAACTGAATCCTATGGGGAAGGGAGATGTAATGTTGGGGGTAACAATGGACATAGGCGCATGCACTGTAATGGAGAGAACAGCTCTGATAGCGCCCAATAATAGTCTTCAGGCACATGTGGGAAGAAAGCCAGACTATGAAGCACATGGTCTTTGATGTCTATATACTAATGCCCAGAGTATGGGAAACAAACAGAACGAACTTGAACTCTTAATACAAGAGGGAAATTATGACCTGATAGGTATAACTGAGACTTGGTGGGATGACTCTCATGACTGGAATACAGCAACTGAAGGATATAACTTGTTCAAAAAGAACAGGAGGAACAGAAAGGGAGGTGGGGTTGCACTGTATGTGAAAAATACGTATCTCTGCACAGAAATACAGGAGGAGGAGCTTGGTAGCCCCATCGAGAGCATCTGGGTTGAAATAAAGAATAAAAGGAACCTGGTGTTCGGAGTCTACTACCGGCCACCCAATCAAGGAGAAGACAAGGATGAAACTTTTGAAAAGCAAATAGCCAATGTTTTAAGGAAGCATGATGTAGTAGTAATGGGGGACTTCAATTTCCCCGATATTTGTTGGGAGACAAATTCTGCAAAACATGGCCCCTCCAGGAAATTCCTGACTTGTGTGGCGGATAACTTCCTCCTACAGAAAGTAGAGGAAAGAACTAGAGGATCGGCTATCCTTGACTTGATCCTAACCAACAGAGATGACTTAGTGGATAAAGTAGCAGTTACAGGAACTCTGGGGGAAAGCGACCATGTTGTACTTGAGTTCTTGGTTGTAAGGGAAGCAAAAGCCAAGTGTAGTCAAACGCATACCCTGGATTTTAGGAAAGCTGATTTTCATAAACTCAGAACAATGATCAGTAAGGTCCCATGGCAAGCAATGCTAGCGAGAAAAGGAGTCCAAGATGGGTGGGAGCTTTTAAAAAGGAAATTCTCAAGGCACAATCACAAGCAATTCCAACAAGAAGAAAAGGTGGAAGACAACAGAAGAAGCCAATGTGGCTTCACATAAAGCTTAGGGATGACCTGAAAACAAAAAAGGACACATATAGGAAGTGGAAAGAAGGCCAAGTAACAAAGGAAGAGTACAGGCAGATAGCACAGAATTGCAGGGATGGCGTCAGGAAGGCTAAAGCTGAGAATGAGCTGAGGTTAGCAAGGGATGTTAAAAACAACAAAAAGGCTTTCTTCAGCTACGTGTATAGTAAAAGGCAGAGGAAAGAAATGGTAGTTCAGCTATTAAATAAGGATGGCAAAACGATAACAGATGACAAAGAAAAGGCAGAGGTGCTCAATTCCTACTTTGGCTCAGTCTTCTCCCAAAAGAGGGTCTATGACGCCCCTGGCAAAGGTGAAGTACAGGCTGAAGGGGCAGGATTGCAGCTTGAGATCGACAGGCATATGGTCAAGGAACACCTCATTACTTTGAATGAGTTCAAATCTCCAGGGCCAGATGAACTGCATCCTAGAGTCATAAAGGAACTGGCAGAAGAACTCTCAGAACCGCTGTCTATTCTCTTTTAGAAATCATGGAGGACGGGGGAAGTGCCAGATGACTGGAGGAGGGCTAACGTTGTCCCTATCTTCAAAAAGGGTAAAAAGGAGGAACCTGGGAACTACAGACCAGTCAGTCTGACATCAATCCCTGGGAAAATTCTGGAGCAGATCATAAAGCAATCCATCTGGATGCACCTTGACAACAATGCCGTGATTACTCGAAGCCAACATGGATTTGTCAAAAACAAGTCCTGCCAGACAAACCTGATCTCATTTTTTGATCAAGTAACCTCCCTTGTAGACCGTGGGAATGCTGTAGACATCATATACCTCGACTTCAGCAAAGCTTTCGACAAAGTGCCCCATGATATCCTGATGAGCAAACTAGCTCAAAGTGGGCTAGATGAAACAACGATCCGGTGGATCCACAGTTGGCTACAGAATCGGACTCAAAGAGTGCTTATCAGTGGGACCTTCTCAAACTGGGGAGAGGTAACGAGTGGGGTACCGCAGGGCTCAGTCCTGGGCCCAGTGCTCTTCAACATTTTTATTAATGACTTGGAGGAGGAGGTGCAGGGAATGCTGATCAAATTTGCAGATGACACAAAATTGGGAGGGATAGCTAATACTTTGGAAGACAGAAACAAAATTCAAAGTGATCTGGATAGACTGGAGCGCTGGGCAGAAAACAACAGAATGACATTTAATAGGGACAAATGCCAAGTTCTGCACCTAGGAAAAAGAAACCAAATGCACAGTTACAAGATGGGGGATACGTGGCTCAACCACACTACAAGCGAGAAGGATCTTGGAATTGTTGTCGATCACAAGCTGAATATAAGCCAACAATGTGATGTGGCTGCAAAAAAGGCAAATGCTCTTTTGGGCTGCATTCATAGAAGCATCGTTTCCAAATCCCCGGAAGTACTAGTTCCCCTCTACTCAGCACTGGTTAGGCCTCATCTGGAGTACTGTGTCCAGTTCTGGGCACCACACTTTAAGAAGGACGCAGACAAACTGGAGAGGGTTCAGAGGAGGGCAACAAAGATGATCAGGGGACTGGAAACAAAGCCTTATGAGGAGAGACTGAAAGAACTGGGTATGTTTAGCCTTGAGAAGAGAAGAATGAGGGGAGATATGATAGCGCTCTTCAAGTACTTGAGAGGTTGTCACAGAGAGGAAGGCCAGGATTCTTCTTGATCATCCCAGAATGCAGGACATGGAATAATGGGCTCAAGTTACAGGAAGCCAGATCCCGGCTGAACATCAGGAAAAACTTCCTGACTGTTAGAGCAATCCGACAATGGAACCAATTACCTAGGGAGGCAGAGGGCTCTCCCACACTGGAGGCATTCAAGATGAAGCTGGACAGCCATCTATCAGGGATGCTTTGACTTAGATTCCTGCATTGAGCAGGGGGTTGGATCCAATGATCTTATAGGCCCCTTCCAACCCTACTGTTCTATGATTCATACACAACCATGTAAAATATTTACTTCCACATGGCCAGGGAGAGGTCCCCTAATGTCACATTTACATCTTGAGATTCAGTGTCATCTTACACTCTAATACACCATTTCCTCTTTTTATGAAAACTTTCAAGAAAATACCAAGAATTCTGGTGAGCGATGTGGCAGGGTCAGGGCAGAGGCCAATGGTATGCATAAGAACTGAGGTGGTGGGGGGGCTTGCTTTGTGGGGGCTTGGGGAAAATTGCCCTAGTTGCCCCACGCATCTCCAGGGAGCTCCGCAGCTTTGCAGTGTTACCAAGTTGTATGGCTTGTGTATAGCAAATTACATCAAAGTGGAAATTGAAAAAGAAATATACTTTAAAGTGACTTGAAGGAAGATAATTTTTGTGTTTAGTACCCAAACAACTTGTTGAACCTTTAAAGAAAGGTTACAGACACTTGCTTTTTGCCACCCTAGCTCACTGCAGATAGTACATAAAAAAAAAACAAACCAGCCATTGAGCTCACCCTGGCACCTTGGACGACCACCCAGCTCACTCACCCCTAAGGCCGGCCCTGACTGTGTAACTATAGCCAACTCCCGAACAGGTAGAATTAGGAAAAATGTGTTCCATGCTACAAGATGTAACCATTTGTGCCATCTTTCATTTCAGAAATGACACAGTATTCAGCCCTGTTCAGAAGAAGTGCCCACATGTTGAATCAATGTATGTAGCACACTGACATTTTACATGCTGGCTTATCCTGCCACCTGATGCCCATACATACAGTACAGACATGTGCAGGGAGGACGTCTTTGCGCATACAGCCTGAAAGCTTCCATGAAATCTGGAACCCAAATCACACAAGGTTCCAGATTGTGTGGATGCCTTTGTGCATACAGCTGTATGCGCAAAGGCTTTGTCCTTGTAGGCGTTCATGCTATATGAACAGATATCAGGGGGCAGATCATATTGGCATGTGCGACATCAAGGGTGGGGCTAGTCAGTATGGCCCAGCTTGCTGCTTACATGTGAAATCAATGCAAGATTCTTTCTTCTAAACAGGGCTTTGGAATGCTCTTGACAGCCAGACAAAAGTGAAGGACGGTGCAGGAAGCAGGAGACCTAGGAAAGAATGCAGAAACCCAGAGAAAGATTAAAACATTGTTGCTCAGGGACGGAGGAAAGAGGAAGCTGTAGGAGACAGGAGCCTGTCATCTGCTACAATACCACAGAAAGGTCAGGTGTGATACATAGGAAGGAACATAGGAAGCTGCCTTAGTCAGACCACTGGCCTATCTAGTTCAGTATTTCTACACTGACTGATAGCAGCTCTCCAGGTTTTCAGGCAAAAGCCTATCCCAAGCCTGCCTGGAAATGCCACAAAAGGGATGCGTGGGGTAGGAAATGTGCTATTAGTAGGAACACACTGCAGTCCAACCTACATGTTAATTTTAATATATACCATGCAACTACATCACTACTTTTCTTACTCAAAAGTAAGTATGGGGTAACCTGACCCAGACTGAGAAGGGGTAAGGAGTAGTTGTTACAGAAAAGTTCTTAATTGTGTTGTACAGAGCAATAAACAGTTTCTTGCATTAGTTGCTTGTATAATGAACTGACTACAACATCTTGATAATCTTAGTAAAGATTAGATTAACGAGAATTGTCCAAGGTGCTTGCAGCAACAGTAGTTTATAGTGAGCACCCAGATATCAGGAAGATTGTGTTTTGGGGTGTGTGGAGATAAAGCATTCCAGTATAGCCTACAGTTCCAGCCTTAATGCTGAAAGAGAGAGAGAGCAATACTTACTTGTACTTCAGTTATTTCCAGAAATAAAATGAATTTTCCACTGAACATTCACTTCACCAGCCCCAAAATGACATCTCGTTTCTTCTCCTGTTTTGCTATATGTTCCACCCTGCACATAACAGGAACTGCGCTTTTAGTCTACAAATCTACCAGACTTTAAATCCCTGAAAAACTTTTCTTTATAAAGTCATGAATGTTATTTCATGCTAAAGAGAAGTGAATGCTATTTTAAAATGGGTTCTGTTAAAACTAATGATGTCTTCTAAGGTGTGCTAAAGCAGGGAGCTAATGTTTTAAAAGAAAATCAGTACAGCTTTCAGATTTCGCCAGACTGGGGAAATGGAGAACTTGAGACAGCCATTGCTGCTTGCTCTGTGCAGAAGGTCAGCTCTAAACCAAGCGAGAACCCTCTTGGTACACTTCAGTGTTTTAAGATTATGATGCCTTGTGTGATGGCACCAATGTATTCATTGTGGTAGAATCGAAGAGCATATTTCAAATCAATGATACCCGTAAGAGATTACATCTGTATCAGTTACACAACAGAGCTGATACATTATAATCTCCTTTCAGTTTAGAAGAAAAGCTTACACAAAGGACACCTGAAGTTGTGCTAAAACTATACTGATTTGTTTGTGCACCATCACATTAACCTAAATGAATCCCTACTCTCTGACACCGGAAGTTAGATTTGTGGGCCCTCTCCTGAGAGCACAGGACAGGAAGGCCTGGCGTGCTACGGGCCATGGGGTCACGAAGAGTTAGACACGACTGAACAACTGAACAACCTACACAGGGTCAAAGACAGAACTCTGGGTGGGGTCTGTCCCAGCCGTATCACTTTGGCCATGGTGGGGCTGTTCAAATCTCCCTTGGGGGATGTGAGCAACTATAGTCAAAGCAATAGCTCTATGATAAAACTGGAGGTGGTAGGAGTTAAAGGGCAAGTGGGGCAAAGCTACATGGTTTCAGATGCTTGCACAGGGTGCTGCCCTAGCTCTAAGCCACAATTACTAACTAGCGTGCAGGACACAATTAGGCTGAAAGTGAGCAACAATAAAAGGTGCATGTGAATATGTAATATATGTATACAAAAACACAGCCCTGAAGTCACACGCTTTCTTAATGGCATTCAGAAAAAGCACACAGTATAATTGATGTTACTAGGAATTAATGAAAATATTACATCTCACAAGACTGCTCTAATTAGTATGTTGAGAAAAACTCAGAAGCTGGTTTTCTGCCAAACTTTCTATGTAAGTTTTTTTAGATGGTACACTGATCACACATCAGCTGATCCTATGTTCCAGGGAGACCTATACTATTCTGTTAACTGGAACCAAGTGTCCCCCTCCCCGCTATATATCCCTCCCTGCCCCCCCCCCCGCCCCACTATCATCATTTGGGAAACCTGGTCCTGGGTACAGAAAGATAAAAAAAACCCTTGTCACAGGAGCTGAAATGTATGTATATATTTAAAATATTTCTTGGCTGCCTTTCAGGGCAGAAGCCCTCCCATGGCAGCCTACAGCAATAAAACACATTTTTATTCCAAGGCCTAAAGTATGTGTAATGTAGCAAGATGTGGCGGAAAATCTCTGAACCAGGGCATATGGAACAAAGAACAGCAATATCATGATTTCCCAGTATCTTATCTACAGCAAGAACTGATTTAGGAACAAGGGCCCTATTTGTCCAATGAACATGTTCAGCCTAGCATTCTGTTTCATATTTAACTGTACACCCTGTCCCAAAGAGTTCCCGAATGCAAATAAGGACACAGATTCAGTAATTGCTCCAAGCGTCTTGGCAGATTTAAATCACATGTTTCTTGGGAAATAATTAGCTCTTCTGATATTGTAGAGCATGTTTTACTATGGAAAAGTGCCATGCAAATAAACTGATGATCATGATAGCATTTTTTCATATCCAAGACTGATTATTGTCTAATTATATAAGTCAAGTACCAATCCATGACACAGAAGCCAAATGCATTTTCCTCTTAGCATTAGTAATGATCTCATAGAGATAATAACACAATATTGTCTGCAGGTAGATTGGTAGAATAGCCATGTTACTTATCCCCTCCCACCCATCTTTATTTTTCAAAACTGTAATTCTTTGAATTTTACTGTGATTGCTAGATGAAACCATCTTGAGAGCGGAAGCTATTTGATGGTTCCTCTCTTTATCAACCCAGATGGCCAATGCATCAGCCTTCCTCAATGTTTCCATATCTTTTGCCACTTTTCCCTGGCTGCTATGTAGGATGTTAAGAGCAACGTCAGAAATTCAACAGGCAGCAAAGGCTCAGGTTGGGCTAAAATTTTCCTGTAAGAAGAGCAAACAAGAATCCTCCCACCTCTAACATCCAACAAGGATGCCTTTAAAAATGCAACCAAGAGATTTACAACAAGGTCACAACATTGAACAGAGGAGATTCCATGCCCCACCCAATTCAAAAAATCTAGTCAAGTTTTATTTGATAAAAATCATTGGTCATCACAAACATGAGAAGAAATCATTTTATACAAACTTCAGGTGAAGGTACAACCTACACAGTAGGTAGTATTACAAGTTATTAGAGGTAATTCCCAGCATAACGTATCAAATTTATGCATACCTAACTCTTTTGGCCACTATGGTAAACACAGCAACCATGTATGTGAAGTATTTGTCCCAATCAGATACCAAATTAATCATTTTGTCATCATTATCATCTAAGAATAAAATCTCGTCCAGAATTTCCTTCGGAAATCTTTCCCTATGAAAGTAATATTAAAGAGCAACATTGTCTGTAATGTCACCCACTTCTCCTTTGCCACACAAATATGTAAGTTACAACTCACAGGGATTTTAACATATCTACCCCCTAAATGCACTTAAGACACTGTTTGAAGTAGCAAATTAAGAAAAGCTTTTCTTAGGGCTCGAATAGCTAACTTTAAAAAATGGGTAGGCTGTCCTTTGTTTTTATAAAACAATAAAGCTGAGATATCTGTATATGGGGGAAGCATGAGATCTCATGACCCATCCCAATCTCTCCCCAAGTACAATCCTGGGGATTAGGAGAGGGGAAATTACTAACACTTGGACAGGAGTCATCATGTAAGTGAAAATGCTGCACCAGCTTGGGCTCTTCTACTGGATTCACTGGATGGGTTTGCTCATAATGAGAAGCCACCATGGCTGAATTTCCCTGTGGGGACTTTTGTCATGGTGACAGCCACTGTTTTGAATATTCGAGGTGTGGTGGGGGCATGCTGTAGCTTGCTGTTATGTGTGAACCCAGCAAGGATGGGTTGTTGGGGTAGTTAACAAGCCACCCACAATGCTAAAACAGGCCATGGGTTCTGGGTTCACAGACCTGGTTCGCACGATCAAAATAATCCATCCCTTTTTTAACCCATGAGCTGTTGTAGGGTTACTGGAGGGTTGTTTCCCCCTCCAACAAGCCATACTGCCTGGGCTCAGACGACACAACAAGCTACACGTGGGCAGCGATTATGGGAATCATGCCCTTATTTAAATAAGCCACCATGGCTTGTTTTGATCATGCAAACCAGCCCACATTGTTAAGTGAAAAAAATTACCTCCATGTGCCTCAAGCTAAGCCTAGTTGATAAACAAATGAATTAATATACTTGCCCACTAGAGATTTTTTTCAACTACCAGAGTACTGAAAAGTGCTAATGTTGCAAAAGACAAAAACATTTGCTGGGCAAGACTGAAGAACATGTACTATATTATAAGCATGTATGTATGGACTGAACCAAGTCAAGGCGTTGCTTCTTTCCAGCCCATCTTTACTATTACGTTATTGTAGGCAGCAGTGGCCTACAGGAGCACTGCGGGTGACACTTTTGCCACATGTTTAGACTAGTGCTGTGCCGAAAATTTCTCCCATTTTTTTTCGACCATTCTCATTCAATTTAACAGGGAAAAAAATTGCTTTTGAAAAGAAATTCGAAAGAGAAATTTCGGAGAGATTCTCATGGGTTGGGTTTGGGGTTCTTGTGCTTATCTTACTTATGAAGTAGCTGAGGAGTGTGCGTGAGTGTCCTGTCTGTCACTGTACAGTAATCTCTGTGGCAGCCTGTACCCTCCTTGGCTTCCCGCACTTCAGTTAAAGCCATCCTGAGGACGGCATCATGCAGCAATTCCTCCCATGTGGTCTCTTCAGTTCAGAAAGTCCTGGTGGCCTGGGAGGCTGCAGAGCAACGGAAAGATGCGTAACAGGGAGAGGAAACACAGACAGCACCCTCAGCCACCTCTCAGCGATTAGGTAAGCTCAAAAATACCACCAAAAGAAATTAAAAATCCTGCCTCAAAAAAGCGGAGGCCTCAACACAGTTGATGCTGTTGCCACCTACAGAAGCAGTGCAATAAACCAAAAACCCTGAGGAAAAAAGAAAGAACCTGTGCTACAACCCCTGCCAATAGTGAGCCCTATCTCTGAGAAACTGTTGGAGAATTTCTCCTCCCCTAGGAGAAGTTGTCCCCCCAAATTACTCTGCCCACAACTGGGCTAGAGAATTTTGAGAGGCCATTTGTGCACAGCTCTAGTTTAGACTGTCTTGTGATGCCTCCTGCCCCCGCCTCCATTTGCTATGGTTGTGCTGTTCCTATAGCTTCACTGAAGCCCATACAGAGATCCTGATATTTAAAAAGCTTGCCCCCAAATCACACAGCAAGCTAAAACTGAGCAGTGTGTGACATCTTTGGCAAGGTGATGGCTCTGAGTCATGCTCTCTATGCTCACAGTTAATGAGCTTACCACAGAGAATGACAAGAGTTAAGCAGGAGATGAAGCAAATCCAATATATATAACTAGGGTCTACTTCATGCATTTAAAACACATCAGACTTGAACTAAAAGGAGATGAAATACAGTTACAAAATTAGTTGTATTCAGGTAAGTAAGTAAAAGACAAACCTTCTCCCCTACAAAAAGGGAGTCTTCACAAGAGAACTGAAAGACAGACATTTCCGTCTACCACTGCAGTAAGACATTCTAGTTCATATGATCTCACAGCATTCTAAATCCACAGCTAATCAGTGCAATATCAATTGTTACTAACTACATTTGCTGACAGCATACTGTAAGCAAGTCATAGGAACATAGGAATCTGCCTTATACTGAGTCAGAACACTGGTCCATCGAGCCCAGTATTGTTGACACTGACTGGCAGCAATAACTCTCCAGGGTTTCCAGCCCTATCTAAATATGCCAAGGATTAAACCCGGGACAAAGCTTGCACTCTAGCACTGAGTCACGGTTACTTTAGTGGAGGGGCTTGTTTCTCACCTTTCTTCTGAAAAGCATAGCCTTTTTCAGACATTTTTCAGGTAGCACTTCATATGTTCAATGAACACATGTAGGGTGGTGGGGGGAGATTCCAACAGTATCATACCTTCATTCATTTGCACATTTGCAAGGATTCATGCTTATGCAGGGTTTCTGACTGCATGGAGAGATGTGTAGTGTGTAGACATGTCATTGACATGCAAACAAATGTGTGTGGCTGGGCGGAGTCCATTGCCATGATGCCATCCCCATTGAACATGCGGTGTGCTGCTAGAATCTGAAAAGGGCTCTTGTGTCATCACCAAGCCTGTTCCGGGCAAAGGGGAATGCGGAGAACGATTGAACACATACCACAGGTACTTAGCAATCTCCTACATGCTGCTCTCTGAATTTCTTCATTACTCCCAAAGCAACAGGGAATTAGACAGGGCTACTCTATTTGTTACAGACATCATATGAAAACTGTCTCCAAGCGATGAATGATCCCTGCTGAAATCACAAAAAAGCACAAATCACTTGTCACTATTTTCTAATTCATCATAAAAGGAAATGCCAGCTCCATCACTAGTATGATAGTGCTAATGTGGACAAGAAACTAATGAATGTACATATGATGGCAACACCATCATGTAATAAATGTACATATGGCGGTGTCAGTTCTCCAAGACCATTTACAGCCATTTCTGCTTGATGTTCAGAACTTTCTGTGTGGGCTCTCCAGTTCTCATGACTGTCAACCTTTTGCCATCAAGGTTCCAATCATATATTTATTTGCAAAGTTTTTATGCTGCAATAGTTTCACCCATGGCTTCAAAATGTTTAACAAAACGAACCAAAACAACTAACACAGCTATACTCAATACAATAAAACAAAAACAAAATTATGTCAGCAGCAAAACAACACAATATAAATAACAACTGAACCATGTTTGACTCAAACAGCAGTGAAACACCAGTCCAATAAGGGCAGCCTTCCAAGGCAAACAAATGATGGCAGATCTGGAGAACCCCAGTTTCTCTTGACTGCTATGCAATACAATTAAACACAGCTTAAATATGTCACAATTTTAAAAGTAGTTCCAGATCACACCAAGAGCTACTGTTTAATCAAAGTCTTCTTGGATAGCTCCTGAGCAAGTGATGTTGCCTAAATAACAGTCCTGGGCCAAAATGGATGCCCCTTTTGGCAAAGGCTTCTCTCACCGTCACTAAAAGCATCCCCTTTTAGCTGAAGCAACTGAGTGATACTCCATGTCTTCCAGTGCCATGAGAGGCAATGAACTGAACTGTTGCTGCATTGCAACAGATGACTGGGACCATTGCCCAGTTGCCTCAGCAATGCAGGAATGTGTTGCCTTCCTCCTTCCCTTCCCCATACAATGGGCAAACATTTCACCCACTGAGAACATGAAAAGAGGTGAAAGTGTTCACCCATTGTGCGGGGGAGGGGAGGAAGAAGGCAACACACCCCAGCATCTCTGAGGTAACTGGGCACCACTCCCAATCTTCCTGTGCTGCATTGCATGGATGGTTCATTGTGCCTTGTGACACTGGAAGATCTGAAGTATTGCTCAGTTGCCTCAGTACTGCAGAAATGTGTTTCTTCTCTTCTGCAGTGAGAGACAACCAGTGGTATAGGATGCAGTGCCAGCACATGGAATGTAGCCAAATATGTACAACTGTGATGTCACCTTGGTCACTATGTGATCTTTCACTGGTTGGAATCGCAAAGGGAAGGTAAGAGAAAATGGTTCTCGAGAAACAGGAGAAAGGAGAACAAAGCAGCTGCAAACAGCCATGTTGTTTTTAAAAGCCCTCAAATAATACATCTGGGGTGGGGAGGGAGAGGCAGAATTTCATACAGCCCTACTAAACAAAAGTGACTGAAACAGGACGTCCATGACACAGGTAACCCTTTCTTCTTGACAGGAATACACATTTAAAGAAGGTGGTTTATTTCCTTGTGATTCACCCATAGCCTTGCTTTCACATTAGTTTATACAACCAGACAGTTCAGCAATAGAAGACTTTGAAAGTAAACCTACTTCAACTGTGAATTTTACCCATTTAGAACCGCTATCACCAGAATAATCAGAATGAAATCATTCTTTACCCTTAATGGAGGCTGTTTTTAAAAGCTGTTTTTAAAATGAATTCCCCAACATTCCTTCCAATTAGCTGACCTAGAATAAGTTCAGTTCCACCTCTACGTGCATACTACTGCGCTCAAGAGGATCAAAACTCCCACTCCATTCCTACTTCCAGCTAAAGTGCTTGCTAGGTGGTGGGAAAAAATGTGCCAACACCACCTTGCTGTTTTGAGTATGGGAAAAAATTACTTGCAACTGAATCATTGGGGGAAATATTCTTTGCTATCCCTGCAATCAATATACTAACTTGAAGAACGTCATCTGGATTCAACACAAGCAGATGATATGTATTAGCGCAGTGTATTCCTACTACTAAAAACCCTTTGCATAAAAAGGGCCTGAGATTCAGCAGTGGGATGGGCATTTAAGATTTCCTGTGACATTACTGAGACCTTAAGTTTTGCCTTAATTATGGCAAAGTATCTCAGATAATTATCTGAGATAATTAGTATCTAAGCTTCTCCCACAATTGCAGTCGCTTAGCAGTGGCCAAATATTTTGGCAGGAGAGCTACAGTGAAGTCTGAACTATGAGATCATAGAATCATAGAATAGTAGGGTTGGAAGGGGCCGATAAGACCATCGAGTTCAGACCATGGAACTCTGGCATACACTACCTATGTAGACCTTGGCCCATGAAATGACTTTATCCCCAGTACAATGAGACTGGGATCAGATAGCAGCAGAGCAATAAATTTCAGGACAATAAGGATTGAAGGACCACGTCAGTACCATAGCCAGGCCTCTCACTTCTCTCCAGGAGTGCTGCAAAGAACTGCTGACTATGCGAGTTGTTGCGTAAGTGACTCACCCAAGCCACGGCTTAGCCAGTGTCACAGTTTTCATCAAAATTTGACTCATCGAAGCATTAAAACCCAACCAGGTTATAGCCACAGTTATTAAAATGATACTAAATGAAAGTGAAAGGGCAGAAGAGCACTGTTTTTAGTGTTGTCAGCACTTTATTCTGCCACTGGTTTTAATTCAGTTTTATGTGATGGAATGGTTTTACCCTTTGCTGATGGTTTTATCTTGATTTTTTTCTGCTCCGTTTTTATTTTATTTTGGTTTTATTTTAATGTTTGTATTAGATTTATAATTATTGTACACCACTCAAAGAACTTTGGATATTGGGCATTTTAATAAATATATACAAAGTAAGAGACTGACCCAAGAGAACGAACTGTCAGAAGCCCTGGACTGCCCCTCAAGTCATGAGGGCTCAACTATCCAAATACAGCCATTTTACTTCAGCAAAGCTGCTCTTGAACATTTCTATCCAATCCATAAAACAATTAATTGATGGATTAATTTAATAAAGTCAACAGAACAAATTGCTCCATGAGCCAAATATTGGGATCTCTGATCCCAGAGTGTAGCACCAACATTTTTGGAACTGTACCAACGTGAAGAGGCATTCCCAGACAAGCTCTAGGAGACTCCATCAACAATTCAATCCTAAAGGTTGTTCCCTGCTGCGGTTCTGGAGATGTGCTATATAAAAACTATACAAAAACATTTGTAGGATACAAATATAGTACAAACGTACTACATAAAAACATTTGTAGGATACCATGTGTGATATCTGATCAGTAGAAGAACCAACTTTTTTGGCAAAACCCTGCTCTGATACTTCGGTAGGAATAAATTTTGCATAGGAAGGTAGGGTGTGGGCTTTACTTTACGGCTCTGCCCAACATACTAAGATTAGGCCTGACCTGCTTTAAGTATGATACCAGCTAAAAAACTTTCCACCTTTAAGAGATCCCTAGCATCATCTTTCCTTTAAATTTGTTTTTACAAATATGTGTCAGCAGATTCCAACAGTAGAAATTATGGTAATAAATATATCATGGCAAAATACTCACTGTCACTAGTATACATTTCTTTCCACATGTTAATCCATAGTACTAGATTCACTTGCAGATATGATCTATGGCCTGGTTCAGACATCATGACAACCCAGGGCTTCTTTAAACCTCAGGTTGTTGTAAGTGAGCATGCAGATGCACACTGCCTGACCACTCCTGCTGCAAGCATGAGCGTATAAATAACCCAGGGGCGCTCTGTCCCTGGGCTGTTTAGTGTTGCGTGTGAACCAGAAACTCTGTCTTGTCGGGGACAAACAGCCCACAGTTGGAACTCAGAGTTTTTCATTATCACATAGTGCTAAACAACCCAGGAGTGGAGTGTCCCTAGGTTGTTTAGCCATTCCCGCTTGCAGCAAGAGTGATCAAGCAGCATGCACCAGTACAACCCTGGGTTGTCGTGACATCCAGACCAGACCTTTGACTCCCCAGCAGTATTAGACTAAGTTGTAGGACTGCCCTTGAAGAATGGCCCACTGGCAAGATTCTTGACCTTCTTATTGAAAAATGATATATACACCACAAATAAAAACAATATACCCTTCTACTGTCAAATTGAAAACACAATATTCACTGTCACAATGTTTGACATTTATTTATTTATTTATTTATTTAATTTCTATACCGCCCAATAGCCAAAGCTCTCTGGGCGGTTTACAAAAATTAAAACCAAACACACAATAAAACAATTTAAAATATATAGAACATCAAAACCACAATATAACAATACAACCACAATAAAATCTAGCAGCAGTGCAGGAGTTTAAAATACAGATTTAAAACAGCAAAGATAAAAATTTAGAAAGCTAAAATGCCTGGGAAAATAAAAAGGTCTTCACCTGGCGCCGAAAGGAATACAATGTAGGCGCCAGGCGAACCTCACTAGGGAGCTCATTCCAGAGCCGGGGTGCCACAGCAGAAAAAGCCCTCCTCCTAGTAGCCACCCGCCTCACTTCCTTTGGCAGGGGCTCACGGAGAAGGGCTGCTGACGATGACCTTAAGGTCCGGGCAGGCACATATGGGAGGAGGCGATCCTTCAGGTAACCTGGCCCCAAGCCGTTAAGGGCTTTAAATGTTAACACCAGCACTTTGAATCGGGCCCGGAAATGGACTGGCAGCCAGTGCAGCTGGAAAAGTACTGGTGTAATATGAGCTCGCAGGCCAGTCCCTGTTAACAATCTTGCTGCCCTATTTTGGACCAGCTGAAGTTTCCGGACCGTTTTCAAAGGCAGCCCCACGTATAACGACGCATTGCAGTAATCCAGATGAGAAGTTATCAGAGCATGGATAACTGTAGCTAGGCTATCTCTGTCCAGATAAGGGCGTAGTTGGTATACCAGCCTAAGCTGATAAAAAGTGCTCCATGCCACTGAGTTCACCTGTGCCTCAAGTGACAGTTCTGGATCCAAGAGCACCCCCAAACTACGAACCTGATCCTTTAGGGGGAGTGCAACCCCCTCCAGAACAGGCTGAATACCACCTAGCCGGGCAGAAGAATCACCCACTCACAGTACCTCCGTCTTGTCTGGATTGAGTTTCAGTTTATTGGCCCTCATCCAGTCCATTACCGTGCCCAGGCACTGATTCAGAACAGCCACTGCCTCACCTGGTTTTGATGAGAAAGAGAGATAGAGCTGGGTGTCATCCGCATATTGATGGCACCTCAGCCCACACCTCCGGATAACCTCCCCCAGTGGTTTCATGTAGATGTTAAACAGCATGGGGGATAAAATACAGCCCTGTGGAACCCCATGGCACAATTGCCATGGCACAGAGCAATAATCCCCCAGCACCACCTTCTGGAATCGGCCATCCAAGTAGGAGCGGAACCACTGTAGTGCAGTGCCTCCAACTCCTAACCCAGACAACCTATTTATGACCCCCAAGCCTTCACATCTGGAAACATTTCTGACACCCCATTTTAAATAGTCATGAAAGCCATTTGTCTATGTTGCCATAATAACTCAGGTGTAATCCCACCAAGACTCATGCTTACTAACAGCTCAGTACTACAGCTGTTGCTATATCGTTATTCTAAACGCCTCTGTGCTGTTCCCACAAGTCCTGAGATATGTTAGGCTACCACTGATATATCAACATTATGCTTAATATCTCTATTGATAGCCATCTGTGATTTCTAAAGGAAACAAGTAGATGCTGTTGAATTCTTACATATTCAGAACTACATGCATAATTATAAGCACATTTTAAGATTGTTCTCATTCCATCTCAGGAAGCCATGCTGAATGGATATAGGGAATTCAGAAAGGGAGAGGTCACACTACAAAGATACATAGTAGAAGCAGCATGTGAAGAAAATTACTCTGGCAGATTTTTCTCAGCTCCAGAGGGATCTGATACGATACTTTGGGCACAGGGGTGCAGAAGGCAAACCACGGTAACTAATAGGAGTATTTCGAGGAAGTCTGCCCAAGCACAGCACTGCATCATTTCCACTCACGCTGGCAGCAACTCTTTTAATAAAGTTATTTTAAGTGATGTATGTTTCTTTGTATATATAAAGATACTCTCTTGATTCTACACACACACACACACACACACACACACCAGAGATTGCTCTGTGTATGTGTGTCATACACATACATTCTATTGTTTTTACATTTGCCAATAAATGTGCAGTTGTAATAGAACAATTAAACTATACAAAGGAGAGAAATTAAGAGAGTAGATTGTCTGAAGAAAGAATGTATGGAGGATGATACAGTTAGAGATTCAATAATGAGTTTGTAAGAATTATGTTAAGAACATAATACTGTTCCCACATTATGAAGCAATATAATGTATATCTGTATAAAAGGCATGTGAAAATACCAAGGTTTTCAGCACATAGTAAGAAAACGTGAAATGGGAACCATGTTGTCATGGTGATACTCGAATCGTTATGTACTTCAGATTAAAAAACACACCAAAAAAAAACCCTAGGGGTTTTTTTTTTGCCACTACACCAGTCAACCACACATTGTCCCAGTTTTACAAACCAAAAAACTATTAATATATAAAGCTATAACACTATTAATATAACACACCATTCACATAATCAATTGAATCACACATTCAAACAAACAAAGGTACAGAATTTTCTGAAAAGTTACTGCCACATCAATTTGTGATGTGGAAATGGTGCAATAAGATTACCTTGATAAGCAATCTAATATTTTTATATGAGATTAGAAAACTCAATTTATAAAATTGTATGAATTTCATGTTCTGCCATTTTTGCATCTAATAAATAGACAAGATTTAAACTGATTAGGTATTTGAAGAAAAGCCTCAATACCTATGCAATCTTTTAATAATAACAACAACAACAACAATAATAAAGTCAATCCAGGTCATGAAAGCAAGAAAAGCACAGAAAAGATGTACAGCATCAAATACTGTTTTGTGCACACAAAATCTGAGATAGCAGTCAATACAGCTGTGAATGTACCTTTTTTCTTTACTTTAAAAGACAAATTCATAACACAAAAGAACGTGACATCTATTAAGACACCATTTTATAAACAATTCCTGCATATACATTTAAAAAATCTACAAGAAAAAAAATGAAATTTGCAATAGATCACAGCTTGAGAGCTTACCCGCAATTCACCAGCAAAACCTAGCCTGCCATCTGCCCATTTTTTCCTTGAAGTAGATTCAGGGTATTGCTCTGTTGACTTCATGGAATGATCATTCTGATAACACCTACCCACAAAGTTAATCAATTAATCAGTTAATTAAGACTGCTTTTCCTTAGTAAGCAATGTGCTGGCAGTAGGTCTTATGAAGGTTACTGCTTTATGTCCTTTATTAGGGTCTCTTAAAAAACAAAAAAACAAATTGTCCATCCAAACTGCTGCTTATTTTGATATTCATTCAGATGCTGCAGAAATACACTGAGCCCTTCACAATGCCAGCTTGCATGATGAAAGAGCAAAAGTAGTTTTCAGGCTGCAGAATGCTTTAAAAAGGTTACCATGGAAATAAATGTGGAAAGGGGAGGGGGCTCCTGTGATGACAAATGCTGCTTCTGAACAGAGACAAGCTTTGAACGGAGGCTGAATGGGGACTGTGAAAGAAGCAGGGAAGGTTTTACTATTACTGCCAGGATCAGACCTGCATTTGATTTAGATTCCAATTGTTTCACTGCGAACTAGTGTTATTTCTTTTTAATACATATGGACTTGCCACAGAAGGATGGGATGAAAGTCTTTAAACCAACTGCTGCTATCTCTTGCCATCAAGAACTAGGACACCCAAAAAGTGCTTTATTTGCATTTTCACAGAGGAGTCTTTGTGCCAGTTATCACATTTTGAAATAATAGTGTCAGAGAGAATGAACTTGCTGAAGAATTAGATATAATCATGGTGATGATTTAAATTGAGGGCCATAAGTAAGAATGTGTTTTAGTGTTGAAAGGCTGTTACTGGTAGTTGCAAATATATACTTGAAGTCTTCTTTTCCAAAGGAAAAGTCAGCGAATGCAAATGTAAAAGATGCAGTTTTAAGAGGAAACAGCATGTCACACACCCTTCCCACAACAGCTGGCTTCTAATACTGCATTGGGTTTGTTCTCAGAATAGAGAACAACATTATCAGCCCAAGCTGGATCTGGTCAGTGCTTCCATTAAAAATCAGCTGAAACCATTCATGCTGAATTGAGAAGTAGTATTCAAGATCTCCCCAACATTTAAAAACACTGGTTCTTTCAGTCTGCAGATACTGATTAAATGCCTGGGGGACGGGGATAGAAACAAAACACACAGACAGCCATAAGCCTCTGAATACGTTTAAACATCCATGCCATAATATTAGGAAACACATACCTTTAAAAAATGTATCTATATCTTGTTACTAAAATATCTCCCCATATACAAAATATTTGATATCACCTGCATAAGCTGTAAATCTCCTGAAAAAGGAAGTTCTTAGAAAGCCCGTCTGGATGTCTGCGTTTTCTGTAACTAAGGAGTGGAATGCACTATACCAGCATTCCCCAACCAGGTGCCCCCCAGACATGTTCAACTACAAATCCCATCATCCCCAGCCAGCATGTCCCATGGTCAGGGATGGTGGAAGTTATAGTGCAACTTTCCTCAATCTGGTGCCATCCAGATGTGTTGCGCTATATAAAGAAAGCCCCTACTGTGCTACTTAAGGCTTTGAATCTTTATAAAAAGTATGAAGCTACCAACTCAGACCACCTTAATATTTATTTATTTTAACATCTTATATCCCACCTTTTCTCCCCCAAAATGAATTCAAGGCAGACTACAAAATAAGTAGCCATACAACAAATATAGCAGCAACCAATGACTCCTAAAATCAGCTCTTCCGTGTGCCTTTATTCCAGACTGAAGAGGAAGTATTTCAAGACCATGTTTTTAGTATCTTCTTACCAAGTGCATCAGCTGAAATCCATTCAGAGGCTGCAAGCCAGCATCTGCAGAGAAATGATACACTGGCATGTAATGGTGCATGTGTTTGTGCCCACGTGTTTAGCAAAAGTCTTTGAGATGTTATCACTTCATACGGTTGCTGCCACAGGGAAGAGTGTTTCTAATGTATCTATCAAAATGCAAAACAAATTCAACCTTTCCCAGTACTCTTTCAAAGGCCAGGCAAAAAAGTAGAGTGCTGTACCAAGCAAATCTAAAACCAAACTAGGTGGTTTGATGCATCTTGGGAGTCCTACTGCCCTAGAAAATTCTAAGTTGGTGGGGGGGACCTTTCCCCATAACTTTTGACAATACTTATATAGGCTTGTCATTTCAATATCACCCTATGGGACTGAGCTGAAGATTGATTAGTTCACCAAAGGAGTACCAGAGTCAGCATCATTACTACTTAAAGCTGTGACACTATAGCACACAGTGGGAGACATTCAGGCTATGAATAGCTGACAGTTTTTCAGAGGGTTGAAGACAGAGTTGTGGAATTGTCATTGTACCCAGAACACATTTTGGATTTTAATGCCCTGCACTGGTCCGTGGTCAAACCAATCTTGTAGGCTTCTCAAGCACCTCATGCCTGAGAAAAGATGAAATTAGCTCCCAGCAGCATGGCTAGTACTACTGCAGTAGCATTATTTTGGCATGACTGGCTCATGAGGAATGGTTACTCTCCTCTTCGTCTTCCACCAACCCATACATGCCCAGAGCAATTTTGAAACTGGTTTGATATTTTGTTTGTTTTAAATTAAGCATGGGAAAGCATAAACAATCATCCACATATACACAAATGGAATCTTGAGTGGGATGGGGGGGGCCATGTAACACTCACTCTCCCTTTCAGCCCTGCCTTGCCACTATATAGTTTTTAAAAGGTTGCCTTATAAAAGACATTGACCAGGTTTGCATGATCACCGCAGCCCACCCTGGCTTATTTAAGCAATGGTGGGTCGCACTGTGTGCCAGCTGCCATTTTGAATATTTTACACTGTGGTGGGCAGTTGCCATGGCTTATCGTGTCCTGCGAGCTGGGCAAGGATGGCTTATGTAAGGGTTGTGCATGGTTACCAACCATGCTTATAGAATCATAGAATAGTAGGGTTGGAAGGGGCCTACAAGGCCATCGAGTCCAACCCCCTGCTCAATGCAGGAATCCAAGTCAGAGCATCCCTGACAAATGGCTCTCCAGCCTCGTCTTGAAGGCCTCCAGTGTGGGAGAGCCCACCACCTCCCCAGGTAATTGGTTCCATTGTCGGATTGCTCTTACAGTCAGGAAGTTTTTCCTGAAGTTCAGCCAGAATCTGGCTTCCTGTAACTTGAGCCCATTATTCCGTGTCCTGCACTCTGGGATGATCAAGAAGAGATCCTGGCCTTCCTCTCTGTGACAACCTCTCAAGTACTTGAAGAGCGCTATCATATCTCCCCTCATTCTTCTCTTCTCAAGGCTAAACATACCCAGTTCTTTCAGTCTCTCCTCATAAGGCTTTGTTTCCAGTCCCCTGATCATCTTTGTTGCCCTCCTCTGAACCCTCTCCAGTTTGTCTGCGTCCTTCTTAAAGTGTGGTGCCCAGAACTGGACACAGTACTCCAGATGAGGCCTAACCAGTGCTGAGTAGAGGGGAACTAGTACTTCCCGGGATTTGGAAGCGATGCTTCTATGAATGCAGCCCAAAAGAGCATTTGCCTTTTTTGCAGCCACATCACATTGTTGGCTCATATTCAGCTTGTGATCGACAACAATTCCAAGATCCTTCTCGCTTGTAGTGTGGTTGAGCCACGTATCCCCCATCTTGTAACTGTGCATTTGGTTTCTTTTTCCTAGGTGCAGAACTTGGCATTTGTCCCTATTAAATGTCATTCTGTTGTTTTCTGCCCAGCGCTCCAGTCTATCCAGATCACTTTGAATTTTGTTTCTGTCTTCCAAAGTATTAGCTATCCCTCCCAATTTTGTGTCATCTGCAAATTTGATCAGCATTCCCTGCACCTCCTCCTCCAAGTCATTAATAAAAATGTTGAAGAGCACTGGGCCCAGGACTGAGCCCTGCGGTACCCCACTCGTTACCTCTCCCCAGTTTGAGAAGGTCCCACTGATAAGCACTCTTTGAGTCCGATTCTGTAGCCAACTGTGGATCCACCGGATCGTTGTTTCATCTAGCCCACTTTGAGCTAGTTTGCTCATCAGGATATCATGGGGCACTTTGTCGAAAGCTTTGCTGAAGTCGAGGTATATGATGTCTACAGCATTCCCACGGTCTATAAGGGAGGTGACTTGATCAAAAAATGAGATCAGATTTGTCTGGCAGGACTTGTTTTTGACAAATCCATGTTGGCTTCGAGTAATCACGGCATTGTTGTCAAGGTGCTTCCAGATGGATTGCTTTATGATCTGCTCCAGAATTTTCCCAGGGATTGATGTCAGACTGACTGGTCTGTAGTTCCCAGGTTCCTCCTTTTTACCCTTTTTGAAGATAGGGACAACGTTAGCCCTCCTCCAGTCATCTGGCACTTCCCCCGTCCTCCATGATTTCTCAAAGAGAATAGACAGCGGTTCTGAGAGTTCTTCTGCCAGTTCCTTTATGACTCTAGGATGCAGTTCATCTGGCCCTGGAGATTTGAACTCATTCAAAGTAATGAGGTGTTCCTTGACCATATGCCTGTCAATCTCAAGCTGCAATCCTGCCCCTTCAGCCTGTACTTCGCCTTTGCCAGGGGGGTCATAGACCCTCTTTTGGGAGAAGACTGAGCCAAAGTAGGAATTGAGCACCTCTGCCTTTTCTTTGTCATCTGTTATCGTTTTGCCATCCTTATTTAATAGCTGAACCACCATTTCTTTCCTCTGCCTTTTACTATGCACGTAGCTGAAGAAAGCCTTTTTGTTGTTTTTAACATCCCTTGCTAACCTCAGCTCATTCTCAGCTTTAGCCTACTGACGCCATCCCTGCAATTCTGTGCTATCTGCCTGTACTCTTCCTTTGTTACTTGGCCTTCTTTCCACTTCCCATATGTGTCCTTTTTTGTTTTCAGGTCATCCCTAAGCTTTTTGTGAAGCCAAAAAAAGCTTTGGCTTCTTCTGTTGTCTTCCACCTTTTCTTCTTGTTGGAATTGCTTGTGATTGTGCCTTGAGAATTTCCTTTTTAAAAAGCTCCCACCCATCTTGGACTCCTTTTCTCGCTAGCATTGCTTGCCATGGGACCTTACTGATCATTGTTCTGAGTTTATGAAAATTAGCTTTCCTAAAATCCAGGGTATGCATTTGACTACACTTGGCTTTTGCTTCCCTCACAACCAAGAACTCAAGTACAACATGGTCGCTTTCCCCCAGAGTTCTTGTAACTGCTACTTTATCCACTAAGTCATCTCTGTTGGTTAGGATCAAGTCAAGGATAGCCGATCCTCTAGTTCCTTCCTCTACTTTCTGTAGGAGGAAGTTATCCGCCACACAAGTCAGGAATTTCCTGGAGGGGCCATGTTTTGCAGAATTTGTCTCCCAACAAATATCGGGGAAATTGAAGTCCCCCATTACTACTACATCATGCTTCCTTAAAACATTGGCTATTTGCTTTTCAAAAGTTTCATCCTTGTCTTCTCCTTGATTGGGTGGCCGGTAGTAGACTCCGAACACCAGGTTCCTTTTATTCTTTATTTCAACCCAGATGCTCTCGATGGGGCTACCAAGCTCCTCCTCCTGTATTTCTGTGCAGAGATATGTATTTTTCACATACAGTGCAACCCCACCTCCCTTTCTGTTCCTCCTGTTCTTTTTGAACAAGTTATATCCTTCCATTGCTGTATTCCAGTCATGAGAGTCATCCCACCAAGTCTCAGTTATACCTATCAGGTCATAATTTCCCTCTTGTATTAAGAGTTCAAGTTCGTTCTGTTTGTTTCCCATACTCTGGGCATTAGTATATAGACATCGAAGACCATGTGCTTCATAGTCTGGCTTTCTTCCTACATGTGCCTGAAGACTATTATTGGGCGCTATCAGAGCTGTTCTCTCCATTACAGTGCATGCGCCTATGTCCATTGTTACCCCCAACATTACATCTCCCTTCCCCGTAGGATTCAGTTTAAAGCCCTCCTGATGAAGTTCTTCATGCTGTGGCCAAACACAGTCTTCCCAGCCTTTGTGAGGTGCAACCCATCCCTAGCCAACAGCCCATCTTCCAGGAAGTATAGCCCGTGGTCCCAGAATCCAAATCTCTCTCGTCGACACCACCTTCGTAGCCAGTCATTCACCCGGAGTATTTTTCATTCCCTTTCTGTCCCTCTTCTAACTACTGGAAGGATGGATGAGAAAACTACCTGGGCCTCAAAGTTCTTGAGTTTCCTTCCCAAAGCTTCAAAGTCTGACGTGATCTCTTCGTGGCTCCGCTTGGCGGTATCATTTGTTCCCACATGGATGAGAAGAAAGGGATACCTGTCAGTGGGCTTTATGAGTGCAGGCAACCTTTCAGTCACGTCTCTAATCTGTCCTCCCGGGAGACAACATACCTGGCGAGTCCATGGGCCTTCGCGACATACTTGGGTCTCGATCCCACACAGCAAGGAGTCTCCCACTACTACCACTCTTCTCTTCTTCTTCTTGTAGGCCTGGGTTTCATCGCCTCTGTTTGACTGACCTTTAGCCTCTTGCTCACTCTCATGCAGGTTCCCCTGTGATTCTTCCTCTGCAGGCTGTCCTCCAGTCTCATCCGCAAGTACCTGGAATCGGTTCCACAGCTCCACTGCTTCCACTGGTGCAGAGTGGCGTCTAGTTCTTCTTCTCCTAACTGTCACCCTTTTCCAAGGAGTATCCTCTATTCCATTTTTCTTCACCTCAGCATTTCCCACTGCCTCATCTTGCTGTTGCTCTTCAAGCTTCTGGTCTGCCCTTTGCTGCTGTAGTTCCCCCATTCTGTCCAAGAACTCTTCGTGTTCTCTTATTCCCCGGAGGGTCGAAGTCGCCGCTCCAGTCCACTTACTTTTTCCTCCAGCAGCGTGATCAACTTGCGCTTGTTGCAGGTGTAGGCCATGTTGTTCTCCGGCAAGAAAACAAACATTGCACACACCTTGCAGGTCACCACCACTGGAGAGTCTTGTCCTTCCATAGCCTCTTTTCCCTTTTTGTGTCTAGGTTTGTGATTGTTCTAGACTAGCCTGTGCCTGCTCCTCTACTCAGTAGAGGTTAAAAGCAGAGTCCCACTGGTGTGAAAGTTTGTGTTACAAGACAAATAAATGGAAAAAAGTGAGTTAAAATAAAAAATAAAAATAATTTTTAAAAAATGTTAGGGGCCTCCCCCTTGACCTCCCCTGGCCAACTCCTGTTTGCTCCCCCTGTCCGCTCGCTCTGTTCGCTCGCTCTCTGGGAGCTTGCCTGCTTCTGTAGTCCCTGGACCAGCTGGAGCAGCTTGCTCTGCTCTGCTCTGCTCAGCTGGGAGGCGGGAAACAGACTGAAGCTTCCCGCCCAGTCAGCTGCTGGGAGTACTCAGGCCACACCCCTCCAATTCAGTTGGAGCTCTCAGAAGCACCTGGTGAGCTCACAGCCAATCAGAAGGATAAAGGGCAGCCCCCTGGGCTTCCTGCAACCCACTTACCTCTTAGCCTCTGTCTCCTTTGTCTCCTTTGTCTCTTCAACCACTGCAACTCCCCTGGCCAACTACTGTTTGCTCTCCCTGTTCGCTCGCTCTCTGGGAGCTTGCCTGCTTCTGTAGTCCCTGGACCAGCTGGAGCAGCTTGCTCTGCTCTGCTCTGCTCAGCTGGGAGGCGGGAAACAGACTGAAGCTTAAGCCATCATGCCAGGTTTAGACAAGACGATAAGCTATTCTGAAACAAACAGGTTTCTGCAAGGGGTCTTAACCCTCGCACAAGCCACTCAGAGGACCCATGGCTTGTTGTTGAGTTGTTCAGGGTGGCTTGTTTTCAGAGTGGCTTGTCATGTCATGCAAACCTGGCACGATGGATTGAGCATGGCTTGTTTGAAAAAGCTACAGAGATGCCCAGTGACAGCAGCAAAAACCCTGACCACTCCTCACGGTACCCTCCATCCCTCCTCCTCCAGCATGGCACGTCTTTTGACAACCAGCATTTCCCCCTGAAAGTCAAGTTTCTCTTATCTTCACTGAATGACCCTGAAGATGGTGACCATTCTTCCTATGTAACCTGAACATAATTTAGCAACTATAGTTATAAAGTGACTTTCCGCTTCCCAGCACAGCTATGCACCTATGCAGGATTGACTCACCTCTGGGTTAAGTGCACACAGCACCAATTCAGGACCATGGAGATTCAGGAGGGGAGATTCAAGCTTTCCCTCCCCTCCTGCTCACATGCCAAAAATCCTGCCCCCGGGGTTAAAAAAAGAAAAAAAGAGACATTTTGCCTTGTGAAGCACCTGCACTGACATGTATATGCCATATGATCTCTTGCATCCGCCGGGACTTAGACTCCAGTGTTATAGCAGGTGAATCTGGTGAGGTATCCAGAGCACAGCCTTGTCCTGTTCTCCTGGATGAGTTTCAGCTGGTACAGATCTAGGACGTTGACAAGGTGCTTGGACAGGTTCGTGCAACCACTTCTGTACTGGATCCTTGGCCAATAAAAACTGGCAGGGAAGGAACAGTTGGCTGGGCCAGGGAGGTGATTAATGCCTCTTTGTGAGAGGGGGTGGTCCCGGGACGCCTCCAAGAGGCAGTAGTGAGACCACTCCTAAAGAAACCCTACCTGGACCCGGAAAATCTTAGTAATTATAATAACCCAGTGGCAAATGTTCCTTTCCTGGGCAAGCTTCTTGAGCGGGTGGTTGCCAACCAGCTCCAGACACTCTTGGATGTGACCTAGATCCCTTTCAGTCGTGGTTCAGGCCAGGTTTGGGCATGGAAACAGCCTTGGTCGCCCTGTGTGATGACCTATGTCAGGAGAGAGACGGGGGAGTGTGACCTTGGTGATTCCCCTTGATCTCTCGGTGGCTTTCGATACCATCGACCATGGTATCCTTCTGGGACAATTGTCTGTGCTGGGAGCGGGAGGCACTGCAGTGCAGTGGTTTCGCTCCTACTTGGATGGTCAGCTCCAGAAGGTGGTGCTTGGGGAATATTGCTCGGCCCCGTGGATTCTCCAGTATGGGGTGCCACAGGGCTCAGTTCTGTCCCCCATGCTATTTATCATCTACATGAAACCGTTGAGTGCGGTCATCCAGAGTTTGGGGGCACGTTGTCATCAGTATGCTGACGACATGCAGCTCTATTTCTCCTTTTCATCTTCTTCAGGTGACGCTGTGGATGTGCTAAATCAATGCCTGGCTGCGACAATGGACTGGATGAGGGCTAATAAACTGAAACTCAATCCAGACAAGACTGAGATGCTGTTGGCGGGTGGTTCTTCTGACCGGATGGAGGGTGCTCAACCTGTTCTGGATGGGGTTGCACTCCCCCTGAAGGAGCAGGTTCATAGCTTGGGGGTTCTCCTTGATCCATCTTTGTCACTTGAGGCTCAGGTGGCCTCAGTGGCACGGAGTGCCTTCTACCAACTTCAGTCGGTGGCCCAGCTACGCCCCTATCTGGACAGGGATAACCTGGCTTCAGTTGTCTATGCTCTGGTAATCTCCAAGTTAGATTACTGCATTGCACTCTACGTGGGCCTTTGAAGATGGTTTGGAAACTGCAGCTTGTGCAAAATATGGAGGCCAGACTGCTAACGGGGACCAGAAGGTCCGAACGTATAAGACCGACTCTGGCCCGCTTGCACTGGCTGCCTGTATGTTTCTGAGCCTGATTCAAGGTGCTGGTTTTAACCTAGAAAGCTTTATACAGCTTGGGACCAAAATACCTGACGGAGCGCCTCTCCCGACACAAACCTACCCGTATACTACACTCAACATCTGAGGCCCTCCTCCGACTGCCTATACCCAGGGAAGCGTGGAAGATGGAGACAAGGGAGAGGGCCTTTTTGGTGGTGTCCCCAAAATTATCCCTGTTGAGGCCCACCTGGCACCAACATTGTTATCTTTTCGGCACCAGGTTAATACCTTTCTCCTCTCCCAGGCATTCAACAGTATATGGTAAGTGTTTAATTGATCCTGGAATGTCTTATGGCTATGGTTGCTTGTTTTAGAGATTGTTTATTTGAAGTTGTTTTAGATATATGTTTCTTTTGTATATATTGTCTGTTCATGTGTTTTTCATGTAAATGGTTTTTAATCTCTGTATATTGTAATTTTAATGTTTTTAATCTTTGTTAACCACCCAGAGAGCTCTGGCTGTTGGGCAGTATAGAAATGTAATAAAGAAGTATAAGAATAAGAATAACCACCACCACCACCACCACATAATTCTGTGGTACAACACAATGACCTGGTTCGCACATCATGCTAAGCCACAGTGGGTTGTCATCACGAGTAGTTGCAGGGTAGCTTAGCATGATGTCCAAACTTGGCACAGCTTTTCCGTCGTGGGTTGTTTTTCACAAACAAGCCACCCTAAGAACCCATGGCTTGTAGTAGGGTTGTTTAGGGTGGCTTGTTAGGGTGGCTTGTTGTGATGTCTGAACCTGGTGGAGCGTGGGTTGTTTAAAATGGTGAGACAGCTGCCTGACAAGAGCAGGAAAAAAAGCCTGATCACTGCTTCTCATGATATTGCTAGTGCCACTGCCATCCACCTTCCTCTTTGCTGCCAGTTCTGCCAGTGTGCACGCCTTCACCAATACTTGGCAGCCCTTGTATTTTGGGGGTCCTTAAAAATTGTCCAAAAGGGTTTGGTTTTGTTTTTAAAAATCTTCAGTCCTGCACAAGTACGCATGTCTGCAGGACTGCAATAAGGCATATTTTCCTGTTTTAATCACATGCTTCATTGACTGTTAAATTGACAAAGCAGAAATAAGCTTCACAGACGCTCGTGGAAATTACACCAGCAGCAAAAGTCCCCATCTCGCTCAGCCACCCCTTAAGAGTTTGCAGTCAAGGGAAGTGGAGGAGTAATTTGACAGCTGGTATTTCAAGATGTTATGGATGGGGAATTTGCCAAGTGGCACTTCTAGACATGCAGAAGGCATACTGATGTGCTTGGGTACCGTACTAGCTGCTGTCATACTGATGCGATTTAAGAATGTAAACTGCAGCCCTGCATATGTGCGCACTTGCGTACCTCCGAAGGACCAGAAGGGGAGGGGAATGAATCCCTTTGAGCAAATTTGACAGCCTTACCAGCTTGTCTTCAGGTCTGGTGCTGCTGCTGCTGAACGCCAGGTTGTTCCAAAATAAAATCTCCCTCATCCATGATTTGACTGTGGATGAGGGGGCTGACCTGGTATGTATTACTGAGACCTGGGTGGGGGAACTGGGAGGGGTCACTCTCTCCTAGCTGTACCCTCCTGGGTACTCAGTGCAGCACCAACACCGACTTGAGGGTCGGGGAGGGGGGGTTGCCGTGGTCTATAGGAATTCGATTTCCCTCTCTAGGCTTCTTGCTCATTCGAGTGCAGATCTTGAGTGTTTGTACCTTGTGTTTGGTAACCAGGACAGATTAGGGATTCTGCTGGTGTGCCACCCACTCCGCTGCCCATCAGACTCCCTGCCTGAGCTGATGGAGGTGGTCTCGGACTTGGTGTTGAGGACCCCTAGGATGATGGTCCTGGGGAATCTCAACTTCCATGCTGAGACCGCTGTATCCGGGGTGGCTCAGGACTTCATGGCTGCCATGGGGCTGTCAACATGTCATTGGCCCAATATATGTAAAAGGACACACGCTTGATCTGGTTTTCTCAACTGGGCAGGAGGATGGTTATCTGAAAGTGGAGGAATTAACATCTGTCTTCTTGTCATGGTCAGATCACTTCCTGCTGAGGTTTAGACTCTTGGCAGCCTTTCCCCTCTGCAAGGGTGAGGGACCTATTAAAATGGTCCGCCCCTGGAGACTAATGGATTCTAATGGATTCCAGAGGGCTCTGGGGGATTTTCCTGCTGGTATGGCTGGTGCTCCTGTCGAAGCCCAGGTCGCTCTGTGGAATGCAGATATGACTCGGACGGTTGACATGATCGCGCCCAAGCACCCTCTCCCTCTGAGCAGAGCCCAGCCAGCTGGGGAATGCAGCAAGAGGGGAGACGGCTAGAACGCTGGTGGAGGAAAACTCATGCTGAGTCTGTCCGAACACAGGTTAGAGCTCATTATCGAGCCTACTCTGTGGTGGTGAGGGTAGCAAAGAGACAGTTCTTTTCCACCAGCATTGCATCTTCTCAGTGTCGTCCAGCGGAGCTTTTCTGAGTGGTTCATGGCCTGTTGCATTCTGGACCAGGGAGAGAAACTCAGTAGCACACTGTGACGACTTTGCATGGGACTTTGAAGATAAAGTCGCTCAGATTTGTCATGAATTGGACACCACAATTAATGCAGTTCCATTGGTAGAGGTGTCCAGAGCACCATCTGGCCCACTTTTATTGGATGAGTTTCAGTTATTGAGGCCCGAGGATGTGGACAAGGTACTTTGCCAAGTCCGGTTGACCACTTGTGTGCTTGACCCTTGCCCTTCATGGCTTATTACATCAAACAAGGAAGGGACGTCTGGCTGGGTCCAGGAGGTTGTAAATTCGTTCTTGAGAGAGGGAGTGGTGCCGGTCTCTTTAAAAGAGATGGTAATCAGGCTACTCCTGAAAACGCCTAACCTGGACCCAGAGGACACTAACAACTACAGGCCGGTGGCCAACATCCCCTTCCTGGACAAGGTGCTTGAGCAGGTGGTTGCAGGACAACTCCAGGCACTCTTGAAGGGAATGTATTATCTAGATCCATTTCAATCGGGCTTCAGGCCTGGTTGTGGAATGGAAACTGCCTTGGTTGCCCTATGACCTCTACTGGGAGAGGGACAGGGGGGGTGTGACCCTGTTGATTCTCCTGGATCTCTCAGCAGCTTTCAGTACTATCAGCCATGGTATCCTTCTGGATAGGTTGTCTGGGTTGGGAGTTGGAGGCACTGCACTGCAGTAGTTCCACTCCTACTTGGATGGCCAATTCCAAAAGGTAGTGCTGGGGGTCTATTGTTTCTGTGCCTTGGCAATTATGCTATGGGGTACCAAAGGGCTTTATTTTATCCCCCATGCTGTTCAACATCTACATGAAACCACTGGGGGAGGTTATCCAGAGGTGTGGGCTGAGGTGCCATCAATATGCAGATGACAGCCATCTCTACCTCTCTTTCTCATCAAAACCAGGTGAAGCAGTGGCTGTTCTGAATCAGTGCCTGGACACGGTAATGGACTGGATGAGGGCCAATAAACTGAAACTCAATCCAGACAAGACAGAGGTACTGTTAGTGGGTGGTTTGTCTGCCTAGCTAGGTGATATTCAACCTGTTCTGGAGGGGGTTGCAGTACCTCTAAAGGAAGAGGTTCGTAGTTTGAGGGTGCTCTTGGACCCAGAACTGTCACTTGTGGCACAGGTGAACTCAGTGGCACACAGCACTTTTTATCAGCTTAGGCTGGTATACCAACTATGCCCTTATCTGGACAGAGATAGCCTAGCTACAGTTATCCATGCTCTGATAACTTCTCATCTGGATTACTGCAACGCGTTATACACGGGGCTGCCTTTGAAAATGGTCCGGAAACTTCAGCTAGTCCAAAATAGGGCAGCAAGACTGTTAACAGGGACTGGCCAATGAGATCACATTACGCCAGTACTTTTCCAGCTGCACTGGCTACCAGTCCATTTCTGGGCCCAATTCAAAGTGCTGGTATTAACATTCAAAGCCCTTAACAGCTTGGGGCCAGGTTCTCTGAAGGATCGCCTCCTCCCATATGTGCCTGCCCAGACTCTAAGATCATGCTCAGCGGTCCTTCTCCATGAACACCTGCCAAAGGAAGTGAGGCAGATGGCTACCAGGGCCTTTTCTGCTGTGGCACCCTGGCTGTGGAATGAGCTCCCTAGAGAGGTTCGACTGGCACCTACGTTGTATTACTTCTGGCACCAGGTGAAGACTTTTTTATTCTCCCTGCTACTGGCAGTTTTATTCTCAATTCCTTTTTTAATTATGCCTAACATGGAATTTGCCTTTTTTTTTATAGTGGCTTTTCACAGAAAATGGGTTGACATTTTCATTGAGCTGTCCACCACAACTCCAAGATCTCTTTCTTGGTCGGTCACCACTAGCTCGGATCTCATCAGGCTGTACCTGAAGTTGAGATTTTTTGCCCCAATGTGCACTACTGTACACTTGCTTACATTGAACCGCATTTGCCATTTATATGCCCATTCTCCCAGTTTGGACCCTTTGGAGCTCTTCACTATACTGTTTTGTTTTCACCTCCCTAAATAATTTGGTGTCATCAGCAAACCTGGCCACTTTACTGCTCACTCCTAATTCCAGATCATTTATGAACAGGTTGAAAAACATTTGTCCTGATGCAGATCCCTGTGGGACCCCACTATTTACTTCCTGCCATTGGGGAAGTAAATTCCCTCCACCGGGGAAGTAAATTCCCTCCATTCCCCACCTGTGGAATGCCCTCTCCAGGGAGGCTTTCCTACTGCCTACATTGCTATCATTCTGGCACCAAAGACCTTTTTAATTTCCCCAAGCCTTTAAACATTGGTAACTGTTAAAGTTTTTAATTCTTTTAAGCTATTGTGAGTTCTTATTGATTGGAATGTGTGTGTTTTCCTCCTGTACTGTGCTGTTGTATTATTTATTTTGTAATATTTACATTTTTAAAATTCTTTTGTAAGCTGCCCTGGGAATGTAAATCAGACACTGAAGGTCAGTTTATATGTATGTATGTATTAAACAAGCAAAATGTCCTCCCACTAGCTAAAAGACTTTAGCCTCGTAGCAATCCTGTAAGGTAAATTGGGCTGGAAGACTATAACTTGCCCAAAGCTACCCAGTGAATTTCATGGCTGATCACAGATATGGTGACCCTGGCTTTTCCCATGATGTTCAATACCCAGGCCTTTAGCCCCACAGCAGCATACTGGTGGTCTTTAAAGTTTTTTGCATTTTCTGTAAATAATGCACAAATAAAAAAAGGCTATGCTAATAGTTTTATAATATTTTAGCATGTCAGGGAGAAGAAGGAGAAGCTGATCACTATATTTATTAAGGATAGGACGTGGAGCTATGGTGTGTGTGTGTGTGTGTGTGTGTGTTTAATCCCATCTTTCCACCAAATATTAGTCCCCAACAGACAACCTATTACATTAAATATAGCAAACAAAGCAAGACTAGCATCCAATAAAACAGATAAATTATAAATAAAATTAGAGATTTAATATTGCTAAGAACTAAGGCAAGTTAAAACATTTGCCAGCACCCAAAAGATAACAATTTATGTGGCCTGACATTACCTAGTAAGCCTTACATAATCTAAGTGCCACCACAGAAGAATCCCTGTCCCCGGTAATCACTTGGTTCACCTAGGTGAAGGTAACCAGAGCAGGGCCACAGCAGATGATTTGAACACACAGTGAGCTAGATTTAGGTTTAGAATAAGGTTGAACTTCCTGAATTTAAGAGTAGTACAGCAAAGGAAGAGACTGCCCAGGGAAGGTAGGGAAGTTCTTTTCTCGGAGGTTTTCAAGAAATGTTTGGACAAGCCTCTAGTGGGGAACCTTAATAATCCATTGGATCACTCTGCAGTTCGAAGATCATATAATTAGTGTTCCACACAGGATGGGCAACACTGACAGCTGGTGTTGCAAAGTAACTAAAAAGCAAGAGCTGGGAAGTCCCCAGATCAAACTTCTCCTTAACTACAAACTCACTCACATACTGTACACAGTAAGGATTACTGAGATAATGTATGTAAAATGTTTTGGACAGTATACTATGTATAATCTCTATAAACAGTAGTTGTAAAAAAAAGAAATAAAAAGCTTACTGTAATAGCCAAAGAGAGGATTGTACATTAAAATTTTAAATGTTCTTTTAAAAAATCAACTTAGTATTGGCTGAATGAACTATAACAGAGCAGGATGGCTAGAGTTTAAAACATGAAAGCACAAAAATTAGAGGCCCATTTTGCGCAAACCCACCAGAGATCAGAATGAAAGGCCTGATTTGCCAGGTAATTTATGAACACTTGGGGAGTGAGCTTGGGGAGAAAAAAAGAATTTTCATCAATCTTTGATGAGCCAGGAAAATGGGACAAAAAAAAATTCAAGACAATAACCTCTTTACCCTAAGAACAAAATGACACAAGCGTTTTCTTATGTTTAGCTTTGTCACGTGCCTTTATCTACCCTAAAACATTTGGTCTCTTTTCCTGTGTTTTTTAGTGACGCTTAAAAGCAACCTCATCAATTCTGTAGCATGCTTATGACAGACTACTTACTTCCTTGCCTCTATCTCCTCTGAAGGGAATGGGCACTTTAGAAGGTGTATTCATTGGCATTGACACTGCAGCTCTAAAACAGTGGTGCAGCTAGGTAATTTCAGACCCTGGACTTAATGATCTGTGGTGGGGGGTTAGTTGGCCATGTGCATTGCTTCAGTTGTGACCCACACAACTAATATTTCTCTTCTGCCCCCTCCCCCACCATTCCATGCTTCACAACTGCTTCTATATTCCTGATAACAAAACAAAGCCTGTTTGCCAACCCTGGTTTTTAAAAAAATCTCTGAGCATGTGCAGTTTTACATTTTAAACTCAATTCATAGCACTATCATGACTATAGTAATAACACACAATTTGTGTCTGCTGACCTGAACCAAAATACATTTATTTGGGAATAAGTCTCATTTTCTTAGAGAAAAAAGGGTAATATATTTTTAAAGTAAAAATAATAAAATAAGCATCTGAAACCATGTACATGCCAGTTGGAGGCTCCCCAACCCTAAAATGTTTAAAAATAAGATGATGAGGCAAGTAGCATCAGGCCTGGTGGGCCTTGGCATACTCTTGTTATGCTGCGGCCCCCATCATCTTCTGCTCTCTGGATAGTCATTTAGGGTGGGGGAGCCCTGGACGTCAACCCCGAAGTCCAGCTCTAGCTGCACTACTGGCCCTAAAGAAAAGAGCCTGGAGCAGGGGTGCAGTTTCCCCCACACAAATCTTAGGAGCTACCTAAACTTTCAGTGTGCTGCATACGGACAGATACCACAGTTGCTGCAACTATGAATAAATATTTTGTTGTTAAATGCTTTGGTTGATAAGATCTCTTTGGTGAATGAACCACTAGAGGGCACCATGCTTCCATATGTATCAATACAATAGGTAAATATTAAAATGCCACAATATACATATTTGCTTCAAGGAGCAATTGTAGTTGAAAGGGAAATAAGAATGCTAGTGTCCATGAAGAAGCACAGAGTAATGCTCTACAGCATATAATTAGTCCATCAAATTCACTGCCACCACAGCACCAAAGCTTTAAAAGATTAGTGTTATAACTGAAAAAACATAGTCTTCTAGGTGGCTGCTGTCAGGATAGCAGCAAGCACATCTTCCATATTCAGGCAACTACTAGTTGCTGGGATAAATACGAGAGGATGGATGCTGCCTTCATTCCATGTGGCCGGCTAGTGTTAGAAGACAAAGGGCTGAGCATGACCCATATACTATGCTATATCCACCAGTCAGGGGTGGGGAACCTTTTCGGCCCAAGGGCCAAATTGGTTCTGGACAACCCAGACATACCCACAATGAGCAGGGCCATATCCCAAAGTGGGGAGGGCCATCCTACTGCTGGCATGGGACCCCACTATGTGATTGCCCCCTATGTGACACACACACCTTTCCCCCTCCCCCCTGTAATCAGGCTTTTAAAAAGCCTGATTGTGGCAAGGGAGGGGGGCTTTTTTGAAGGGGCTTTGCAGTGTTGGGAAGAGGATGGTTGGCCCTTACCTCCCCAGCAGGCACCCCCCCCCACTGCAGTTAGGGTTTTTTAAAGCTCCCACTGGAACCGCTAGTGACTAGTGAAAGAGCAGGCAGGTTGTGTCAGGATTGGGCCTAGGCTCCCTGGTTTGGTATCTGACTCTAATTCAGATTTGGAGGCGGAGCTAGAAGAAGCCCAGCCAAGATAGGCAGCAGGGGAGGAAATTCCGGAAGACTCTCCAGGAGTCAGCAAAGAACCTTCCCAGGCTTACCAGGCAGGGGGGCCAGGCTCAGAGACCATCTTCCCCCCTCCCCGTGGGAACCTGGCCCCTCTAGGAAGGGGAGGAAGCACTGGCACTGACAGATTCCAGAGCCCACCGCCTCAGCGGGCGGAGCTGAGAGGAGGTGGGAGGTGTCCTGCCAGATTGGCTGCCCGTCAGAAGTTGGGCTGGAAGGATCCTCCCTGAAGGGAGGAGCCCAGAAAAAGCCTGTCGAGCACAGGGGGAAACCGTTAGTTGAAAGGCAACTGCCTTGCTTTTAGTAGCTCCCTTAACAAAAACTCTGTTTAGCTAATTAGGCCCAGAGGGCAGCTCCCAGCCTTTGTACAGGTGTGAAGAGGTACTATTAACTGAATAAAAGAGTTTGTGGATTGCACAGCCAGCCTCTGTCCTCTCACTACTCGGTGGGAGGGCTCAGAATCCTTGAAGGCAGTCCCTTTCATCCCGCCCCCCATCCCTCCCCTATCTACCCTTCTTGCCCTCTTTTGTAAGGCCTGCTATGTTAGTGAGGAAATTAAGAAATTAAGAAAAGACCAGCCATAGAAACAGGAATGCTATTTGTTACCCCCCCCCAAAAAAAGCAGTACAAGGGTATCATTAGTTATATGCACTGTAGAAACGTCAATTCTATCCATGTGTGGGTTTAAGGGTAGAGCCAAGCACATTTGGAAGTAAACAATAAGCATATATTTTCCAATAATACCCATTTTGTTGGACCTGCTACTACAGCAGTGTACTGCAAATCAAACTCATTGGAGCATAACACTTCCACTTCCTTACCAGGAAAAGAGCGTGCAGACTGATCATACTGATTAGGCACAGCAGTTCAATTGAAAAGAAAGAAAAGCTATGTAGAACAATAATCATAAAGAACAAGAGAAGAATTATTGGCTGCCTTAGAAAAGGCGATAACGTTTTTGTTAAAATGGTTTGATTTACAGATACTGTAACACCCCTGGAATTCCAGATACATTTTGATGTTGCAATCAAGCCATGGCAATCATTTATCTCTGAGGAATGCTAGATTGGGGGGTGGGAGAATGAGTAAAATAAAGCAGTTCACTTACATGGCGGACTGTGGACAAAATCACGTCACAGCGCTTTAGTGGATTCTTCTCTTTTCCTTCCATAGCCAAAATAAGCATCTTTTTGTCTTAAAGTCACATGTGAAATTATACTGGGCTGAATCCAATGCTGTCCTTCTGTTCATGAAAATTCTGCCTTTCTCCTACAGCCCTGCACTACCTCCCATGGTGGGGGAGGGTGCAGAAAGAAGGGGAATCAGCTGAAATCATCTTCCCCTTCTTCCATGAACAGAAGGCCACCACTGGAAAAAACCCATCATAACAGTACATTTGCCTCCACCCCCCACCCATCCCCAATCATGTTTGAATCTCACCAGCTCTGACATGCTTCAAAGGAGCATCTCTCACCTGAGCCACGTGGAGGGGCACTGATTGTTGGCTGAAACGCCTTAGAAGAAGTGAGCAAGCAGTTTTGCCTGCTGCATCTGCCTTGGGTAGGTGATGTTAGTAACTTCTTGTTCTCTCTCCCAGATGCAACTCATTCACTACCAATTATAACAAAGAAATCGTGACATTGCTCAGCTTGCACCACTGAGCGTTCCTATTAAACAGCAGTAAACATGTAACAGATTCTCTCTTTTAAATTAGTGACATGGAGAGACTGAAATGTAAAACATCTGCATTTTGCAGTGCACATGTTTAGAATTGCAGAGGTAATGTGGAAAATGTATGGGGAGGAGGACTCTAATTGCCAGTGGAAATTTATTTATGTCAATCTCAACCTTAGTCATCAAGTGTCATCTGGTGGATTGATGCAGAATTGCATTGGCAGAAAAACATTTTTTACAGCACAGTTCTAGTACTCAACTGATACAGAGCATAATCCCAAACCTTTAAAATCAATAGGAGCCTTGCCAATAACTTTATGGAGATGTGGATTCCACCTACAGTCAGAAATACCTAGGTCTGCTCTGAAATCCTGGTAAACCTTAACATCAAGGCCAACAAAGTGCTTAATTACTCTAAGATGGGAGGATTTTGCTCCCAAAGGGGGAGAAAACATGAGATCACCAGCCTCCTCTCAAGCTCTTAACTGCAGTTAAGAATACACTACATCTGTACTGTACTGTACAGTACAGTACATCAGCACTGACTGTAAGACAGGAGCATTACACTAAAACAGTTCTGCACGCTAAACTCCACACCCAGCAAATGCCCAGGGGACGAACCCAGATTCCTTCACCAATCCACCGGGGAAGGGCCTAGCACTTGGTGCTACTCGAGTTCAATGTGCCATCCTTGCTCCGCCACTGGTCAACTCCCATCCACATCAGAGCATCTTTCCATAGCTCTCACCTCCCCATCAACTAAAACTCTTTCCCATATGCCACTACTCACCCACCAAAATCCTTTCAAAGCAGCTGCCTAAGCATGCCCAACATTTAAGTCTCCTCTTCCTGCAGCAAAGGCCACCACCTTAATTCACATCTTCCTCACTTGGCTGCAAAAGCCTGCACACTAGAGGATCCACAGTCCTTGACACTTGTATAGGCAATTTCAATGGAATGCGGGGAGAGGCCGATGTTGTAGCATCCAGCAAGAATCACTGGTAGGTTCACCCCTTTGCCCTACTAAAAGAATCACCTCCTAATGCCAAACATGGTTCAATCATGTGTGGAATGCGATAAGGGTGCTGCAGGATCTTTGGGATCTTCCAGGCTTTATACTTGACAATTCTGCTGTAAGAGATTCTAATAAGATATCATTTCTAGAATAAAAGTTGTCTCAGTTATCAAACAGCACCTAAAACCATTTTTTAAAGCTATGAATGTAGAACCAAGACTATCAAGAGGGCCTTTATGCCATGATTCTCTGAGAGCACAAAAACCTGACAGAATGTGGTATTGGTCTGGTTCGCATGTCACAATAAGCCATGCCGAAAATAACCCATGGTGGATTGTTTATTTTCTTGCTAACCCACGTTACTCCCAACAGACATTCAAGTGCTTTATGGCTTGCTGTGGCTTGTTTCCCCCTTAGTCCTCCCACCTGCTCCCAGAACATATCCCAGGAGCCCTCGTGGATTTGCTATCTCAGCAGCCTTTTTACTATTGGTACACTTTGTGTACCGGGGGTGTTTTGCCTTTGCTGGCTCCAGAGGGAAACTCTTCCATTCCCTCCCCCTCCCTGTTCGCTACCTGCAAAGTCTTTTGTGAGAAATAAGAGTTAAACCGTGTGTGTGTGTGTGTGTGTGTGTGTGTAAGCGTTTAGTTGTGCCTGCCAGAGAAGCCGTTTTCATTCACCCTCCTCTTTCTTCTCCTTCTCTGCCCTCCACCACCTGCAAAGAGTTTTCTGAGCAATAAGAGTAAAAGCCTCCCCTCCCCCAAGCATGTGATTTCTTTTTTTAAAAGCCTCCTTGCCTGCTCCTCACAGCCACCAACAAGTGACATGCCTCTTCCTAGGAGAGGTGTACACATGACTGACTTACCTCTGGGTACAGAATTGAGCTTCCTGAGAATATCAGGCATCGATAAATTAAAAATAATGATATGTAGGTGATCTGATGTGCATGATACAGCGCTCCAAAACAAAACATACCACAAGTAGAGCATCCAGTTTATACATTTATAGATGTAAAAATTTAAACATTAAAACATCCTTAGATTTGATTTATTTTATATAGATATAAAATAAAAACAGATTTTAAAATGTGAAACATTTTGGTATAAAGCACTGGCTTCAGTCACAAATAAAAATGTTTCTTGCTCATACGGCTGCCAAGATATGCTTGAAAGTATGTAGGTTTCAAAATTTCTGCTAAAATCACAGAAGCCAAAGGGGTGCCCAAATAGTTTTCCAGTGATTATGGTCTAGGCTACAGTACCTTGCAATGCTCCCTGTCTCTCCCCATAACTAGCAAACATGAGTAATGAAAAATAGTTTAAAACAGACTAAATAAAACATAAACATGTTCTTAATTTGCATAATTTGTATGGGTTGTAGCCTTTAACTTTTCTTGGTGCAGAAGTTGTATTAACTTGACATAAAATTTGAATTTTTTTAGAGCTAGTGCAAAATGCTGCCCTAACATATTACACCAGTTCTGAAGGAGTTGCAGTGGTTGCCAATAAGTTACTAAGCCAAGTTCAAGGTGTGTTTTGATCACATATAAAGCCCTACATGCTACCTTCTCCCTTATGTACCTGCCCAGATATTAAGATCAAGTGGGGATGCCCTCTTGACAGTGCCACCGTTGCCTGGAGTTTGATACGCAGTAACCTGAGAGAGGGGGTTCTCCATACAGGCACCCCAACTGTGGAACTCCCTCCCCAAGTCTTACAAATTTTCAGTGCCAGCTAAAGACTTCTTTGTTTACCCAGGTTTTTTACTCAATACTGTTATTTATCTTTTATGTTCTCTCCTGTTTGATTATGTTTTTGTTGATATTGTATTATCCTACTGCATTCAATTCCTTCTTTTCCACCTTGGGATTATTTTATAGTGGAGAGTGGGTAAGACATTTCTTAAATTAAATAAAGTAAGTAAGTTTACCTGTGTTTCTGAAAGCAAAGCATAATCTCTATCATGAATACATATTACTGAGCACAACCCAGACTTAATTGCAGGTATCTTGTTGGATTAAACTGTATGCATAAACCATGTGGATTGAAACAGAGTAAAGATAATCTTAAAATCCCAACTTTCGCAGCAATGAGCTATTAACTTAATAGTTCTAACTTGTAACTGGCATTATACAAGCAATTGCCAGTGTCTACTTTGGAAAATATAATTTCTGGTAGGTATTCCATATAAACTACTGGTTATCCTCTTCACAAGGGTGTTATTGTGTGAAAACAAGGGTGGTCTCCTAAACCGGTTAGCGCCACAAAAGTTAAACCACAGATTAAATCAAGTGCAGATAAAATATTCAATCGGGCTAAATGAATTAACATTTTCTTACAACATACTGCAGTAAATAATGGATATCCCACATCAGTGAAAAGCAACCATTCTCACCATTCTATAGTCCTTGACAGAAACCAGGAGATTCTTAAGGGAGCCATATGGAAGGCACTCAGCCAGATGTCAAAGCATGGGAGACATCATTTTAGATCTTTGTAGGCAAAAGTATCCAGAAACGTTTTTGACATATGGATATTAGAAAAAGTGCAAAAAAATGTTTTTGAAAAGTTCTGCTTCAAAGAAAGGGTTGTTATGCTTTATAACCACTTCACAGCTATGCTTCACAAGCTATGCTTCACAGCTTCTTGCAGAATAGTTATTCTGACTGGTAGACCTCGCTCAGGGGTACAGAATCCTTTCAGTGTGAGGGCCAAATTCCATTTTGGAGACACTCTCAAGGGCTGCAATATAGTGGTAAGAGGGGCTAAAGGCAAAAGGGTGGGCCTCAAACCACCAAAAATACCAGCATATTTTAGCTTAAAGTTCTTACTGCCAGCAACAATGCCTTAGGAGAGGCATTTTGACCATTTAGAATGGGGGAAAACTGCACAAAAGTTGGGAAAATACCAAACGATCAGTGGTTGGGAGAATGGGGGTGGGGCCATGGGATAGACGTGATTAGGACCCTAGGCGGGATGATTAGGACCCCAGGCGGGATGAATTTATTTATTAAGCCCCTGGGCCTGAGATTCTGCTCCTCTGACCTAGCCTACTTAAGCCAAGGAAATGTGAATTGTCCTCCATACTGGCTGCAAACCCTTTGCACTCTTGTAGGTATCCTTTTGTGCCTGAAGCAACTGCAACCTATGTTCTCCTCTAGAAGTACAAGTTGTTAGGAACAGTTTGCAGCTTCCTGGTAGGTGCTATGCATACATTTGTCAGATTCAGCAATTAAAACTTCTATTTTATTTATTTATTTAATTTCTATACCACCCAGTAGCCAAAGCTTTCTGGGCAGTTCATAAAAATTAAAACTACAAAATACAACATAAAACAATGTAACATATGAAAGCTTTACATGTAAACTCAAAACACATTATAGGTAAACTTTCAACATATAGTATGTGAAGTATCTCTGTGGCATTTCTGAAACTACCACAGAGCCAATGGGGACTTTGACCCAAATGCCACCTCTCAATGGTTGTTTTTGGAATGCCATTGTTGCAACCTCAGTTATTCCTATTTGTAAAACAGAACATATTTCTACAATCTGGAACTCAGCAATCAGAGCACATTACTCTGGTCTTACATCTGAGCTCAATTTAAAATGTTGTTTTTCACCATTAAAGCCCTAAATGGCTTGGAGCCAGATTATCTCAGAGACAGTCTGCTCCCATATGAGCTTACCTGCCAGTTAAGATCAGCATCTGAGTGCCTTTAGTGGCTCCATCCTTACACAATATCAGGTAAGTGGGTACCCATCACAGGGGCTTTTTGGGTGTGGTGCCAACATTGTGGGATTTCCTTCCTCTGGAGATCCATCAGGCCCCTTCTCTGCTTAGTATTTAGATCTTCAATGAAAACTATTTTGTGTTATTTGGTTCTTGAGCTTTTATCATCTGGTGTGCAGGGGTTCCATGGCAGAGAAGCAAATAAAAAAGGTTCCTTTTATGTGGAAAGCTTAAAAAACATTGGCCTAAGTGTACAAACTCTTGCAAACTGTCTACTCTCATAGGCGTCATTTTGCGTCTCAAGCAACTGCAAGCATATATTCTCCTCCAAAAGTACAAGTTCTTGGGAACAGTCCCAGCTGCTTAATGAATTCAATGGGCCCAAGCAGCTGATATCAGGTAAGTGGCATGATCCTGAAGTTCTTCAGGCATGCACATGCTGTCTGTTAAGGCTGCCACCTCCTGATGAAGGGGGGTGGAATAAGAGGGGGGAATCTCCCATTTTCTCTTAACGGTCTAGAACAGCCTCCCCCAATCCGGTGCCCTCCAGATGTTTTGGACCTCAACTCCCAACATCCCCCGCCTGTATGGCCAATGGTGAGGAATGCTGGAGTTTTAGTCGAAAACATCTGGAGGGCTCCAGGTTGGGGAAGGCTGGTCTAAAAGAAACAATTCCAATATGAGCTGGGAACTTTGGAAGCAATGTTTAAGGATCGACACACACGCAAACAGTTTAAAGAACATTTGTATAGACATTCACCACTGTAATACAAATCCCTTCTCAGCCACTCCACCCCCGCTCCCTACTGACGTGCGAAATGCAGGGTCTTCAAGCAAATGAAAAAATGGAAAGTTGATTAATGCAAGATGAAATTTAGGCAGCCGCACACTTTTAAAGTAGAAATGTCTCTCTGTTCTCTACATGCACTTTTGCTCTTGCTGATGTCTTAATTCTGTTCTAGGGTTTCCTTGGCTGTCACAATGCCCTAGGGCAATGCTTGCCAGCCCAGAATAAGTCAAACTGGCAGTGTGAAGGAAAAAAAATATCCCTAACAAAATTAACAATTAGGAATTTCCTGCAGAGCACCAGCTGGCAGAAGATGATTATCGAAGATGACAGACACGTTTTTCATCTAGCAGGCTGACCTAACCGTCACAAGAGCCAAAGCAAACCCCACTACCACCTGGGCTCCCTGAAAGACGGCAGCAAGCAGGACCGGCAAATACACAGGGATCTAAGATTTCAAAATGAATCCGATTTAATAGAAAAGTGGTGAAATAAAACAGGAATTCTCTTATTCCTTTAGTCCACAGTCACCATACCCCATTCTCTTCCCAGCAAAATCTTACCAGGCAGAGTTCTTTATATCAGCTGTCACAAAGGAAAGAATACTATCTTGGAGTCTGGATTGAAGGGATACATGTCACACATCACAGCTGCAGTTCTCCATTAACAGGCTCTTACGAGCCAAATCTAAGTTATATTTCCATGCTGCTGAACATCAGCCCTTCCAGATCCAGCACGGTTATTCATTAGCAGAACTGTATCCTCTTATTAATTCTGGTCTATGAACCAATGATCTTCTAAAAAAAATTAGGATTTTATTCTTGGTTTAAAGTTCGCTGCTATCTTTTTCCAAGTGGAACATGGGGGTGTAGTCTGACAGAAAGCACAACTCGTTTATCAGTTCCTGTTTTTTAAAAAAATACACAGTTAAAGCTTACTATGCCATCTAAACTGCAAGGTCCATATCAAGCCTATAATTAAAGAGCAAGTGGAAAAAAGAAACGAAAAACAGGTTGCACTATCCTGTTTTTCCTACTGGTACAACTAAGTAATTGAAGAAAAATTATTAACTCTTCCTTGTCCTTATGAAAAAAATTCAAAGCTTATCAATATGAGAATCATGATCCAGTGGCTGGTATACACACACACACACACACACACACACACACAGAGAGAGAGAGAGAGAGAGAGAGAGAGAGAGAGAGAGAGAGAGAGAGATGAATCTTCCCCAAGCTTAGCCTTTTGGAAAATTCACAAATCGATCTTTAAACTCACTTTAGCTCCAAAAGCAGTTTGGAGATTCAGCAAAACAGCTTTTCAAAAGAGAACTTCACTCTTTTATATGCCCCACTGCAGCACCCTCATTTTCCCTTTTAAATTATTTGTTTAAACCTTTGAACCAAATCCCCAAACTGTTTTTTAACTTGGGAGAATTTAAACAGTAGTTTGCAGGTGTTTTCTCACAGGTTAGTGCTCTGAAAAAGACCAAGTTCACGTGCAACTCTTTGGATCCTAGTAATGTGCAACCAACTTTGGAACACAAACTGATTCATAACAGGCAGCTGCCATAATAGAAGGAGTCTACAGAGATACATGTATGCAGACATTTCTTGCCCCATTGTAAGAAATGGAAACTAGGTGTATGCACAACAAGGTATCCTTAAGATATCTTAAGGAGCATCCCCACCCACATGAGTCTATCCACACAATAAGCTCATAAAAAAAAAAAATATGAAGGTTTCTTTGGCAGGAGAGAAACTGAAAACATTCTGTAGCATTTCAGAAAACACATTAATTATTAAAGTATACTTAATGTATGGCCTTCTTTGTACAAAGAAAGTAACATCTCGCTTCTATACAATTCTTACCAGTATCCTCTGAATGTATGGACCAGGAACCCCTGAAAAGGCAGTGAACATGTAAGAAAGAATGAACACGTAATTTCACAAAGTAATTTGGGTTAACCAGCCAAATCTACTATGGAGGAATTGCTGGACCAGGACAGGCCTAAGATCCTCTACCCTGTCTCCCTCCATAGATTAGTGAGGTAGTGCAAGGCTTTCCTATCCATCTTTCCTTGGCACTAGTATCTCCACTGGCAGATTGCCAAGATGAGGAGAAATTGTTTTTTCATTTTTTAAAAAATAATTTATTAGTTCCTATTCTACCCAAGGTATCCAAGACAATATACATAAAATGTGATTTAAAAATAAGCAAGCAGAATTATTTATTTATTATTTATTTTATTAATTGCCCATCTGGCTGGTCACCCAGCCACTCTGGGCGATGTACAATAATAGAAACAGTTTAAAACAATAAAATTCTACATTAAAACATTGTATTTCTAAAAATACCCTAACCCACTCCAAATGCCTGCCTGAACAACCCCGTTTTTAATGCGTGGTGGAAGCTCATTAAAGAGGGGGCATGGCGGAGTTCCCTAGGGAGGGAGTTCCACAGAGTGGGGGCCACCACAGAGAAGGCCCTCTCCCTCGTCCTCACCAGTCTAGCTGTCCTGGCTGATGGGACAGAGAGAAGGCTATCCAAGGGTGATCTTGTTAAGCAGCCTGTCTGGTGTTGCTGGAGGTGCTCCTTAAGATAGGCTGGGCCGGAACTATATAGGGTTTTAAAGGTCAAAACCAACACCTTGAATTTGGCCCGGAAAACAACTGGTAACCAGTGCAATAAAACTAATAACAAACACAAAAAGCGGTATTAGTAATCCTTCAAATAGTTAAACCAGGAACTAGCAAATCATCAATGCAAAGCCTTACTGCAAAGAAAAAAAGCCTGAACCTAGCTCCTAAAGATCTCCAATGAAGGCACCTCATGGATCTGTCTGGGAAGGTCATTTCAAAAAGAGAGGTGCCACCTATAAAGAAAGACCTTTTCTTGGAAGCCAGATCCCTTACCTCACCCCATGGGGACACACAGGGAAGGGCCTCATAAAAAGATGTTAAAGAACTGGCAAAGGAACTTTCTTATGAATGAGAGACATCTCTCAAGTAGGCTGTACTCACAACTAATTTATATTAGCATCCAAGTGCTGAATTATTGCAATAGAGAGATCAAAAGGGATCTATGCCCCTGTGTTAGGCACCCTTTTGCTGCTTCTCAATCTGCTCAGCAAGCACATCATGGAAAGTATTGTCTATCCCAATAGTTCAGCAAGGCCTTATCTCTCTCTGTCCCTTGTTAATCTATTTAAGTGTGACCTCTCCTTGCTGTCTGGCACCAGCAGAACAAGCAAAGCAAGATTCTGCAGAGCAGGAAGGGAGGGGGGAATTGAATGTATTAATGGTAAAGGAAAACTCTTTTCATACCCAGTGTAGTAAAACAAGGAAAAAACAACAGACCTTTATGAACAGTATGCTTAATATCTCTATGAAACAAATGGCAGTGCATGTCATGCCGCTGTCTTGTAAACTGTTAGCAAAATATAAATCAGAGTAGAGATATAGGGCCCTGTGCATCTATTCACTTGAAAGAAAAACATTTTTACTATGAGCAGTTTCACCAGGTTTAAGTGGGGCTGCTACCACATCAATATATTTAATTAAATAAATAAATTTATATCCCACTGTTCCCCTCCCCCAAATGGTGCTCATTTACCCTGGTTGATCGGTGGAAAGCAGAAATGACCCAGGCAGTTGACATGATTGCTCCTGAGCGCCCTCTCATGAGTAGAGTTCAAACTGCTCTGTGGTATACCCCAGAGCTGAGAGTGATGAAACAAAATAGGAGATGACTTGAGTACAGATGGAAAAGAACTCCTAGTGGATGCAATCGAATGCCGGTATGTGCCTATGGTAAAGTATATTCAGGGGCAGTAAGGGCAGCAAAAAAACATCATCTTGCTGCCTCTACTGAATCTTCTGTCTGCCGCACAGCAAAGCTTTTCACAGTCATCCGGGGGCTATTACATGCTGCCCCTAAGGACACTGTAGATCCCTCTGAGGCCCGCTGTAATGCATTTGCTAGGCACTTCCAGGATAAGATCTCTTGCATCCGCCGGGACTTAGACTCCAGTGTTATAGCAGGTGAATCTGGTGAGGTATCCAGAGCACAGCCTTGTCCTGTTCTCCTGGATGAGTTTCAGCTGGTACAGATCTAGGACGTTGACAAGGTGCTTGGACAGGTTCGTGCAACCACTTCTGTACTGGATCCTTGGCCAATAAAAACTGGCAGGGAAGGAACAGTTGGCTGGGCCAGGGAGGTGATTAATGCCTCTTTGCGAGAGGGGGTGGTCCCGGGACGCCTCCAAGAGGCAGTAGTGAGACCACTCCTAAAGAAACCCTACCTGGACCTGGAAAATCTTAGTAATTTTAACCCAGTGGTAAATGTTCCTTTCCTGGGCAAGCTTCTTGAGCGGGGGTTGCCAACCAGCTCCAGACACTCTTGGATGTGACCGATTATCTAGATCCATTTCAGTCACGGTTCAGGCCAGGTTTGGGCATGGAAACAGCCTTGGTCGCCCTGTGTGATGACCTATGTCAGGAGAGAGACAGGGGGAGTGTGACCTTGGTGATTCTCCTTGATCTCTCGGTGGCTTTCGATACCATCGACCATGGTATCCTTCTGGGACAATTGTCTGAGCTGGGAGCGGGAGGCACTGCAGTGCAGTGGTTTCGCTCCTACTTGGATGGTCAGCTCCAGAAGGTGGTGCTTGGGGAATATTGCTCGGCCCCGTGGATTCTCCAGTATGGGGTGCCACAGGGCTCAGTTCTGTCCCCCATGCTATTTATCATCTACATGAAACCATTGAGTGCAGTCATCCGGAGTTTGGGACACGTTGTCATCAGTATGCTGACGACATGCAGCTCTATTTCTCCTTTTCATCTTCTTCAGGTGATGCTGTGGATGTGCTAAATCACTGCCTGGCTGCGACAATGGACTGGATGAGGGCTAATAAACTGAAACTCAATCCAGACAAGACTGAGATGCTGTTGGCGGGTGGTTCTTCTGACCGGATGGAGGGTGCTCAACCTGTTCTGGATGGGGTTGCACTCCCCCTGAAGGAGCAGGTTCATAGCTTGGGGGTTCTCCTTGATCCATCTTTGTCACTTGAGGCTCAGGTGGCCTCAGTGGCACGGAGTGCCTTCTACCAACTTCAGTCGGTGGCCCAGCTACGCCCCTATCTGGACAGGGATAACCTGGCTTCAGTTGTCTATGCTTTGGTAATCTCCAAGTTAGATTACTGCAATGCACTCTACGTGGGCCTTTGAAGATGGTTTGGAAACTGCAGCTTGTGCAAAATATGGAGGTCAGATTGCTAACGGGGACCAGAAGGTCTGAACATATAAGACCGTCTCTGGCCCGCTTGCACTGGCTGCCTGTATGTTTCTGAGCCTGATTCAAGGTGCTGGTTTTAACCTAGAAAGCTTTATACAGCTTGGGACCAAAATACCTGACGGAGCGCCTCTCCCGACACAAACCTACCCGTATACTACACTCAACATCTAAGGCCCTCCTCCGGCTGCCTATACCCAGGGAAGCGTGGAAGATGGAGACAAGGGAGAGGGCCTTTTCGGTGGTGTCCCCCAAATTATGGAATGATCTCCCTGACGAGGCCCACCTGGCGCCATCATTGTTCTTTTCGGCGCCAGGTTAAGACCTTTCTCATCTCCCAGGCATTTGGCAGTACATGATAAGTGTTTAATCAATCCTGGAATGTCTTATGGTTATGGTTGTTTGTTTTAGAGATTATTTGCTTGAAGTTGTTTTAGATATTTGTCTCTTCTGGGTATATTGTCTGTTCATGTGTTTTTCATGTAAATGGTTTTTAATCTCTGTATATTGTATTTTTAATGTTTTTAATCTCTGTAAACTACCCAGAGAGCTCCGGCTATTGGGTGGTATAGAAATGATAATAACAACAACAACAACAACAACAATAATAATAATAATAATAATTTGGGACAACAAAGCCTAAATTTGTTGAAGATTAACAACTTCATTATGGCATAAGCTTTTTGTGTACTTATGATTTAATACATTTGTCTTTAAGATGCCACAAGATTCTTTCGTCATTTTACTGCAACAGAGTAAAATGATTACCCCTCTGGAATTGTTTTTGAATTTGAGAGACTTTTAATTTCAGATATATCCTAAGTTGCAAGAGCTAGGTTCAGACTGGCTCCAAGTTTGTGTTAACATTAGTAAACGATTGTCAGACATAACATCAACCTACTATCAAGGAAAAGGAGGAGGATGTCCATGATCTCAATCTCCTTTGAAAAATTATACTACACCTATATTTGCCCAGACTATCCAGTTCCTAGCTCTAAACCATTTCATGTTCCATGTACAGAACAGCATTAAAAAGTGTTAGGGTCGTGGAATTTTCAGAATTCTACACCAATGCAGTTTCAGGCATTAACTATTCAGAAGGTGCTGCACAGTAATTTCTGAGAGCAAGCTTTCAGAAATACTAATTGATGTATAGTGCAATCCACAGAATAAGTCCCAGTAACTTCAATGTGATTAACCTCTAATTCAAGGCGAGTTGTCTTTACAAATAAGTAAAGCAGTAAAATTAAAGTTTTGGAAGACTTTTTTTTCTGGCCATGAGTATTGAAAGTTGAGTAGCTTTAACTACTGTTGCTTTCTTGCATATTTTTGCAAGTGTTTTGATACCTCTTGTTTCCTAGTTCAGAAGTTTCCTTTTTTTTCCTACTGTCCTTTAACAAACAGAGTGGTTTACAATAACACATTTCAAATGACTGCACAAAGGTGACACTTAGACTAATGAAGTAATATAAAAGGAAAATAATAAAAGGCAGCTATATAAAGGAACAAAATGAATCCACATTTAAAGTGTACATGTGTGACATTTCTTCAACATCAGTCATGTGTAAATTTAAGTTACTTTGCTAGTCACATCTCAGAATACAAAATAAAACTGTGTCCCTTCTACTGTCACATGCTGGACTGCAGATTAAACAGGTGGCTTGGTCCATCACTCATCACCATCACACTGCACTATCATCCATCAACAAGACCCAAATTGTGTACCACTCTCATGTACTAGTTGGGTTCTGATGACTGATTCAAGTAACACCAAGCAAGGGGATTCCTGTAACATGAGGCACATCTGTGTGCTGTTACTGCTGCTTCATATGGTGAACTCCATCACTTATTTGGCATGGCATATGGCTGACATATGCAGAATTCTTACATTCTAAACTGTGAACTCACGCACAACATAACCAAGAATGAACAATGGGAACTGATCTCCAAAGCAGCAGCAGAGTTTTATTATATGACTACTTGCATAGACTTCAGTGGGACATGCTAACTCAGGTAAGGTATTTGCAGGATTACAGAATTACAGGAATAGTCATTTATATGAATTTGGCCATTTGTATTCAGAAGTGACAGGCATTTGAATAAACTACTAAAATATTATTTAAAGTAGAATTGTATTCTCAGTTAAAAAATACAGGCTTAGATACTAAGTTTCTGTAACTGGAACACTACTCATGGGATACTACTGCTGGCAGAAGGGGAAGCAGGAGATCATTGCTGATGCCCCTTTATCTTCATCTGCTCCAGATGATTGTGGGACCCTCAGCATGGGAAATGGTGTTGGAAGCTGCAGGGCAAAAGGGAAATGGGTGAAAATCACCTCTCTCCCTTTCTGCCAGCAGAAGCCTCTATTAGATCACAGTCCCGTCTGTGAATGGAAGGAGCCCTTCTTTTCACAGAACAGCAACTCAGGATCCAAACCACAGGCAACAAAAAGGAAGAACACACATAGTAATATAGCATGATCACTACTAAGGGGACAACTCACCAATTACAGTCCTTAGCATATCACAGATAAGCTCATAGTAAAAGAGCCTACGGAGAAGTTCACTATGATCTGAAGCTTGAAAGGCTTCCACATAGGAGGAAAATAGAAACCATGGCAGTGCAACATCTTTTTTTTAAAATTGGAATTTCTTTCTTGATGGATAAGTTTGTATATAATTATGGTACAAAAATTAACTCACACATTTTACATGTGCTGTTAACCACAGCCCTTAGCAATTGTTCTGCTTTTTCTTTCTCAATTGGCTCTGGTTTTATTCCTTTTTATTTATATTTGACATAGTTTAGGAACTAAGAGTGTATAACAATATTATGAAGAAGAGAAAAAGATCCTTCTCCTAAATGCTCATAGTTGAGTAGAAGCAAAATAAGTAACAAAATGTAAGTACAGGGAGCACAAAATGCATAAGTTCCAATGAACTTATGCACTACCATACACTGGTGGGTTCCCAAGCAAACTCGTGCAGAACACTTGGGCAGTAATAAGGCAGTGAAGAAATAGATCTAAATGAATAGTGGAACCACATTCTCCAATGTGAGCCAGCCTGGGTGTAAGATCATTGGGGGCAGGGATAGTTCTTGGTGGTTTCTTCCATGATTTGGAACATCATGCCAAGAGAGGCCCAGTTAGCCCTTTCTCTGATGACCTCCCACCAGCAGGCAAATATATTTTTATTTAGTTAGGCCTTTGGCTCATATGCTGACTTATAAATATGTTGTAATCATTTTTAACTAGTTGTTTTGATTGACCCTTTACCTGCTTTGTATTTATTTGTTGGTTTATTTTATACCCTGCTTTTCTACCAGGAAATGGCACTGAGGGCAGCTACAACAAAATACTTTAAAATAAAAGCATAATTAAAACAATTACAGAGCAAATATATTAGAACACAATTTAAAACACAACAATAAAAGAAAGAAAAACAGTGCTCAACCCAGCAGACCAGCTTACACACCACAGGCCTGTTTGAATAAAAACATCTTTGCCCGCCAACAGAAGGACAGCAGAGAGGGCACCAACCTAGCCTCCCTCAGCAGGGAGTTTGACAGCCTGGGAGCAGCCACTGAAAAGGCCCCCTTTCATGTTCCCACCAAGCACACCTCTGATGGTGGTGGCACCAAAAGAAAGGCCTCCCCCAATTATCTTAAAACCCAGGCAGGCTCATAAGGGAGAACGCAGTCTTTCCAGTAGCCTCATCCCAAGCCATATAGGACTTTATAGGTCATAACCAGCACTCTGAATTGTGCCCAGAAACAGACCAGAGGCTAGTGAAGCTGTTGTAACAAGGGAGTCACGTACTCCCTTTAACCTGCTCTGGTCAGCAGCCTGGCCACAGCATTCTGGACCAGCTGAAGTTTCCAAACAGTTTTCAAAAGCAGCGCCATGTAGAGCACGCTATAGTAGTTTAAATAGGATGTAGCTGAGGCATGCATGACCACGGCCAAATCAGAGTTATGTAGTAATGGGCAGAATTGGCAGATTAGCCTCATTTGTGCAAACACACTCCTGACCACCACCAAAACCTGGGCATCCAAGTTCAGAGCCCAGTCCAGGAGTACACCCAAAATGCATGCCTGAATCTTCAGGGGGGAGCGTACCCTCATCCAGCACACATTGGGTCCCTATTCCCTGATTTGCCTTTGATTAACCAGGAGCACCTCTGTCTTGCCTGGATTAAGCGTCTTCTTTATCATCTTTGTAATTCGTATTCCATTATGTTTTAGTGCATTCCACCATTTATTGGAAAGACAAAGACAAATACAACAAATAATTAATAATAGTGGTAGTTTGGCATCAACTGCAATTTGAGGATCTCAGAAAGGTTAGAATGTGACATGTGAAAGCAGTACTTGGCAACTCACAACAGTCGGAAAGGCAACAGCTTCAGAGAGTAGATGGTGGGCTGAAACTGTTTCAGGCACAAGACGATACAATTCAGTCCTTGTCTACAATGCAAGCTGTAGCTTTGGTTTTAAGAATTCTGCTTACTTCTTCTGTTCTAAATAAGAATAAAAGGGTTTCCATAGCAGTTAGAAAGGAAGACTGAAACATGGCTTAATTGTCACTGCTCCATGGGAAACCTTAATCCAGGCCATTAGTTATTTTTCAATAGGAGAGAAATTTGTCACAAGCCAATTTGCAGAACTGAAACAGAAAAGTCTTTACATTTTCTTCTGGATGACTGAACCATTCAGATTCTTCAAGCATTAGGAAGCCATTTTTTAAAATGTATCCATTTTTAAAGATCAATTGCTTTAATATTAATAAAATAACCTAATTCTTCAAAGCATGCTTTTTCAAAACATTTGTAGAAGAATTTACACCAACTATAATTATAACAGTTTCCCTATCTCTCCAACTTCTCTACTTGCAAGATAACAAGAAGTTCTCATTGACATATGCCTATACCTCCCTATCTTGAGGCAGGGCTTTTACTGCTTGTTTGGGATCTTATCCAGATTTGAGGCAGTAAACTATTGTTCATGTTAACCCTGGTTTAGTATTATGTCAGCACTAGATAACTTAGTGTAGATACAACACTCAACCACAATTAGCATAAACCGTGGTTTGCAAACCAATTTTATATTATCAGCCTGCCAGACATATTCAAACAGTGCCTTTATCACACAAACTCCTCATTCTGTATCTACTGCATAGTGATGGGAAGTAAATGGATTTTTGCATGGTCTGGAAAGATAACAGAGTTGACCAGAAGATTCTAGAATAGCAACTTGAAGTTAGGTTTGTGTATTAACATTTAGGCATCAGAATGTCTATTTAAAAATCTAGAGTACTTATTGGAGCCAAAGGTGCTTTGTAGCCAGGGCTGGCCCTACCATTAGGCAGAGTGAAACAGTCACCTCAGGTGGCAGATTGCCAGATGTTGGATGAGAGATCTGTGTGTCATGCAGCTTGCCTTGTACCCCCTAGTTAGCCTGCTGTCTTCAGATGCAGTGGAGGATGCTGTCCCATCATCAATGCTGAAGACAGATTTATCTTTCAGTCCACTCAGCTTTTGTACATGGAATGGGGGGGCGCGCTATCCTGCTCTTTGCTTCAGGTAGCAAAATGTCTTGGGCCAGCCATGTCTGTAGCCATTTTTAATGAACCAACAGTTCTAGTATTGAACAGATGTAACTATAAAAGTTGGCGCAAGAAATAATTATTAACAAAGTTGTGGCGAGAGGGCACTCCCAGAAAACCCTGGGAGGATCAATGGAAAAGATTTATTCATTCATTCATTTATTATTTAATTTCTTAATCGCCCATCTGACCGGGGAGATGTACAATAATACAAACAGTTTAAAAACAATAAAATTACACATTAAAACATCATTTCTAAAATTTGCCTAGCCCACCCCGAATGCCTGCCTGAACAACCACGTTTTCAACATGTGGTGGCAGCTCATTAAAGAAGGGGTATGGTGGAGTTCCCTAGGGAGGGAGTTCCACAGAGTGGGGGCCACCACAGAGAAGGCCCTCTCCCTTGTCCCCACCAGTCTAGTTGTCCTGGCTGATGGGACAGAGAGAAGGCCATCCGAGGCTGATCCTGTTGAGCAGCCTGTCTGGTGTTGCTGGAGGTGCTCCTTAAGATAGGCTGGGCCGGAATCATATAAGGTTTTAAAGGTCAAAACCAACACCTTGAATTTGGCCCAGAAAACAACTGGTAACTAGCGCAACTCCTTCAGCATTGGAGTGATCTGATCACACCGGCAGCTGCCTTTAATCAGGCGGGCTGCCGCATTCTGTACCAGCTGCAGCTTCCGAACCGTCTTCAAGGGTAACCCCACGTAGAGCACATTACAGTAGTCTAGACGAGAGGAGACCAGGGCATGTACTACCGATGGGAGCAGATAGGGGCGCAGCCACCATATCAGATGGAGTTGGTACAGCACTGTCTGGCTCACTGCTGACATCTGTGCCTCCATGGACAGCTGGGAGTCTAAGATGACCCCCAGGCTGCAGACCTGGTCTTTCAAGGGTAGCCGTACCCCACTCAACACCAGGTCAACATCCCCCAACCTCCTCTTGTCTCCCACCAAAAGTACCTCGGTCTTGTCAGGGTTCAGCTTCAGCTTATTCCTCCCCATCCAGCCACTCACCGTCTCCAGACATTTGGACAGGGATTCTACGGCCAACCCTGGTGAAGATTTGAACGAGAGATAGAGCTGCGTGTCATCCGCATATTGATGACACCGCATCCCAGATCTCCTGATGATAGCCCCCAGTGGCGTCACATAGAAGTTCAATAACATTGGGGAGAGGATGGAACCCTGTGGCACCCCACACATGAGCGGCCATGGGTCTGACACCTCCTCTCCCAGTGCTACCCTCTGTTACCTGCCACAAAGGAAGGACTGAAACCACCATAATACGGTGTCTCCAATGCCCAACCCCTCCAGGCGGTCCAGGAGGATACCGTGGTTAATGGTATCAAAAGCCGCTGAGAGGTCGAGGAGAACAAGGAAGGAACATTCGCCCCTATCCAGAGCCCTCCTCATATCATCCACCAAGGTGACCAAGGCCGTTTCTGTCCCATGCCTAGGCCTGAAGCCCGGTTGAAATGGATCTTGATAATCGGCTTCTTCCAAGTGTGCCTTCAACTGTATCGCCACGACCCGCTCAGTCACCTTGCCTAAAAATGGCAGATTTGAGACTGGGCGAAAGTTGTTCAGAACTTGGGGATCCAAGGAGGGCTTCTTTAAGAGCAGTCTTATCACTGCCCCCTTGAGAGCTGATGGCATCACTCCCTCCTCAAGGGAGGCGTTCACCACAACCCTGATCCCCTCACCCAGCCTCTCTCTGCAGCTCATAATGAGCCAAGATGGGCAAGGATCAAGTAAGCAGGTGGTTGGCCTTACAGATGAAAGCACCTTGTCCACTTCATCAGAAGAAGCTGAAACCGATCCCACAAAACCGGTGTGCCACAGACTGCCTCTTGCTCACTAACTGTATCCATGGTGCACGGAATAACACTCCTAATCCAATCAATGTTATCCGCAAAGTGCCTTGCCAAAGCCTCACAGGAGGCCTTAGAATGCTCCAGAGGTTCCGGAGCAACTGAACTGACCAGGCTCCAGACCACTTGGAACAGCCTCCTGGGACAGCACTGTGCAGACGCGATAGAGGCAGCATAATATTCCTTTTTTGCTGCCTTCACTGCCACATGATAGGCTGAAGATACAGCTCTAGCCCATGTCCGATGGTCTTTGCAGCAAGACTTCTGTCACTGGCGCTCTAGCCGTCTCACCTCCAGTTTCAGGGCTCATAACCACGGATTGAACCATGGTGCAGTTCGAACCCTCTTCAGGGGGAGAGGGCATTTCGGAGCCACCCAATCTAATGCCCCAGTGATTGTGGCATTCCATCCACCCACCAGGGTCTTGACCGAGTGGCCGTTTGCATGCTCCAGAGAATCCCCAAGCACGTTCAGGAATCCATTTGGATCCATAAGACGCCTGGGGTGGACCATTTTAATGGGTCCTCCACCCCTGCGGAGAGTTTGTGGAACCGAGAAGTCCAATGTCACCAGATAGTGATCTGACCATGACAAGGGGAGGGGGTGTGGATATCCCCCGACTTCCAGATCACTCCCCTCTTCTCCAGAAACAAACACAAGGTCTAGTGCATGACCGACTACATGGGTGGGCCCAGTTGGAATAGGGTGCAGCTCCCAGGAAGCCATGGTCTCCAGGTCTCCACTTGGGTGGTAGGGGGCCATTATGACCCAGAGGAGCCAAAGAGGAAGCTAGGAGAAACTGGCAAGATTAGTAGAAGCTAGCAGAAACTGGCAAGCAACTTCCAGGGAAGGGTGAGGAGGTGGTCAAAACACCCACACAGAATAAAGACAGAACTAGAATAAAGAAGTATTACAGGTTTTTACTGAGGAAGGAAAAGCCAGGCCTTTCGCTCTACATAGGGTCCAGCCTTACTGCTCTGGGATCTGGCAGCACCTCAGACCTGGAAAAGGGGGAGCGCACATCTTATCAAAATTCTTTTTCAGCAAAGTTGTGTAGTAGTGAGCAAACAAGTGGCTATAAATTATACACGTGCAGCTGCTTTTTTTCCTGCATCGAACAGACATAATCAATTCACCAAATAAAATCCAGAGGCTGGCATAAAACTTCATTTGCATCACACCCCAGAGGTCACTATATGCCAGTGATGATTCAGCTCTGCAATATTTATGAAGGGCTCTGAGACAGCAGAATTACAAGTGCTTTATTCATTCATCCCTCAGTCTGGCATAAAAATACTTTCTGTAACTGAAAAGACATCTGTCTAAGTCTAGGGAAGCCATCAAAGCAATGCACAATACACTACAATGCAATGAAATATTTTGAAAAACATGGCCTGTGAGTATCAAGTTATTCATTTTTACATTAAAAAGATTCACGAGGCCCTAAAATAGTTAACAATACCTTATTAGACTACAACTGCCTCTAGCCAGTTTTAGTTGGAGTCTTCTAGTGCCTTGAAGATTGTGTCATCGAGAGAACTGCCTTTTCCTACCCATAAAAGAACTCAAGTTGAACGGAATGTTTTCCATCCACTTCTTCATATACAGAAGTCATTTCAAAACAGTAACTTACAATCCTATCCTCTCTTACCTATGAGTAAGTTGTACTGAACTTAATCTGACTTACTTCTGAGTAGACATGCAGATGAATGTACTGTTATACTCCTGAAGTTCTTAATAACACACCAAAATATTACATAATTAAAATTCTAAATTCTGCCATTTTTTGTCCTATAATCTCTTCAGTCTAGTTTTCACAATAAACTAATTCTTGGTTATCTTTTGTCCATAAATAAGGAATGAATTGTTGCCTACATTCCACAGCATGGCACAACAATCTTGGATATAATAGCTATTGTCTGAGAACTGCATGAGGTTCCTTCAGCTTACTAACACTATTTTAGTGTATATTTGTCTAAAGATTGGAGTATGCATCCTGATATCAGCATAAAGTACATGGAAAAGCTCTGCCAGACTGTTTATCAACTGGTTCATTAGCTACAAAAAAAATCTTTGGGGAAAAACCCAAAAATCTGTAATTAGAGGGATAAATTCTGAAGGCAAGAATTTAAAACCTCCTTCAGAAATATTTTGCCTATTATATGGGCAGTAACAGATTAAGAACATAAGAGCCATGCTGGAACAGACCAAGGTCTAGAATTCTGTTCACACAGTGGTGAACCAGCTGCCTGTGAAAAACCCACAAGTAGGACATGAGTGTAATAGCACCCTCCAGCTCATGTTCCCCAGCAGCCAGCTGTACACAGGCATACCAATACTAGAGGTAGGCTATAGCAATCGTTGCTAACAGCCATTGATAGCCTTATCCTCCATGAATTTGTCTAATCCCCTTTTAAAGCCATCCAAATGTGTGGCCATCACTACAAAAGCTATAAGCAAAGGCATCTCTTGCAGGAAGGTAGCAGAAACACTGATAAAATGAGATGAGAGACATATTGATGAACTGAGAAATGATCATGAAAAAACATTCAAATAGGCATCTCTCTGTGTGTACCATGCTGCCAAGGATGGCAACTTGGGAGTGCTGTTAAAATATTGCAGTTTAGAGGGCTACGTCCAATGCTGCACAAGGAGCATTGCACAGTGGAACTTTCCATTCCCCTCCTTCTCCTTGTAGCCCCTGCTCCACCATCTTCCTCAGATCTCCTCCAGAGGGTTGGTGCACTCATTCATTCATTCATTCAATATTTATTTGAAGCATTTTTATGCCACTCCTCAGCCAAAAAGGCTCCCAGAGCAGTTTACATATAATCAGCTAAACAAGACAGTCCCTGTCCGCAGTTTTACAATCTAAAAAGGCATGACACACAAGGAAAAAGGAATGGGTATGAAAGGAGGGGTGGCGGAGCGGGAGAATTAATTCTTTCAGCAGGGTTGGCAGAATGGCTCCCTGTCATCTCAGTACAACCTGTTGGCATGGCTGCTGCTGATGACAGTTGAGGGAGGAGGAGCCTTCATGAGGGAGGCCTTTCAGCAGGGCTGGTGGAATGGCCCTGCTCTCCTGATTATCTCCCTCTGTACAACCTGTTGGGCCCTCTGGACCAGATTTAGGGAGGCATAGGGGGCTGCACAAGAGAAGGGGAAATCAGTTCCACCAACAGTTCCCTCCACTAGCAAAATAACACCATTGGATACAACCCAAAGTCAGCTCTCTTTCTCCTTTTCAGACCCAGGTCCAGCACAGGAATCCTCTCTGCAGGAATCCAGAGTTGTTAATGAGCTTGCAGTTGGTCAAGATAATCCTGTGGGACCATCCTGAACAACCCCAAGCTCATACTTATTTGGATGGGCACTGACAACAGCAAACTTGGGTCTACGAAATCGAGTTGCTTATTCTTCACTGTAAAGCTACGTAGGAAAGTGTTGTTAGTAGAGAAGTGGCGAGTAGAAGGGGGACACCTCTCATTAACCCTTCTCTTCCCAAAGTTTCTCCTAGAATTCCCCGAGTTCCTTTTTTCCACCTGAAGAAGCAAACACGTACGTGAGACTCCTGGATGGGAGAGGGACTGGTAGGAGGAACTGCAGGGAGTAAGTAGCAGGTAGAGAACTGGTTACATACTCAGCCCCTGCTGCTACTTCACAGAAGTCATTCCATGCCCACCACCACAAGAACATAGGAAGCTGTCTTATACCAAGTCAGACCGTTGATCTACCTAGCTCAGAACCGTCTACACTGGCTAGCAGAAGTTTTCCAGGTTTCCAGCAGCTTTCCAGGTTTTCAGACAGGGGTCTTCCCCAACCCTAGCTGGATATCCCAGGGATTGAACCTGGGATCTTTGGCATGCAAAGCATGTGAGCTACCATTTGCCATTTTGTATTTGCCATTCACAGTGTAAATTCCTGCTTAGGTAGGATAGTGCCTGTAAAAATCGCTATTAAAAATAATCTAAAATAGTATGAAGTACTTTTAAACAACTCTTTAAACCATTAGTCTGAAAACAAAGAACTTTAATCTCATCTTTATTTGACCATGGGGGATGGGGAGGATTTAAACATTTCTCCCTCAGGTAAGGTAATTTTTAAAATATTGAAGTACTTTCAGAATGGACAACTGTGAGCGTAGCAACCATACTAATTAGCTTTATAATAACATACTCAAATTATTCTCCCGTGGAACATTAGTTTCCACATTAAAGCTAAATGATGCAATGAAAACGAAATTAGTAGTTATTAAGTATTTATCAAAAATACAATTTAGACAGCAATCCTATGGCCCCTAGACAGCGTCTGGGGGGCCATAGGATAGTTCAAATTCCTGGATCCATGGTCAGAGACAGCACTCTGTCCATTCCCCCTCCCCGCCAGCACAGAGACAACCACACCGGCTGCCTCTCCAAGGTCACACAGGTGACTTCGGAGAGGAGGGAAAGGGGGCAGGGAGGGGACTGGGGAGGCCAGCTGATGAAGAATCCTCTGGCCTCACCAGCCTCCTTCCCTCCTGCTCCGCAGAGCCTCAGCTAGATGGAAGAAAAAGCCCGTCTAGTAAAAATGTAGAGTGGGAGAAGCATGGAGGCAAAGATTGGTTCCACACTCCTCCCGCTCTGTGTAGGATACCCATCAGCCTCCGAGTCCAGAGGCTGACGAGGATCCCGATAGGATTGCACACTTAATTAACAAGAAGTGACAGAAAACAAGTAGATGTTACCAAAAAATTAGAACATTGTTAATGCAACTTTTGAGAAACTGTATGAATTACCATCCACTGTACTGAAGCTTGAGCACTGTACAGTAAATATAGATATCTGTCTACTTAGTCCAGACATAACACAGCCTTAAATGCAACAGATATATAAGCTGATCTTTTTGTGTAGAAGTTCAGATACTTGAAATGTCTTACAACTTGCCTTTCTCAGCTGCAGAACCTTAACCTGGCTCTGATCCAATGACAGTCATGTGCAACAAGGTGAACTTTAAGACCAAAGGCTGAAGACAGTAGATGTGGGTACATGTTCTCATCAGCATTGCAAACTGGATGGGGATCACCAACTCCTGGCCACATATGAGTACAGATGTAGATCACATTAAAGCAGCCTTCCCCAACCTGTTGCTCTCCAAATAGATTAGATTACAGCTCCCACCATCTCCAGCCACCACACCAACTGCTGGGGATGATGGGAGTTGTGATCCAACACATTGCCTGATGGGGGAATGCTGCAGTGAAGGATGCACACCCAGATCTGACCTGCACATGCAGTTCCCAACCTAGCATGGGAATCTATACACAGAAGCCAATTTCTGTGTGCTGATCTCCCTTGTGGGATTAAGGCAACAGTCTGTGCCAAACAGCAGGCTTCACTTTAGATCTCCCAACCGAGCCTTTAGCCTGCAGAATAATTTTCTGAAACCCAACCCTAAATCAACTACTGAGAATTAAGTCCTGTTGAATTCAATGAGCCTCACATCCAAATCCTGTGCTTAGGGTGCCAGTACTTAGGAACAAAACAGTCTTATCAAAACTAAGATCTCATTTTCTAAAAGCTTTACAAGTTCAAACAGGATAGAGTTTGTGATCTGTAACTGGACTATTAGGAGTGGTGCATTTAAGTTACTTACGCTCACAGAATCATAGGGTTGGAAGGGGCCTGCAAGACCATCAAGTCATCTGAACTTTTATCAGATGGATCAGCTCAAATCAAACTTGCACTGAAAAAGCTAATTAATGTAATACCATTTTCGTTATTCTTGTTTTTATTCTATTAATATTACTATTACAAGGATATATAACTAACTTTTAAAAATGCACTATAAATGGGAATGGTGCGTTTATAATAACAGCTGTTCTCATTAGCATATTATTACTACTTTTAGCCATTATATATGGAAGATAAGTTATAAAAATTACAAGAATTGCTATTATGCATATGGAAGTAGCATCTGTTTGCCAGGAATATTGTGCAGCTGTGGTTTAAGATATAAGGTGCATCAGAAACAGAGTGTCAGGTTTCATCCTTTTAAAAATAAATTGTTTCCATCCTTTATGGTTCTGGGGAAAGTATTAAAACTGAGTTGTCATATTAAGAGGTCATACAGCAAAGTAGTAACAGTGCCAAAGTATCATATTTAATAATCTTGAAAGGCTGATCAAGATTTTTGGACATTGTGGGTTTGTTCTTTACATCCTAAGAATTGTTCTGTAAGATGTCATATTTTATCCATAAATGGATCTGAACTGTTCTTAAATTAAGACTCATGAAACTAATTTTTTCCTGTAATATGAATTGTTTATTTTATTGCCTTTTTAGGAATATCATCAAAGTCATGCGGTATTCCTACTATACTGACAAAAGGATATGGTAAGGCTATTCATGGAGGATAATGCTATCAGTGGCTACTAGTCAAAATGGCTATATGTTACCTCTAGTGTCAGAGGCAGAATGCCTCTGAATACCAGTTGCGAAACATGAGCATAAAGGTGCTATTGTCCTTAAGTTAGGACTGTATATATCATCACCAGCACCTTATGTTTAGCTCAGAAGGCAGTAGGTAATCTTCCTCTAATAGCATTTTCATGCACTGACTTGGAGACTTATCTTCAGTAGACCTTGGAATGAAGCCTGCCTGCTACCCCCAGCAAGGTGTAACACAATCTTTATGCAAGCTGTAATATATTATTATGTTCAAGTGCTTTACGGTCTTAATCATCTGTCCTTCACAAAAGTTCCAGGTACTGACATTTCTCTGACTTATTCATAGGGGCTCATGGCAGCTAACAAAAATACTACAAAACCAAATGCAAAGAAGAAAACATTTAGGTATTTTTAACACCAGGCAATTTAAAATAATAAAACAAACTTTAATGTCTGAACAAACAAAAAGATTTCATAGCACTTCTGAAAAACACTGCAGATTTGCACATCTCAAGGATAACAGGGTTTTGGAGATGCAAGTTAACCTCCAAGAACTTCTCATTTGTTTGTTGTCAGACTGATGGGATGTTTGAGGAGGATCTCTCTGGAACTGGGAAATTGTGGCAGGAGAAAGGGGAGGAGAAAGTTCCTCAATGTGGAACTTTGGCCATGGCCTCCCTTATCACCTAACAAGTCCCCTACCACAATTGAATTTTTTTTAAAAATAATTTTAAAAAGTAAATTCTGGAAGCCAAGCACTCTATAAAGCAAATTGCCTGGCCTACAGCCACCCACCATCTTCATTTTCCTAGAATGCCTCTGGGCCCCACTTAAAAAATGAAGAAGGGGGGAGAAAAAGTACCCTCGCCCCTGTCTAGTAAGCTTAGGAGTGGAGAGGGCAGGGGGAGAAACTGGGAGCAACAGGGTGTGTAGGGAAGGGAAGCAGAGAATCTTGGAGAAGTTGGGGGGAGTGGGGGAGGAGGAGGAGTTTGCATGGGGGGGATGGATGGATGGGATACAGGAACTGCAGTTAATCTAGAAATACCTCAATGCTGTGACTGAGTGAACCAAGAAAGCGGAACATTAATTATTGGCATTCCTATTCCATATGTAATAAGTTCACCCTTGGTTAAGCTATACCTAGACTGACCTTCAATCGGTGCAACTATATCCAGCCCCCCAACATTGCCAGACACTGGGCAACCACAAAGGCTGCAGAACCTGCATCATATACAGAGGAGGGATAGAGTTGGGCACCAAGGGGTGGCAACTAAGCATTATATCAATCATCTCACTTCTTGGTCTTAAATACAAGTTTAACAGAAGTGGAAGACAAGATGGAACCTCGTTGGAATTCAAGATGGAATGATCAGCAAGAGAGGGAGGATGGCCTCCAGGCCTCCATTGGCCAGGCTGGCACCAACTGCCACTGGATCGCTCCCCTCCAAGTTCAACATCCATCTGCAGCCATTCTACCAGCCTTTATCAAAGTGAAAGACATCAGCAAGACCCCATCCACTGGCAGCAGAAGATGCAAATATCTGAGTGAAAGGAAGAATGAATAACTACCATTTGGTTCCTCCTCGTCCCTGTTGGTGGTTGATGAAAGAAGCACAGATCCAAGTTATATGGGATTTTCATTTTGTAAGCCACGCTGAATGTTTTTAATGTTGAATGGTGGGGTAAAAATACTCTAAATAAATAAAATAATGACGAACAACCATCTCCCATCACCTTTAGAATCTCTCTGCTAAGAGCAAATACAACCCACTCAGTAAGTCCCCCTGAACAGCTTCTAGGACCCGCTGCCACATTTTCAAAACCTCATAGCTGGCAGTATCAAAGGCCACAGACAACCTCTAGTATCAATCTCTAAGTGGTGATTAACCAAAGCCACAAGCACAATATCACTGCCTTATCCAGGCCAAAGCCAGACTGCCAGGAATATAGGAAACGGGTGGTACTTAGGTGTCTTCAGACTGACCAGACCATTAACCATCAAGTCTGCTTAACACACCCAACTCCTCTGTATTAGATGGTGCATAGCTGACACAGTTGCCTGGTTCACACGTCACAACAGTCTAAGGGATTTTTAAACCCTGGGTTGTGTGAACAAGCAAGCATGCCACTGCACACTGCCCGATTGCTCCTGCTTTCAGCAGGAATGACTAAACAGCATTTTATTTATTATTTATTATTGCATTTATATCCTGCCTTTATTCCTCTTGCAAGGAACCCAAGGTGGCTTACATTATCCTCCTCCTCTCCATTTTATCCTCACAACAACAACCCTGTGAGGTAGGTTGGGCTGAGAGTGTGTGACTGGCCCAAAGTCACCCAGTGAGCTTCCATGGCCGAGTGGGGACTAGAACCCGGATCTCCCAGCTCCCAGTCCAACACTCTTGCCACTACACCATACTGGCTCTGGCATTGTTTGTCATGACATGTAAACCAGGAACTCTGGCTTGCCTCTCCCCCAACAGGCCAGAGAAATAACCCAACAACAAACCGTGGGTTATTTCTCTGGCTTGTCAGGGAGAGAGAAGCCAGAGTTCCTGGTTCATAATCATGACAAATAACCCAGGGGCGCAGCATCCCTGGGTTGTTTAGCTGCTCCCACTCACAGCAGGAACAATTTGGGCAGCTTGTTCGTTCACAACAACCCAGGCTTTTAAAAAACCCTGGGTTACTGTGATGTGTGAACAGGGCCAGTGGCAGGCAGACATGAAGAAAGGCTTCTTTGCTGCTGCACCTGGCATAGCTGTATCTTTTAAAAATGATTAGGCCACAATCAGGTGGCTTCAGTACAAGTAGAGTTGCACCCTCCCTTCTGCTTCATACACCTCAGATCTTCTTTAAACTTGTGCTGACAAAGTGGGAAGTGATGGATGCTTGGGAGTAACTGCACAATTGAATGAGATCAGCCTGATGTGCACTGTCATTCCTCAAAGTGTCTGGAATACGAATGAGTCCATAAGTCTCTGGAGCCTCACTAAGCTAACACGACCACCACCGTGACAAAGGAAAGGACCCATGACTTCAAAAGGTGATGATCCTTTGTGTTGTATCATATACGACCTCTGTTAACATCTCTGTTAACTATTTGTTTCTCTAGATCCATTCAAGTCCTAACGAACCCCAAGCTGTGATTCCCTCGATTGCCTATATCAGGGATGGGCAGAAGGTAGTTCTCCAGACTTTTGGACTTCAACTCCCAGAAGCCCTTGCCACCATGGCTAATAGTCAGGAATCTTGGGATTTGAAGTCCAAAATGTTTGAACACCACCAGGTTGGGGAAGGCAGGCCTATATACAAACATAGCTGTTTAAAGAACTTTTTAATATAGCAAAATATTTTCAAGATGAGATTTTCACACCTAAAGGCTTTAACTGCAGCACGGCATGCAGCTCCACTCCCTCTTAGAAACTGCAGGAAAATACCTCTCGATACTATACACTGCTACTACAGAATTGTTCTGGAAATCCAAAGCTGCTCCAACAGCCTTGGATCTCATATAGGAGACTGGGAGCTGCTTCGCTTCCTTCTACATACTTCCATGCCCTGAAAAACACCCCTTGCATGGTGTTGAAAGCACTAGTACTGAGAGATGCTGGAACCTTGGCACCTGATCCTATGTGCTTTTGCCTCAGCACAGCACCTCACAGAATCTGGCTGGATGACCGCAGTTTTACAGAGTTGTAGTGGTATGTTGGACACTGAACTTCAACACGTATTTAGCCCACCTTTTAATAAAGGAAATGGAAATAGTGACAAGCGTGCCGCTTCAAATGTTCTAAAAATGAATCTGAAACGTATTCTTTTTAAAAATAAGATAGTAGCACTTGAGGAGATAGTCAAGCCTAGGCTAGAAACCACCGTTGGTCAGTGGTTTTTTCAGCAGTGGAAAAAAGCTAAATAGTGTAATATTTGTATTAATAGCTCAAACTGGTTTCTTAAAAGTGCCTCCCTCCCTCCCTCCCTCCCTCTCTCTCACGCGCACACACACACACACACGCAAATGGACCTGGCTTTGCACAGACTGGAACAGTGGTGCCTTTAAGAAAATTTACCAGCTGTCAGAATTGGACACATTGTACCCACCCTGTCTGAGTGTAAGCATGCCTGCTGGCACCCCTAGGCATGACCCCTGCCATGGTGCATCCCTATAGCACCCTAAGGGAGAGGTCTGCCCACTCCATCCCCATAAGGTGGAGCTGCAGCTGCCCCACAGCAGGGGGAGAGGCAGGCATATAACTCTCTCCCTTGGCCTACTAATCTCCCCTGGCTTCAAACTAGGGAGGGAGGGAGGGAGGGAGGGAGGGAGGGAGGGCTCCCCCCGCCCCCGTCCGAGTTCTCCAGGTGTCTGCCCAAGCCCCAGACTTGCACTCGAGCCCCATGCCTGCTCACCAAGCCCCCCACACTTACCTGGACCCCGTCCTCTCTGCTGCAATCACTATGTTTTGAAAAAAAACCTGCAAGCATAGACTTATACACAAAATGGCGCCGTGAATCTTGTGTATATGGGTGATTTACAGCACCATTTTGTGTATAAGTCTATGTGCGCAGTATTGCAATCACCATGTTTTGAAAAATTATTGCAGTGACTGCAGTGGAGGAGATGGGGCTTGGGTAAGTGTGGTCGGCTCGACAAGCATGGGGGAGATTGAGCGGGGACAGGGGCTCGGTGGGATTGGCTCAGGGGCACAGGCAGTCCGTCAGACTCCTGGACCGAGACAGGTGCCTGCAGCATTCCTACTTCACACTGTCTCGACTACAAAGCTATGCGCTGTTTAGGGAAGCCTGCCCCTAGTGAATGAAAATGATACTGCAGGCTTCATCCACATAGACACATTACAATTAATTACAATTAATTAAGGGCACAATCCTATGGCCTCTAGTCAGCAGCTAGACAGCCATAGGATAGGTCAGTTCCCAGAGAACTGACCCCCAGCCCCTCCCGTGCCGCCTCGTAGGCAGCGCAGATTGGCCCCGTGCTCCGCGCTTGTAAGAGCAGTGTGCAGCAGCGAAAATGGGGCGTTCCCGGGGGCAGGCTGGGAAAGTCGGAAATGTCGGTACGACGCATCCTATGTGTCATCCAACCACTGCTTCTTGCGCTCTGAGGTCCCGTGGCGAGACAGCCGAAATTGGCTGTCTAGCCACAAAAGCAGGGCAGGGGGAGCAAGGAAGAGATCTGCTCATCACCACTCCTCCCGCCCTGGACTGGATAGGCGGTCACCCCCGGGGTCGGAGGCGACCGTCGATCTCGATAGAATTGTTCCCTAATGTATTTTAAAAACAAAATAATTCTGAAATACATACCCCTAGGGTCCTTTTAATTTAAATTCAAAGTTTTGGGTGTCTAAGTTTCACAGCCTTGGAGCTATGGTGCTGATGACACACATGACAGACACACATCCTCTTTTATTATTATAGATATCAGTTCCAATTATAATACCTTATAAGAACTGTGTTTTTAACGCACATGCCAAGAATATTTAACTGTAGGGAATTTTTTTGTGCCTACATGCTGATAACGTCAAAGACACATCATAAAGTTTGGGTTCAACACAAGCTAAGTATGTTAAGATAAAAAAAACTTGAAAAATACAACATTAAGGTTAACTCTGACACTCTTAACCTGTACCTCATACACTTTTATCCCTTGCCTGAAAAAAACATGAGCCAAGAACAGCCTTACCATGTGTTTTTATGTTAACTGTTGTTTGGGCCCTATTAAGAGAATTTACTCTTATGCAGATGGAAACTAGCAAACCACTTTAGATGGAGAAAAGGTCCCATTTCAACCTGAGCATTGCACTTGAAGACCATTTTAAGAGAACAACACATTTTTAGTATTTAACCTCACAGGTCTGGCGAGATCTTTAGAACTTGGTTCAAGCTTCAAACACTCTGGGGATGCCTGAAAGTAAAAGATGCAATATGTACTTGGTGTACATTCCCACTGAACAATAATTGAATGCAGCAGCTGCTCCAGTCTGCCAAATCCACCATACAATGAACTTGGCAGGATATCAGCAGGAATCAGAGGTTGCCTGTTGTTAACTAGGACTGGTCTATAGGTCGTCACCAAAGACGTTAGTGTGAAATGTCTATGTGAAAGAGGAAGAGAAAGAAATAGTATCAGCACCCAAACATTTGGAGCTATTCACAAATTCATAGCAGTAATGTTTCTGCCCCAGAGAACGAACAGATGACAGAAACTGAAGGAAGAAATAAGGAAAGAAGCAAGAAAGAACTTTTTTAAAAAACATATTGAGTTTGCTTGAACTGTGTACAGCTTTGATCACCCACATCTCATAATATGTACAATTCTGATTGCCCCATCTCAGATGAAGCTGGACAGCCATCTGTCAGGGATGCTTTGACTTGGATTCCTCCATTGAGCAGGGGGTTGGACTCGATGGTCTTATAGGCCCCTTCCAACCCTACTATTCTATGATTCTATGATTACTTATTTCATATATTTACATCCTGCTCTTCATCCCCAAATCTTCAATCCCAGGCATATCCAAATAGGGCTGGGAAAAACTCCTGTCTGAAACTTGGAAAGCCCCTGCCTGCTGGTGTAGACAACATCAAACTAGATGGATTAACGGTATGAATCGGTATAAGGCAATTTCCTTTGTTCCAAAAGACTCATAGAGCCAGTGTGGTGCAGTGGTTACAGTGTTGGACTAGGACTGGGATGATCCAGAAGCTCACTGAATGACTTTGGGCCAGTCACTGGCTCTCAGCATACCTCACAGGGTTGTTGTGAGGATAAAATGGGGAGGGGGAGAAAGACCATGTAAGCTGCCTTGGGTTCCTTGAAAGAGAAAAAAGGCAGGTTATAAATGTAATAATAATAATTTTAAATAATCAATTAAAATCAATCATCCTAACTAAAAACCAGCACAACGTTAATACCCAGAGGTAGATGCCAATGAAACCAGAAACATATACTAACTCAGCCATCCCCAGTCTGGTGCCTTTCAGATCTGTTGGACTACAACTTCCAGCATTCCCCAATAAGCATGGCTGGTAGATGCTGGGAATTGTAGCCCAACACATCTGAGGAACACCAGGCTGGGGAAGGCTGTACTAACTGGAGCATCTTAATTTTTAGCAAGGGCAGTGTAAGGCTCTTTAGCTTAAAAAAATTAGGAAGACATGATAGATATTTACAAAATTATGAATGGTGTAGACAGACTGGACTCTCTCTCATAATGCTATATCTGAAGTCACCCAATGAATGGAATTAAGGGACAGTAGGGTCAGAACAGGCAAGAAGAAGTACACCTTCATGCAATGCATCTGACTTAAACAATTTGTTCCCACGAGGATATTGTGATGGGCCCTAACATAAGTTCAGTTTTTAAAATGGAGTGAACAAGTTAAGGAAAATAGGTAAATGGAATCTCCATGGCCAAAGGCACTATACATGATTACCAAATGGTTATAGCAAAAAACAGGTGGCAAATGTCACATCATTCCCTGCCTTGAGAACTTTCCAAGTACATCAGGTAGGCCACTACTGACAAGCAGAACAGCAGGCTAGAAAACTCTTGGCCTGATCCAGCAAGGCAGTTCTTAACTATGGTCCTCCCAGTTAGGTCCTCCCAGTATTGTCTTTCCAAAGACAGACACTAATCTAATTTCCAATACAATCATCATCCATATGCATGTCAATCCAACTGTTTCTAATCACACAAAAAGCCCAGCACATGGAGATGCTGCCAGGTGCCAAAATATAAATCCCAGTCCCCGCTTCTTTAAAAAGTTAACATTATAAAGCAAGGTGTTTGCCTCCACGGCAGAGCCGGAATCAACCACTTTGCCTCGATTCAGTGACATGCGCGGTCTCTGGATTTATTAGGAGACAAGCAAGCCAGGCTGGGTTCAACGTTTGAAACGTAGGTCTGGGGTGGAGGTTTACATCAACGCGAGTTCCAGCTAACCTTCTGCGTTGAAGTTTTTAAAGGAAAACCAATCCACTCAAGCGTTTTCCACCACAAGGCAGCTTCCCCAGCGCACCCACCCCCATCCTTTAGGAAAGTATAGACGGGAGTTTGGGGGAGGGGGGCAGAGACAATGGAGGACTTTGGCTCCGGCGCAGACCCATCTGGCAGTCCAAACTCAAAACTTGCTCGGAAAGTTTTCCTGAGGTACAGGGAGATGGGAAGCACATGCAGGCAGTCTTGGAAACTGACATGGGGGACTGCAGCTGCCGGGGGCGTAGAAGGGGGGGGTACAGCTTTGGGGGGGTAGAGCTTTAGCATTGTCCAGACCAGCGACTCTTCTTTTCCCCTCCTCCCCCAGCACAAAGCTCACGCTCCCCCCCCCTCCGCCCCACTCACCCTCCGAGTCCATCTCTGTTTAACGCTGGATGCAGAAGCTCTCTGCTACTTTGGACGGGGCCGGCGGGGGCTGAGATGCAAGGCTGGGCGACTGGAAAGGAGGCAGCCTCAGAAGCCGACGGGGGGGAGGAGGAGAGGGAGAGTGGCTCCCAGCGCGCGCTTTCTTTCCGGCGGCTGCATGTCGCCTTGAGGCATCGGCCGGGAGGAGGCCGACGGTGCGCCTCCCTCCCCAAAGCGCTGCCCAAAGGGCGCTCTGCCGCCTCGGCCTCCACCCGTCGCGAGCAGGCGAGGCTGATGATGCGCTTCGTCGGCTGGGGCCGGCCGACCCGGCGGGGAGGAACGCGCCCAGCCTGCCAAGGCGCCAGGTGCAGCCGTAGCGCTGCAGAGGCTCGGGGGGCGGCTCAGGTTCAGGTTTCCTCCTCTCCCCGCTCCCATCCCCTCCACAGCCAAGAGCGAAAAAGCTCTCTTGGCCTCCCTCGAGGCCGGGGCATTGTGGGTAAAGAGAGGGCCCGAGCCGCACGCGGGGGGGACGGGGACGGACGGACGGAGCCCCAACCTCTCCGAGAGTGACTTCGTCTGCAGGGCTCCCTTTCCAGGAAAAAGAACCATTCGGGTTGCTGTTTTTCCTGGAGAAGTAGCCCCGTTAAGTCTGTCGCCGCAAGAGGAGCAATCTGTTAGTTGTCAAAGGCGCAATCCTATGCGTGTTTAAACAGAAAAAATCCTACAACTCCCAGAATCAGACAACCAAGCTGGGAGTTTAGGCCTTGTTTCTGTCTCAACATGGATAGGAAAGCAGCGTAAGGCAGTCTTTCCCAACCTTGTGCCCTACAGATATTTTTGACTACATCTCCCATTGGCCCCATCCAGCGTGACTAATGGTCAGCGGGAATTCTGGGAGTTGTAGTACAAAACGTGTAGATGGTGCAGGACTGGAGAACGCTGCTTTAAAGCGACACAAGACTCCGTGTGTTATCTTTCTTCTGCGCTCTTGAAAGAACATTGAGGCTCAGGGCCTCCTGCCAACCCACACACCCACCAGTACCAGGAGAAATAAGGGGCAGAATCTGACACATCTTGGTGAGGTGAGAACTCTGGAGAGCCAAGCAGCTCAGGCCCCATGATGCTGTGGGGTAGCAAGGGTGATGGCAAGTAGTGACTTAGGCATGGCCAAAAAAAAAAAAAGAGGGCAGATTTGCATACAATTTGCATGAGCTGATTCATATGATGTAAATTTAGAAATAATTACTATCACTTAAATATAAATACAATACATCTCATCATAGTTGGGAAGACTGTGACCTGGGTGCCTTCTCAAGCTGCTACCTAGGTGCTAACTGCTGATGGGCAACTTCAAGACCCCCTTGCTCTCCCCTTATGTAGTTCTTTATCCTTAAACCAGGCTTGGACTAGACAGCCCTTCAAAGAGAGGACACCTTCAAAGAGAGGACTTCTCTGTGTAAGGTAGAACACATAGCCACCCTAGTAGCAAACCCCTCCCTCCAATATTTCCCAATTCATCATTCACCTCCTAGCTTTCATTTACAGTATGTTAAGGTCCTATGGATTAAGTCTTTGGTCCCCTAATGAAGTTTGCCATACCTTCACTCTCCCAAATTTCTGGAGTTGCTCTGCTCTGGCCCCCAAGTAAGATCATACAATCTGTCTGTGCCAGCTCTGTTGGAATGTGGGAAGTCTGATCCTAAAGGAGGGGTGGGCCACAGGTGGCCCCCACTTCCCTCCTGGTGCAGCACCTGCCACCATGCGGCCAGAGCTGGCGGCAACACAAAAATATTTGGGGGTGGGGAGGTGGTTTTAGCACTACACACTGCTAAAATGATTAAAGGTCCTATGCGTATTTAGACAGAAAAACATCCTACAACTCCCAGCATTCTGCAGCCAGCCTAAACATGCATAGGATTGTGCCCTAAATGTAGCTTGTTTGCAAGCTAAATCTGAGCTTTTAAAAGCTCTGTAGCTGCTGCGGAGTGGTAGAAGAGTTTATTTCATCTTGCAAACAAGCGGAATGTAAGCCTTAGAATGTTACAGAGCAGTTTGCCTCTGAATTTCTGTGGGAAACTGCCAATGTGTTTTGTTTTTTGTTTTGAAATGGGGTGCCTCACAGACAGCAGTTCCCTATGGAGTGCTGCCAAGCTAGGAGAAAGAGGAGTCTGGGGGCAAAAATTGACCTCCCACAGTTCCCACCCCTGCTCTAAACCAACTTTAAAAACTACCTAATTTATTGTAGCATAGGCTTTTGTGGCCGTTCATCTGATGTTTCATCTGATGAAGTGGAGTGTAATCCACAAAAGCTTCTGCCATAATAAAGTTGCTAGTCTTTAAGGTGTCACAAGATAATTTTCTTCCTTCCTTTCTTTTCATTTTTATCTTTTTTTCCTTTTTTTTTTACTGCAGCAGACTAACACTACTACCGTTGATCCTAAGTAACACAATTTTTTTGCTGAAAAAATTTGCTGCAAATTTTTTTTTGCTGCATTGAGCAGGGAGTTGGACTCGATGGTGTTATAGGCCCGATCCTAAGTGGTATCACTTGAGCCTACACTCCTCAGACTTATGTGTCACGCTCTTTGCCTGCATCCTTTCCCATTACTCACTATAGGAAATGCAGTCATTTTGCTCATTGAGCTATAGAGCGAATCCATATTTTTCCAAGCGATTTCACTGTCTTACAACGAGGCAGTGATTTACTAACCTGCAACATGTGGAAGCCTGGTGTTGCCTTTGAAGCTTGAAGAGAAAGGCACACCACTATGTAAAAAGTTTAGTAATGGTGGATACAATGTGCCTGAAAGACAGCTTACCCCACCCCATTATTACTTTTCCAGCAATGTAATTCACAGGGGAGCATGGGCTGGTTTTAGGGCACAGACTCAGTTCATGACAAATAGGTCCAGTAGGAATGTCTTGGTGGAAGTTTCACAGACTGCATCTGCAATATCATGTTAATGAATGTAGCTTAGAACAGCATTAGAAGCTGGAAACAAGCAGTCACCAGCCAACGGTTGACACCACCTTCTGGAACATCAGATGTTACAAAGCTGATCCACGTTAGCCAAAATGGCTAAACAATATTTACCATGTAGTATGAGCTTTTGAGTAATACAGAACTCTTCTATAAAGGGTACGATCCTATCTAGATAGGTGGCCACCTCCAAACTCAGAGGTGACCCCCTATCCAAAGCAAGGCAAGAGAAGCACAGAGGGGATCGTTCCCTCCGTGCTCCTCCTGCCGTGCTTTTTCTGCTAGACAGCCAATTGCGGCTGTCTAGCCACAGGACCACAGAGCGGGGAAGGAGGCTGCTGGATGTGTCGTACAAGCAGCTACACTCTTCCCGCCCAGTACACCCCCAGCCATTCCCCTTTCCGGCTGCTCCGCACTCCTCTTGTGAGCGCAGAGGATGGGGCTGTTCTGGGGGGTGGGGTCGGTTCCCGGATAACAGCATATCCTATGGCTGTCTAGCCAATGTCTAGCAGCCATAGGATTGTTCCCAAAGTTGTTTAAAAATAGTATGGGGGAAATTATACTTCTGGATGTGGTGAGGGAGGGGTAGTTTTAAGTCTACACTTTGTTTAAAACTTAAGACAGTAATGGGGGAAGTGCTTACAGGTTAATTAGATAACAATTATGTGTGAGGTTACAGAGAAGTATGTTGTGTCAGACAAACAAATTGATTGATTGATTGATTGATTGATTGATTGATTTGAAGCACTTTTACCCCACTCTTCAGCCAAAATGTTTCGCAGAACAGATTACGTAAGTTCAATAAAAACAAGACAGACCTTGTCTTAAAAGACAAGACACACAAGGGAAAAGGTGTGAGCAGGGAAGAGAAAAGCAAGCAACCTCAGGCAGCGAAACACGTAAGTGTTATTTATAATAACACCAGCTGGAATGGAAACATTTCAGGGAGAGGAGGAACCCAACAGAGCTGGTCTCTCAGCAAAGCCTATGGAGTGGCTCTGCAGTCCCTTCTTCCCTTCTAGTGCAGCCAGGTGGCAGCTGATGGAGGGAGGAGTCAAGTGGAGCTAATCTCTCACCAGAGTTGATGGAGTGGCTCTGATTCCCATCTCTCCCTCTGTTACAGCCTGATGGAATGGCTGCTGACAAGTGACAGATGAGGGAGGGAGAAAAAGGGAAAACCTCCCTAAATCTCTTCTGTGCTCTTACCGAGACATAACTTTTTCTTCTTCCTCATTTAAGTTTAAAAAAACAAACCCCTGAAGTTCCAGTGAATCTTTTGCCAATGTTTTTCTAAAGGCAGGCCCTGACATTTTTGGCACAAAATAGAGACATTTTTCTTTAAAGAAGCTTCCCCGATTGACCATGCACGGTTTTATTGTTATGATTTGATTTTAATTTTGTATTTTGATTTTGTTTTTTTATCATTCACCACTCAGGAATCTTGTTGGCTGCACAACAGTATATAAATCTTGTAAATAAATAATGGTTTGACACAACTGTTTTTGATCCAGATCCCTGATAAACTTGGGGGCCATAGAGATAAGTGGTAACTTGCCGCTGTGTACCTGTCTTACCAGGTCAGTCTCCTATCTTGTCTTTATTCAGTGCTGAGGAAAATTGTACCATGCTTTTTCACCTCATCAGAAATCTTGGGAAGCAGATTCTCCTCAGCACATACTAAAGCCCAAGTGATTACATACACATTGTGGTATGTTATCACTCAGTAAATGGTAATCTGTATCCATCTTTCCTATATTAAAATTACAGCCTAAGAAAACAGAATCTTTGGTATATGATACTAGATCTGAGGTTTCCACTATAATGCCTATTTTCCCAGTAAATGGGGATTCAGCTTTAACTCAGTTTTTATTTTTCAGGCAGGCATTCGATTTGTGTGTGCACGCATGTGTGTGTGTGCACAAAATTAAATATTTTAGTACGAAACATGGAGTTAGGAGGCAATAAACAACTGATGCATGGGGTAAGGAGGATCAGTTCATCTCAAATTTATATAACCATTCATTCTTGCTGTCCACAATGCATTAAAATTCATCCAGAAGGAAAGCATTTTATGCACAGTTCCGTTCTTCCTAGTGCTTGCTTTTCACATTACTGAAGATTCCCAAAATATGTCCATGACAGATAAATCTATATATAAATTCCTCATTATTTTATGAGACTTCAGAGTCTATAAACTACAACAGTTTGAAAGTAGACAGTGTCTCCCGACATGTTTCTTATAAGAGATACGTGTTTCATTCTGTTGAATGAGGTAATCCTCAGAATGACCCTCATGTACTTTTGCCATCATATGATACTCTTCTGAATGTACAAAATAGTTATTTTGTGCAAAGCCCCCCATTTATAAATTGCAAGCTTTTAAATTAGAACTCATTTTCTTACATGAGAATTTTCACACCAAGATGAATTGAAATTGTTGTACCATAACTATTTTTGCACTTTGCTACTGCAGTGCTTCAGACTGAGCCTCTATCATACATAAAACAGAAACAGTGATGGAATTAAGATGTGGTTATGCTACAAACAGGAAACACAGCTATACTGACCCCCAAATCCTCTCAAACTGTTCTTCTGGATGCAGAAAACTGAAATGTGTACTACGAAATAAGTTGCAACGCAAGTTTATAATGACGCATTGTCAATTAGTCTATACCTCAGGAAACAGATACAACTGGGGCTAGAGGAGTCGCCTGAAAGAAGACCACAGCAGAGCATCATTTTGAAGGCTTCCTGTGCTAGCAGCACATAAGCACAGGTCCCCTGGAACAAGCACACACACATACATTTTTTTATTGCTTGCACTCATACTCTTGAAGTTACTTGCCTCAGGTTGCCTTTTCTGTGCAATGGACTGCTGTTGGAGCAAGAAAATGTGGGTCCAAGGGAGTGCTTTTGTGCTGTTGTGTGGGTCTGCTTACTTGCCTCTTGAAGTTAGGTCTGCCTGTCGTGCAGCCTGGCTTCACCTACGGTGTGTTGCCCTGTTCTCTGTCCCACCAGCCTCATTGGGCATCAGCCACCCCTGGCCACCACAGCTCCAACATGACAGAAAGCAGGTTGCAAGGTGCATTGTTCCTCTCCAGTCAGCAATGTTGCAACTCAGGTGCAGAATCTGTCTATGCTGATTAGGAATTAAGCATATGTTAATATGCTCAGGACAATTAGGGGCCCCAGGCAGGCAGGCCTTTGCAGTACCTGCCTCTAGTAATATTCCACAAGAAACAACTCTACATGGGAAGCCCAGTTCAAGACAAGGCATCCAAGGCACTCATCGGTTCCTCATATGGAAGGTTTCAAGAGAACATACACCTGTGTCTTACTTACTATCCCTGTAACCCATTCTCATTGGATAAATTGGCTTCGTGGTGGCCTGCAGTGGAGAAAGCCATCTTGCAAATGATACAATTGCACAGGAAGGTTTCTGTTCTGCAGTGATAGGTTGGAGGCTGCTGTGTATTGACATATTAGATATGTGGCATGCCATTTGAGGGGGGATCTTTGGATATTTTTGCGTTTAGCTTTTCATATATGATTTAGAAGTTAATAGATAAGGCATTTTGCCAGGCAGAAGTCCACAAGGAAGGACTGGGGTTGGTGGTGGCAGCAGGAGCAGGCGCAGCAGCAGAAGACACGCCTCTAACCAACCACAACATCAGTTCTTGAATGACAATACTTTGGGGGAGCATCATAATTGATACCCTTCGTATTTAAAAAAAATATTCTGCAATAAAATATGAAGGTGCCTTGTAGGGGTCCATTTCAACCAATGCAGTCTACTCTTAACAATAGCTTTCCCAGGTCTCCGGCAGAGTTTTTCCCCAAAAGTGCTACCTGAGGGCCCAAATAGACATTACTTTAAATTGATGTCTAGCAGCTATGTCTTTTTTTACTCTAGAGTAGGCAGAGTACTCTAGAGTCAGGACCCTAGTGTAGGGAGTAGGGTGGGAGATTTTAAGATCTGAATCAGGGGCCCTGCAGGGCACACCCTTGATCTGGTTTTTGCTCCAACTTGTGGGATGGGTAGTCTGAAGATTGGGGGGCTCCAAGTAACCCCATTGTCATGGTCAGACCATTTCCTGGTGAGATTTTAACTTACGGCATTACTCTCCTCCCGCGGGGTGGGGGACCTATTCGGATGGTCCGTCCCAGGAGACTGATGGAATCCAATGGATTTCTGAATGCTCTTGGTGATTTTCCAGTGGAGAGAGCTGGTGATCCAGCCGAGGCCCTAGCCCCACTGTGGAACAGTGAGATGCTGAGGGCCATCGACATGATCGCACCTGAGTGCCCTCTCCGGCACCGTGGTTTGTTGAACTCTACTTTGTTGGGATTTGTTTTTTTTAAAAAATTTTTTAACTCCTTTAACCATTGTTTTGTTCTTTTATCATGTTGTTCACCACTCCGAGATCTTCTGATGAGGAGCGGTATATAAATATTGTAAAATAAATAAATAAACAAACAAACAAACTATAGTAAAAATGAAAAAAAAGACATAGCTGCTAGACACACATTTAAAGTAATGTCTGTTTTGTCCCTGAGCTCCTTAAACTAGAACTCTTATGGGGTGAACTACATATACATGCAAACCATGTGCTCTACCATTGCACTATGGGCCCTCTCCTAGTACCCCTACTTATGTAACAATTTACATCTTTGTATATTAGCATGTATATTGAATGCTTGGATACTATTACATATCTTTTAGTTGTTGTTGTTGTTCAGTCATTCAGTCGTGTCCGACTCTTCGTGACCCCATGGACCATAGCACGCCAGGCCTTCCTGTCCTGCGCTCTCTCCCGGAGCGTGCTCAAGTTCATATTCATTGCATCCGTGATGCTATCTAGCCATCTCATCCTCTGCCGTCCCCTTCTCCTTTTGCCTTCAGTCTTTCCCAGCATCAGGGTCTTTTCCAGGGAGTTTTCTCTTCGCATTAGGTGGCCAAAATATTGGAGCTTCAGCTTCATTATCTGTCCTTCCAATGAGCACTCAGGGTTGATTTCCTTTAGGATGGACTGATTTGACCTCCTTGCAGTCCAGGGGACTCGTAAGAGTCTTCTCCAGCACCACAGTTCGAAAGCATCAATTCGTCGGCGCTCAGCCTTCCTTATAGTCCAGCTCTCACAGCCATACATTACTACTTGGAAAACCATAGCTTTGATTAGACGGACCTTTGTCGGCAAGGTGATGTCTCTGCTTCTTACTATGCTGTCTAGGTTTGCCATAGCTTTCCTCCCAAGGAGCAAGCGTCTTTTAATTTCATGGCTACAGTCACCGTCTGCGGTGATCTTGGAGCCCAAGAAAGTAAAATCTGTCACTGCTTCCATTTCTTCCCCTTCTATATGCCAGGAAGTGATAGGGCCAGATGACATGATCTTAGTTTTTTTAATGTTGAGTTTCAAACCAGCTTTTGCACTCTCCTCTTTCACCCTCAACAAGAGGCTCTTTAGATCCTCTTCGCTTTCTGCCATTAGGGTGGTATCGTCTGCATATCGGAGGTTGTTGATAATTCTCCCAGCAATCTTAATTCCGACCTCTGATTCATCCAATCTGGCATTTCTCATGATGTACTCTGCATATAAGTTAAATAAGCAGGGTGACAATATGCAGCCTTGTCGTACTCCTTTTCCAATTTTGAACCAATCAGTTGTTCCATCTCTGGTTCTTACTGTTGCTTCTTGACCCTCGTACAGGTTTCTCAGGAGACAGGTAAGGTGGTCTGGTACTCCCATCACTTTAAGAATTTGCCACAGTTTGTTGTGATCCACACAATCAAAGGCTTTAGCGTAGTCAATGAAGCAGAAATAGACGTTTTTCTGGAATTCTCTTGCTTTCTCCATGATGCAGCGAATGTTGGCGATTTGATCTCTAGTTCCTCTGCCTCTTCGAAACCCAGCTTGTACTTCCGGTAGTTCTCGGTTCGCATACTGCTGTAGCCTAGCTTGTAGGATTTTGAGCATCACCTTGCTGGCATGTGAAATGAGCGCAATTGTGCGGTAGTTTGAACACTCTTTGGCGTTGCCCTTCTTTGGAATTGGAATGTAAACTGACCTTTTCCAGTCTTGTGGCCACTGTTGAGTGTTCCAGATTTGTTGGCATATTGAATGCAGCACTTTAACAGCATCATCTTTTAGGATTTTAAATAGCTCGGCTGGAATACTGTCATCTCCGCTAGCTTTGTTGTTACTAATGCTTCCTAAGGCCCACTTGACTTCACTCTCGAGGATGTCCGGCTCAAGTTCAGTGACCGCACTATCATGGCTAGCAGGGACATTCAGATCTTTCCTGTATAGTTCTTCTGTGTATTCTTGCCACCTCTTCTTAATCTCATCTGCTTCTGGTAGGTCCCTGCCTTCTTTGTCCTTTATCATGCCCGTCTTTGCACAAAACGTTCCCTTGAGATCTCCAATTTTCTTGAAGAGATCTCTAGTCTTTCCCATTCTGTTGTTTTCCGCGATTTCTTTGCATTGTTCATTTAAGAAGGCCTTCTTGTCTCTCCTTGCTATTCTCTGGAACTCTGCATTCAGTTGGGTATATCTTCCCCTTTCTCCCTTGCTTTTCGCTTCCCTTCTTTCGTGAGCTACTTGTAAAGCCTCATCAGACAGCCACTTTGCTTTCTTGCATTTCTTTTTCTTTGGGACGGATTTCGTTGCTGCCTCCTGAACAATGTTACGGACCTCCATCCATAGTTCCTCAGGCACTCTGTCTATCAGGTCTAATCCCTGAAATCTATTCCTCACCTCCACTGTATATTCATCAGGGATATGATTTAGGTCATACCTGAACGGTTTAGTGGTTTTCCCGACGTTCTTCAATTTAATCCGAAATTTTGCAAGAAGCAGCTCATGATCTGAGCCACAGTCAGCTCCAGGTCTTGTTTTTACTGACTGTATAGAGCTTCTCCATCTTTGGCTGCAAAGGACATAATCAATCTGATTTCGATATTGACCATCTGGTGACGTCCATGTGTAGAGTCGCCTCTTGTGCTGTTGGAAAAGAGTGTTTGCTATGATCAGCATGTTCTCTTGGCAAAACTCTATTAGCTTTTGTCCTGCTTCATTTTGTACACCAAGGCCATGCCTGCCTGTTATCCCGGTGATTTCTTGACTTCCTACTTTAGCATTCCAATCCCCTATGATGAAGAGGACATCTTTTTTTGGTGTTAGTTCTAGAAGGTGTTGTAGGTCTTCATAGAACCGATCGGCTTTGGCCTAGCCGCTTCACTCTTTCTGGCGCTACTTGGACTTCCTAGTGGTTAGGGCATAGACTTGAATTACTGTGATGTTGAATGGTTTGCCTTGGATTCGTACTGAGATCATTCTATCGTTTTTAAGATTGTACCCCAGTAATGTTTTTCCCACCCTTTTGTTGACTATGAGTGCTACTCCATGTCTTTTAAGGGATTCTTGCCCACAGTAGTAGATATGATGGTCATCTGAATTAAATTCGCCCATGCTTGTCCATTTTAGTTCGCTGATTCCCAAGATGTCGATGTTCAATCTTGCCATCTCATGTTTGACCACCTCCAGCTTACCTTGATTCATTGATCTGACATTCCAGGTTCCTAAACAATATCGTTCTTTACAGCATCGGATTTTCTTTTCACCGCCAGACACATCCACAGCTGAGTGTCCTTTCGGCTTTGGCCCAGCCGCTTCACTCTTTCTGGCGCTACTTGGAAATACCCTCTGCTCTTCCCCAGTAGCATATTGGACACCTTCCGACCTGAGGGGCTCATCTTCCGGCGTCATCTCTTTTAGCCTTGTGATATGTTCCATGGGGTTTTCTTGGCAAGAATACTAGACTGGGTTGCCATTTCCTTCTCCAGTGGACCACATTTTGTCAGAACTCTCTGCCATGACCTGTCCGTCTTGGGTGGCCCTGCACGGAATAGCTTATGGCTTCACTGAGTTACGCAAGCCCCTTCGCCACAACAAGGCAGTGATCCATGAAGGGGTATCTTTTAGTACAAATCACAATTATGTATTATTGTATGTAACGTATTTATATTTACGTAGTTTTCCGACAGTAGACTTGTGGTGGCTCATTGTGCCTGAAGTAGAAAATATGCAATGGCAGGATACCATTATCAGAAAAAAAAGGCAGCGAGGCTTATGCTATTCTCTCACCATAAGACCTAATGTGATGATTCCTGATTCCAACGCCTTCTCTGTGTTTGGGAGAGTAGAGATGGGAAGAGTTAGAGAGCATGAATGTGAGTTGTTCTTGCCCTAGCCTCCAAGATGTGGTGGTCTACAAGTTTAAAGAAATAAATATGATGATTTGCTATATGAGCCAATAAATCATGGCCACCTAACTGTAGGGTGTTGTACCAGTGATTAATATTTCTTTTGTATAGCGGTATCTCATGACAATTTTGTATTAGCTGGTTCTCCAGTGAGAAAGGTGCAGTGGTGCAATTTAGCCCGCTTAAATGCTGAGGACTGTGTTAGCTTATAGCCTACACCTTTGGCCCTAAAAAGGGCCCTCAGAGTGGCTAACAATGTACACAAAACCTATAATCGTATTAAAATAAAAATAAGCAATATAAACAAAGTAATAATAATCAGCAGCAGGCCAGAGAGCCTAGACTTAGAGCAGTACAAAAGTAAGAGTTGTGCATTGCTTCAGTGCCGAATCTGAATCCCGAAGCAAATTGGGGCGCTTTGGGGGTGCCTTGGTGCAACCTGAAGCAAATCACGCCAGTACCAAGGCACTCCGAAGTGAAGCGGGTCACCACTGAAGCACTTTGGTTCGCCTCAGAGATTCAGAGCTCTTCTGAAGCCCAGACAGCCCATCTCCAAAATGTATCAACTTGAGAAAGATCAGGGAGAAGGAGGAAGAGGGAGGAGGGAAAGGGAGGGGAGCAGGGGGAGGGAGTGAGCTTTGGCGAATGGCAACTCTAGTTGCCAAATTAGGGCTGAACATAACCCAGCAGTCTCCAATTAGTGACAGTGGTGGGGGTGGGTTGAGGTGGGGTGGGGGAAGATACCGGATATATTGGAGATCAGCCTGTGTTTGTTTCATTGTGAGAGAGAGAGCTGGTGGTTATAGTTAGAGAGAGATGTGTCGGTTAGTTGGCTAGATGTGTGCGTGTGTGTGTGCGCGTGCGCATGTTGCACTGCACCGCACCACACTGCAGCTTTGTTCTTATTCTTTCCCACCCAGCCCTTTTCAGTTCAACTATTCCCTTACTTTCTTTTCTAGATAATTTTTTTTAAAAAACCAAAAACATTAGGTTCCTCCTTTCCTTTCCTTGTTCTTTGGCTACCCTCCCCACCTTTCTGAATCATTCAACCATTCTTACTAGTTTTCTCTTTTGTTCTTTCTTTCTTTCGTTCTTTCTAGATTCTTTAAAAAAATATTAAGAAGTAGTTTTAGTGTTTTAGTTTCCTTGCCTTGCCCTCCAGCTCCCCCCACCCCTCAAGTTCTCAATTCAACTCTTTCTTTGTAGTTTTCTACAACTACATTCTAGATGTATGTGTGTGATTTCCTTCTTTCCTTGTTCTTGGCTCTCGCCCCACCCCTCTCAATTTCTGTATTCCTTCCCTTCCCATTTTTGAACTCTATATCTTTTCCCTAAAACAAAACAAATTAAAAACACTTTTCTTTGCTTGTCAGTAGTTCTGCATTTGCTTTTCTTTTGCTCTTGTGTGTCTCTGCATGTGTGTGCTTGGGTTATGATCAAGCAAAGCACTACACACATCCACATTTCAAAATACAGTGAGCAAAGTGCTACATCTATTATTTAAATAATACTACACTGTGTGGCAAAGCAAGCAAGCCCAATATGAGGTATCTTTCACGTCTTGGCAGGGGCAGAGATGGGTGAGATGCTGGATGCCAACTTTATCTGGCCCCAGATTACCAAATTTAGTAGTACTAGGGGAGAGGGGTTATTTGCACTTCAAAGAATCCTACAGCAGAGATTAGGGATAGTGACCTCCTCCTAATCACTTGTTATACACCTAACTTCTCTGATTATCTCTTTATGACCTTTGGTTTGAGTTTCTGAGAACAGCACATTTTATCTGTGCCTGTCACACAAATTACTGGGCCAAACTATCTGCAATTTGGCAGGTGGAATCCCCTCCATGGAAGCTGACAGGCCCCCAAATTTCATGCATGTCTGTGGAAACAGTGAAAAGTTATAGCCCTTTGCTTTGAGAGTTTTTGTTGAAAAAAATAAAATTTTAACTCCGCCTAGCACTATTACTACTGGGCCAAAACTGTCAGAAATCATAGGGGCTGACAGGTCTCCTAATTTCAAGTATTTATCATGAAAATGGAAAAAGTTATGGCTGTTTCTCTTTTCCTATGTAAGTCAATGGGAAAACATCAAAGCTGAATGATTCGGATCTCCAAATCTCGCTTTGGATCTGAAGCAAAGTGGATTGGGTCTGAATCAGTCCAAAGCAAAGTGGGGCTTCTTGGAGGTCCGAAGCACCATCTAAAGTGAAGTGAGGGGGGGGGGTCCATGCACAGCCCTAACAAAAATAATATTCATATGTTATTGCAGAAAATATTCATAGAGAAAAACATGCCGAAACAAAATCACTTATACTTGTCACCTAAACACACCTAACCAACATGGTGAGGGAGTCTGCCAGGCCTCCGGGGGTGATGAGTTCCTTAGCCTAGGCACTGTTACAAAGAAGGCCAAATCCCCTCTCTCTCCTCTCGTCCTGCCTCCCAAGACAATGGGATATGCAGCAGGGCTTCTCCTAATGATCTCAGTGTGTAGGCAGGTTCATACAAAAAGAGACAGGCCTTTAGATCATTTAGTTTTAACCCCCCCCCCCCCCGCCCACCATGTTACTACAGGCAAAGTCATCTGAAACAGGTTAATAGCGCCAAACATTTTGGTCTTGTATTTCAAGTACAAAAAAGTAATGTCTGGATCATTTACAGCCACAGCAACGTGTGCAGTTTTCTTCTACCTAATTAACAGGGTCTGTTGCTGGGTGTGGGCAGCCGGCTCCTATGCATGTTTATTCAGAAGTCCGACCTATGCTCTTCCATGGGATTTACTCCCAAGTCAGTATCCACAGAATTACAACCCAATGCTGATATATTTGCCCCTAGCACAGGTATTAATTTTTATTTGAAACACTAGGTGGCAACGTTTCAAAATTAACTGACTGGCTGGTCTTGTTTTGAAATGATTGCCTTTTAAGGAACAAGCTGCTTTGAAAATCTCTTAAGGTACCATGAGCAGATTTCTTATGCTAAAAATGTGTCTCTTTGCCACAAGTTAATCCTTGTATCACTCCTCATAAAAAACCCAATTCAAGGAACTTGCTTGTGGCTTTTCTTGTATATTACAGTTGATGTACTGTTGTTTTTTAAATTACATGTTTATCCAACCCTTTCTCTGAGGATAAAAGCTCAAAGCAGTGGTTGAACCCCACAAGAACTCTATGAGGTAATATATTCTGCAAGAGCCCAAGGTCACATGGTAGTCTTCATAGGCAAATGGCAATTTTTACCTGGGTTTCCACATCCAGCATTCTAGCCACTACACATTACACCACACACACCCTGCTGTCACACTGATGTTGCTACCTTTACTGCAAAACTGGAGTCTCGTACTGCTCAGGTCCAATATGAGACCAGCAGGTATGAAGCTCAGGTCCAATATGAGACCAGCAGAATGAATATTCCTTTAGTGGTGCATTCACACAGCCAAGGCGGTTATAATTGTACATGACACACAGTAGTAAGATTTCCACTACTGGAATACAAAGAGAGATTGTTGACACTCTCCATGAAGAAGTAACAACAATAATGGTATAATATCCATGGTAATTGTGAAGTTCATAGAATCATAGAATAGTAGGGTTGGAAGGGGCTTACAAGGCCATCGAGTCCAACCCCCTGCTCAATGCAGGAATCCAAGTCAGAGCATCCCTGACAGATGGCTGTCCAGCCTCGTCTTGAATGCCTCGAGCATGGGAGAGCCCACCACCTCCCTAGGTAATTGGTTCCATTGTCATATTGCTCTAACAGGAAGTTTTTCCTGATGTTCAGCCGGAATCTGGCTTCCTGTAACTTGAATCCATTATTCCGTGTCCTGCATTCTGGGATGAAATGATGCTGCCGTTGCTTCTTCAGCAATGGTATGAAGCTCATTTTTGTCATGAAAAGCTGTCTTGTGCATTGCACTTGTTCCCTTGTTAACTAATTACTTTGACACTTCTTCGTGAAAATACATGGGGTGGGGGAGGAAACAGTTGTGTATATGCAGCCCTTATCTCCCCACCACTACTTTATCACCAAAGTAAATATTTGGCCATCTGTTACAATTATTGCCTCTGGTCTTCAGAATGACAGTAGTGAACCAACCAATCTGCTGCTTCAGGACCAGGGGCAGGTGGTCAGACAAACTTTGGCCAATATGGGTGATGGCTTGTAGTGCCCTCCAGCTGAACTACTGAGATCAAGAGAAGAAAAAGCCAGATGGGGTCTCGTCATTCTTGGCACCAGATCACATTTTGAGATATTATAATTCCATGTCCCTAACTCAATCCCTCATCACTGAAAAGGGAATAACAACACAATCCTATGCATGCTTATTCAGAAATAAGTCCTGGGTTCAGGGGGGCTTACCCCCTAGTAAACATGTGTAGGATTTCAGATCAAGGACGCAATCCTATGCATGTTCAGACAGAAAAAAGTCCTGCAACTCCTAGTATTCCCAGCCAGCATGTTGGTGGTTGGGTGGACTTGCACCAGGTCTATTGCCACAGATGCCACTTTCTTTTTTGACTCTAGGTTGGCAAGTGGAGACGTGGCCTCTCAGAGCATCACATTCGGTCCAAGGCATCCAGTTGCCAATCCCTCTCTTAAATGTTGTAGGCAAGAAGTGTAGGAGTTAAGAGGTGAGACTAGCTGCTACAGTAGCACCTAGTAATAGTTTACAGGACATCCTTTTGTTGTACTGAATTAAAACATAAAACAAACAAACAATTCTTCTCTAGCTGATGGGAAGACTTCTTTTGTGGTTTTAACCACAGGGGAAAGCAGAAGCTTTGAAGTCCAACTCCAGTTCATCAGCTGATTTTCTACACCCAGGGGGAAAACAGTATGTATGCATGTAAATAAGGAAGGCATAAAATTAAATGATGTCACATACACTATTTGCAGACTTACCAGTGTTATTAGCAGGCCACATACACAGAATAAGTAGTGCAGACCGCAGAAAATATACATTTTCTTCCTCAACATGCACTCCCTACATACAGTGAAGTTATTCAAAAGTAAGTTTAAAACATGCTGTGTTTGGTATAGAGGTAGTCCCAGAGCTACAGACTGGTAGATGATTCTAGGTTAAACCAACATCTGTTTAGGCACATACGCTTCATGCTGGACAAAATGCCTCATCTTTTAAAAAATGATCAAGAGTGCTGCCACATTGAGATAGACATGCTCAGAAGTTCACATTGCTCTATTAAAAAAAAACTTGAGCAAATAATAACTATTTTGCAAAGGAAACATATACTGTAAAATACATGAAAGGCTCTGTAGCGGAAAAGTCAAATACCCTAAAAAGAAGGGGATTTAATCTTCGTTGCATCTAGTGCTGCTGCTTGATATCTCTGCCTACTTGCATTGGATGCTGCTGCTATTATACCATTTTATGCTGCACTACCATCTAGTGGTTGCATTGTTATATGTCTCCCAATTATATTAGTTGTGTAGAAAGGTTTGTTTGAATCCCTCACTATGTTCACTTTAGTAGTTCTGCTTAAGAGAAAGCTGTTCACTGCCTTATTTTCAATAGTCCTTCTGTGTCTTTAACTACTGCAGCAGGAGACAGAAACCCAGCCAGGGCAGCTTTTCCCAGTGCAGAGACACTGCTGTGGAGTAACCGTCAATCAACCAGATGTTAAAGCCCCTACAGCCCTGCTAGGGAACTATTAATTGCTTCCTTGCATTAACAACACTCTGAGAATTATGTGCTGCTGTCTGAGTCTCTTATTGCATTCTGGCTGTCAGCCTAACCTTCCTCACAGGGTTGTTGTGTGGATAAAATGAGGCAGGGAAGAACCATGGATGCTGCCTTGAGCTCCTTGGAGAAAAGATATATGTGTAATAATACATAAAACCGGTATTATGCCTGCTTCCAAACTGGTATCACACCAGTGGTTAGGGCACAAGTGGAAAGTTGTCTTCATTCTTGTTTTCCTACAGATAACAGAGAGGTATGTTCCTCAGTAAGCTTGACTCTGATAGAATGGGTTGGATCCAGGCTTAGTCATGCTTAGAGTAGAGCCACTGAAATCAATGGGACTTAAATGAGTCATGCCTAAGCATGACTAATTATGGATCCAGCCCTTCTCAACTCTGTTTCCTCCCTCCAAATCCATGGTGCTACTATTACTGCTCTAGATGCTGTTCTGATGCCTCTTTGTTTAAAAATAGATGGAGAGAAGTTTCTTGACGGTAATTGTTCCAAGCAAATTATTAGGAAAACCAGGTCCAGCCCTACCATTAGGCAGAGTGAAGCAGCCACTCCAAGCAACTGATTTAGGGCACAACCCTATGGATGTTTAGACAGAAAAAAGGCCTACAACTCCCAGCATTCCTCAGCCAGCAGTGCCCTTAGGGTGTTAAGAAAGGGCAGCAAGTTGTTATTTAATTTATTATTGTTGAATTTTTACTATCAGGGTGAGGTAGAGAGACTTGTGGAATTTCTGCCTCACATACCAAAATAACATGGCCAGCCATGGGTACTATGCATTGTGATGGGGGAGGGGGCAGATTTGTTGCTCCACCTCAGGCAGCAAAATGTCTAGCGCTGGCCCTGAAAAAATAATACACACCTTGAACGTATGTTTATAATGGCTCCATATATATCTTACTTGCACAGCCCCCACAGAGTGGTGAGAAGAGATTACAATATATTTCATTTATCCTCAAAATCCTGCTATGAGGTATGTTAGGCAGGGAAATAATAGCTTAAGCTGTGGAGCACAGTGAGATTCATTACTGAACAGGGATTTTATTTATTTATTTATTTATTTATCTATTCATTCATTTATTTATTTATTGCCTGCCTTTTTTCCTCTTGCAAGAAACCCAAGGCAGCGTACATAAACTTTCTTCTCTCCATTTTATCCTCACAACAACCTTGTGAGGTAGGCTGAGCTGAGAGTCTGTGACTGGCCCAAAGTCACCCAGTGAGTTTCCATGGCCGAGTGGGAACTAGAACCCAGATCTCCTGACTTCCCATCCAACACTCTAGCCACTACACCACACTGGCTCTTTTTAAAAAAGGTATTACATTTTCATGTCACCCAATAGCTGAAACTCTCTTTTAATATGCATATCTAATACAGTACACTGGCTCTCATGTTTCTTGCCCCCTTTGTAAAATGAAAAAATATAACTCCAAAAGACATGCACACGCGTGCGCGTGCGCGCACACACACACACACACACACCGTTCTTTCCACCTAAAAATATCTTCTAAAAGGCAAGTCAGATGTGAAATCTGAGTAAGCAGCAAGCAAGGCTCACAGGAAGGGAGACGTGGAAGGAGGAAGCTCCTGGTATCACATTCCCTGTACAGACAGCCCAGCTGTCATTACCTACGATCAATAGTTGTTGCAAAAAGAGGAGATGCCAGGAAGTGGTTCTGTCAAACTGCCTAGAACAGCCTATAAATTTGCAGAGGGCAATAATGACACTTGTCTAGGTTAACACGGATAAACTGCTTGAAGCATGCAAATTGTAATAGTGCTGGTTTGTAGGTTTATGGCACATGGACATGGCGAGGCAATAATGCATGCTCTGTGATGTGGAGGACCCCCTAAAATGAATTATCTACTGCCCTGTGGGAAGGATGTTGATGAGTTGTTTTAATATAGAATATCTGTGTTACTTGTAAGCCATCTCTGAAGCATTTCTATCCAGAAAGACAGGATATAAATAAAGGGTTCCAGATATATATAGATATATAGATATATTTCAGTTCTCTCCAGAAAGCAATTATAATTCACCTGGTTTGGTTGTCATTTTTGCTGAAATCTGCATCTACACAGCTGAAATTAAGGCTGAAAGTTCCACTGTGGCCATCCCCCCCCCCCCGCCAAAAGGCATCAGTCAGTGCAGCTGTGGTGTGTCATCACAAGTGCTCATCTTTCTTTGAATTGATGAGCATGGAGAGTGAAGTTTCCTGTAATAATATGACTGAAAACAACTGTTGTTTTGCAAAATGAGCCAGTGTGGTGTAGTGGCAAGAGTGTTGGAGTGGGAGCTGGGAGATCCGGGTTCTAGTCCCCACTCGGCCATGGAAGCTCACTGGGTGACTTTGGGCCAGTCACACACTCTCAGCCCAACCTACCTCACAGGGTTGTTGTTGTGAGGATAAAAGGGAGAGGAGGAGGATCATGTAAGCCGCCTTGAGTGCCTTGCAAGAGGAAAAAAGGCGGGATGTAAATGCAATAATAAATAAATAAATAAATTCCAGAAGGTATAAATGGCGTATAGTGGCATTGTGCCAGAGCACAATGAGAAATACACTGGACATACATCTGTGTGTGTTCCTACAGAAAAGAAGCACCAAAAAGTGTAGATAGACGCTATGACAAAAGTTGTTCAGTGAGAATCCATGTTGTGTGTCAGGACCATTTCAGTGTTAGTACAAATAATATATAGAATGTTTATTATCCATCAGTATTATTTTTAGGCATATTTTAATTTGGCAATATAGGAGAATCGTCTTGAAAAGGAACGGCAACCAACTTGAATGGTGTAACTTATGTGTCTTTAGGTAGATTAGGCCTGTTCCTTGCATAAGTCTCTTAGCGTAGTAGTATTCATATGATTACTTCTATCTGGAAGTGGCCTTTTTACTTCAAAACTGGTAGGCCTTAGCACTGCTGTTTGCCTTTAACACCCTCCAGCTCTGTACTTCACAGAGCGAAGGGGCTGCTGAGTTTCTTGTAAGGAAAGGAAAGCTTCCTCCTGTGCAAGCACCGAGTCATTGCTGACTCCTAGAGGGACGCCGCTTGCGCTGGCATTTTCATGGCAGACTGTAGCAGGGTGGTTTGCCATTGCCTTCCCCACTCGTGACTACCTTTCCCCCAGCAAGCTGGGTACTCATTTTACCGACCATGGAAGGATGGAAGGCTGAGTCGACCTGAGCCAGCTACCTGGGACCCAGCTTCCACTGGGATCGAACTCAGGTCGTGGGGAGAGTTTCGGTTGCAATACTGCCGCCTACCACTCTGCGCCACACAAGGCTCGAGTTTCTTGTAAAGCTGCACCCATTAAATTTCTTCTTGACATGCACCTAGTAAAGAGTTCTGGGCTCCCTACTCCTTACAAGGGGCTCAACATCCCTTCCTTTTGGTATAAGAAAGGATGATGATGGTTTGATTCTAGTTTAGGATTACTGCCTTAACCACAGATCCTCAGTTCTGCTGTCAGTGTGTTGGGCAGGAAGAGAACTGTCCTACAAGGGTACTATATTCATAGCATATTTAAGCATAGACTATAAATATGTCAACATGACTACAAATTATGATGTCATACTGCTCCTGATCAATAGCTCCCACAGCTTTCGTCAGAGCTTGATAGTCACATTTACTGAGTCAGAAGTTACATTGACTATAGTTTCTTGTATCAAGTAATTCCGAATTCCTATTCATTCCTGCTCATCTATTCCCAGGCTTCTCTTCACCCAAAGGTGGTCTCTGACCCTCCATTTGATCATCATCATGCTAGGTATGAGGGAACAAACTTTTATTCCAGGCAAAAGTTGCAGTCTTGCCCTAAGTTAGGACATCATGAAAGAAAATTACCTTAGGTCTTCACAGAAACAGAAATATATTACATCTTCATTTTCTAGATCTTGATTTCTCAGAAATTGGAATTTAACTTGGTAGGTTTACTTCCATGTGCTTTGCCTAATGCCTCTAATGTCCATGATATCTACCCATTATAAGAAATATAATATTAACATTTAAAAAGCTTGGTTGTATTAATCGAGTCAAGCTTCCCTCATTTCCAAAAACCACACCCCTCTAACAATATGGATGACATTCTCTTTTAAAAAATGAAAGTATTATTCTTCATCTTGATTAATTCTTGCATCCGTTTATTGGACCATTTTTATCCGGCCTTTCTCAACAAAAGTCAAAGCAGCTTATAACAAATGATTTCCCCCCCTGTAAATGAACCCTCAAATGCTACATGGCTGCTGCTTGATGTGTCTTCATTTATCCTTTCCATTAATTTCTTCCATCAGCTATGCTTGTATTAGCTTTACTGCTATGAAGAAAAACTACCTCCTCACCTCTGTAGCAGTCACTTTGGAGAGAAATGGTATTAGACATATTTGGAGAGATATTTGAAAATGACTGTCACTTATTTAAAGGAGTTGGAAACAGGAATGTGGGAGAAATCCACAATGGAACCAAATGAGTTCAGATTTTCACGAATCCGCCCCAATGATTCCACAGCAGCTCTGCTTCCCCCGTCAGGCAGATTCCGTGGACTTGCAGACTGATTTTCCAACTTTCCTGAATTTGCACAAATTTCATCAAAGGAAAATACACATTTTTTAAAAAAATGACCAAAAATGCGCATTCACCCTCCCATAGGCTAAAGCATGAAAATGTGCATTTTGGGGGATTTGTGCATTTTCACACATGTGAAATCGCACAATTGCGCATTTGTACAAATTCGGAAACAAAAAAGTCTGATTCCGTTGATGGGCAGACAACAGAATGCAAGGTGCCTGACAATCTGCAAAACACAGATGGAACAGATTTTACACAATCCATACTTCCCTATCTGGAGAGCAGGTGAATGGAAAAATGGATTGATCAACCTTGTTATACTTTTTTGTTGTGCAGTCTATGTGTGTAGGGTTCCCTTTTCAGACTTTCCCACCCAATACATGGGCAATGGGGGAAGGGGCCAGAAGGCACAGCCCTGCTCTCCTCCTCAAATAATGTAGATCACACGAGGGGATAACCCCTAGATAAGGCTTGGATAGTCTTAAGCAACCCTAGAAACATAATTTACCACTCCTTGGAGGAAAAACAGGCCACAAATGTAGCCCCCACCCCCAAATAGCAATAGCCTTGAATAGATTAGGCACTTGGGCTGAAACATAAAAGCTAAAACTGGCTTCACAACTGTTAAGTAGACGGAAACCCTCTTCATTCCATGAGTTTCAGATTGTTTCCCACCCTAAGAAATTCTAATTAGTTGCAGATGCATATGACTTCAGTAGCCCTATTCAGGTGTTCAGGTAAATGTGTGAGGGCACAAACTATAGAGCAGAGCTGGGCAACTTTGGAGCTCCAGACCTTTTACCCCACAACTCTCATCAGTTAGCATAGCCAATGGTGAGAGATGATGGAAGTTGTAGGCCAGAAGATCTGGAGCCATTTTCCCAATCAGGGCAGCAACAGGTGCAATCCTATGGGGATAGTTGGCTGCCTCCGAACTCGGAGGTGACCAACTATCCAATGCGGGGTGGATGGAGCACGGAGGGGCTCTTCTCCTTTGCTCTCTGGCTGCCCTGCATTTGTGGCTAGATGGCTGATTTTGACTGTCTAGCTGGGGTGCCTCAGAGCAGGGGGGAAGGCTAGATGGCGCATAGGAAGTGTTGTAACGATGCTTCCACCATTATCTCCCCTCCCTGCCCCCAGGAACACCCCCCTTTCCCTGGCTCCATGATGCTCTTATGAGCACGGAGCCAGGGACAAACTGCACTGCCTACGAGGTGACAGGGGAGGCAGTTTTCTGGAAACTGACCTCAACAGTGCTGGCTCCAAGCTCAGTTCCCATTAAAAAAAAAATCCTATGGCCATCTGGCCACTGTCTAGCAGCCATAGGATTGTGCCCTAAGTGTGTTACGCTGAATGTGCTTAGAATACCCCTTCAGAACTACATTCTCAATATGGAAGTGGAACTAGCATGCATGGGGATGTTGAGAGCTGGGCTTGCCTCCCCACTGTAAGCCCACATGTGATCACCTGAATGCATGATTAGGGTTGTGATTTACATTAATGTACTGGCCTAAATCGTATGTATGCATATTATTTATACATAATTTTATGTGTAAATGTTCTAGACACGTGACATGACTACTTTCAGAAGGTTGAGGTAAAGCCCTGAAAGTTGCTTAATTTGGATTGTACAAAGGATGTGCCTAACAAAAACCTTGTGGCACAGCCCAAATATGACTTACCCATTTTAAATATGTCATAGTAGCTGGGCACATTCTTTCTGGGTAGAGATGTTGTCCATGAAACTTGGTTGCTTTAATTCTAGGTAGAAAAGTGTTGAGCTTATGTTACCAAAACCAATCCTATTTTCATGTCTTTCTAGGCAACAGAAGGCATCACTGCTGTCATCTTCTTTTAACAGCCAAGGATGTGATGCAGAAAAAAATCTATATTCTCCACTCTATCCATTCCACAATGTGATGTTCCAGGAAGACAAATAATTCTAGCACTTTCTGAAGTTAAGAAGATAAGAAAACTCAACAGCTTGAAGTTTCAGTCAACTAATTCTTGAAAACTAGCTCTCCCCAATCAGCTGCCCCCCACAGCAAGTTTTGTACAAAACATCTGGCAGGCACCAAGTTGGGGGAGGCTGTGGTAAACTCTATTCTATTCTCATAACAAAAGGTTACGCCATAATCCAATCATTTTTGGGACGTCAAGAACCTCACTACAGACGGGCATCAAGCACTCCGCATTAAATTGTTCATGACGGGAGGAGTAAGTGTTACATTAGTAGAAGATTCCTTTTCCTGAAATTAAGAGTAACATCTGTCATCCTGCAGCTTCCACCTTTTCCTAAGGTTGCAAACTTTACCCATGGCAACCAAACTGGGATCTAAATGAAACCGTTAACAATGTTATTTAGTGATGTTTGGATCGCAAGAGTGTGGAATACATTGCTTTGTGTAAAACAGACACACCTAATTAAACATAAGGAAGGGAAAGAAAAAAGAAATCTGTGTCAAGATACTTATAGTTTTTGATTAATTGTAGAACAATCTGAATATTTATCTGAATGAATTATTTTATTTACATTGATTGAAACCTGTTTTACCTAATCTATTATTGGTCAGTTGCACCTTTGTCCAGCCTGGCGATTTCCAGATGATTTGCATTACAACTCCCAGCTTTCCTCAACATTGCACATACTGTGGACATACTGGATGGAAGCTTATGGAAGCTTAAATCCAAAACATCTGGGCGGGGGGTCTAGATTAAACAAGGCTAGTCTACTGTAATATTGCAGCATAAAATAAATGGTTCAGGAATAAAACGATAACCCTTTTTCTGCCACATACCATAAGAAGAGAGGCTATTTCCCCCCATAAATTATATAAAACCATTAATAAAGATCAGTAGAAGGAGAAATACCACTACGGTTATCTTTGGCAACATATTTGAGGTATGGGGGGTGCATTTTATACTAAATAGCACTCAGTCCAGCTAAATCCCTTCTAAGTCTCATTGGTTTCATTGGGAGAGTTATGTATGCATGCTTAAATTCTTCCTATTGAAATCAGTGGGGTGTAACTTTGGTTGGATCATGTTTATATGATGTAAAACCATCCTAAAGGGGGAAATAAAATATGCTTTGTATAGTAACACTGTTAAGAGGTCTCGAAATGCTTCAGCAAAGAAAAGTAATGTACTTCAAAAACAAACCAGCCAGAAGGTCTTCTTTCTCCTTTATTGATACTGCCAATGTGACTACCTTTATGCAGGTAGATTGCTTTCCTATACAACATATGCTCTTTTTGGATTAATTTAGAATTAACATTTTTGTCCTCTACACCTCCTAAAATTATCAATTTAACAAAATAGTTGTACCTTAATCAATTTCCACATATTCCTTTTAAGCAATTACATTAACTTCTTTTTCCAGGTCTGTGTAAAGGTTACTTGGCAAGAGTACATGCATATAACAATAAAATGGAGACCAATCCACCACTAAAAGGTAATGCACATAAAAACATAATACAGTACTTTGACATTTCAAATAAATACCCACATAGAGATGTCATTTTAAATGTAATCACTTATGAATCAATACTGTAACCAAAAAGATGAAAATATAAGTCCCCACCTTCTAGGAATAATAAAGTTTCTTCCAGCAAACAGAAAGCCTTTCCCCGTGACATTATTATTACAATTTCTCCTCTCTCTCTTTTTTTTAAATAAAGAGGAAGGTGGTTTCTCCTTCCCCAGAAGTACCAAATTTGATAATTGAAAGTTAGCCTCAACAAATAGCACCACCAGGTACATCTTGTTGATGCACATATCAGTTTCTGTTTCCTGAAATCACAATGGATTAGATACAGCATGCAAGAGAAAAATATTAAATGTCTTGTTTTTCTTCTTCACATTTGCAAACAATACTATGGTTAACTGGATCCACCACCATACAAAGCTACCAGAACACCAACATTCCCAAAACATCCTCTGTACTGCAACCACAAATGTGTTAATACATCTTGCTTATTATTTTGTTCCATAAAGTCCATTTTGGTTCACAAAGTATATTCGGGTTTTGTTTTAACATTTGTTTGTTCATTTGTTTTTCTTCTGTGCCCCTGAATTTGCATGATGGAGTATCGTTGACTAACAGAATTTTTTACAATCTGCACATATATCTTCTCTATAGTAGGGTTACCCATTAAAAAATGTGCGACAGGGGAGTTTGCTTTGCACTTATTGCTCCACATAACTACTAGGTTTCAAAACCATGGTTCCTTTCTTCTTGGACAGACTAAGCTAGCCTAGGCTTCTCCCTTTAAAATCATGAAAGGCACTACTGGCAAGAATTAAATGACAAAAAGGCGCTGAAATAGAACACCCTCGCACTGACAACTTTAGAATTTGTCTTTCTAAAATGTACCACAATTTGGCACAATAAAACAAAGTAGTAACAAAAACAATTCCAATTTGGAATTTAAGTGGTATAGTTGTATAAAATTCTGTTAACCAATCATACACCATAAGGTTTTCCTAAAACCCAGACATTCTGGAATTTATAGGTAACACTAATATTTATTTTCAAGTGCCTATAACTGTTTTAACCAGAGCAAAGTCAAGTTTTCTTCTTGTTACATTGAACTATTCCTAAGAATAATAATACAATATGAAAAAATCCCAGAATTTGAATACCCTGGATTTCTCAATTAACATGGCAGTCAAAAATCAGTAATTTAAAACAGATAAAGCGTAACATTTTATAATTAAAAAACAAAGAAAAAAAGCTGCTGATGCACAGCACATATATAGTTTAGCAGAACTCCTGGTTCGTGTCGAAGCTCTTTTCTAAACACAGTGTCGAGCAAAACAATATAGTATAAACTCTGCCACATGCGGATGGGAAAACATCAAGCACAAGCCCAAAATGGAGAGAGACTATTGGCATAAGTCACTGGATTTTTTTCTTTAATATAAACTCTTCTACAAAAAGAATAAAAAGACGTTAAACTAAATATCAAAATATTAAAAGTGCACAGGTTTAAACAATCAGACTGTTTGTTTTGTTTTAATAAATGAATGCTCTATAATGAAATAAGGAAAAAAAAACCCATCTGAACATTCCTAAGTAAGCCATAATAAACTAACATGGCAATTATTAGATTATGAAGTAGGTTTCTTCAGCATTTGTAAGTTTTCTTCCTGCAGCAGCACTTAAAGGATAAAGCTTTATTTGTTTGTATCCAGACATAAAATGCCGAAAAGAAAAAACAAACCAGGTTGCATATTGAAAATTATGTGATTTTGCTTTAAGAAAAAAGAGGTTCATTATCAGTGGTTTCCATTCGCTGTGCAAGGGGCTAACCACCACTTCTAACCATAACGACACAGGCTAAGAAACGAAGTTGCACTGTTGCAATGGCCTTCTCCAGGAACTACTCTACAGCTGAAAAGTGGAAAGTAAAAAACAAAAACATTAGAAATGACGAAAAAAAGTCATTCTTCTATTCAAGAAAGGAAAACGTAAAAAACACACACAAAGGTGTGCTGCAAGAAGTCCATAGCACATTAGTCAGCTGAGGGGCATCTGTTAGTCTTCTAAGGTGAAGAAGCCAATGTAGCTCGTGTGTGCTTTTCAAGCATCTGAAACAATGCTTTGGTGCGCGGTCTGTTAGCAAAAGCTGTGCAGGAAGAAAAGTTCCTTACAAGTCCTGAAATCAAGCTACGCTGCTCAAGCAGAAGTAAACGGCAGTGAGAATGCAAGAGAAGTTATCAGTGAAGCTGTAGCCTCTCCAGAAACATGCAGGTCAGTCAGTGTATCATGCCAGCCAGTGCAAAGAACAGTCAAATCATTCTGGAAAGAAGTCCTGCTTGCAGAGGTAGGTGTTGGCTTAGTAAGTTTCCCATGCTGTATCCCAACTCAACGAAAGCAGTATGAGACACTGATAGAATTAGTTTTAGGGAGCTGATAACCCAACCGGTGCAAGCCCACCCAAACACAGTCCAAGTGTACACACATGAACAAATCACTTCTGTGGATTATCCCAAATGTCTCTTTCTACCAGGATTTAAAACCTACTGGACACATAGAACTGACCCATGAGGAAGTGCAGCTGGGCTGCTCCGGGGCACTACCCTCTAACCCCAACTGTTGCGCATGTCCCAAACTTAAAATGGTGCAAGGGTTTATTGGGCTGAAGGCTTTTCTAGGTGTGGGAGAGAGAACAATGGAAACTATTAGTAAGCCTACTGAAAACTCTCAAGCTGTAAATAAGCTTTATTGAGTAATACGAACTGACACACTGTGGCCATCTCACAATACTGAGACCTCCGTATTTCATTCCAGTTAACTTGAAAACTTGCCAATGCAATTGATTTCTTAAACATTTCCTTTCCCCTGGTGAGTATTCAGTGTCATGAGCACCACCAGAAAAAAGGATACATTTAGAATTGTGATTAACAGCTCCCCATCAACATGGAAGCAAAAGTGATTGCTGCTTCTAATGGAGCAAATAGCTTAGTGTTCTAAATGCCTGGTTATTTCCAAGGCATTTTGTAAGAGGGGGGAGGGGTTAAAAAAGGCCTTTTGGATTATTGTGCATCAAAGAGGAGAAAAGCAGGATTGCACATTGTTAAAAGGTGTTCTGCTTCTAAAAACATCAAACCTGCTAAACAGCAATATTAAAGCTCAAATTCAGGAGAATACAGTGTTTTCTGCAGATGCAGTAATAAAGTGAGGCATACAGGGCCTGCCATTCTGACCTTAGGCAACAACCTATTTAAAATTACCTCTCATGTTTGCTGAATATGCAGGAATACATTAAACTGGCCCATTCACAATTGTTTCTACATCAGCAGATATGACTTTACTCATCTAATCTCTAGACGCCCAAACTATCATTTTGCAGATTGTTTTTCTAGTTTGTTTGTTTGTTTGTTTTTCTTCCTAATCTCTTTAGACATCAAAGCAGTAGTTGACTTCCCTTCACTAGGAAAGCAGGCAGCACTCCCCTTATTACCTTACAGTAACATTGCAATATCTCCTAACTACTTTATAGGCAGAGCGGCAATACAGAAGAAGCAAGCTGCTGATCATCTACAAAGAAACGTGAGATGAGGCAGTACAACACCAAGATTATTATTAGCATGGCTTTAGGGAAAAAAGAATTGTACTACTATCAGCAGACACAGCTGTGCAGTCCTGCATTACTTCTTAGTAATATTCTAAGCATACAAAGTTATTTGAAAAGAGTACAAAATGAACAGGGCTTTACATTAAACAAAGTTTGAGGCTAGGCACTTTTGAATTCTTTTGTTCCTTCTTTTTTTAAAAAAAAAAAATGCGCCTTATTGTGCTCCTTAAATTTACCACAATTTTAAAAGCAACATTTTCCTCCAGTCTTGTAACATTACCACTTCTATAGGCACCAATTATGAAGTACACTTTTCAAAAATTATCAGACTACTGAAATTAAGTGGCTAAAAAGGCCCCTTAAAAGTTCAACAGTGGATGAAGTACCTTTTTATAGAGTAATACGTATATGCTAACCTACTTCATAATTATTTGCAAGAATAAACTGATTATTTAATTTCTGGTGCCTAGAATGTAGAGCCCTGTGAAATGTGTGCGTGCATAAGAAAATGCATTTTTTTTTTTACTTAAACAAAACTCAGAGCTCTGCAATACTATCCTATAAGCCTTAATACTGACAGTTAAGGAGAACTGCATTGCAACTTGACAATACTAGAACATACTCCTATTAATTCTGTATACATATACTGTGCAGATATATAGCAATAATGGACATGACCTTAATCACTTTAAAATCCCATTGATTGCAATGACAGAGAGTTAAACACTTGTTTAACTTTTCACTGAAATCAAGGAGATTAAAAGGAGCTTAATTGGCTAGATGAAGCCCAAAGCGTAATACATTTTCTTTCTGGCATAGAAGCAACAACATGATACTACAGAAATCTTTGTAGTATATGGTAGTGTCTCACAACATAACTGCTCTGAAGCACTGAATCCTAATTTTGTGTTTTTTTAGCATTACGTTTTATTCCAGAGCAGGTAATATTGCATATCTCCTTTCTTTTTTTAAGTGTGCAATTTTCTATACGTTAACCCTGAAGCCAAGCCGGGTGGGAACCAGAGGGTTTCAAAAACTATCCTTCCTACTAGGTTGTCCCAGCTTTTACAGCTTATAAGAAAGCTTTTTAGAACTAAGTTAGTGGTGATAATGACAGCATACCACTGCCACAGCCATTTTAATTCAGGTTTGGTTCTGGCTTTACACATAGTTTCTTAATGACCATACTATGCACCTAATTTTAAATGTTGCATTTCACCACTTCTCAATCATATTAAACAAGTAGATGCTTTTGCCAGTGAAGTTATCTCCATTACTTGAAGAATGCTTGTAACCCAGGGGAAAGGATCACATTTGTGCTATACAAGCTACAGTTAGTAACACCAGGTGAGATATACCTGGCACTCACCTTTAACACTTACCCATAAACAGAAAAACCAAAGTTGCTCATTGTGGAAAGAGCCAAGGGCTTTTCCACCATCAACTTGTTAACAGCATCCCCCCTCCCCATGCTTGTGAATCCGTTACAGTTAAGACCACTATAATACAGGCTGTATTACATGGTTTAACAACATACTAGTACAAATCCACTCATCACTGCAACATTAATATAGTGGGGATTTATGCTGACACTCAACAGCACAAACATCAGAAGCATTTTTATGGCCTCCTATTTGCATTCTTAATCACAACAGATCTTATATTTCTCACTGCAAAACACCTGGTTATTAAGCCCAGACCCTTCAGATCTGTCTCCACACGATCGTATATGACTTACGCTGGGGGTACTACTCTTGGGTTTGGAAGCAGACTTTGTGCGCACCCTTTTGGACTGCTCATGGTCCAGCTCAAGATGCTCAAGGCGCTGGGTCAAAGCCAGCTTTTGCTGAATGGCCATACGAAGCAGTGAGTTCAGCGTCTTCTTCTCGTCTTCAGCTGCAGCGAGCTGGCGTTGCATTTCATCCAACTGGGTGACATATTCATCACACCTGCAATGAAAGAAGCACCTTTTAAGCAACAGAGTTTTGACTAACATCCAAGAGCTGGTTCACTTATTACTTTTAGTCACTTCTGAAACTCACAAGAGCAATCCACTCGTACGAGCAGCAAAACATGTATGCCAAGAGAGTACATTGACCTTAACTGCAGCAGCTTCTGGGGTCTCTGAAGGGGTAAAATAGATCTTGGTATAACAGAGAACCATGAGTTCCTAGCTTACATGATATACTGATTATGCAAGTATATGGCTTCCAAAACCTACAGATGTAGTCAAAACTAATCTGCTCCAAGACTGAAGTGTCCATCTGGCTTAAGGAAATGCAAACTTTTCATATGGGGTATGGTTTTTACACTGAAGTGTGCTTTCAGGCTGAACTTCATACTCATATACACACACACAAAGGAACTGTATCTTGTCAGGAATGTGGCAGGTTATGCACCCTCTAATCATGAAGTAATACTGCCCAAGTTGGATTCTATTGACTCTTTACCTAGTGCACCTCCCAAAATTATTCTCCAACTTTGCTCATATAAAAACTGCCATAATTCTCTTTACTTCTACTCTCTGTCTCACATAGGACTTGCATGTTCAGATCAGGACTGGGAGACAGAATCAAGTAACAACTAGATTTTATATATTTTTAAAATGGAGGAACAGCCATATTTTGCTTCTTTCTCCCAATGGCCCTAGGTGCATTCTGCACTTTGTCTTTCACACAGGGTGGCTAACCCAATTTTGTCTGTATAACTTCTGCTAAATTCCATTTTAAGACTGTTATGAACTGCAGACTTTGGGGCAACAATAAAAGTTATACTATGAAAATCCAGATACTTGTTTCCACTTCCCAAAGTTCTGCACACTTCATAATACAGTCATTCCACTATTGAAATGTGTGTTTTCTTTACTGGACTATCCTCAGTTGCAGATCAAGCTTCAGAGTGGCTACTGTCCAGCCCTCAGGTTTTAAGAAATACTACTGTTGCAATATTTTCAAACCACAGCTTATAATATAACTCACATTCCTCATTAGTTAGGGCAGAACACTGTTTATTTTCTTTTCCTTGCAAGAAGGTATCAGTAGTACATTTTATGTACCTATAACAGTCTCGTTAACATATTAATTTAAAAACAATCTTCGAGAAAGTCATGCAGTGTCATTCCAGTGCTAGTTATAGACCTTATAGATGCTTTGCATAACCTCTAGTGCTTATTTAAGGTGGGGCTTCCACACGTACATACACACACAGAAAGAGTTCACATGGGAACTCTTCAGCCCTGCAACAAGACCAGAGGATTTCCCTTACCACTAAGTAACCAAAGCTGGACTTCATACGATCAAGATTGGGAAGAAGAGCACCCAAACCAAGTGGACTTCTACCCTGGAACAACTTCTTTTAAAAATTAAGAATCTATCACACATGTAGCATTACATTTCAGACGTACTTTGCAGAGAGCTGCTGGAATGTCAGCCTAATGCCGAGTGGCCCAAGGACAGGGTAAGGACATGGTGCTTCAGGGGAGGCAAGAATTCAGAGATGGCTGCAGGGATCTATCAGGCTCAGAGTTTCAGTATCTGACACACTGCAGCTTTCCAGCTGCAGACTCTGCATATTAGGCAATGCCCTTTGCTCATAAGGAGAACAGTGACATTGAGAGTTCATACTTTATTTATGTATTTACTATTTAAAATATTTATGTGCTGCCTTTTAGGATCAAAAGCTCTCAAAGCAGCTTCCGGGTTCAGCATATAAATTCAAAATATATAACCAATAATCAATTATAACCATGAAGACCTATAATAACAACCATAAAATGACAAGAACTAGCAATATCACTATTCACAACATCCAGCCCAGTAAGACAAATAGAAACAAATAAAATAGCTAGAACTAGACCAGCGCCATATCATGGAGCAACCCAATGAAATACTGTTCTCTAGGAAGGGAGTTTTAAAACAAATGGGTCTTTCAAGTTTGCTTAAAGGCCTGTAATGATGGGGCTATACTTATTTCAACTGGAACCGAATTCAACAGATGTGGGGCCACCACCGAGAAACCCGTCAACCTTCATACCCACCAATCTCATTCATCTCTCAGGGTATGGGCAGACTGATAGGGGGTGAAGGTGGTATTTCAAGTAATCTGGTCCCAAACTATTTCGGGCTTTAAAGGTCAATACAAGCACTTTACATTGGGCCCAGAAACACACCTGCAACGAGTGCAACTGGTACAATATAGATGTCACATGTTCTAACCAATTGGCCATCATCAATATGGCCATTATTCAGTTGCAGGTTACTTCCTGACCATATATTTCAGTATATTTTACTTATTACATTTGGATCCCACCTTTCCTCCAAAGAGCCCAATAGGGCATACATGATTCTTCCCTCATCCATTTTATGTGAGGTAGTTCAGCTGAGAGTGTGACTGTGGCCTGGTTCATACATAATGGGGAAAAAAATGATTTCTCCTTCCTCTTTTGTGTCTCCAAGATTCTAAACCATCCACAGTTCTTGGTGGCAGGCCTGGTGTCAGTACCTGCATGGTGAATAAACACCAGGGATCACCAAAGCTGATGCCAGTCTTTTTTTCTTTTTTAAAACTTTTTTAAACCACTGCAATGCAGTACCCCTATTTCCAGCTCAGGCAATCACCCCAGAAGGATACCATAGCCAATGGTATTGAAGGCTGCCGACAGATCAAGGAGAATCAACAGGGTCAAACTCCCTGTCTCTCTCCCAACATAGGTCATCTTACAGAGCAACTAGGGCTGTTTCCATGCCCAAAGCCAGCTTGAACCCTGACTGAAATAGATCCAGATAATTGGTCTCATCCAGGAGCATCCCCTTCATGGATCACTGCCTTGTTGTGGCGAAGGGGCTGGCATAACTCAGTGAAGCCATAAGCTATGCCGTGCAGGGTCACCCAAGACGGACAGGTCATGCCAGAGAGTTCTGACAAAATGTGGTCCACTGGAGAAGGAAATGGCAACCCACTCCAGTATTCTTGCCAAGAAAACCCCCTGGAACATATCACAAGGCTAAAAGAGATGACGCCAGAAGATGAGCCCCTCAGGTCGGAAGGTGTCCAATATACTACTGGGGAAGAGCAGAGGGAATTTCCAGGTAGCGCCAGAAAGAGTGAAGCGGCTGGGCCAAAGCTGAAAAGACACTCAGCTGTGGATGTGTCTGGTGGTGAAAAGAAAATCCGATGCTGTAAAGAACAATATTGTTTAGGAACCTGGAATATAAGATCAATGATTCAAGGTAAGCTGGAGGTGGTCTCACATGAGATGGCAAGATTGAACATTGACATCTTGGGAATCAGCGAACTAAAATGGACAAGCATGGGCGAATTTAATTCAGATGACCATCATATCTACTACTGTGGGCAAGAATCCCTTAAAAGACATGGAGTAGCACTCATAGTCAACAAAAGGGTGGGAAAAGCAGTACTGGGGTACAATCTTAAAAACGATAGAATGATCTCAGTACGAATCCAAGGCAAACCATTCAACATCACAGTAATTCAAGTCTATGCCCTAACCACTAATGCTGAAGAAGCTGAGGTAGATCGGTTCTATGAAGACCTACAACACCTTCTAACTAACACCAAAAAAAGATGTCCTCTTCATCATAGGGGATTGGAATGCTAAAGTAGGAAGTCAAGAAATCACCGGGATAACAGGCAAGCATGGCCTTGGTGTACAAAATGAAGCAGGACAAAGGCTAATAGAGTTTTGCCAAGAGAACACGCTGATCATAGCAAACACTCTTTTCCAACAGCACAAGCGGTGACCCTACACATGGATATCACCAGATGGTCAATATCGAAATCAGATTGATTATGTCCTTTGCAGCCAAAGATGGAGAAGCTCTATACAGTCAGTCAAAACAAGACCTGGAGCTGACTGTGGCTCAGATCATGAGCTGCTTCTTGCAAAATTTCGGCTTAAATTGAAGAACGTAGGGAAAACCACTAAACCATTCAGGTATGACCTAAATCATATCCCTTATGAATATACAGTGGAGGTGAGGAATAGATTTCAGGGATTAGACCTGATAGACAGAGTGCCTGAGGAACTATGGACGGAGGTCCGTAACACTGTTCAGGAGGCAGCAACTCAATCCATCCCAAAGAAAACGAAATGCAAGAAAGCAAAGTGGCTGTCTGATGAGGCTTTACAAGTAGCTGAGGAAAGAATCATAGAATCATAGAATAGTAGGGTTGGAAGGGGCCTACAAGGCCATCGAGAAGGGAAGCGAAAACAAGGGAGAAAGGGGAAGATATATCCAACTGAATGCAGAGTTCCAGAGAATAGCAAGGAGAGACAAGAAGGCCTTCTTAAATGAACAATGCAAAGAAATCGAGGAAAACAACAGAATGGGAAAGACTAGAGATCTCTTCAAGAAAATCAGGGAGGAACAAAACAGGAAGGAATCCTGGGTTTTTGTTTTGTGCAGACACGGCCAATGGCTAGAAAGCTTTTACCCCCAAAGTTCCATGTGATGGTATGAGCAAAGCCAATTTATTAAACTGTGACATCATTAAACAGGCAGAACGCAAGATAATAACTGAGCCTCCATTAGGTTTGCAGGCTTGGCTACTAGTGTTACATCTTTTTTTTTAAATTACAAAGGTAAGGTTACTTACGACTAAGGCTTGATATCACATCAAGCACATTCTCGGCCCTAATAATATAACAAAATCAGAATTTAATGTATGTCATTCATTTGTCATGTTTTAAATAAAAAATGTAGCAATAAATTTAGGGAACGATCCTATGGCTGCTAGACAGTGGGTAGACAGCCACAGGATTTTTAGTTTTCTGGGAACCAACCTTGGAGACAGCACTCTGGGGTCGGTTCCCAGAAAACTGACTCCCTGCCCCCTCCCCAGCACCCTCATAGGCAGCACGGTTTGTCCCCGGCTCTGTGCTCATGACAGCAGCACAGAGCGGGGGAGAAGGGGATGGGGAGGGGATGGCAGAAGTGCCGTTACAACGCTTCCTATGCGCTGTCTAGACTCCCCCCCGCCCGCCCACTCTGAAGCACCCCAGCTATACAGCCGAAATTGGCCATCTAGCCGCAAATGCAAGGCGGCCGGAGAGTGGAGGAGAAGATCCCCTCCGCCCACCCTGCATTGGATAGTTGGTTGCCTCCAAGCTCAGATGTGGCCGACTATCCCCATAGGACTGTGCCCTCCAAGTCTTTGGGACAAGAGGGAAAAAAAGTTGAAAAGTTGAAGACAAGGCAACGCTCAAAACCTTTAAGATGCTATAGTTGTGGCTATATTATTCTCTTTAAAATATGTCAGGGGTTAATCTGTTAGTAGTTATATTACTAACAGCTTCAAAAGCAGTCAGCACCAGTATTACTTATTAAAAATGCCACATGCTACTACTTCTCTGAATACTTTTTTTTTAATAATCTGCAATTCAATACTGCATTTGAAAAATGGTTAATTAATCCCAGGTTATTTTCCAAACGGCATTTCATTATGACATCATACAGTTAAAGATCTTTACTTGAAAGTGGCACCTGCCATGAATTATTCCCATAATTCCCTTGTAGTTTCAGAGTGGTGACTTTCAAGCCAGTTTCTTTAAAAGCAACAACGTGTAACAAAATGGAAAAAATAAACTTAACAAGCATATCCTTGGGTGACACCATGTACTACATTAACCTCAACCACACTAAACTCTTTTCAAAAGACTAACAAGGCCAATCCTAAGAAAGTTTATTCAGAAGTGATTTCCTTTTAGTTCAAATGGAACTTAGTTCCTGGTAAGTATACTCAGGATTGCAGCCTAAATGAGATTTAGAAAGACCTCAAAATTATTTTTCTTATTCAAAAGGTGGATAATAAACTAAGGGAACAGCAATTAAAACAGCAGATATGGTCCTACATGGCACTCCAAGAGTTCCATATTGGACCATATGCCAATTTGCATGTACCCTACAGAATTGGGTGCACAAACCAGCTGATTTCATTTTTGTGCTGATTGTGGTCTTGTGGAGAAACACCCCCTTCATTTTTAGATATAGGAGTCCCATCTTTGATAACCCACATTTTGAAACCTCAGCTGCTTTAAGATTAAATTACCTTCCTGGCACCATAAGCAGTCAGCCAGGGCATAATGTAGAGGGTGTATATGCTGATCACCTATCCCTGGGATTCCTGCTTGGAAAGCGTCATGCCTAGCAGGGTGTCACAAGCAGTTAGGGATGCAACAGATTAAATCAGGGTAGGCAACCTTTTGGGCCTGTGGGCACATTTGGTAATCTGAGAAACTGTCCTGAGCACCACACAAAATGGGCACACTGCAGATGAAAGCACTGGCCAGCAACCATCTGCCATCTATATTTCCCAAAAATGTCTCAAAGCCCCACGTGTGGCCCAGAGGCATTCATGGGAAAAGAAGACGGGAGCAGCTAGAGGCCCTCACTTTGATTTGAAATGATCCCAGCTCCCAGTAAGACATTTTGTTTTGTTTAGTTTCATTTCTAAAGTAGGTAGGGTAGGGCAACTTGGTGGGCGGCACAAAAGGTGTCCCGAGGCCACACTGGTGCACACAGGCTTAAATTATAGATAATTCACAAGTCTGCATCTAATTTTTTCTTTCATTCAGACTGTAAGGCCCCAGGCCTGAACCAAGCTATTAGTAGTTTTAGAGGGGCTTAGATGATTCATAATGCTCTCTGACTTTGGTTCAGAAGGCTGCTGTTTTCCCCAACAGGCCTCTTGATTTACCAGAATGAGTCAAAGGCCAATTGTGCGGCCTCAAGCACATTCCATACTAACAAACTAGAGGGTCATATCAAGATGTGCCTGGGAAGCGAAGTGTGTTTGCCTTAAAGCTGCAGGTATCTGTGCTGGGAACTAACACTAATTAACGCTTGCTGCTGTCATGCTGCCTCACTGCTAACAAGTATGGTATAAAACCCATTTTACCCCATGGCTCTGGGTTCAGAGAGGCTGCCTGATCCAACCACTGGGTACACCTGTGTGCTGATTGTACTCAAAAAAGTATCCCCTTGTAAGTAAACCTGGATCTGATTTATCACTATCTTGGCACCTCTAAATTAAGAGTTCAAAGCCTACTGCAAGGGCAATACACAGACCCACCTCCCTGTCTCCCTAAGGGGCAAAAGTGCATCTTGTTACATTGGTTAAACTTTGTTTCATTCAGACCCCTAGACTGCATTCCTTTCTGCCTGAGGAGCAAAACAAGGTGCTGCTGAACTGGTTGGCCTTTGTTTCACCCCTGACTGATAGCCTAAAGCAGGCCATTGAGCCAATATCACAAGCATAGTCCTATAAATGTACAACCTAGTCTGTCTTAACCATCTTCAGCCTGGAGTTCAAAGAAGCTATACTCCCTAGATTCCAGGCCATACCTTCTCCCAGAATGGCAGACAGAGGCATGTGATTTCTGATTCAACGTGTGTTTGTTGCTATAGTTCCTGATAGCATGCAAGGTATGACCTACCAGCCTGTTCTAACAGCTAGGGCCAGTATTAGTAGCTAAACCCAACATTTTCTCTCTTGTGACTTGACTGCAGGTCTATGTTCTGTGTGTTTTGTTAACAGAGATCTACAATTTGTAGTCCCCACCCCCCCCGGTCAAGCTTCCCACCCTCACCCCCGTATTTCCACCTGGACCTTTGGGTAGTGCTGCCTGAAGGCACCGCATGTGCCTTCAGGAGCAGCGTCCAACACTGCCCCAGGACCCTTCCCCCAAAAAGGCAGGGTGGGGAATGTGCATTTCTGGGTGCTGCCGGTTCAAAATCAGGAGGCAGGGTGGGGAATGTGCATTGCTGGGTGCTGCCGGTTCAAAATCAGGAGGAAGGTCCGCCACTCATCACGGTTGCCAATGGGCAGCGTCACACTTGCTGTGTTAAGCGGATTTCTTGACGCCTGTTTGTTAGTAAACCTAACTTGTGCATTATTATATGGATGTGCTCCAATCTGTGTGGATTCGAAATAATCCTGTCCAGCATTATTGCCTTGGTCCTCTCAGCCACACAATGGCAAATTGTGTGCAAGTCCTCTAGGAGAGCTGGGTTGATAGGGGTTGTAAGTTGGCAGAGTTCCAATTATGATCACAGTTTGCTCTCTTCTCCCATAAAATTCGAGTCCTATTGTTTTTAAAACACAGTAGTTGATGGCAGCAACTGCTTCTTTGGGTGTTTCAGAATGGATCTGGTCTCAGTGGTAAAGCTGGAGAAACTAGATACCGATCTAATTCGGCTTACCTAATGACTCCGTAGGGTGCCTGGGTAATGAGAGGGCTAAGAACCCTCCAAAGGATTGAGAGAGGACACAAAGGGACAGAGGTGGTCTCCTCCACAGAGACTGGAAAAGATTTCCCTTCCTTTTGATCTTTTTGTGAAGTCAATTGATCCTACTAAGGCATCCAAGTTTGATGTGCATTACATACCTTACCCTGTTTGCATAATGCTATCCTACATGGCTATGGGAAAATCTTCTCTCATTGGACAGAGTTGACTTGGGCAAGCTGTTTCCCTCCAGCCTGTCTTTCTCCAAACTGCAGAACTGAAATTCTTCATCTGCCCTGTAGAATGTCATCGGCTGTTCAGAATTTCAGTCCATTTTCCCTCACGTGGGATTTCACGTTTTGTATCGGATAAATCATTTCCCTTTTTCTTTTCTTTTTTTTAAGGCTGTCTGGAACTCTGCCATTTCCTAATGTTTCTATGTGTCCCTTTCCCAAATAAGTGCCTTAGTTTAGAGATCTGCTTTGACTGGTGAACTTGTATGTTCGGGACTTTTGCTCAAGTGCCTGCCTGGCTTCTCTGGTCTCTGCTAAAAGGGGTGAAAGGGGAGTCAGAACAAGTCTTTGTCCAGGGGAGACTGGAAAGGTTGCCCGTCTTTCCCACAGAATCCTCCAACCCTGCCAAGCAGCTTATCCTGGCTGGGGAAACACAGGTGTGATGTGAGGGAGTTCTGGCAAGAAATCCCTGTTCAATGAGGAACAGGGACTAGATTCCTAAGTCACAATGCCCCATTCCTCTTCTTATTTATTTACTCGTTACAGATACATTCCACCTTTCCTCCAAGGAGCCCAAGGTGGCATACATGGTCCTCCTCCTCTCCATTTTATCCTCAGAACCACCCTGGGATTAGGCTGATCTATGTGCATCACATTATGTGTTATTCTACCCTAGGAATAGAAACATAGCAGAATCGGAAAATTTACCCATAAGTGGAATTACAATACTTGTAGTGGGGAATGTAAGCGGCACACGAGATCAAAGAAAATGGAGGCAGAAGACCGGCGACTACAGAATGCAAAGTCCCATACACAATTCAGTATTAAGGTAATGGGAGCTGTGAATTTCTGTTTCTAATTTGCCCTATCAACTATTTCTCTTAACACAAGGGCTAGAATTTCTGGTTAAAGAACCAGCTGCATTTAACTATGCTAAACAGCAACTGGTTCTTTAACCAGAAATTCTAGCAGCTATTTAAAAAAATATATCTAACAGCTACTAATTCCAAAGACAAAACAAATTAATGCAGCCATGTATTTAACTACTCGCTGGGTTGCCAGAGGCAACAAGGAATTCCATGAAGGCAAGCGCATAGAATTTAATCCAGTAAAACGACTGGGGTGGAAGGGGAGGGACAGCATGGTTTCCGTGCTAGCTGCGGAGGAAGGCCAGCTCTTTTCTCCATCACCAGCAACGAAATGCAGCAGGCTGGTGGACAAGGAAAGGAGATCTTTCCTCCACCAGCCACTTGGTAGAAGGCGTTTTTACTAGTCTGCTGAGAGGCTAGTAGCCTCTTACCAGGCTATAAAAAACACACAATCAGGCTAGTAACCTTTCTGACACATTTTTACAAGGAGCTGAGAGTTGCAGGGTGTGGATAGGACCCTTTATTACTAAGAACCCAGTGCTACATGGTGCTAAATGCATTCCAGACATTCATGTTCTATTCCCACAGGCAGCAGGGAGAAAATATTCTAGGTTCACCTCAGCAATTCAGATAGCAAGCCAGGAAGCAGGGAAGATGAAAGCACTTAAGTGACATAAGCCAGTCACAGTGCACACAGCTCAAAATGCATGCTGCACAAGGAAAACAAAGACCAATGTCCCAGGAAACAAAACCTTACCACTTGCAACAGAAACATGCTCTTAACTGTCATGCCAAACTGTACCCAAAGGAAAGTGACAGGGAGCCAGTGCAGACATGCAACAATAGGGACATTTGATTTTCAAGAACTACGAATTTGGACTGAAAGTGAAAGGTCACTACAATTTAAGAATCAACACACATACGTATACTTAGTGGATGAAATCCTAATAATTCGAACAGAACTAACTGAAACAAAAATGTTAGCTTCTGAAATCTGACTTCGTTATTTCAGCATCAAAAATTTTGATTTTGTGAGGCAGACACAAACTCAAATCTGAGAACTGAGCATACCTGGAATACTGTGTATAGTTACAGTCACTGCATCTCAACAAGGATATTGCAGAGCTGGAAAAGGTACACCAGTTGCTGGGGAACACAAGTGGGGGACTGCTGTTGCACTCATGTCCTACTTGTGGGTTTTCCACAGGCAGCTGGTTGGCAACTGTAAGGAACAGGATGGAGGACTAAATAGCCCTTTGTTTTGATCCATTCTTGCATTCTCAGACTGATTTTAAAAACACAGTCTAGCTGTGCAGAGAATTTATGTAGCCTCTGTTGAAGCAGGGGTGGGGAACGTGTGGTCCTCCTGATGTTGTTAGACAGCAACTCCCATGATCTCTCACTATTGGGTATGCAGCAAGTGCTGATGGGAGTCACAGTGCAACAACATTTGGAGAGCCACACTTTGTCCACACTGTGTTAAAGAGTCATGAAAATATAAATAATAAGGAGTACTCTGTATGTAGCATATTAGTTTTTCTGAAATATTCATAATAACCACATAGTCATTCTTCAAACCTTCCCTGAAGACTGCTGCCTTTCTTGTTTTAACCAGAGGTGCATTCTAACCCTTTCTTGAAATATGACTGTATTTAAGAGAGGGTAGCAGAATAGGCTTCTACTCATATGCTACAACCTTATTCTATGAAATGTTGTCATGACGAACCATAGCCCCATGGAAGATCTGAAAAAATGCCATTGTTTTTGCATAGCAAGTCTGCACAACATCTCCTTTCAGTTTAAAAACCATTCATGCCAGATGAGAAAAAGATGCAAGCAATACCCTTCAAGGTTCATTCAGGTTCTTTTCCCATGTGGCTTGTGAAAATTATTTCAGTCAGACATGCAGACTATCAAGTTATATCAAATGGTAGTCATAACCAACATCTGTCTGGTCCCTCTTGCATTTGGCAATATAGTCCCTTCATTGGCTTCTCCCATCCCAGGTGTCACATTAGCTCTTATTGTTCCTACCTACTGCCAATTACATTTCCAGAATAATTTCCTCACAGCAGTTTCCGCAAAGATTTCTCAGCTGAAATGTACATGACAAAATGTTCTTCCCTGTTTTCCCACAATACTTGTCCTCAGCAATATTGATTTTAAAAAGTATGCCTGTGATAGGTGATGATTTGCAAGATGCAGATAAAATACAGACCACCTTTTATGGCATGTAATATACAACCATGTCCTCCAACAACACCACATCTATGACTAAGAGAAACAAACTTTCGTCACATGTTGTGATTCAGTGATTAAACTATTAAACTGAATGGTAAGACAGGTACAAGTCTGTTTGTATCTTCACTTTTTATCCACACTTGGCATATTACCAAATTTTGTCTGTTATTAATCGTTGTTGAAGTATAGCATAATAATGCTTCATAATGCTCTAAATTCTCATTTTATGTTTTTTTTTAACACAGGGAATTCTAACCCCAAGTAACACTCATTTCCATTAGTGATGCCTTCCTGCTTTCATGTTATAGAAAACACACATAGTCAACATGAGGAATTCTGTGTATGTGTGTGTGAGTGAGAGAGCGAGAGAGAATGCATATAGTTAAAGAGAATCTATTACTTTCTTGTGAACCAGAAAAAAAGATTTTACTATGGGAAATAATCTCTCTCTCTCAAACACACACACACACACACACACACACTGTCAGGAGTGCCCTTGCTGCCTTCTGAAATCCTCAAGTAGCCAGAATCAACATGCAGACGACAGGGCTCTTTTCTAAGGCTTTATTTCCATTCAACCTAATGACTCTTACAGATGCTAATTGCCTGAGCCTAATGAGGGAAACTTAAGAGAGCTGCCTACCAGGGGTTTCTAGCCCTAGGGAATCAGTTGGTCTCCGTTTGGAGGGGAAAGGCGAGAAGCCTCTGAACTTAAGGGCTAGGAGGCCAAGTCCACCCCTTTCCTGTGGGGCATCGGGGCACAGCTGTTGACATCGCGCCAAGCGGGCTGAGCGCCTCCTCTCAGCTCCTACCATCTCGCGCTTGTCCCTGTGCCGGCGCCTCGTGTCCCAAAGCTCCAGTTGTCCCTCCCTCTCCCTGCCAGGGTCACTGCCACTCTCAGGAATGTGAGCAGGGAGGGGCTCTCACTCCGGCGGTGCCTCTGAACAGCGCATGGGTTCCTCTCCCACAGTTTCTATCTCTTCCTCAGAATCAGAACTGCTTTGGGGCTCTATGGGCTCCGGTCCAACCCTGACATTATCCCTGCTCTCATGAGGCCCCCTCTCATGCCCCCCCGGAGCCCCCGGCTTGTGGGTGTATCGTTGGTGGAAGTGCCGCAGCAGCAAAGGGACAAGCACCTGCTCAGCGGGTTCCCAGGAACGTTCGTCTGGCCCATAGCCTTTCCAGTCCACCAAATATTGTAGGCACCTGCAGGAAAGGCGCGAGTCCAGGATCTCAGTGACTTCAAACTCCTCTCCACCACCACCAGCACCAGAGGTGGGGGCGAGCAGACTGAGCGATGGGGGTTGTTAGAGACCAAGGAATGATGAAAAACAGGATGCACTTTCATGGGGGGGGGGGAAGAGCCAGGCGAAAAGCGACAGGGTTAATTTGGGCCGTAATCTGGAAAGGACCCATGCGACGGGCTGCGAGCTTCTTCATGGGAGAGTGAGAGGGGAGGTATCGGGTGGACAACCAAACCCAGTTCCCCAGCTGCAGGGGCGGGCTGGGCTGGCGACACTGGTCTGCAGTTTCTTTTTACGCTGCTTTCACTTGTTCGATGGAGGTGGTGCACCGAGCGCAGCTCCTCTAAAAACTCATGGGCTGCGGGCACTGAGGATGGACCAAGCAAGGAAGGGAAAGCCTTGGGATGGTACCCAAAATTGGCAAAAAAGGGAGTTTGGTGGGTAGACGCATGGCAGGCATTGTTATAAGCAAATTCTGCCAGAGGCAGCAGGGAAGACCACTCATCTTGTTGGTAGTTTACATAACAGCATAATTATTGCTCTAGAGTCGCATTGGTGCATTCGGTCTGACCATCCATCTGGGGGTGGTGAGCAGAGGAAAGGCATGAACTGGGCCCCCCTATCCGAAATAAGTCCCTCCGGCCATCCATGAAGACAGCAAACATGCGACAAAAAGAGCTCTGCCGTCTCCTTGGCTGTGGGCAGCCCGGAGCACAGGATGAAGTGAGCCATCTTAGAAAATAAATCCACCACCACCAGAATGGTGGTCTTACCTTGTGAGCGACACAAGATGGTGATGAAATCGGGGAGAGCAGCTTCCAAGGACCCGAGGGGACAGGCAGAGGGTGAAGTAAACCCGTGGGTTTGCCCGGGAGGGCTTTCGCCCACTGACAGGTCATGCAGGAAGCAACATAAGTCTTGACGTCCCAACACACTCGGGGCCACCAAAACTCCCACATCACCCCGTGTAGGGTCTTGGCGAAGCTGAAATGCCCAGAGGTGGGGGAATCATGGCACTGACGGAGGACTGTTTCGCGGAGGAGTTTAGAAGGCACATATACCCCGCCTGAATGGTAAAGCAACCTGCCTTGCAGGGAGAAGGGGGTAGACTGGGGGGGCCAGAGGCTAGCCCCAACTCCTCCACCTTCTCGCGGACCAAATAATCCCGAGCTTGTTCAGTGCGAAGGAGCTCCTCCCCAGACCAAGGCCCCACCGCCGCGGCCAGACTTTCGGGGGGGGGGGAAGAATGAGAGTGGGGGAGGGACTCTCCTCACCCCCTGGCTGGAAGTCCGGCTTACGAGAGAGGGTGCCTGCTTGCTGATTGTCAGTGCCCTTCACATGGCAGATCTTCAGGCTGAATTGGGAAAAAAAACAAAGACCACCTAATCTGCCGCTGATTTAAGGTGCGGGCTGTCTGGAGATTTTCCAGGTTGCGATGGTCAGTCCTGACTTCGACGGGTTGCTGCGCCCCCTCCAGAAGATGACGCCACGTCTCCAGGGCAGACTTAATCGCTAACAGTTCCTTCTCCCAGATGGTATAGTTCCGCTCGGACATGCTTAACTTCCTGGAGTGCTGGTGCAGGGACGCAACTCTCCACCTGCCTGATCTGGCTGGAACCGCCTCCACCACATAATGCAACAGGATTGTTACCCTCCATCTCCCTCTTGTCCCTGTGCTGGCGCCTAGCATCCCGAAGCTCCAGTTGTCCCTCCCCCTGCCTGCCAGGGTTGCTACCACTCTCAGGAATGTGAGCAGGGAGGGGCTCTCTCTCTGGTGGCGCCTCTGAACAGCGCGTGGGTTCCTCTCCTATAGTTTCCATCTCTTCCTCAGAATCAGAACTGCTTTGGGGCTGTATGGGCTCCAATCCAACTCTCTCTCTCACACACACACACACACACACACATACACGCTTGTATATATGTATATACACACATGCCTGTATACACATACACACTCCACTTATCAAGTAAGCTCATTAATTTATACTTCCAAAAGTTGACAATGTAGCAAGTAAGTTCTATTTATTTCTTATGTAACCATCTTGTATAGAATTTTCAGTGCATTTTACCTGGTAGCAAACATGGCCCTCAGAGAAGAGAATGTAGCAGCATCTTCTTTTAAAGCCTTCAGTTCATTGCGCAGCTTCATCATCGTCTCTGTAACCATGGCCTTTTCATTTTCATACTTGCTTTTCAAGTTGGCGAGGGCAACCTCCGCTGTCTTATTGTTTACAAAAAAGAGCAAAAGAAAATGTTCACAGTTAATGGAACTTTTCATGAAATAGTTGAATAAAGAGGGTTTTAATCTGTTTGCATACCAAAACAATGACTTGGCAATAGAGTCAATTCCATAGGACAATTAAATAAATCACATCTTATTACATTTGAGGACTGAAGGCAAAAGGAGAAGGGGACGGCAGAGGATGAGATGGCTAGATAGCATCAGTGATGCAATGAATATGGACTTGAGCATGCTCCGGGAGAGAACGCAGGACAGGAAGGCCTGGCGTGCTATGGTACATGGGGTCACGAAGAGTCGGACATGACTGAACGACTGAACAACAACATTACATTTGAGAATATTCTTCTCCTTATATCTACACCTAAATAAGAAACAATAACATTAAGTAGTAAGCATCCTAGAACTTCACACAGCTGATGTCACGAAGCTCTGAAGCTTAATCAGGAGCTGAAAACAGAGGACTACAATATGAGTTTACTTCAGACTGATGCCTATTGAAGGTATAGAATCATCAGGGAGTACTCTTGTAATATGAGCATATTACCCTACCAGTGAGGTTCAGCAGAGATGCAAGGTGAAAGGAACTGCTTGCTACTGAACATCGAATGAACATAAAAAGAGTCCTACTGGATCAGACCAAAGGTCTCTCTAGTCCAGATTCCTACTTTTCACCATGGCCAACCAAAACGCCTCTGGGAAGTACACAGGCCCTCTTCTGCCCTTGCTCTTTAGCAACTGGTGCTCAATAATATCCTGCCTATGGACCTTGTATACAGCCATAATTTCTAATAGCCACTGACAGATCTATCTGCTATGGATTTGTCTAATCCCCTTTCAAAGCCATCTAAGCTAGTGGCCACCACCAAATCTTCTGGCAGCGAATGCCATAAATTAATTGTGCATTGTGTAAAAAAGTGCTTTCTTTCCCCATCCTAAATATAGTGCCAATCCATTTCATTGGATGACCCTGAGGTTTAGTATTCTGAGTGAGAAAATTGCTCTCTATCCACTTTCTCTACACCACACATAATTTTATCTATCATATTCCCCCTCTCTTTATTCTAAGATTTAAAAAAACCTTTGATGCCCCAACTCCCTGACCATTCTGGTTGCCCTTTTCTGTACTTTTCATAGCTCCAAGGTTTCCGTTTTGAAATGGGGTAACCAGAACTTGTGCACAATATTCCAAATGTGGCTACGCTATAAAATTATATGCTGCAGTTTTATTTTCGCTGTCTTTCCAAATGATCCTGAGCAGTGAATTTGCCTTTGTCACAGCTGCCATGGAGAGCAGGTTCAAGGGCTATAGGATAAAGTTTGAACATTAAACCTGCACATAGGGTGCTGCTGAAAAATACCTGCCTGGGGTGTGCTTTTTCAGGTGCAAAAGATCAAGGCTGTGCATCTAGTTAGCGGCAGTCAGGACTCAGGGATACAGAGACAGAGGTGGAGTCTACAAATGCAGTAGAATGAGGTGGAAGAATGGGCTGGGCCGCTTTGGACTACAGGTGGGTGATCCACTTTTAGATGTTTCCCCACATTTAAAAAAAAGCATGTGAATAACAAAAACAAAAAAAACAACTAGCACATCAGGGGACATGGCTCTAGCTTAACCGGTTGTGGCTGATGTGCTGGTTTTCCAGTTGCAGGTAGTTTCTAATATAGGGCAAGCATTCAAATCTTTCACACGCACACACACACACACACATCGTTCTGCAGCAGTGCTGCAGTTCATGCCACCATCTCAGGAACCTCCCACCTCATGCTGCTATATAGGGCAGGCCTGAATGACTTAACGAAGGCAGAAGCTATGGCAGCATGGGCTTTCAGCTGAGATAACAGTAGAGATAACAACTTTTGATCGCAGAAATACTACCCTCCCAGCTCCTGAAAAGGGTACTGGACACAGCCAAAATGGGAGCCCTGGTGAGTCTGGGAGCAAGATGAAAGTAAAAAATAGAACTTCCGTACTTTACTGGATTTTCAGATCCCAAACCTCAATCTACCAAAATGCGTTATTTTACTTGTGAAATACTGGCTACCCAGGACAGGGGAGAAATACGACTTGGAGCTGCAGAATTGAAAGAGTAAAGAGTTGGGAAGGGTGGATTACAGAGGAGGGCTGATGTGTAGAGGAATCTACGTCCAGGAAGAAGGTCAAAGACCTCCTGCCCACTGAACACCATGGTACTACAGAGATGGTGATCCTCATATCTAATGTAATATCCAGCCCAGAGTTCTCTGAACCAACAGGAAAAATTGGCATTTATTGGAGCATGATACAGCATATGGCACATATGAGCTAGTATGCATGCGAACGGGCTAGTAAAATTATTATTTGCATATCTGAATGCATGCAGTGAGCTAGTATTTATTTTCAAACCTGGCTTAATAGAACCACTTATATGCTGAATCCCTTTTGTTTACAGTGCAAGCCCTGTGTAACACTGCAGATGTACACACACACTCATCCACTCACACATACTCACAGACTTGCCCACCTGTTTATTGGCCTTCAGTACAGTCCTCAGAGTGGCTATCTGCTCCCGCTTGGTGCTCAGCAGTGACTTCAGCTTCAAGATTTCCTCCATAAGAGCCTCTTTGTCTTTGTCCACTACTGGCCCAAGTTCTTGGGTAGTCACTCGCTGTCGAGACAGCTCTGTTGTTCTGTCTACAGCTGCCTGCAGATGCTTGATCTGGTCACGGATTATGGCAATCAGGTTGTAAATGTTCATGGGTTCTTTCCGGGGATCAGAGACTGGTGAAGGGAGAGATGAAACTGGTGAAGGGCTATTGTCACCACTCCCACTCTCTGATTTTCCTAAGTCTATAGACAACAAGCCTTTAGAGAGCAGGATTGGCGATCTGCGGCCTTTGCCCTCTGGACTGGTGCGTCCTCCTTTCCCCTCTTTGTAGTAATCCAGCATCACCCTGTTTGGAGTTTCATTGTTGCACATGCAGACATGATGGTACAAGTTGGCTAACTCCTCGCTGAAGGTGACCAGTTCGTCCTGGGCTACGCTAAGGCTGCCTTGCGTTTCCCCGGCAACATCACTGACTTTCTTGAGTTCCTTCTCCAATCTGACTACTTGTTCCCTATCTTGCCTACTAGATTTTTCCAACGAAGTGATCTTTTCTGTCAGAGCTTGAGTTTCTGTCTCATACCTGTTTTTCTCCTCTTCATACTTGGAGTGACACTCTTCATATTTGGCCTTAAGGCCTTTAAGCTCTTCTTTTAAGTCGCTAATCTCTGCCACAGCCACTTTATACTTGCATTCCAGAATCTCTGGGCCATTGATGTCAACCTCATAATAATCTCCATCTTCATGGCTGTCGCGTTCCTTTTCATTGTCAAGTGCTGACTGACGTTCCTTGCTGACCTGGAGCTTTTTCATGGCATTGAGGTTCTCTGTGAGTCTGCCAACTTTCTCATGCTGCTCAGAAAGTGCCCCCCGGGTGTTCTCCAGTTGTTTTTGAGACTCTTGGAGCGTAGACAACAAATTCATTTTTTCCCTTTCCATCTATAATAAATAAAAATTAATGTTGACCTTTCTGAACATACATCTGATTTAACAGCTGACATAAAAGATCCATAGATCCTTAGTAGAGCACAGTAGTTGAAGGATCTCAGGTAACAGGGGTAGTAGAGGTAGATATCTCCTTAAGACCATGGTCAGCTAATTCCAGAGAAGCACTGGCATAGGTTGACCATTGATCTGACTCGGTATAATTCACATTAATTCTTTCAGCTAGTTGTGTTCTGCATTGACACATGAGCAAAGTGATCAACTGCAACCTGGGGCTACAAGTGTGTTCACAAAATGCTGATGACTAAGGTGTCACACTATTCATTTTAATTTTTGCCAGTAGCTATGTTCTTCATGGATCATGCAGCCTGTGCATCAATAAGAATGCTGCAAAACTTAATGCGACTTGCATTACACTTTGATAATTGATTCTTCAAACACAATTGCAGCCTCAGGTTTCTCTAGGGTCTATGTCAGGCATGAACAGCTCGTGGCTCTGCAGATGTTTTGGCCTACAACTCCCATCATCCCTCACCATTGCCTCTCCTAGCTAGGGCAGATGGGAGCTGTAAGCCAAAATATATGGAAGGCAACAAGTTGCCCACCCCTGGTCTATGCCTATCTAAGAATAGTACTTAGGCAGCACCTTATAAGTCCTAAAAGAAAATAATTAATGGGTCAAAACAAGCCTATATACTTACACACACCCTTTATGGAAACAGAAATAAGAAGTATCTTTAGAAAGTAAGCTCTAACACCTTACAAAGCACCTCCCTCCTGCCCACTCGCTACTTTCACTTTGCATCCACTTTGGGAAACAACCCTACATACACCCCGGTTGTTAGTTGTGACGTTTGAACCCAGCACTCTGGATTATTGAGGGTCAAACAACTCAGGGTTTTAACCCATGGTTTGTTGTTGGGTTAAAACTCTGGGCAACACAACCAACAACCCAGGAATGTTGAGTTGTGTCCTAAAGCGGAAGTGGTGAGCAGGTGGAATCCAGCACACTCACTCACATGAAGCCCCAACAATTCATGAGCTAAACAACTCATGGATTGTTGCTACATGCAAACTGGGTTTTTCTGTCCATTCACAGAGTTCCTAGCACAAACATGTACAGAATTAGGCCCCTTTCTACAACAACAGCACATACCCAATTAAAATATATTAGGAGCACAGGTTCATGCGCTGAAATTTAGGAACATTTTCTTTCCTTAAAACAGTACTTTAAAAATAGAAAAAGTCACACCGTAAGAGAAATAATCTATTTTAAATGCATACATTGCTGTACAACTGACAAAATGTGACATTACTGCTGTCCGTGGGATCCTACAGAACTTGGGACAAAAAGAAGACTTCAAATTTTAACAGATTATTTATATTTTGTTGTGACTGAAACAATACTTTGTGTAAGGATGTTTATACAGTATGAGGGGATGTCAGCCCATATGAGAAAGGCAGTACCCAAGCCTGGTCTAGCACCCAACGGAAATTACTAAAATTAATTCCCTGTCTTATGTCCACCTTTTTTTGGAACTCAGAATATTGATTTGCTTATAACTTGAGATCTTTGTCATTTAGAGTTAATATTACAAATTTGCCTGAGACACATGTTGCGAAGATAAATTCAAATACTTCCTGATGCTATATCACTGTAGCAATAAGAAGCTCCCTGTAACAAAACAGAATCCAAAAGTAACATATTTTTGCTAAATTCTTAATTTCAGGATGCTAATGTACACATATGGGTAACAAATATTTACCTGCATAAGCTGCTGTTTGAGCTTCTGAATTTCAGATATATTCAGCTCACTTAAGAGATCAGATACAAGACTAGGGGCTGGAGGGAAGCTCTCATTTTTCTTGGGTATGGGTGCTTTATTATTGCCATTGTTGATTTTACTCAGGCAGTTCTGTTCAAAGCCGTTCACAATTTCATCATTATTGGGCTCTGTAGTTTCATCGCTGAACTTCAGTCCATCCAAAGAGATGTTCAAATGGCTGGTATACATGGAATCATTGATGTTCATATAATGAGACAGCTCCTTCCGAAGGTTATTCTTCTGTTCATGTTCTGTCTTCAGGGTTTCTAAGGCCTCCTCAAGCTGACGTTCAGATATCTCTTTTAACCTTATGGCATCTTCTAGCTGGCTGTTGAGGAATTCAGTAACTTCTTCAAGCCTCTTGATTTCATGTTTCAGCCCTTCAAATTCCACCTATGACATAAAAAGTGTCACTAAAATGCCCAACATGAAAAGGTTAAAGAGAAAGTAGTAAAATGCTCCAATGTCACCTGTGAATGTGAGACCAAGAAAGTCAAGAGTTGTTCATACAAGAAGATGGCGCAAAGACAGCAACATATTTTACAGGAAAAGGCTGGATGTTACCTCACTTTTACCTTTCTCTTAAGATATCAACATTGCAAAGTTGCAAAACACTGTACTCTTAATTATGACCTGTCTTGCCTAACCTAAGACCTCTGTATCAGGATTATTTTAATTTATTATAGACTTGTCACTTTGGAACATCAGATGCATATCAAATTTTAGGACAAATTTCTGCATAAGGTAAAACTGTCATGAAACTAACATGTCTAATCACACATCCAAGAGATCCCACAACATGTACCTGCCAACTGAGGATAACATTTCTTGCATCTGATGAAGCTGACTTTGGTCCACAAAAGCTTCTGCTGTAATACATTTATTAGTCTTTAAGGTGCCACAAGGCTCTTAGTGTTGTCTTTGCCACTATAGACTAATATGGCTACCCCTCTACAAAATATATTAAAGTTGCTTGCATTGCCAAGTGAAACAGGCAAACGGAAAAATAAGAAAGAAGAGATGAATTTCTATAGTAGCCTTCCTCAATATGGTGCCCTCCAGATATTTTGGACTAACTCGCATCAGCCCCAGCAGCCAGCATGGCTCATGGTCAGGAATACTGGGAGTTGTAATCCAAAACATTTGGATGGTGCCAGGTTGTGGAAAACTGCCCGATATCATCCAACAGTGGTATTGTAATACGTAACAAAAGCCGATCTTGGGATTTTCAGGACTGAAATTTGTGGCACTGAAGGGAAACTAGAAGCCTTCCAGGTCTACAACCAACCCTGATTTGTGTTCTGCCTCTGAAAGCAAGATATTTCAACACCCACCTGATTCTGTTTTAGAACAGACACTTGTTTCTGAAGGCAGATGTTCTCCTCCTCAAGTTCAGTGTAATCTTGCAGCATTCGAGCTTCTCGGAATTTATATTCTTTGATGTCGTCACGCAAGCGACTCCTCTGGATCTCCACATTCTGATTTATCTGCAATGGACAGAAACTAATTAACCATTTGTCTTTCTACAAGACCTTATGATCTAGAACATCGTAAGGAACTATTTGATATTTCACACATAACCATACCTCTTCCCTACTCCCCTTGCCCAGAAAAAGAACCATCACAAAGGCAAACAGCACCTAAAGGGCGAGACTTGAATTCATCTGTAAGGCATCCTTTCAAAAGACCATAACCTTCAAGTGCTGGTTTTAAAACTATAAGCCTGGATTTAATAATTTATTTAAAGAGGCCCTTATAGAAGCTAAAAGGCTGCTATAAAGAAGAGACAACATGACTTAACTGGAGCAAAGTGGAACTACAGTGGGTATCAGGAAATGCTTCTAAATGCAAGAACAGTTTGTTCTCTATTTCCTAAAGAGAACAAAATTGACCAGAGAAGATATGGATTCTCTTTCCCCGGTGGTTTAAAAGAGGGAGCGGATGAGCATCTGTCAGGTATCATTTAAGTACAGAGAAGCTGGCTGATGATCTGTGATTCTCCTATGAATCTATGATTTACTTCAGCTGTCTGTTAAACATTATCATCATGGTGGGATGGGAGAAAAGAAGAAGAGAAAATAAAGTTGTTATACAATTTCAGCTGTAAAAGAAAAGCCAAATACAGTTGTAACTACATACAGCCTCCCACAGAGATCTAAACAGCAAAAGAATACAGAGGATTTCTGTAGTAGTTTAGTAATCATGGTGGCGTCACTATATCTATGCCATCACTGACTCAACAGCACAGCCAACATTTAGCAAGACAACCTTATTCACTTCCAGCAGTGGTATGCAACTAGCAATTAATGTTTAGTGGCTTGCCTGTTCCATCTTTCTCTTTGCATTAAACACACTTTCAAGTTTGCAAGTGTCCAGGATGCCTCCAAAATAGATATTTATCAGCACTCATACTAGAGGGCGGTAAGGATGAGGCTCCTAATCCTTCTGTCCATACTTTCATTGCTTTGTCATTAGGACCCTAAAATTGTGCATATTAAGCTTTCCAGGCCCAAACTGCACATATTTAAATATGCACATTTTTTTAGTTCCCTTTTTTCTATTAAAAAAAGGTGGCAAAATGGCAGACGCTCACCAGATGGGTCCAGGGTGAGTGTGGGTGACTCGCTGAGCTCATGGGGGCTCAAGCACCGGTCCAGGGAAGCCGGGACGGTGCTTCAGCAGGTGCCCAGAAACCCGAGCTGGGGAGGGTTCGCACATCCATATTAAGTATCCCTGTGCTAAATTGAATTTTTCCCCTCATTGTTACTGGAACATCTTCTATTTCCTAAAGCAACTGCACTAGCAATGTCTAGGCAGGTTAGGACTAGCTCCAGTAAACCCAAAATGCATTTTATAGAGGTCAGCTTTCGTGCTTCAACAACAAATGGACAGAATGCTTTCTTTCTCACACCATCTCAGTGCATAAACATCTGCTTACCAGGAAGAGCTGATGCTACAAGGAAGCAAGGAATAGCCAGGCGATATCCAAGACGTTATGGGAGAATTCATGCAAGAAAGGTATATCCAGGATCAATTGTACTGTAGAAGCACATAAGCAACAGCAGCTTTTCTTTATGGAACTTAGGGAGCAATCCTATGGTCGCTAGTCAGCGGCTAGATGGCCATAGGATATCTTGTTTTCCGGGAACCAACCTTCCTCCCTTTCTGCACTGTCTGTGCGGCAGTGTGGAGAAGCCCCATACTCCATGCTCACAAGAGGAGCGTGGAGTGGCCGAAACGGGGCATTCTGGGAGGAGCATTCTGGGGCGGGGAGGGCAGAAATGACTGTACTACGCATCCTGTGTGTCGTACGGCAGCCTCCTCCCACACTCTGCCCTCCTGCAGCTAGACAGCCAAATGTGGCTGTCTAGCCAAAAATGCAGGGCAGAAGGAGCGTGGAAGAAACAATGCCCTCCTCGCTTCTCCTGCCCTGCATTGGAGATAGGCGGCCACCTATCTACATAGGATTGTGCCCTTAGTATCCCATCCCTCCATGGCTCACAGTTATGAGATGCCTCCAAATACCAGCGGGAGCCGATTATCGCAATGATGTCCTGCTTGTGGACTTCCCGGGGCAGCTGGTTGGCCACTGTGGGAAACAGAATGCAGGACAAAATAGGGCTTTGATCCAGCAGGGTCCTTCTCATGTTCTTAAGATAAAGCAATAAAACACAATAATGTACAGCACAGTAACTGAAGACAGTAAATTGGCTTAAAAGTGGGCCTGCAACAACAAACGTACATACATGCAAATAAATAAATAAATAAAACTGCTTGAGTGAATAAGAGGCCTTGTCTGCCTCCACAGCCCTTGGTGCCAGACAAGCCTCTCCCTGGAGAGTTGTGTAGGAAGGGCATAACTACTGAGTAGGCCCTCTCTTCAGCCACCACCCAACTCAGTAGGCAAGGATACCCGGAGGAGGACCTTCACATATTCTTTATGTCTGTGTGTATGCATAATGACAGTCTTGATGAAGTAACATCACAATTATCAAATGGGTATGTAGAAGAAAGGAAACGACACAAAGAAACAAAGTCTGGTGCTAGAGGGTTCACTGGCCCAAAGCCTTCCATAGTTTAGACAATGCTGGGCAATCTGGAGTGGTCTGAAATTTACTCTTTTACAAAGGCAACTTTCTAGCTTCCAACCCATCCTAATTTGGATGATTGCAGGAAGGAGAGTGCTGAGGCACTGCCATCACTACTGGATGCCATCATGAGGGAGGAGTAGAAACCGAAGCAAAGGGCTGGAGAAACTGCCAAGGACTGTGTTGCACACTTGCCTTTCGATCACTAGAGATAAAGCCAAAGACAGAATTTATTCATTGCTCTTCAGCAAAAATAATTCTCAAAAGTGTCTTACAAGAATACAAGAAATGATATAATAAAATCAAGCACAAAACAAAAATGGAAAGAAAAAGAAAAAATGAAAGCAAATAAATTTAAAAACAAATAAATCTAAAATGCCTGGGGAAATATAAAGATCTTAAGCACCAAAATGAACTTATGGATGGTGGCAGGTAATCCTACCTGGAGCCAGCATCCCAAAAGTGGGGTGCAACAAGTGGAAAGGAACGACTTCTCTGATCACCACTCAACTTACTTCTGACAGCAGGAGAAGGGGGGCACAGATAAAGGCCTCAAAGGACGATCTTAATGCCACACAAGTTCATGTGGCAGGAGGCAATTGCTTAGGTACCCTTCTAAATCTAGAACTCACTAGACCAGCAAGTTTTCCCTGTGTCTAATGATGTCACCTAAAGGTAGCACTATAGGGGCTAATAATAGTTTTTTTAAAGAATATTTCTCATTTAAAATCCTGACTCTAATAATCTCTCTACTCAATACGATTATACATCTCACCATAGTTTTTTTTTTTTTTTACATTCCCTTTCTTCCCCCACCCTGTTCCATTCTTCTCCTTTTTCATTTTTAGTGTTCAGTGTTCTACCACCATGACTGGTGCACAGTAGAACAATATTCCATGACATTGATTAATACAGTATATAAAAGCCTGTTTTTCCAAAATATGAGGAAAGCAACTGTGCATTAAACTGTGCACTCAGCAATTTTACAGGAGTTTTGCCTTGAACTGCTTTGTAAATGTAGAAGATATTTAAATATTTATTTGCATAGCTTAGTTTGTGAATCCCAAACATCTTTTTCCTGCATTACTTTTCACAAAAATATGCTGTGAAATGGTCAAGCCTAAAGAAATAGGTTTCCCCACTTACCCAATAAATAAATAAAGATGTTTGTGACTTTTTCAGAATCCAGGGTCGTGTTAGAAATTGATCTTGAACCTGAGTACCATGGCTAATGTATGTTCTTTATTTACACACAATTAGGTTAATATACACTAGTAAAACACAGCAGCTGGGTTCACACAATATGACAATCCATACTAATAGTTGAGTACAGGCTGAGTGTGGCTTGTCATTGAAGCGTGGGTTGTTGTTGAAGTGTGGATTGTTGTGCAAGCCAGCTGCGCTAACAAACCATGGTTTGTTGACCACAAACAACCCATGAAGGGAACCCATGGTTTGTTATTGGGCTGTGAACTGTGGATTGTTCATGATTAACAAACCATGGTTTGTTAGCACAGGTGGTTTTACACAACGCAACAACCCACAGTTCAATGACAAGCTGCATTCAACCCATACTCAACCTTGAGCGTGGGCTGTCGTGTTGCGTCACCAGTCAGAGTTTGAGATGCCTCAGTTCAGATACTGCATTATAGTTGATTCCACAATCCCTTTCCCCTCCCTCAGTAAAAGGGGTGTGGAGTTCAACCATTGTTCACACTTCAAGCAGATAAAAATGTACAGTGGGCAGAACCTAATTTTTATTATGCCAGTGACAAGTAGCCTCTGTTCCACTCACAACACTCCTGGCAGTGGAATGGGGGAAAGGTAATCTTTGCTGATTCCCTCCTTCCTCTGCAGTTCACAGCATCACCTCCCACACTGTTCTGGAGGATGCCCCAACCCTATGGAGCAGTTTTTCAGGTGGCATAGGAGACTACTGGGAGAGGGGGGAATCGAAGATTGCCTACCCCACCTTCTGCCAGTGGGATTTTACCACTGGATTAGAAGACTCTAGCAGATGAAAGGAGCCCTAATGGGAGGCTTATTTTGGTTCCAGCTGAGTGTGTTTTGCATCTTTCCTTATCCCTTTGAAAATGGATGTGGGGATGGGGTTTGAACTTGCAACACAGAATTGTGTCATGAGCACATCAATTCCCCTTCAGTTATCACAATCTTCAAGACAGATACTGCTTTAACTATATATCTCATATTTTCTTCTTCTATTCTGAAGTGGGCATGTGGGGATAAGGTAGAGTTGTGAAGGCCCAGAAAACACACAAACATTCTGGGTCTTCTTTCCTGTTTTTTTCCAAGAACCATTTTGGTCCTTGGAAAAACTGAACAATTTTGGATTACAAAATATTTTCTTTTAGAGTAATGAATAACATGTTTAAGATAAGGTGTTCATATATTACTTCCTAGCCTTTGCTCTTCCAAAACAATTTCCAAAAACTACATATTTTACATCTCTGAGGTCGAGTGATACTGAAACCTGGAGTGTAGAATTGCACCCTGAACATGCATGGCAAATGCTGTTCCGATATCTCAGTGTGCACAGGATATATGTTGCTACAAATGAATAGAATGCCAAACAGGCAAGATAAACAAAAAAAACTCACTCTCTTTGGCTAATAATTTCTGCACAGCTGTTGACTGATGTAAAATAGTGGCTAAGGGCCATATTTTGGAGATTTATCATCTATGGCAGAACTGGCCAACCTATAGCGTTGTCACACTGGTTGATGTGAGCTTTCTATTTTATGTATTTCCTGCCTTTCATGGTTGTAGCTGATCCTGTTTGATTGCTTTTATTATATAGTGTATGAGGATTTTTTATTACATTTTGTACACTACTGTGGCAACGTAAGATGACGGGAAGCACAAAGCTATTTTCAATAAATATTTGGAGCAGAATGGGGAAGTATAGGGACTGTCAAGGGCTCCTTGGAGGCCTCTCTCAGTCTAATCCAGTAGCCAAGTCCAGACACAGACAAAGGGATTCTTTTCAAAGCTTTATTCCTCTTTTACAACTTAACAACTCTACCGTTAGCAACTAGATATGAGCAGCAGAGTACCTATGCCGTATGTTGGAACAGTTGGTCCCCATTTGAAAGGGAATTACTGGCAGACCCCTGAACTTAAGGACTAGGGAGAGTCCCTCCCCTTTTCCCTTGGATGCTCTGGGCGCAGCCGTTGTTTGCGCGCCAAACGGGCACTACGCCTCCTTTCTGCGCCCTCCATTTGGCGCCGCTCTCTGCGTCGGCATCGCACATCCATCAAGTCTGCTTCCCACGCTCTGTCACTCCCAGGACTGCTATCTAAGCTAGGAATGCTGGTGGGAGGAATCTCCATCAGCTGTTGGCCCTGGGAAAGAGGAGCGTGCTCCTCTCCCAGGAGTGACTCCTCTTCCTCAGAATCAGAACTACTCTGGGATTCTATGGGCTCAGTGTCCACCCTGACAGGGACAGACAGAAATTACTGCTCCCTTCTGTTCCATGCATAATAATTCTGGGAGACTTCAACACGGCCTCCAAAACAAGTTGGCTTAGGGCAGGCATGGACAGACTTCAGGCTTGCAGGATCTATTTTATTTTTTTACTAGAACCCAAAGGTCAACCAACCAGGGCCAGACACAAAATGGTGGCTCAGGGGACAGAGTAAATTATCTACTGAACCCCATGGGCCATACCGGGTATATACAAATCTGTATCTAAATTACTATAGATCACGAGTTTTAACTCAAAACTCTCGAAGTGCCAGTAGAGCTGACCAAGTCATGGTCAAAGGCAATAAATTAATACTCCTATTTTACAGGTGAGGAACACTGAGGCCAAGAGATAAGCATTTAGCACAAGGTCAACCATGACAGAGATTTTTTTCTTTACTTACAATTGTACTTCCTATTGTTAAAGTATTAGGAAACAAAACTCCTTGGAGATCTACTGCCAATCACCCAGAGATCTACCAGTAGATTCCGATCTACCTTCTGCCCATTCCTAGCTTAGGGTATCTGCTGGACAGTGGGGTGGCCACTATCCTATATACAAATAGTGAACTCAATTCTCAAAGAGTGGATCCTTATTTAGCCAAAATGGCACCATTCACAAGGGTTTGTTATTAGCAAGATTGGGGAAACTCAAAGGTTTGCAGGATGATGATGATGATGATAGAAAAACCCTATGGAGGAGGAGCAAAAAAAGTATCAGCCCAATGAGAACCAAGCACGCTCAGTTGATGCAAATTGCTGACTGTTGGGGATGGGAATGGAAGAAAGTATCCTGGAAGAGGGCATGGCTGGCAGGATCTCTGAACAGAAGCACTCCACACTACAACATTTTGTTGCAGTTCTTACTTTTACCAAAAGTATCTTCAGGCTATCCCAGGACTTGGAACACGCATGCTGGATCAAGCAAATCAAGCACCAATTAATTTCAATAGGCCAAACTGGCTCTTTGCTACTCACTGTCACTTGCCCCCAACCCGTAGTCCTTGGGTAGTTCTGTACAGAATACCTGGCTGGAACCAACTGCAAAAGCCCTCAGATGCTTTTCCAGATTGCCGAGATGCTTCACTCTTGAAATACAAGCAAGATGAGACTAATACAAGCAACTAACTAGAACAGCTATTATCCCTTCTCCTTCAGTGCTGTAACTAAGTTCAAATATTGTTCTCTCTCTCTTTTTTTCAAATGAGCCAGACGTAGCCTCACAAACATGATTGACCTTGCCAGTTTTCATTCATGTGAGATTGTTCACCACAGTCAGTTACATCCGCAGCTGTGATCCCTAAATTTGGAAACATTATTAATTCTGGATATAAGATCCACGTCAGGCATTCGCTTGACTAATCCTTGCCACAATCGTACACACACACACACACACACACACACTGCAATAAACGCATCTACTACTCCAAGCTGAAGATATTTCTATACAGAGAACATCGCTAAAATTTAAAAAGTGTATTAGGAAAGCTAGCATATTACTACCAAGTTTTGCTCTGCTATTTCCGTGTAGTTTGTTGCTGTTGATGATGTTGTTGCTGCTGCTGGAAAAGACACTAAACATATTCATGATTCCATGAAATAAAATACAACATTCATTATGATGAAACCTGCCCAATTTTCCCATACTTGAGACACAAACAATGCCTTTGAGCTGGTGTGTAATTCAGAGAAACAAATGTGAAGATATGGTAATTTGGACAGCTGTCTGGATATATTTTTTCAAGGGACTTCCTTTCTCTCCCAATTAATTAGCATAGGTTTTCTAGCAAGAACTGCCTCTGAAGGAATCACAGATGCTGGGGCGTAGTCTTGTGAAAATGATACAAATAAATGTAAAGGAAAGCCTCTTTCCCTACCCCCTGGGTGACAATTATGGAATCGCAATGATTATGATGTTTTACAGCTGCTTCATGCATTACTTTTTAATGGGGCACACAGAGGATGCATTTTTCTTGATTCACTTCCATATCTGAAGTGTAAAATGGTAATGGCCATGATCTGAACATCCTGTATGCATAATAACGCACACCTCTGGTTCTTTATGTTACGTTAAAGCTGCATAAGACTAGAGTACTCCTTGACAAAAAGGCCATTCATTTTAAAAGCAACTAGATCAGTCAGAAGACAACTCCATGGGGTGCTTCTCAAATATTTAGCACCTGCCTCTCCATGTAAACTTACTCTACTTTTCCCACCAACCGGCACTAACTATCAGTTCAGTGGATGTGTGGAGAGTCTTAAACACAGAATCTGAATCGGAGTGAATGGGTTTTGAAGAATATGTTAGCAGAAGTACTACTCCCATCCCCTGGCAGCAGGACCCACCTGGCTACCCTAGACATTGACACAATGGACAAGAACTGAAGCAGCTCCTTCATCCCACTGCTGGTTGCAAGAACTGAAGCAGCTCCTTCATCCCACTGCTGGTTGCAGAGTTCACGTTCAGGGTCTCAGAAACAGAGAGGACCTCCATCTTTCCTCCACCTGCTTTTCTTTTGTCGGCAGTGGAGTATTTTCAGAGTTTCAAAACCATCGGCATGAGGCCTGCTGGGCTGCACGTAAATTGAGAGTGCACCCTGGAACACACTCAATACTTGCCTGCAGCAGCACGTTACAGGGAGGTTCAGTAGTTGTGGGAAAGCCATCTTTCAGGAAATCTTGTCTTCCATTACTGGCCTTCTCATTTGGGAACTCCCAATGAGCTATGGAGAAGACCAAGGCGTTCCACAGAACAAGTCTGGAAAACCAGCGCTAAGCACTATTCAGTTGTTATTCACCTGAAGAGGCTATGTAAGTACAAAAGGATGCACCTTCACCCCGCCCATTGTTGCACTGCTCTTTCCGGATTCCTACGTATTCAGAGCAAACATCTACTCATGTAGGCGTCCCTGCAGAATATGGGTTCTAAACTGTGTGGGGCCCCTGCATAACAGCTGCCATGCAGCAAATGTCTCCCCAAAACATGTTGGAATCCAGAAAAGAATCACACAACAGTGGGGCAGGGCCAAAGGTGGGGCTTCACAGCTCCTTTCTACTCATGTCACCCCTTCAACTCTTTTTTTTTTTTAAGTATCCCCTTTGTATGGTTTTATCTTGTCTGCTGCCTTGAGAGGGTTCTACCTTTGAAGGCGGCTTAGAAATTAGACTTAGACTTAGATTTTAGATCCAGACAAGTAATGACCGAAGAAGGGTTTATTATGGCTGATCATCCAGTAACACCTTCACCTGAAAAGTTGGATTCCAGGACCACCTGCATTAAGCAAAAGGATCTAGACAAAGGCAGTTGTGCCCATGTAGGAGGGGAGGGGGGTCTGGCAAGCATGATGAGTGATGGGCATTTCTCCCAAATTTGAAATTGCCAAGGTGGGCAGAGGTCGCCTCAGTGGTCGCATGACTATCATCATTCCTTCCTCAGTTCAAAAGTTGGAAGAAAGGATGGGGGTTGTTGGCACATGCCTGGCTAAGACACCTGGAGTGCCTTGGCCATGCACAACAAAAGTAGCCAGTCCCTCTTCCCCACCCCAACTGAGCTTTTCTGCTCTACAGCAGCCTGACATTTCTAGGGACAGCAGCTAATGGTTACAAGTTTTGGCTTGGCTGGCAGAACTAAGCAAGCAATCTCTAGGGAAGGGATGAGCATCAAGTCATAGCCAAGGGGTGGCCTGCAGATCCAGCCTAGCAATATTTGCGGTGGTCCAAGCAAGATCTTTGATGAAAAATATTTTTAAAAACCTAGCTTCATTTACAAAGAAAGCAACAGCCAAACTAAACATCTGTTTCACATTTGTTTAAACTGAGATGTTACAGAGAAAATCACTCTGGAAACATCATGTAAGGTTGGAAGGGTGGTTACGTAATTCAGCTATATGCAATAATATTCATGACTCTTATCTGCATATGGAGTTGCTGTGAGCTGGCATTTGAGCTGGTGAAATTAAGAGAGAGCAGAAATAGGTAACTATCGGAGAACAAGACCACTGCCTTTAGGTCATCACCCTTCTCTGCACTACAGAATGGTTTATATACACGCTACACCATTGGATATTTATTAGTGAGGAGGAGACTGGCATAAAGTAAATAAAAATAGCTTTACCATTGGACTGTGGGGAGAGTGACTTTCCACAAATGTCTTCTCAGGCCCTAGCAACCATAACTATTAAGAGAGCAACCCTATGCCCTCTAGAGAGCATCTGGGCAGGACATAGGATTGTTTGGTTTCTGGAATCCGTGGTCGGAACCAGGGCTCTGACCTCGGAGCTCAGAAACCACACTTCCTACCCACTCCCCCTTGAGCCAGCACAGTTCTCTCTGTGCCCAGAAATGGAAAGAAGGGGGCATTCCCGGGGGCGGCGCGGGGAGGAGACCAGGGAAACTGCGTTATGCTGCTTCCTATGTGTGCCACAGGCTCCTTCTCCCTCGCTCAGAAGTGCCGCAGCTAGACGGGCAAAATCGCCCATCTAGCGAAAATGCAGGGCAGCCAGAGCACAGAGGCAAAGATCGCCTCTGCGCTTCAGCCATCCTGCTGGAGCCACCAGCACTGGATACTCAGCAGCCTCCAACTTCAGAGGCTGCCAACTATCTCCGTAGGATTGTGCCCTAAATGAATTAAATTACCTAATGTTTAATTAACTTCTGTTAATACATTAAGTAACAAACATATTAGAGCACCTGCACTCAGATTTTTGCTGTTTTGCATTTTATTCTGATGTTTGTACCCTTAAGTATACTCCACCCACCCCCATCATCACAAAATACCTTGCAAGAGGCTGTGATTACTATTTCTATGCTGATTAATTTACAGCAGGCTGAAAGTCAAAATGAAAGTCAAAGCAAGCCACAATTGTTTGGGGGAGTGGGGGAGGCAAACCCTCTTCTACCAGAATGGAGCTTATGGTCACATAATGATTTAACTAAAAGTTAAGTGATGAGGATAGATCCTCACTCATCCATGGTAAGAGTATTAATTCTCAAACAACAGAGTACAGCTGAGAAAAGGAGTGTAAGACATTTGGTTAACAGATTTATTAAATCAAAACATTAAACACAATATTTGCACTGATACATTATTTTAAAACCAGTGCTTTCTGAAAATGGTGTGCGTTTTAAATCAGAATGCTTCTTCAGATTTCTGAATTAATCAGAGACTGTGACTCCAGGCAGTCACCCTTAAAAGAGATATGCTGCTTCTTAACAACCCTCTTTTGAATATATCAATGCACAACAACAATGGAGGAAATCAGAAACAGATGCCCCCTTAAATAATATGCAGAGCATCCCAACTGCATTTCCATCACAATTCATCATCTTTGGGATGCTTTTTTTCATTATGGGCTCTCAAAGTGCTACAAATGATAAATGATAGCTTCTTACTGAGTGAAATACAAAATTCTTCTAATTATTCTAAGGGGTGGGGGGAGACAAAGAAAGAAACTGTCAGTTTAAAATCAGCTTCAATAAAGATAAAAGGTGGGAAGCCCAACAGCTGCCATCTGCAACAGTCCACAGTACACTGAGACAGCACCCAGCAGAGGACTACTCTTCTCTGCACCTAAATTTTCTTGAATCTAATGTAAGAAATGCAATTACTGTGCCAGTTTATCCTGCCATGCTTTCTGGTGCCTTAAAATCAAAAGGGGGTGGGGAGGAACCATATGCTGACCTTCCTAATTTGGGCAATATATTGGAGTAGAAGGACTGGTCCTGCAGACTAAATTTGATATGAGTTTCTATAGGACAAAAAGGGGTCTCTCTAGCCTGCATTAACAAAAAGCATTGAGTTGTGTCTGATGTTAGTCCCACTTAATGAATGGGACTTATGTTAGGCCAACATTGGATACAACCCTTCCCACGTGGGAAGGAGCAGAAAGCCCTATTCAGGCATTCAGTAACTGAGGATAACCAACATGCAAGAAGAAGTAGGTCACAGTAATGTCTGTGGAAAGGTCTGCAAGGAAAAAGCTACCACTGTCAGAAGCTATCAGTAGGCCCTAAACCAGTGTTCTGGGGATGGGGGCAGCTTTGGACTTGCTGGATCCAAAACACCTCTATTCTCCTGTGCGGCCCGAGCAGCAGGTATTTTCCCATCCATGTATTTCAATTGTGGGGGGGGGGGGAGAGAGAGAAACCACTGGAGGAAAAAAAACACACCTCCTCCCCTATGTGCCAGCAGGGCTCCAAATGCCTTGGCAGCCCATGAAGGATCTCTCCTTCATGACCCACTTAGAACTTCTCTACCTATCATTACTGCCACACAGCAACTGCAGTGAAAGATAAGCCGGCTGACACACTGCACTATGAAAAGCAGTCAGTAGATTCTTAAAAAGGGTTCCCCATCAAAAATGGCAGAACACCAGGTTCAGGGACAGCCCATCAGTTGGTTAAGTGTGGCAGTCTTTCAGAGCACTCCCAGCAAAGCAGGCATCCTTCTCAATACAAATTAATATTAGAGGTATTAGCACATGCATTTATTGAAGAAAACAAGTGCTTTCTCACAATACCACAATCTACATACAGATGATACACCGCAACTGTATTCCAATGGCAGTGGGAGGAATTTCATGGGAATATACTCAATGGCAATACAAAAAATGTACCTCTTCCTTCATACAATAGCTTTCACCATGTCACAGTTACTTCTTAGGCTCCACACCGTCTCAATCTGCTACCACTCTGTTTTCGGGTTTAGCTTAACTGCTGTTCCTAAATCCTAAGAGCCCTTTTACATCACATTATTTCGCTGAAGTGCTATCGCCCTAGGCCCTATCACAAACACATTCCAGACACCCAGTATCTAGGCCTTGCAGAATCTCACTCCCAGATACATTGGATTCATACTTGCCAAGAGTCCATTCATAAAATAAGTATTTATCAGTCCTCATGCTTAGCATATTATAAGCCCCTCCACCACATGCAACAAGTAGGATACTGGGGACAAGATCCAATGGTGCCCTTGTGCGGGCAGCCAGGTCCACCACTCCCAATGGTGTGGTGGCCCCAATGTAGCGCTTCCGAAGGCAAGCCCTGAAATGAGCAGAAACACACATTCTGGAAGGGACAAGTCATGCTCCTGCTAGAAACAAGTCTTTCTGTTCATTTCGGGGCTTGCCCGCAGAAGTGCTACATTGTGGCCTTCAGCAGTAGGGGCCGGCTGCATGCACACCAGAACCGGTGGACCTGGCCATCCACATAAGGGCACCATTGGATCCTGCCCTAGACCTGTAAATCTCTGTTCAGGCAATGCAGGGTTCCGGCTTAACTAGAATTCAAAACAAACTAGGAGCCCTATTTTCAAAACCAGGTTACGTTGATATCCTGATTACTTAGCTGTTGTAGGGATGTACAGATTCAGTTATATCCGTTCCATCTCTATTTCATGGATTGTCAGGCGTCTTTTGTTCCATCATCTGCTCATTGATAGAACTGGATGTTCTTCACGGATATACCACTTTTTTGTACCACAAGATGCACCACAAAGAATATTGTTCCACTTGCACTACTATGCATCAGTCCATAAGTCCATAGAATCCATGTGACTCAGGACAAGACAGTTTGCTGTGGAATCCATGGATCAGATGCATAGAAATCTGAACTCACTTGATTCCATTCTGGATTCCTCCAACATCCCTAAGCTGCCGTTAACATTGCTGCTTGGGTAATGCTTAACCGGTTAAGGAAAGGTGGCTGGCCTAGGGGGAGAGAGCCATGATGTTGGGTCCTGGTCCCACGGCTATGTAATGCCCTAACAGATATTAATGAGCAGGGAGCGGGGAAAAGTCACCTTGTAGAGTTTATGGTGGAAATGTGATTTGTCTATATGGTGGAAATGTGATTTGTCTACAGGCACGTTTTGTATTATGCTCCTATTTCTGTTTTGAATCAATCTTGTCAGCACAAGATTGGTTGTCTCCCAAGAGAGGCAAAAATTTTAGTCTTTTAAAAAATAATATCCTAGAATTCTAAGGTTTACGCTCTGGACATGGGTTTTAGGATTGTGAAAATCGTTATGCTCATGATTTCAACTGCATGCCAAGATTTCGTTCAAAGGCTATTATGAAGACAGCTGTCCTCTGCCATATTTCTCATATATCTGGGGTCATTTCCCTTGTTTTAGGGTGCAGAGGTTGAGAAGCACCAAGTGTAGCTTACTGCAGCAGCATCTTAATTTAAATTCCTACCCACCCTAACACAAATGCATATAGCTAACTACATTTTCTGTGTGGAATTACTTAATTTTTATACTTAGCTGCAAGGCTGTTCCACTTCCTCCCATTTTGCAGCTGTTACCTCTACTGTTCCTTCTTTCCTTACATTGCACTCTGCACATGTACTTTCCTGGCAGATTCTTCAAGTATTTTTTTCCGAAAAAAAACACCACTGGTACATGCTATGGAATTTATTTTCATTTTATTCTCTTTCATTTTTGCATGCTTTCCTTTTCCTTACCACGTTGCCAATTTTCTTTTGATATTATCTTTTAAACAGGGAGTGAGATCAGTTCTATGAACTCAAGATACACTCTGCACATATGATTCATGTGCATCTTACAACCTCATCTTGCTGTGCTGCAATTATGACAAGTCTGGGCTTTTATTCTGAACTGTCAGGGGAATGAGTCGGATTTGTTCACGTCCTCGGAGTCATGTTTTTCAACTTGGGTAACACTGTGACAACATTAACATGAAAGGGACAAAATCCTTAAAAAAAAAATCTATCACTCATTTAATACATTTAATGGACCACTAATAGCTCTTCATGAACCAAGCATCCCACTATACAGATTTTTTCCTTAGGAACATCTACATTCATCCAGGTTATTACCTGCCAAACACTATATATTAGATAAATGTAAAGAAGCTTTATGTTTTGTCTATTATTTTTAAACAACAACCATTTGTAAAGCAAATATATGTTCTTAGAACACTTGATTTAGTCTTGGCTGTCAGTGCAAGCTTTAGGAAACCTCTAGTCGCAAAGTACGGCCCAAGTTTTTGTCCTGCCCCTCTTATCTGACTATTTTAGCTGTTTGAGGATAATGATACACAAAGGACTAATCAGCATTTTAGCTATAACTCCTGTTGGGAACAGAAGTGCACCCCTGACTTTGGGAATACTCTGCCCTCGGTAATGGTGTTAAGGCAGGTGCTTATGGGAACTTGGAGGTCTGGAACAATTAGGCTACTGTGTATATAGAAAAGAGCACCAGACAGAGCCAATGTAGGCAGATGGGGCCTAACAACAAGCTTAGCTGGCTACTATGGTGACAGTACTGGCACCTGAAAATAAACACTTGCTGGAAATAACACTAGCTGAATTGGGGGCGGGGGGAGATGAAGGTGCCTGTGGGGGCGGGGGAAGCCTTATATACAGTCAAACAAATCTTGATGAATAGACCAGAATCCAGATTTCTTTTTCCCCCAGGCATACATTACCTGTATTTGTATTTCTGTATTTATATTTTTACTGGCAAAACCTCAAAATTGAATATACATTCAGAGAGAGTCAGCCTGAAGAAATCCCAGCTAAGTAACTTACAGGTTAGAAGGGAGAAATATTTTATCCCCATCTTATACAGAGAGCACCAGCAGGGTGAATAAAAATCATTAAAAAAATTTAATCAGATTTTAAAATTTTAAATAGGATTTGTTTGATTTAAATCAAATTTGTATTTGTTTAAAAAACATAAATACTACATTTCTCTCTAACTTAAAAAATAACATATGTTACAATTAAATCTCATCATAAATATGCTAAACCCAAATTTAAGAGTCTTATAAAAATGAAGTTGCCTAACAATTAAACACAGGCGTTAATTTCAGTTTTTCATCTCATGAAATAGAGATCATGATCATGAAATAGCCGAACAGCTCTTGCTTCTTGAAAGTTTGGGGCGTTCAGTTTCTCTGACTAAAGTCACGTGCGCAACAACACAGGCTGTATAGGATTGTTGCTCTGTGCTTATGTGGTAGTAGAGTTGGGCTAAGCAAGGCAGAGGAGTTAGTTAAGACAGAAATACAAAACAGCAGGGGAATAAAACCGATGTTTAAAATAAAACAAAAAAATGATTAAAAAAAATTAAAATCGGATTTTTTTTCAGTCTGTTAATGATCAAACCTTGGTTTGACCTTTCAGTCATTAGCATTTCGATTTTGCCTGCTACTTTGTTTTTTGTGAGGGTGAAGCTGGGCTAAGAGAGCGAAGCAAGAAGGCACAACACTGGAAAGAAAAAGAAAAGACAAAATTGCGCAGTGTGGCTCTTCCTGTATTCTCATATTAAGGCTGCAATCCTATACCTACTTACCTGAGACTAAGCCCCATTGAAGTCAATTAAACTTATTTCTGAGGAGACATGCATAAGATTGTGCTGTTAACTTCAAACTGTCATGGGTGCTGGTCATAAGAAAGATCCTATATGGGAAGATTTTAAAGACATGTCTTCTATAGGTAAAAAAAGAAAGCATGCAAATATATACATTGAGACAAAGAGATGAAAAGCCTGCTTGTAAAAATGAAAAAGTGTAAATAATACTCTATGTAGTTGTAAATCAACGTGGTTTAGTGAGCAGATTTGCAGCATTGTTCAGGAAATATATGAAAAGTTTCAATGAGAAATATGATTTAAATCAGTAATTTAAATCAACTTTTTTCTTGGTATTTAAATCATGATTTAAGTTCACTCTGGGTAGAAGCATTTCCCCATGTATACTTCGAATGAGGGGCACTTTCAGGCCGAAACACCAGGGAAACAAAAACCAAGGACAAGTGGCATCTTCACACCATTGCTGCCCCACGCAATGTGAGCAAAAGCGAAGTGGACTGCAAGAAACACATGACCACCAGCTGCAATATTGAGGAAGTGCCATTACAGGATAATTCATGCCATAATCTCTTGCCTCCGTTGGAATGACTGCATGACAACAGGAAGCAAATGGGCTTTGTGGAAAGAGGAACCAGAGACACAGCTTGAAAGTGCTTCTGTTTGTCCTGTAAAGTAATACAAGATTCAAAACTGCCAATCCAAAGTGTTAAAAAAAAACAAAAACACAACCCTACGCCAACAGTGATCTAGCCTTTACATGTCACCAGAACAGATGACAAACATTAGAGATCTTTTATTTGAACTTGCTGCAGTGGCCAAACAGAATCATATAAGGAATCGCAACCTGAAGAATGAAGACAAACTAAAAGGCTTGTTCATACTAGAACAGAAAGGAATGAAATACAGCGAAGAAGAGCACTAACTCTACATGAATTCCCCAGACAACCACTCACCTTGATGTTCTTTCTTTCACTCGCTCCAAAAGATTTTTTAATCTGGTAAAAGGTAAAAGGTTGCCATTTCTAAATAAGGAAGGCCCAGACAAAAACACTTGTCCTTCCACAAATGTATTTGTATAGCTCCTTTTCAGTAAATGTATAGCCCCAGTACAGCTTTACTGAATAAAAGCCTGATTGCTAATATAAATCATGCAAGAAGTAGGGAAAGAGGAAAATTGACTGCAAGCATTACAATCAGGGAAACTGCATTTTGTGGATTAACTTGTGGTTTATTTATGCAGCCCTGCCTAGTGAAGATGAGTGTTAATGTAGATTGAAAATAACAAAGAAACTTTCCTCAAAAGTACCCTCAGGAGAATTGCTCCCTTTTAAAGGTTTTAAAAAGGAATAGAAACTGCTCATACCTTCCTGATCACAGTGAATGAATCCAGAGTTCTGTTTTTTCCAAACGTGATTTAATGAAAGATTAGGAATAGCCATGTTGTTTTGATTTTCTTTAAAAGCAAATACATTTTAAGCAACATTTGGTTGCTTCATGGGATGTATAAACTGCAGAACTATTCTGTTTTTCACTTTATTCTGAAAATGGAAGTGCTCTGTTATTTTTGGAACCTAGAAAACGACGTGGTTGATCTTAAGGAGCAGCAATATCTCCAGGCACCATTGCTGTTTTATTTACCATCCCCTTGCTAAGTGGAATACAGAAACATAGGAAGTCAGACCACAGGTCCACCTAGCTTAGCTTTCTCCAAGCTGGTGCCCTCCGGAAGTTTTTGGCCTGCAATTTCCAGCATTCCTCACTACTGTTCACGCTGGCTGGGCCTGGTGGGAGTTGAAGTCCAAAACATTAAGAGGGCACCAAGCTGGGCAAGGCTGACCAAGCTCAATACTGTCTACACCATGGCTAGGCAATCCCTGGGCCACATGCGGCCCTCCTCCACTCTCCAGGCAGCCTGCACAAGCCTGGGGCAGCCCCGCCGACTTTGGGATCCCACAGCAATCCCAGTCAGGGTCACTGGCGTGGGGAAAAGGCTTTCCCTTAGTGACCCCAAAGTAGACTCTACTCTGACTGGCAGCAGTACTTCAGGCAGGAATCTTTGCCAACCCAAGCTGAAGATACTGGGGACTGAACCCGAGACTTGATGCATACAAATCATGTGCTCTGCCACTAAGCTATGGCCCTATGCTGAATGACAGAATGGGAAAATCAGTGGTACATTGTTTTTCAGGAAGCATAATTTGCTGAGCTAGCTCATGGCAACAACCAGACTCATATTCAGTAACCACCCTATCAGCATGCCTGAACAGGAACAAACTGGAAAACTGAACAAACAGTTGTCCCACAAAAACAAAACAAAAAAAACACCCCACCCACTGGCAATTACTTCGTTTGCATCATATGTCTTAAAGGTCCATAATGTCCTTGGAAATGGGAGGATAGTTTCTGTGCGCATACATATGTGCACGTGGCTACAGAATAATAATCTCCAAAGAGGACTGGCAGGTCTAGCTTTAAAAATGGCTCAAAAAACTGGTACGGGCTACAGAAAAGAGCCCTAAAAAATACATTCAACATGTGTAAGAGGATTACAGAGGTGACTGCAAAATTGAACTCAATAGGCTGCATGCAGCTTATTGGCCCACTCTGCGAAAGACCCAAGAGTCCATGGCCCCCTTTTCGATGTTCTGACACACATCTTGTAAAGAAGTCTCTTTGATCCAGGATGCCCTCATCTGTTGGAAATATCAGCTCCTAAAACTAGTCTATGATAACGCCCCCAGAATTTCTCAGCATATTGAGACATTTTTTTTAGCTAGACCTTCCAGTCCTCTTTGGAGATGCTTATTCTGTAAGAGATGCTTATTCTTTGGAGATGCTTATCTGTCCATTGATATAATCAAATGTGCTGTTTGGTTTCCCCACTGTGTGATTCCTTACAGCAGTGCTGCATAAGAGGGGAACAGTGCCCCACCCAGCAGCCATTACAATGCCTATAATATGCATTCATAAAAGGGGCAGCAACCTAAAATTCATTCCCAGACCCTCACCTGTAGCATATGATGTCACAGAACATATTAGGGATGGCGTGCACAACTCAACCAGGAATGAGTGGGTCCCAGTGTTTATTAATGGTCCTGCAGATATGATTTAGTGCTGATGTAGCCATGCCAATGGATTGCTGACTGACTGAAGTTGTGGCTGAGTAGTTAAGACAGCGGCTCCGTGGTGCACACAGTAGAACTTGCCCTACCATTAGGTAAAGTAAAGCAGCAGGTGATGGGCGGTGTGTGGTGCGGGCAGAGAGGGCAGCCCTGTCTGTCCCCCTCTGCTGGAGTACAGAGTTGTGTGTTCCATGTGGCCTTGGCCTGCACCCCCAAAGCTAGCCTTCTGCCCTCAGGTGAGGTGGAAGATGCTGTTCCATCACCAATGTTGAAGTAATATACTGCTAGTCTGGTCATCCTCTGTAGCTGAAAATGGGGGGCGGGGTGAGGAGGGCTCATTTTATCATCACCTCAGGCAGCAAGTATCTTGGGCCAGTTCTGGTTCTACCACTGAATAGTGGGAGAGGGGTGTTGCCTTCATGTTCTCACGGCTTCTTGAAGGCTTCTGGTTGGCCACTATGGGAAACAACAAGAAGGCTGGACTACATGGACCTTTGGTCTGATCCTGCAGGGCTTTTCTTATAGCCAAGAAAGCACCCCGACTAGCTAATGTCAAACATAAAAGCGCCTTCTGACACTTCAAAGGAAGGGAAGCTTCTCATTAGCAATGCTGCTCCCTGACTAGCATTGCGTTAGCGGCTCCTTTTTCCTTCGGCAGTCCTTGCACAGTCTTGACTTGCTTTCATAGTTTAGTCGCCCTATTCTTCAAAATATACCTTCAAGCTATTTTGCCTTCTCTGCAAAATCAACCTTCAAGCTTTTTCCTGACAGACCATGTTTCGTTTTCATGGATGGCAGGTTGATGACCCCACCATCTCTACAGAGAAATCGGTTGCTGCTTATTAAATTGTTGACTTCTTGAAAAGATATACAAACTCAGAAAGGTGATCGCTCTTAGTAGAACAACTTATGTTGCTGAAAAATAGAGTAAATATTATTGTTGCAGAGAATACACATCAGGCAGTGGAATACTTTAAAGGTAGAATGGAATACTGGCTGGAACTTTCTGTCTACCTCCAATCTGATCATGGCTGTATAACATTTATTTGAACGTTATCACTCTCATACCCTTATCTGTCTTGTGAAGGAATGGAAGCTTTTAGTAACAGCTTTATCAAAGAAATAAGGCACAGTTGGGGTCTACACATTACTTCTTTCCTCCATAGTGAGGAGACCAAAATGGCTACATATATGCATACATTATATACATGTGCATCCAGTGAAATATCTCCTGGTAAGTAACATCTGGAAAGACATAGAGACTTGATTCTAGAGCTGCAGAATAGAAAAAAACAATATCTTCACCTATCTCCAGCAGAACCATAGCTTCAACTGCAATCTTCACTTTCCCCTCCACATGCATGGTGGATTCTAGCCAATGAATGACCTCTACTGACCTCAACCTTGCAGTCTCACTATTAAGAGATTTCTGTTCTGCATTATACAGATCTTCATCTGCAGTCTGTCCTCATATGCAACGTTGATTAGCTAAGACCTCACACAGTGCGTTGAATCCAAAGTTAGTCCTATTTAGAGTAGACCCACTGAAATGAATGAGACTTAAGTTGGACTAACACTGGATACAACCCACTGTGTCAACAGGTCCCTAAAGGTAACTTTCACTTATTTTCAGAACTTTTGCTGTGCAGTTGATTCTAACCAAAAGCTGCAATCAGATGGGCCTATGCCTGGCACTCTTTCCTATGATGATTCTTCCCAGTTTCATTCAAATAAAACAGCAACGATTTAACTCCTGAAAACGTTGCAGAGGCAGGCTAACGTAGGGACTCTTTTGAGGTCGGAAACTTTCAGACCTGTTCAAGCAGAAATAGACAAAGTTAAAAAATAGCCTATGTTTAGACATCACTCTGAATGGATTAAAGGATTCTGAAAGGTTTTTTCGCACACACGGTTTCAAGAAAAGCTGAGAGTTTAAAACAGAAGCAGGCAGCTGCACCGATGATGGATAGTTTTGCAGAGCGAAAGCCTAGATGTCTTTATTTTAGCATTATTAAACAGCAGTAAGTAACAAGCTTGGAGTGGTCAGGCACTGAAAATGGGTCTAAAGCTAAACTCGGCTAAGCTCAGGCTCACCTAACTTTTTTTTTTTACATTTTATTTAAAATATTTATATGCCATTCTTCCTTAGCACAAACTGGCATATTTTGCTGTCTCGGGCATTTTCTTCTGGAATGACGGGGTAGAGATGTAACAAATTACATAAATAATTAAATAATTAGATTTAAGCTCTGTTCCCAGATCTTTGGCAACTTTTTATCTTGTTTATTAGCACCCCAGAAGGCTAAGCTTGTAGCTGATGCTGTCAATACTAACATGCTTAAACTACAGCCCATGCTTTACTTATGAGAGAGCAGGTATTTTCTATAAGCAGGGCTACCCTACCATTAGGCACAGCGAGGCACTGCTTCAAACATGAAAGGGCAGCAATATTTTAGTTATTTATTTATTTGATTGATTGATTGATTGATTGAATGGATGAATTATTGTATCTTTACTGCTATGGAGGGGGAGAGGCACTTATTTTATGTATGTATGTATGTATGTATGTATTGCATTTATATCCTGCCTTTTTTCCTCTTGCAAGGAACCCAAGGTGGCGTACATTATCCTCCTTCTCTCCTTTTAATCTTCACAACAACAACCCTGTGAGGTAGGTTGGGCTGAGAGTCTGTGGCTGGCCCAAAGTCACCAGTGACCTTCCATGGCCAAGTGGGGACTAGAACCCATATCTCCCGGCTCCCAGTCCAACACTCTAGCCACTACACCACACTGACTTATGAGATTGTCTGCTTTGCGCTTTGATGGTGAAGTGGGGACATAATTTGCTGTTCTGCCCCAGGCAGCAAATTGTCCTGAGCTGGCCATGCTGGCTAGGGCTGATGGGACTTTTAGGCCAAAACATCTGGAGGACCACAAGATGCCCACCCATTTTAGACTTTTGATAAAATATGACACCCACAGTCCCATCTGAACAGCCACTCAAATTTTACATGGCAGAAGTCTCATCAGTGTTTAATGTGCAGTGAACACCATAACATCCAAAGATAATATGTGGCAAGAAGCTGTAGTTGATTACAACTCTACAAAATATGTTCCTTGTGTGTTTTCAAGCACGTCTCCCCTTCCAACACATCATCACCATGCCATACTTTAAAAAAAATGTGATAGGATAGAGAAGTAGCACCAGGTCCCCTTTACAGTACACTGACTTATAGGTACTCAACAAATAATATTAATATAATAAAATATGCTGCAGAGAAGTACACCATCACCAAATACATGAGATGAAGATACAGCTTCCTTGCCTTGACCAGTAGGTTCCTCAAGCTCTTTGAGTTTGCCCTCTCCCTTTTAAATTGACTTTGCCTTTATGGGTCCCCCAACCCAGCACCAATCTGTTCCATTGGGGAGCATGCAGTTTGAGAAGGACTAACCTAGAGAATCAAGTCAGCACTTTATTTTTTCTTACTGCAAGGAAGTGAAATATCAACGATCTGACTTCAACATCCTGCCTGTCCCCAAAACACAAACATTTAAATTTACATTCAAGTATGAAACTATATGTTTTGGCGGAACAAAGGCAACACCACAACCAAGCAAACAGCTTATTCTATTGAAGCCACCATGTTGCATTTTCCAAAAACACAACTGTATACACATCTTGATAGTTCAAGGAGCGTTCCATGCACAGACTGTGATATCACATTCACTATTAGCCTTTTCCAACCTTGGTCCCCAGATGATGTTGGATTACAACTCCCATCATCCTCGACCAGCCATGTTGACTGGGGATGGTGGAGTTGTACTCCAACAGCATATGGGGACCCAGGGTTGGAAAAGGTTGCACTCAGTGCAACTTCTATTCATCTCAACAGAACGGCCTATCTGTCATCATGGCCATGAACAGAGAATGTGCAGTAAAAACACTCAGTAGTTGTGCAGGTCAGCCTTTGATAAATTAAATGGGGAATATTTCTAATTGACCTTAATGGAAAGTAGTAAAATGCATAGTAAATTAAAGGAAGTGCTCCAGGAGAGCAGCTCTCCTTTCTCACGTTGCCCAAACACAAAAGGCACAACTTAGTTCCACTTTTAATAGCCCTGCGGCCTGGCAGTTGAGAAGCCAGAGAAGAGTTACGATTACTCCTCTTTGATTACTCCCAGCAATTTGTACTGAAAAACACTAATTCCAAAATGCTAATTCAAATTTGCTGGGCCTGTTCAATTTTATGGACGGTCTCACTATAACAAGATTTAAGGGCTCCCACTACACAGTTTCTCTGCCATATATTTTTCACTTATAAATACCAAATTCACTGAGTTGAGAGAAACAGCTTGCCTTAGTCATACGTAATATCCGTCTAAGTTTAAATGTATCAATATTTAAAGGGGAGAACAGCACCAGTTAAAAAAAAGCCAGTTGGCTGAGACAGGCCAACCGACAGACGTGATCCCTCTTGTCTAGCATTCTGTATTCCGCTGTAGCCAACAGGGAATATTACAAAAGGCAAACCAAGAAATATTTCCATTAGGCAGTTATGTCACTGTGTGCCCTGGATTTAATATCTTACAGAGTTTTCATCTTATTTTAAGCTTTGATCTTTTCTTTGCATGCAATATCCCACACTGTTGTTTGCCTGGGCACTTTTGAAGTTTTCTCCCCTTCCACATTTTCCTGCACTATCAAAACTTTGCAGTCATATTTTTTCCTGACATTATTGCCACAATATCCACCTGCTTGTGACTATCTGCCACTCGGCCAATAAAAACCTGTTGGGTACCACATGAGTCACACAATATTGTTAGCAGGCTACTCGGTAGTAGGGCAGGTCCTGCACCCTCCCAGATAGTGGCAGTCCAAGATGGGAGACTTTGGCGTTAACAAAAGAAATTACTCAGCAGGTTGAGGTCATGTATGTGAAGCTCAACTGAGCTTTACCAAATCAATCAAAGCCGCATATATGCAAAAAGCCTCAAGGCAGGCAAGAGATAAAATAAAATTTGCAAATAACCAGTCAGGACATAGTTTCCCTCTCCTGATTACAGGAAACACCCCTGAGTTGTAAGAAACAGAAATGGTTTAGTTTATAAAGGTTTCACAATTTTGCATTGTTTGGGCACAGCTCCATGGGAGGGAGCACCCATTTCCAAGAATCACCCACTTCTGTATGTTCTGATGGCTCTGGTACTAGGGTGATCAAACTTGTTTTCATCCAGGAATGGTCATTTGTTACTGAGAATCGTCCTCCAACTTTTGTGCTCTTTGTCATGAGAGCCGAAAAATGAATAAAAATCCTGAATTTTGTGCACTCAATGTGCCGGCCTGGGAGCAGTTCCAACCATAGTTGATCGACCAGTAACATCTATCTGGGCCTTCACTACTGGACACTTCGGACTCTTGGCAGGGGCTCCAGCCAATCTCTCCCCCCAGAGAGAGACAACCCCAGAGTCCTGCTACCCTTGGACAAACCCAGAAAGAATGGCCTAAAGAGTACTGGACACTGCAGTTCTCTCACTCCTCCGCTACTTCTTCTGTTGCCCAGACTAAGCCTAGTCTGGCTGCTTAGGTCCGCAAAGGCCCCTTTTTAAACAGACATATTTTTCCTTTGCTGCGGAGACTCAGGGGTTTCAATGTACCCCAGTCTTCAGCTTCAGGAATGGGTCAAACCAACCCAGAGAGAGGTATCTTTAAAACCCTATCCTAGTTTCAGGTACTCTTTCTACACTGCGTCGCCTTTTGCCCTATATCCCCTTTTCTATGGTGTGTGTATGTGTGCACTAATTTTGTGCAGACTTTCCTGGTCAACTAGTGGAAAGAACTGCAGCTGGGACCCCTATTTGCTTCTTCCTGTTTCCGCTTCATGCTCCACCTCACTTGTCCAAATCCTCTGGAGGATTTGTTCAAGTTGAAGGTGGTTATTTCAAAAGCAGGAGTAAAATACATAAATCACTATACATTGAAGTGCACGTATTATGGAGTTCTAGGTAGCCTTCTTCCCCCATCCTCTTTCATTATTGTGACTGTGCTTTAGGGCTACCCTGATCACACTGTCTCTTGTTAGCACAACCTCCCTAAAAAAACTTTTCCTCATCCCCATACTCTGACCCCCAAAGCTTTCTTTTCCTTTCCCAAGTGTTCAGGACTGTGATTTACTTAATCCCCACCTCTTTGACCTCTCACACTGACAAGCCCATCCTATTACAGGTTGAACTGTTAGCACATGTCCACAGTCCAGTTTACGGTCTGGAACCCTCAGATTCAGCCTGCAAGAGAACTGAGCTAATTTCCCCATAATCCGGTTCTTTCCACAGTCTCTGAAGTTTGTGATTGATTTGTATGCTTGTATTTGAATTACAGTGGGTCTACTAAGTTACTTTCTCCTAATTAATCAGTGTACATTTTAAATTCTTGCTTGTGATGAATAAATCTTGTTTGAAGAAGCTTCTAAATGTGTGGATTACTGGCTTCCACCTTGCCAAAGATGCATTATTGCCAATGTTAAAAAGACCCTTTTACAAATACGTACCTTGAGGACATCCACAGGTTTGTACGCTCGATCCTCTACCATGAGAAAAAACTGGCCTCACAAATGTTGGAACTGGAGCTGATGCTTTCATCGTAGCTGACAGGGTTAATTTTACCACACAGTATTACCAGTGGTGACATTATGACTGTACAAAATGTTGCATCCTGCTAATCTATATTATCGGCTGGGAACAATTAAGTGAAGGCATATTACAGATGCAAAACTAGTGATGGCTAGAGAATTTTAAGAGCTTTGTGCATGATACACAACTGAAGAACTCAAGGGCTTCCTTCAGTGTCAGATACCTCTGCAGCGCTTCCCTTGAAATTAACTAAATTTCCTATGCATGTGACAAGTTATTTTTTTTAAATGGCTTCAAGGATGACATTTGTAATACAGCTATCTTGAGGAGCAGTCTCAAGGGCCCCATTGGAGTGAAAGCCAAATTATTAAACGGAAGTAAACTAAAAGAATGCCTTTGAACAGTCCTCGACATATCTAATTTAAGAAGAATCTACCACATAAATAGCCATGGAATTATGAGGGAATGTAACAAGATGGCTTCAGAGCTCTTTCAGTTCAGGCATTCTCACATAAGAACCACCCTCACCTCTCTCAGTTCCTGGGCAACAGAATTCAAGCGTTCATTTTCAGACTGGGTGTTGGCAAGGACGTTCCTCAGCTGCTTTAGCTCTGTCTGCAGTTCCATGACTTTTTTCATGTAGTACTCTTCCTTTGTGGCGGACTCCTGAATCAAGGTCTCTTCCCGGCTCTCTCCATCTGCTGCTACTTTCTTGTGGTTAGTGTGAGCCTGACCAAAAGCCTGAAAAAGAAATCAGACCTTTGATAAAGATATTTGCATCTAAACAGCATGGATGTTTACAGTGCACAGGAAAATACCCTGGTTAAGAAGCTGATGAGCACACCAGCATCTCCGTGTGTGAGCAGGCAGCAACCTACTTCATACATGATGGCACACATACATCCTCTTCTAATGAAATTATCTCTTTGTGGTGGGAGGAGAATGTCATATGTAAAGCAGTGCTTAAGCTAAAGAAAATTTGAATTTTTCAAAATGGCAACCATAACCAAGGAAATTAATTGTTTAAAACAGCCTTCCCCAATCTGGCATCCTCAAGACATGTTGGACTACAGCCCCCATCATGGGGATGATAGGAGTTGTAGTCTAACCTCACCAGGTTGTAGAAGGCTGATTTAAAACTATCAGTTTAAGGCCTTGTTAAGTCTTCACAATTGTTCAGCTAGGTCAGTAGGTTTCCAGTTTACAGATACAAGGCTGAGATATCGTAAAGTGCTAAGGACAATGCACTGAATCCACAGATGAGCCACATAGGCACTGGCCAAACCAAATTATCCCTGGCACAAGACTAAAATCAGTACACTTTTGTTGAAGTTAATGGAGCTCAGCTCATGTAACCACTTGAAGGCCTCCTTCTTTTACCTCTTTTTTAAAGTTTATATTTAAAATGTATTATACTTGCAAAAGATACATACCAATTAAATACAGTTAACACAAGGAAAAAACAATAGACCAAATGAATGAAGTAAAAATATATGCAAACAATTCCAGTGGGTAATCCAATATCTGAGTAGGTATACAGCTGCACAAAATCAGAAGTAGATTTGTGGGCCTGATGTTCAAATGTGCAATAAAAACCAACAGAGCCAAAAGAGGATCCACATTTGTTTCCTACAACAAGTTTACAACCACATATTTTGTACATTTTGGGCCACATTTACATTAGAACATCTGCCATCCTAATCTACACCCTACTAATGCCAAATCAAAATGGGGTGCATTTTGTAAACAATTTCTCCTTGGAATATATCCTCCTTTGGGGCAATATTCACACCCTGCTGCAAAAGGGTGCAAAACTGTTCGTAAGTGGGTGGGTCTTGAGGGAAGAAGGACATGGCTGTGTTGTCAATTCAACCAGCACTATCTCACTCTGATCTGGTCACACATTGTTGACTGGCTGAGAGCAGAACATGGATGGGTACACACACCTGGATGCACATCCAAATGCGCATTCCATTGAGAGCAATGAGTGTGGATGGGCAACATCTGCACCAGCTTTCACCTGGCAGTAGAAGTCATTCATCCACACTGCACTACTTTCAATGGCATGTGCAGTCACATGTGCACCCCAGTCCATATCCTGCCTCACAAGGCAGAGTCTCCGCCATTACAGCTGGCTCTCCTTCTAGACCTTTGCTCAACATGTGGAGGTTGGGGGAACAGAGCCAGAAAATGAGCAAAACATTGGGGGCTGGACATTTGGCATGGTCCTGCCACCCTTTAATCATGTGACGGGAGCTTATGTGAGTACAGAACTGAAGCAGAGTGAAAGTCTTGCCGCACAGTACTGTTGGACAGTGTGGAAACACAGGGAGTGATGGCCAGTGGTAATGGGTCCCCCACCACCACGCTGCCATCATTCAGACTGCCAGGGCTTTCTTTTCCCTTAATGATGATGCCATATAGCCAAATCTGATTGGTTATCGTATGCGATTAACATGGCCACGTTCACTATGTGATCCTTAACTGCCTGGAATAAAAATGTTGCCAAAGCAGCAGTAAATCAGGGAAACAATCACTTTAAAACAGGCATGAAAAAATGCACAAGACCTGAAGACAGCTCCCGCCACCCCGGAATTTTCCCCCTCCTAAACAGCAATTTTCACAATGAAAAATGAAATCTTACAAAATTTCAGTTCTATGTCCTACATCAGTACCATGTGTATGAGATTTAACTGCCAGCTAAATGTAAATGTTCCCTTGTTATCTATGGAGAACATTCTGGTTAAAACATTAAAATGATAACTGTTGACTATGAGTGCCACTGCTATTATTAAACTGCAAATATGCTCACAGGATTTATTGTCCTGCTGGTATGGATATGTAACCCTGAGGTACAGCCTTTTATTTATAGATGGTATAATTGGAGTTGCACATGCTATGTGAGATTCATATGCACTGCCCTAAGTTGTTTGGAAATTCATTTCATTTTGCTTACTGCTAGTAAGCTGTCCTTTCTTGCTGCCACTGGAACGTGAAATCTGTTGCAAGATGCAAAAGTGATGCTCTTTATCTCTCTGGGTGTTATCAAATACCTGCAATTAGCTCTTTGGGAGCCCAGTTAACTGCTTTCTTCAACATATGTTTATAAAGAAAAGACTTTTAACATTTTGAATAGGCATACTCTGGCAACAATATGTCTGACAGATGGACTGGAGCCAAGGAGATTAATAAATGCTATTTTTGAATGAAAGTGTGTTTGCAACCCAGTGTCTTCCAAGATGGATTTGGATCTTCCAGGTGAACAGATAAGTTCAACATCCCAGTTTCTAAAAAGACACATTTTCATAGAAGGAAAGATTGCTAATAAGAATGCCGTGCTTTCAATCAGGTCAAGGGCAAACCAGCTTCACCTCCTTCTCCAAACAGACCTCCTTGTTTAATTGTCCATCCAGTTTTCCATTAGTCATTTATATTGTAGCCCTTCAGCCCATATCTGTCATCACAGGAGGAAATGTATTTCCAACATGCACAAAACAGGCCTCAGGATTTCATTACTTGGATATATTGGATAGGAGGCATTCAGTGATACAGCAATTATCGAATAAAGCTGGATTGAAACATATGATTGAACTGGCCTGCATTCAAGGCATCCACTTACTGCTCCTATCAGATCGAAGTCGGTTTCAGTTAAGCAAATCAGAGAAACCAGAGACAAATACCCATTGAGTAAATTCTGGCCAGGTTTACAAAGCAGCCCCAAGGGAAATTAAAAAGCATCACATTTCAGATGGAAACTAAAACGCCATCTGTGCAAGTTGCTGTCAAATGAGTTTCAACTGTACAAAGCAGCTTAAAAGCCCAAGATCTCTGTGTATGTTAAAGGGGGGGGGGTGCGTATATATACACAAACAGACTCGCACACACGCACACCCTCAACGCACGAATGGAGGGTTTTTTTGCTCCTTTTAAAAACTCCATCTTGACAAAACCAAGGCGCCTAGCTCGGGGAATGGGATTCAACCTGTTCTGGAAAGAGCTGCACTCCCCCTAAAAGGTCAGGTTCATCGCTTCGAAATGATCCTTGATCTGACACTGTCCCTAGATTCCCAGGTGACAGACTGCAGGGAGTACATCTGCACAGCTACATCTGGTGTACCAACTGCAGCCATTCCTGAATCAGTCTCATTTGGGAACAAGTATCCACGCCCTGGTTACATCACAACTAGTCTACTGCAACATCTGTGTAGAGCTGCCCCACAAGAGGGTATGGAAGCTTAGACTGCTAAAAACGCCACAGATAATTGGTGCATAGCACATAAGAAGAGCCCTGCTGAATCTGACCAACGGCCTATCTAGTCCACCATTCTGTTCACACAAGTGGCAAACCAGCAGTCTGTGGGAAGCCCACACGTAGGACATGAGTGCGAATCCCATTCATGTTCCCCAGCAACTGGTGTACATAGGCACACTGCCTCTGATACCTGAGGTAGCATATAGCCATCAGCCATTGACAGCCTTATCCACCGTGAGTTTGTCCAATCCCCTTTTAAAGTCATTCAAGTTGGTGGCTATCATTACATCTTGTGGTGGTGGAATCTATACTTTTAACTATGGACTGTGTGAAGAAGTACTTTTATCTGTCCCAAATCTCCCACCATTCAGCTTCATGGGATGACCTTGATGGGGTTCTAGTACTATGAGAAAGAAAAATTTCCTATCCACTTTCTCCACACCATGCATAATTTTGCACACCTCTATCATGTCTCCCTGTACTGAGCCTTTTTCTAAGCTAAACAGTTCAAGGCATTGTAACCTTTCCTCATATAGGAGTCGCTCAAGCCTCTTGATCATTTTTGCTGCCCTTTTCTGCACCTTTTCCACCTCTACAATATCCTTTTTGAGGTACAGTAACCAGGACTGTGCATGGTATTCCAAGCGTGGTGACACCATAGATTTGTATAAAGACAGTATAATATTGGCAGTTTTACTTTCAATTCCTTTTCTAATTATGCCCAACACAAAATTTGCATTTTTCATAACAGCCGCACACCGGATTAACATTTTCATCGCGCTCACCACCACAACCCCTAAGTCTCTTTCTTGGTCAGTGATGCTAGGTCAGATTCCATCAGGTTATACATGAAGTTGGGATTTTTTGCCCCAACATGCATCATTTTACACTTGCTTACGCTGAACTGCATTTGCCATTTTAATGCCCATTCTCCCAGTTTGGAGAGATCCTTTTCGAGCTCCTCACAATCCCTTTTTGTTTCAACCTCCCTAAATAAGCCGGTGTCATCAGCAAACATGGCCACCTCACTGCTCACTCTCAATCCCAGTTCATTTATGAACAAGTAAAAAAATCACCGGTCCGAATACAGAATCTTTAAAAAGATTCCTTAGTAATTTGGTTGCTGTTGCAGCACTATTTCATATTGAGAACATAAGCATGTGGCCTTATTAGTGGATAAATAAGCCATTTATAAAGCCAAGAGAATCTCAATAGGTGCTCATGTTCAAAGTGGCTCAGGAGAATGAATTACTATGCCCCGTCTTCTACTATCCTCCATTAAGAAGAGGGTCACATGGAACTAAAATACAAATTAAAAGTTTAATACGAAGTTTTCCCCCAATACATTTATTAAGTTAACAGACCTTGATACATTTGGGATAACAAACAGCTGTCCACACAGAATTTCTCACTGATATTGTCTGTATTTATTTAACCCAATTACCCATTTTAACATGGAAAATGTAATTGGAGTAGAGCTTTTCGGACATTAAACCAGGGCTAATACAACACATGTAGAGGGAACAAATGGATTACAGCAGTAGGCATCACTTTCCTTTCTGTTCGTAAATATTATCTGAAAAGGACAATATCACTTACGGCCAGAAGCCAAGTAATCTTCATGAAGTTACATACATGTGAACATTCAACACCTCAACTGTTTTGCTGGCGGGTGCAAGAAAAGATACACACTGGGCCAGTTTGTATGTAATGACAATCCATGGGTTAAAAAACTTATGGGCTGTCGGAGATGAGTGGCAGAGAGCACATGCACTGCCTGCAGTGCACCTGCCATATCCGCTTTTTTACTCAGCAACCTACAATAAGCTCCTTCATAGGACTGCTGGGTGGTTTCGGGGCTAAACAACCCAGTGGTTAATCCAACAACTATCCCACTCTCTCCCACTCTTGCACAACAGCCCATGGGTTGTGCGAACCAGGTCAGTTGGTTGGATCCAATGCTGGCCATCCACTAGAGGAATGGATTTCCTCTCCCCCCTGCAGCCCCCCTTGCACTCCCCAAATCTGCACTGGAGGGTTGTAGGAGTAGATTTGGGGCACACAGGGGGAGGAGAGGACAGGGCAGTCCCATTGCACAAATGGAATTACCATTGCATGAGTGAAAATGTGCTCACACAACACATTGTGCCTCAGGCAAACTGCGGGGCAACCAGAAAAGAGAAGGGATCCTCTCCTCTGTGCTTCAGCCACCCTGCATTGGATAGGCAGTCGCCTCCAACTTCAGAGGAGGTTGGAGACGACTCTCTATCTCAATAGGATTGCACCCTAAATAGCTTAAGTTATATCCAAATCCTTAGAATAGCAAGGAGTTCAAACGAAGGGCTGTGCCATCAATTAGCTCAACTTAAATCATAAACACAACACAGCCCGTTATGAATTAAGAACAGCCCTGCAGGATCAGCTCAAAGATCTACCTAGTCCAACATCCTGTTTCTCACAGTGGCCAACCAGATGACCTCATGTCCTGCTTGTAGGCTTCCCATAGGCAATAACATTCTCCTGCTTTTGCTCCCTGGGAAGGTTGTATATAGCCATCCAGAGCCAAACTGTGAGGAAAACAGCAGAAAATTCTGGAAAGGCCCTGAAACTGGCCAAAGCACATGGGAAGCTTCTTCACACAAACAGCTTCCCAGATACAATGGAAGAAACGCATTTTGTTCTCAAGAAGCTACCACACCACTAGTGTAACATATGACTGGGACCTAATCATACCTTTGGGGCTATATGAATTTGCAATGCTCAGTAAAAGGCCTGGAAATATTCTGAGGGGGTTTTTTCCTCTCTCTCTCTCTCTCTCTCTCTCTCACACACACACACACACACACACACACACACGCTTTATGATCATTACAAACAGAACAGAAATGCTTACTTGATCTGCAATTGCTTTGCAACAAAAACTCTTGAAATGCTGACTTTGTTTCCCACCTAGTACAAATACGTTTTCACAAATACGTATACTTAAAGCAAACACACATTACATGCTCATACTATGAGTTAAGCCTCATGATTAGACGCACATACAAAATTTTCATTTGTTGTAATTTGACAGGTCATTTTTTAAAAGATATTTTCAGTTTGCATCCTTCCTAGAGCTCTTAGCCCATTCAGTCACAATTGTGTATGAAAAATTGCTCCCAAACACAACCATTATGAAAAGGTCTGGCTGTCTTTGTTATGAAATCAGTATACAGTTTAAAGAATTTCTGCCTTGCATAGGGGAACCTGGGGTCTCAGTTTCTAAGATGTCATGCTGACTGAACCTTTGCCTCCCCTTTTAATTGCATAAATCATATACTTATCATAAACAGTTTCTTTTCTCATTTCTATCAACCCATTGAACTTGTAACAAACGGTTGCCATGACAAAGTATGTTCCCTCATGCCTTTCAGCGACCCATTCTTCCTTTCAAATGCATGCGGTGTACACTGCAAATTTCTTGCTGCAATTTAAAAAACAGACCCTTCAATTCTTATTACTGTTTCTGAATAACAGGCAAAGATTTATCTCCGTGAGTCGCTATTTTTTCACACACTGTTTATTTGATTGTAGATATTGACAACTCTGTTTTCTGTACCATACAGGCATCTGCTCACAAAAATATGCTACTGGTCAGTAGAATATGAAGGTATCTGGTTTGTGTATAAAATATTAGAACAGGTGCACATAAGTTTTTTGTTGTTCAGTCGTGTCCGACTCTTCGTGACCCCATGGACCATAGCATGCCAGGCCTTCCTGTCCTGCGCTCTCTCCCGGAGTGTGCTCAAGTTCATATTCATTGCATCGGTGATGCTATCTAGCCATCTCATCCTCTGCCGTCCCCTTCTCCTTTTGCCTTCAGTCTTTCCCAGCATCAGGGTCTTTTCCAGAGAGTTTTCTCTTCGCATTAGGTGGCCAAAATATTTCAGCTTCAGCTTCAGTATCTGTCCTTTCAATGAGCACTCAGGGTTGATTTCCTTTAGTATGGACTGATTTGACCTCCTTGCAGTCCAGGGGACTCGTAAGGGTCTTCTCCAGCATCACAGTTCGAAAGCATCAATTCTTCGGCGCTCAGCCTTCCTTATAGTCCAGCTCTCACAGCCATACATTACTACTGGGAAAACCATAGCTTTGATTAGACGGACCTTTGTCAGCAAGGTGATGTCTCTGCTTCTTACTATGCTGTCTAGGTTGGCCATAGCTGTCCTCCCATGGAGCAAGCGTCTTTTAATTTCATGGCTACAGTCACCGTCTGCAGTGATCTTGGAGCCCAAGAAAGTAAAATCTGTCACTGCTTCCATTTGTTCCCCTTCTATATGCCAGGAAGTTACACAGGTAGTTTTATGCCTTTTGGGGAAAACCTTTGAACCTGCAATGTAGCAGATGTGAACAAAAAACATTATTTATTTGTTCCACATTACAGATTGGTCTGAAGTTCCTAACTCAGCCTTCCTGAACCTAGCACCGTCCAGGTATGTCGGACAGATGTCCAGGGTTCAGATGTCATGAAACGACCCAGGAATGGAGCACTCTTGGGTTGTCAACTGAAATGGGAAGTGGTTCATGCACAGCTCATGCATGGCACTTGTCTGTGGCAATGCCTGGATTAAACAACCCAGGAATTGCCGCCATGATGTCCAAACAAGCCTGTTTTGACCAATATCCCTAGGGCAGACTTTCCTAACCTGATGCCCTCCAGATGTTTTAGACTACAATTCTCATCAGCCCTGACCATTGGCCATGCTGGTGTGGCTGATGGGAGTTACAGTCTAAAAGATCTGGTGGTAACCATGTTGGGGAAGGCTGTCCTATGGTATTTGCCTTCTGCAACATCAACAATAAGATAAGTAATTGTGGTGGAGGGACACTGATTCTCCTGTCGATACAAAGGAGTCACATTTACACCTATATATTTTTAGCTACTTTCGTAGATGCATTTTCAGATCATCAGTAGGCAAATGCTGAAGCCCTGCATTGACCATAATTTGCACAAAGTGCCCATTAATTTCTTGCAGCTGTGGGCAAGTCGTTTCACTGCCCTTGCAACTTTAACCATGCCAGTGGATTATTAGGCTGAAATCTTTTAAATGCTAAAGTACGTTTCAGGTGAGAAAAATTAGCTTGGCACCTAAAGAGCTTGCCGGTTTGGAATTACTAGCTTTTAACCTACAAGGCCCACAGGAGGTTAACACAAGATTAAACATTATATATGTGCAGCATGTTTAAATGGCATAGCAATTAAAGAGCATTTGAGACCATTAAGTGGGGTGGTGTTGGGTGGTTGCTGCTTTTTAAACAATTTGCTTGCCTCCTACTGGCTTATTTTAATAAGATCTCTAGCACGGCAATTAAAGCCTGATTAGGAATACTTTATGTGTCCTACTGTGACCGTGTATGTTATTGATGTGTTTCTTGACAGGACTAGTACTCAGGTGGAGTTCGCAATATGCATATTTCTTTCCTCCATTATGTTGTCTGTCAGAGGAGGAAAAATCACTCTCAGATTAAACTCAGACTAGCACATCAAGCAGATGACAGATGACACATCCTCCCTCCTGATCTCGTAATATCTTTTGTATTCTGCTTCCCTTTCTCCCACAGATAAACCCTTTCCCAGCAACACTTTCATTAAAAACTGATTAATTCTCCAGGGCATTAAGCATGAACAGAAACTTTGTTTACAAATTAAAGGAGGGGAAAATGGATTTTCCCCTCCAAATAGGAGCTCTCTGCAATACACATTACAGAAATATTGTATAACCACTATATAAAGAACATTCAGATAGTCAGAAGTTCATTTATACATTTTGACAGGGAAGTCATGTGAATGCAGGCAATAATGACAATTGAACAACCAAGGTGTGGACAATAGGAGTGCTTTTACATAAATATGCCACATGCTATCAAACTAGATGTTACCTGAAATGTGCAGCCACAGCCAAATCACATCACTTTCCTGTGTCTCCTGGTAACATCAGGTGAATCGGATATGCAACATGGTAGTGTTTTCCCATTAACCACAATTTCTCCAGGTTTGCATGGCACTGCAAGCTGCAGTGAATTTTTAAAAAGCAAATGTTTCCAAACTGCTTCTGGCAGCCACGCCAGATGAGAAGGAGGAAATGTGCAAGCCTAGGGACACACTACACTCATTCCCATAAGGCTAAACTATGGTTTAGTGTTACGTCCAAACACAGCCCTGAATCTTGTCGTCATTTTCCAGTCATTTTTTGCATTTTAAGAGGCAGCATAAACATGGGGAGAATGTTTCCAGTGGCCATGGCAATGTAAGAACAATCTTCTTACATTGTTTTGGTTACATTGCTGTGGTTCAGTTTTATTATTGCATTGTTGTTCAGTTGCTGTATCTGTTTTGTTTTGAGCACATTATAAGCCAACTCGAGCACAATGGAAGGGAAAGGCAGGGTAAAAATTTGGTACACAGTAATAATGAAATTAAACATAATGTTTCTTTAGCACCAGTTGAGAAAGAAAATCAAAATATCCAGGTGGAATCACAAGTGTGAAATAAAGCCTAAGTTTTGTTTTGAGAGCAAACTTTTAGCTCTGAGGTGCAAATGAAAATGAACTGGGCCTACATTATTCCATTATTATAACTGTAAAACTCTTCAATGAGCATTAAGATGTTCACTTTAAAGTTTCTCATTTGGCTCTCAGCAGCTTTGCAGCAGCTTTTAACTATCAACATTGCACTAATCACCTGCTTAATTAGCAGTAAAAGGGAATAGGTTTGTTGCTGTTGTTCACACTTTTGCACTGTAGCTCCAGAACATAGTTACTTCTTTTTTATTATTGTTACAGAGGTAGTGATCCCCCCCGCCCTTGGCTAGCAGAGTTTAAAATCTAAGAAAAAGGATTTGCTTTCAGGTCTACCCTATATTTTGTGCACTATCTTGCTCATGATCAGGGCTGTGCACTTCTATGTGCTTGCATATTGGCATCATGCAAGCATGGAGCATCAGGTGGGGAATCCAGCATCCTGAGAATCCAGCATCCTGAGAATTTCAGCTTTCATTTAAAAGGAAAGCATCTATTCCTTATGGATCTATTCCTTATGGATAATAAAGATGAGATCACGGAGGAAGGATCTGGTGACATTTCAAAAGCCAGAGCTGGAGATGGACAGAGATTCCAGTGCTCAGATACCTGCTCACAGATAGAAGCTGAATGAATTCACTTGTTTACCATTAAGTAAAAATTGATCATTGCATGTGTACAATTTTAATTTTTATTTGTTTGCACTTTGTAAAATTTGAACGTGGATATGCACAAAGTTCTAGTTCTAGTACAGTGACTTGAATTCCACTTGTAGGACAGTATATAGCATGTTGAGAATCCTGAACCAAAGGAGCATCGTCCCCATACAAGAAAGCCACACCAGCAAAGAATTTGAGTCTGGGTACAAAAACCCGCTAATCTAGTCAAGGATAATTTTTCCCCCTCAAATAAGTTCAGCTCACATGAATAGGGTCAGGTTGGCAGGCATACTAGTAGACAAAGGGTGCAATACTATGCATGTTTAGACAGAAATAAGTCCCACAACTCCCAGAATCCCCCAGCCCCATGCTGTCTAAACATGCATAGCATTGTGCCTTAAGTGAGATAGTCCCGTCAGCTCATTCAGCCTCATACTGGCTGTTCTGACTGGCAGAAGCTCACCAATGACACCTGCTCAGCTCTGCTACCTACAATCCTTTAAATGGGAGCTGAACCTGGAAGCTTCTGCATGCGTAGCCTGCGCTGCACCACCAATCTGTGGGCCCTTTGCACAGGCAAATATAGGGGAGGTTTAACGCAACAGAGGGAGTTGTTTTCAGTTCTAATCATTCTCATGTGGCAAATAGAGGGGGAAAGGTAATCTGAATGATGTGATTGTAAACATCAGATCATCTGACATCCTCCCAAAGCTAGAAGCAAAGGCTTGAAGATTGGAAAAACCGGGATTCCCAGATTTTCTGACTGCTATATCATTAAGTCCCTTGGATTTGCTGTGGTTATTTGGCAGTGCCCCAGACCTGAATACAGCCAGCCCCAGACAGTCAGACTGCCGTTAAATGTAATCCCTAGGGTTTGTTGTGGTGTGGACATCTGTCCACAAGCAACTTCCCTGAAGCCATCAATTTTGCTCACTTGGGCAGCCATCCATCAACTAGCAATTATGTTTGTAGGCAAAGGCAGGCAGATTTGGATAGAACTAACAGTTAGCCTCCCGAGCCCTCCTGTTCTGCTTAGTAGTGCAATAATTAGAGCCTATACTTATACACAGAAAGAACACAGACTTACCGATTTCATTCAAGAAGTTGGTAAAGTAATATTGCTATACTTCATTAGAGTTAGTACAGGATGATATTCTATCCGTGTTGCAAAGAGGTGCAGGGAGCAGCAATACAGAAACATGCACAACGTTTGGCTTTAGAGACTTTTTATATGCATGCCCTCAATTTACTATGTATCACAGACCTCTGGTAACTCCTCCCTACCCCTAGGGATGTGTAGAGTCCCTAAGAGACAAATGATTTACTGCACTCATCCCAGGCCTGAATCGGTACCACCTGCCCCTCCCCTGCAGCAGTCTTCTGGACTATACTGGTGAGACTTTAATTTGTGCATGGCCTCCAATGCCCAAGTAACAGAACACTAGGACTGCACAGCTGCATTTCAGGTATGATGGCAGTGCTTTCCCTCTCGCTGACCTGTGCAATAACCTGATTGGAGTGTCAAGATACTGCTATTCACTAAGGTGTATAAGATGTATGTAAGTCAATGACTCACATTATAACAAGCCAAACAATTATAACCTTGTCTTCTTCGTCTTTTTGCACAAGGACATAACAAGTAAATGTTAACAGAACAGTTTCTCTTGTTCTCAGCAGTTAAACTAAAATCAGAAGGCAGGCGTTTTGAGCTGCTATCTGATCGCAGCAATGTCACCTGACCAGAACACACCTTGAAGGCTTTACAGCTTTCTTGCTTGGAATATTTCCAGTAGTCTCCCCTCTCCTCCCCCATGACAATTATTTCCTAATGACTGAACAACAGACATGCAGTTAAGGCAAACAGTGCTCTCAGGAGCCCAGAGGCGAGAAGCTTTATTTGCCAATGCAATCCCACAGTCGGCACAGCATGTGACCTGCCCTGCCCTGCAAATAGATTTGCTGGCAAATGGGTCAGGCTGTCCTGCATAATGCAGAGCGGCCTCCACGTGATTTGTTAAGGTTATACCAGATACTGCTGGCAGAGTAGACCTGAGCCATTACTGAGCAGGAGCTCCAAAATTCTCCAGTGTTGTTAGTGGCAGTTCCTCTAACCAGCAAAAAGGCAACTGCCTTAGGAGCAGTAAGACACAAGGACACAGACCCAGCCCCCACAGACACAAAGGGGGAAGGAATAAGGAGCTTATCTATACTAGGCTGGGAGCATACCTGCCTTACACAGGTACCTGATGCATAAAAAAAATGTTGCGAATCTTAGCTTTTACTTTGAAGCAGTCCTCCCCAACCTGGTGCCCTCCAGATGTTTTGGACTACAATTCCCAGCAATCCTGACCATTGGCCATGCTGGCTGATGTTGATGGGAATTAAAGTCCAAAATATCTGGAGTGCACCAGGTTGAGAAAGGCTGCTTTAAAGGGTTCCTTATAGCTATAGTTGTGCTTCGCTCCTCCAAAAAACATAACAAAAAACTCCCCACTTTTCCTTTGGGAGGACAATATAGGTAGATTTTGTTCGAGCTCAAGTTCTTACTGATTGTCTACCGTTTGCTTTCCCCTACAGCATGTTACTTGGCTCACTGGTGTGAGTCATCTGAAGCTATTTGCTCTGCAGTGTCCTTATCCGGTTACCTGTTCTCTGCTTGCCGCACACTGCGGCATGGACTGCACTGCTTGATCTGAGAGAGGATCATGGACACGGTGCTCAGGATGGTCGTTTGCACAAGGGGTGGTGGGCCTAGCAAGTCTTTTGGTCCCATTCATTCCTATGGTAAGGGCTTTTGCAGCTTTTAAATTCATGGAATAATATGGCATTGCTCCACACACAGTTATGCTCATCTAGACACATATCCTTAGTGGAGCACCACAGGGCAAGCAATTAACAAAAATGTGCAAGTTTGCATTCGCACATAAGGAGAGGAAGAAACAGACAAATTCTAGCCTCAATTCCCCCCAACATCACTACATTTAACAGACACAAGAGTATAACATTCCATTTTCAGATTTTTATCCCAAGAAGTCTCAGGAATTATTGTATTTTTCTCTCATTCTATCCTTGTGAACACAGGCTAGACTGAGAGCTATTTTCCCGAAGGACATTGGGTTTCCAGCCTATGCTGGCAAAATAATTTGCACGGCACTTTGCACATAACCATGTGCATACAAGAGCAAGCAAGACTTCGTCCAGTTTTTTAAGTAGCTGCCAAAGTCTGCTGATGTCATCCTGAGGAACATTTGCTCATAAGTGGGAACAACAGATTCAATGAGGCACATATCACCGTTGCCCAAATGGGGCCACCAAGGATAGTTGAAGAAGCAGTAGAGGAATCAGCTTGTTCCACTACTTTGTAAAGGGATATGACTCTGCTGTGGCACTGCCTGCCACCACCCTGAATACTTTGTGGACTCCCCTGTAGCCCCAACTTAAGGTCACTTTGAGAAGAATTGCCTGGAGGGCGCAATCCTATTGGGCTAGGCGGCTGCCTCCAAACTTGGAGGCAACCGCCTATCCAATGCAGGGCAGGAGAAGCGCGGAGGGGACTGTCCCCTTCAGCTGCCCTGAATTTGCGGCTAGATAGCTGATTTCGGCTGTCAAGCCAAAGGAAGGCAGAGCGGAGGAGGCAGCTGCCAGTATGACACATAGGATGTGTCGTACCAGCATTTCCGCCTTCCCTGCCCCAGAACGCCCCCAGGAATGCCCTGTTTTCGCTGCTCCATGCTCCTCTTCCAAGCGTGGAGCATAGGGCCATTCCAAGGTGCCTGCAAGGAAGCACGGGGGGGGGGGGGGGGAAGGTCGATTCTCAGGGAACCGACGTATCCTATGGCAGTCTAGCTGCTGACTAGCGGCCATAAGATTGCTCCCTAAGTGACTTACCCACTGCACCACGTGGTCCCTATGAGAAGGCTACTTTGTAAACCAAACAATTAGTGGGCCGAATCCAGGCATCACAAATAATGCTTTTGATGCAGCTCAGGCAGCCTACGGATCTGAGGCTGCCCCAGTTGCATGCTTCAAGACTGATGGGGTGGGGTAGGGCGGTGCAATCAACAGCAAACCAAACACTCCTGAATTTATTAAAAGTACAAGATTCAGAATCGCAGTTGCAATGCTTTAATTGGTTAAAGCACAATATTCAGGTCTGCTTGTATGAGAAAATGTACATAGCAATCTTGTGAAGATCAGGGCCTGTGTGTCTCCAGAATCTCAGAAATAGAATGAAAATCCAAGACACCCATTCCTCCTCCCCTAACACAGTTGTTCTGATCCAGGGCTTTGGTATGGGATTATTTCTACTAAAACAGTAAAGGGGGGGGCCTCTTCCCCCCCCTTACATACACACATCACATTTCCTCCAAGAATCCAGCAATTAGGAAACATTTACCACAAGAGAGTAACAATTCTAGCCAATTCTGCCTTTTACATTTTCATTTCCAACAATCTTAATCTTATCCCTAGAGACTTTGTTACAACACATTCAAAAGGACAGAAGGACTGAGGTTCACATACAGGGAGGATGATATAGCTATGGGGTTAAAGACTGGTCAGCAGCATAATGATGACATGCATCTCTTATAAACTGAAAATTAATCTGGAGTTGGCACAGTAACATCCAAGAGAAGAATCATCCCAAGCTGTTACATCAGGCTTTACTGTATACCCCGCATATGCATCTTCAAATCACTCATTACCTCTGGTTGAAAATTCCCATCCAAACATTCCTCCCACACAAGATTATAAGAATGACCAAATATACCCTGCTAAAATAATACATTTAAGTTCATTTAAAGTTTGTTTTGGCTTGATATATGCAAAATTGTACAATAATAAAGCAGCTAACTGTGCGATGCTATGCATATCTACTGTGTTCAGTGGGGCTTAATCCAAGGAAAGTGTGCACGGGATTGAACTCAATGGGGATTACTTCTGAATCTACATGCATAGAGTTCTCCTGTAAATGTTGAAATGCTGAACAGCCAAGATCCTTCC